>NC_137076.1:96642106-97270856 GCF_951640355.1 Cnephaeus nilssonii | reverse complement strand
TCCCAGAGGGAGAAAATTTTAATTAAAAACCACACACATATATTTTTTGATTTAGGAGTTGAAGGGAGAGGGAGAGAGATAGAAACATCAGTGGTGAGAGAGAATCATTAATCAGCTGCCTGCTGCATGCCCCCACTGGGGATTGAGCCCACAACCAACCCAGGCATGTGCCCTGGACTAGAATCGAACTGGGACCCTTCAGTCCGCAGGCAAATGCTCTATCTACTGAGCCAAACCAGCTAGGGCAGAAAAGTGGGGTTTTAAAAGAAGCTGCATTTATGAGATTGTGTGGGGAAGGGTAGGGAGAGGTGAGGTGAGGATAGAGAAGTAGCCCAGGTTTTGCCAAGAGAATGAATTTGGAGTTTATATTAAGAGCAGTGGGAAGCCTTTGAAGGAATCTAAGCACAGGAATCATGTGCTGCCTTTTGCTTGCCCACATGGTTCAGATTCAGTAACTTTTTGGCATAAGAAACATAGATAATACATACAGCAGAGGTCCCTTATCAATTGAGGCCAGTGCCTCAGTTTTAGTCTTATAAATCATCTGCAAATCCTACTGCATTCACTGAAGACATTCTTCCAAAAACACATCATGTTTCCTACTAATCTGAGACTGGATTGAGTCATCTAGATGGGGTTGTGTTTAAAGGACAGTTTGCTGCTCTGCAGAAACATTTTGGTACATCCTGCAGATTTTAGATACCCTAATGGTGAGGATTTTCTTCTTTCAGTGGGAAACCATAGCAACATGCCACTTAGAAGGCACACTATATAATCTGTCTGTTCTTCAGTTAGCATTTTGCAGTCCAGAAATAGTCATCATTGCCTAATGTGAGTATACAAAAGGTCAGGCAAATCTGAACCCCAATGACTACAGTTCTCTCTCTAACCATGGTGTGGGATGGGAACTGCACCTTCTATCGGAGATGTCTGATTAGATGTAATGGGTCCAGGAAGGAGGAAGGAATAGGGGTGGATAGTTCTGTGTTTCTGTACAAATTGCAAGCCAAACCTGAATCTCTTTTAAGTACAAATTACAGGACTGTGATCCATAGAATTGCTCCTTTTCCAAAATGTCATACACACACAGACTCAGTGCCCCTTGGGATAATTCTTATTAAACTACAAGATTTATAGTTAAGAGATTTTATGTCCCAGCACCTTTTGCAATTCCACACACACTCCCTATCTTGATTTAGTTGCAAAATAATAATCCACAAGTTCTTGAATAAGTACACAGAGGATTTCTTATCTTTTAAAAATATATATTTTTATTGATTTCAGAGAAGAAGGGAGAAACAGAAACATCAATGACGAGAGAATATCATTGCTCGGCTGCCGCCTGCACGCCCCCTACTGGGGACCTAGCCTGCAACCAGGGCATATGCTGTTGACCAGAATTGAACCCAGGACCTTTCACTTCGCAGGCTGACACTACCCACTGAGCCAAACCAGCTAGAGTGGATTCCTTATCTTAATTCAGACTATGGAGAGCCAGAGCTGCCAGCTAGGAATCCATCAACGTATAGAAGTTAAAAGGGTCTTTTCTAAAGAACAGGCAGAAGGGGCAAGATCTTTAGAGAAGGGGATTCGAGAGAGTTGGTCACAGTATAAGTAGGATCTGGTTGGTGAAAAATTGAGAGGCACAAAGGAAAAAAGGCAAGAGAAGTAGAAAGGACCTTTTGGGGTCTTCCGTGCTGCTGGTAAGATGTATGGATATGTGTGTGGGTTTTTTGATGAGCAATCACATCTTAAAGTGCCATTTCCTTCTCTTTCCCTCCTCACAGGAATCGTTCCCCTTTTTATTTCTCTTTGAGTTCTCATTGGGGCTCACATGGCCTTTTTGACTTCTCTTGCTTTGCGTTGGCACTGACTTGTGAAGTGGCTCCCCAAGTAGCCCATCTCTCAGGGCTCCAGGGGGTTATATCCACCACCTTCTCCCTAATCCAAGCATTACCAAGGCTGGTTGCTAAGAATATTTACTTCCTATCCTTGTTGACTCACCTTCCCAGTTTGTCAAGGTCACACTAAGAAAGACTTTAAAAGAGATTGTATAACTTATACCATGGCAGAGGCCTAGGAGCAGAGGGGAACACCACCCCATATAGAATAGGCATTTGCTAGTAGGTCTGCACCTATACAGAGGGAGAAAGAAGTCAGAACTCCTTAACATGATGCCCAGTGGTCTTTAGTTCTCTTCATTTATTCATCTATTCCTTCATTATTTTATTCATTCAACAAAATTCCTTGAGCACCTATGTACCAGGTGTGGATACAACAGAGAACTGAATAGACATATTTCCTACCCAAAGATAGCTGCTCTTGGTCTGCAATGAAAACAAACAAATAAATAGGCACTTGCAATATAGAGTGATAATGACTATGAGCCTTGGCTATGTGGATTTTATGTGAGCGAGAAATAAACTATTTTTTGGATTAAGCTACTGAGAGTTTATGGTTGTCACTGTGGTATAGCCTATTTTATAGCCAACAGATTCATCTGTATGAAGAGGAATTATACCTACCAAAGTCATCTCTCAAACCTTTTTTTTCATGTTTTAGGAAGAAAGATGTATCAGAGGCCGGGATTCATTCCACACATTGATCTCTAGCCACAATATTGTAGAAATTGGCCTTTCTCTTCTCCCTCTGTCTTACAAAAAAGAAAGTGGATATTCCTGCTACTTACCTTATGTTTAGTGGAATCCTCCTGCAATTTGGATAAATTTGGCATCTGAAGAAACCTTATACCATCCATTCTCAGAAACTAAGAAGCAAGTTCTATTTCTTCCTGGCTGCAGTGCTCCTGCCTGATGCAAAGGCAGCTGAGTTAATTTTCCCCCTACTTACTACCTCTCCAGAGTACAAGAGTTGTATTCATTTTAACCTTTATGAGTTACTCATCCAGTGTAACTATTTCCAGCAAGGAAAGTACCTATAGCTGCCTATCCACAGCACTGGGGCAAGGAGATTACAAAAGAGATTTTATTTAAAATGAAATTGAGCTAATTTCTTAAACCATGCAGGCTATCTCTTTTGGCCATCTACCAGAAGAGGGCAATATAAGAACACAGTTTACATACTGTACCAACTCAGAAACATTTCAGAATATTTTTTATTAGGAATCACACCAAGTGTTTGGTGAAATCATTTTACATATGTTTCTAGGGCTGAGAAATTCCAGAGTATTGAAACCCCCTCCAGCAAGGATATAGGGGGAATAAATGGTGATGGAAGGAGACTTGACTTGGGGTGATAAACACACAATACAGTATACAGAGGATGTTTTGTGGATTTGTGCACCTGAAACCTGTGTAATTTTGTTAATCAGTGTTATTCCCAATAAATTCAATAAAAAGGAAAATAAACACTCCAACATAGAGGAGAGATTTTTAATTAACTTGGTTTAAACTCTAGTTGACCAAAGTGAATTGTTTCTCCCTGAAAGAAGAGGTAAGAAGTTGGCTGGAGGGAGACCAGGCAAGTGAGTTTAAGCCCACGGTGTCCTTGTTCAGCTCCTACTCTTGCAGGGTTGAAAACTTCTATTTGTAGCATGTGGCTTTCTAATATCCTCCTTACTACCAAAGGTAGCTAACACTCAGCCAGCCATCCTTTGAAAAGGATTCCTAAATAATCGCTAATTTAGCATATGCAAGAACTCCAACAACTAGTTATTTCAGAGTAGGAATGCTGAATCTGATAGGTGTGGTAGAAAGAACAGTGAACTCTGAGTCAGCCAGAGAGAGTCTGAGCAAGTTATCTCATCATTCTGGGCTACAGTTATCAATCTCTTAAATGAGGGGCCTGGATAAAATAATCTCTGTAGTCTGTTCTGTGTTTGAATATCAATGATTCTACAATGATGCATGCTTATTGTATTATACCGATTACTAGAAATGGCATTTACTGCATTATTAATGTATATTAGACATTGTGTTAAGTGTTGCACATTAATTATCTTCTTTAATCTTGCAGCAACAGTACAAGGTAGATATAATCTACCTTATTTTAGCAAGTGGTGAAGACATGATCCAAACCTAAACATTCTGACTTCTGAGACCCTACTTTTAACCACTGCCCAATATGTGTGTTTTTTTTCTTCCAGCATCTGTGTCCTTTTTTTAAAAAAATTTATTTATTTTTATTTTTTAATTACTTTATTGATTAAGGTATCACATATTTGTCATCAATCCCCCCATTCCCTTCCCAAACCCCCCCACACGCAAGCCCCCCTCCCCCTGTTGTCCGTGATCACTGGTTAGGCTCATATGCAAGCACACAAGTCCTTTGGTTGATCTATCTCCCTTGTCCCCACACTCCCCTACCTTCCCTCTGAGGTCTGACAGTCTGATCAATGCTGTTCTCGTTCTTCAGTCTCTGTTGTTCATCTTTTCCCCTAGATGAGTGAGCTCATGTGATACTAGGAATACACTTATAGGAACCGAAAATGAGACAAGCAATAATAGTTATGCTGAGAGGCAAATGAATCAGTCTATAGTGAGTTTCTTTCTGGGCCAACAGTTCTTTTGAGTCCCGGTTTCTATGTCCAACAGTTGTTTATGTGTTCATAACAGCAATGATATTTCAGTTCTGGATGGTGGACAAATGGTGGTAATGCAGGTCCGACCCTCTCTGGTTTGGTCCTGGGCAATCTGCAGTGACGCACATCTGCTGACTGCTAGTATGGCAAGGCATGGTCAGCGTCTTCCATCTCTGGACTGTTTCTCTTCTGACTTCATGGCTGGAGCACTCCTGTCAATTCCTCTCTGTTGCAGGAATCCACATGGTCTCGGAGTTGTTTTCTGAAAATATACAAACATATTCTCGACCAAAAGTTAATAAAGGAATCTTTTCTATAAATTTGACTTGCGATCCTTTTTCATTTTTTTGCCCAAACTATTTTCCTTTGGCTTGTTTTGACACCATGTATGTTTTACCTGGGTGTCTTGCTTTTACCATTACAAATGAAAGTTAATTTTCTAAAGTAAAAATTTTCTAGATGTAATTTATTTACAGGATATTTTTCCTTACATGATATTCTTCTACTATCCCCCCTTTTTTGGTTTAAATATTGGGAAGCTTTTGGAAATTTTATGCTGTAATCTTGATAGCTTTTAAATTTAACTTTTTTGCACTAAAATGTGACTGCTTTAGGTTCATTATATGTTACGCAATTTTACCATGAGATGAACTACCAATAAAAATTTTAGTTAACACTTTAGGAACAGCTGTTTTGTCCAGTACAATGTGTCCTTATATTAATAGTTTTAAACATTCATAAGCTTGGTGCCAGGCTACAGTGATTGTTCTCTCTTTGGCCTCTAGCCTTTGCCTCTGCTCATTCCATTGTTGATCTTCCTGTCTATCCAAATATTGCTCATCCTTCAAATTCTAGTTTATGCCTGTACCCTTGCCTGACTACTCTAGCCCATACTAACCTGTTTTTCTCCTGGTATTTTATTGCATTTATAATCCATTTTTGTATAATTTAGACTCAACTCGATATTATCTCTTATTTTGCCCTGTGTATTATATAAGTTATTCTTGTCAGCATTAACTACAGTGCAAGGCTCTTGAGGACGAAGAACACATTTTAGTCTTTTTAATCTCTTACTATGAAGAGCACATATTGGAGATTGATAATTTCTTCTTGTTTGCTAGAGATAAACCTCAGGCAAAATGATCCCTTTTCTAGGTAAACTTAAAAACACACACAACAAAATCCTAAGATATTTTGACCAACTGGCATGGCTCAGTGGTTGAGTGTTGACCTATGAAACAGGAGGTCACAGTTCAATTCCTGGTTAGGGCACATGCCCAGATTGCAGGCTTGATCCTCAGTGAGGGGCGTGCAGGAGGCAGCCTATGGATGATTCTCTCTCATCATTGATGTTTCTATCTCTCCCTCTCCCTTCCTCTCTGAAATATATTAAATATATTAAAAATAAAAATAGAAAAAAATCTAAGTAGGAAGAATTCTACTAAAGTGCTCAAACAGTAAGTCAATCCCGTTCCATGGTATATTGTGATGGTATGTTCTATCAGTTTTTCCCTCTTTTCCAGAATAAAGAAGAATCAGAGGAGAGTGTGAGTTTGGTTGCACATTTTTTCCTGTACTGTCCAATTATTACTGCTTATACACTGGACATCATTTTAGAGCTGGCCCTTATTTATCCAATTTAAATGGTTAGAAACAATAAAGAAAATCTATTGGCTCATAATAGATTTGATTTCAAGTAAAGATCAATTTGTAAAAAGTCATCAGGGATCAGATTTCTCCCTCTCTCCCACATGGGGTCCAATATCATTGACTTTCTTATCAGGCTCCATACGTGGCCCTGATAACTGAAGTTTTTCTCTTCAAATGTTCAAAATGATTTTATATCTTACACCATGCGATCCAGGTTAAGAACATCCTTTCAGTGACCCCATACAATTTCTGGCATCCAACCCCTCTCTCATTGACTGGCACTGGGTCACATACCTCCCGTTGAACCATATCTGTGGCCCAGAGGGTAGAATACATCAATGGTATTAAGTCAAAAGTAGCTCACTCATTCAGCTAGAACATGACTAAGAATGGGGAGATGTACTAGTATATTCCTCAATGAAAATCATCATAGTAGTGCTGGGTAGAAGTGTATTATGGTGGCATAAGTTCAGTTTCGATTACTTGTAGTGATTTTCTCAATTGTAAGATGGGTTCTGTTATGAGATAGAAGATGAAAGGATATATATGTATATATTTAAAATGTATGCACACACTTGGAATAGTTATAAAGGCAGTGTTTATTAAAATATATTCATTTTCAAAATTGAGGTATCTGCAATTACAATGTGTATACATTTTTTGGGACACTGTATATATGGTACACACAAAAGTGTGGGCAAAGGTAGGTTTATAGTTGTTTTTATTGTAACAATCCTATATAATAAAAGGCTAATATGCAAATTAATCGAATGGTGGACCAACGGGTCACTATGATACGCACTGGCCACCAGGGGGCAGACGCTCAATGCAGGAGCAGCCCCCTGGTGGTCAGTGTGCTCCCACGGGGGAGTGCCGCTCAGCCAGAAGCCCTGAGCCTGGCAAACGCAGCGGCGGTGGCGGGAGCCTCTTCTGCCTCTGTGGCAGTGCTAACTATGTCTGACTGCTGGCTTAGGGGAGCCGGCCTAAGCCATCAGGTGGACTTCCCCCGAGGGCTCCCGGACTGCAAGAGGGCACGGGCCAGGCTGAGGGACCTCCCCGAGTGCACGAATTTCGTGCACCGGGCCTCTAGTATAGTAATAACTAACAATACAAGAATGAACTCTGTAGTCAATAAATATTAATTATTTTGTTAGGATATTATCGCCCCACTCATGTCATAGAAACTTGGGTCCTGAACGATTAAGTGACTTCCTCAAGGTAGCAGAGGTAGTAAGTAGTGAACTGATACCAACATATTCAGAATATATTCTTTATGAAAAGCAGACATGGAAAGTATTGAGAAGGCCTCAATGTTCAACCTAGATGCTGCATTGAAACCGGGAGTGAGGGTGGGGTTGGGGTGCGGGGGGGAGCGGGTAGTGCGCAAACACAGAACAAAGGGGGCAGAGAAAGTACTGAGGATGGGAAAACAAGTTTTTGAGGAATTGTAATTAGTTTTTAAAAGGGAGATCCTCTAATTACCATTTTTATTTTTTGGTGTTTTACTTGAGGATTTATGGTCGAGAACTCAAGAAAACATGCCATTAACTCTACAGCTCTTCTGAGGCATGTTGTTTACCTTTAGCTGCTTCCAGCTTCCTAGTTAGGTAGGTAGGCTAGTTAGACAAGTAGCTTCTCTTTTTTAATCCATTCCCTTTGTTTTCTCTTTTTTAGTCATTCCTGCATTCTTTCATAAGAGTCTATATCAATTTGTGGGAAACCACTTAACAGTTCAGTTCTTCTCATAGCAATTGAGGGTCCAGGATCATCAGCACTATCAAGAAAATGACCACATTCCCTAAAGTCATCCAAAACTTCTTACTCTGAAATAAGAAATAATGGCTACAGCCAGAAAAGAGGTATTGAAGTCTTTGTCAGTGTCGGGTGAGGAGTTCAATCAGTGGGGAATAGACTAGCCCATGTGGGAACAGCAGTTGGACATAGGCAGTTGCTAGAGCAACTAGCTAGAGGAAGAAGAGCCAGGCAGATGGGACCTGGTATTTATAGAGTCTGATGGCAGGTGGTACGTGTTAGTCCTAGATTCTGTTTGAAATAATGGATATCAGTTGGAAAGGATGATATAGCAGGCAAAAGGTGCCTGTAGGGAGGTTTTTATTTTTATTTTTTTTTGCCTTGATATCCTTTGTACCTAGTATATTGCTTATCGCATAGTAAAGTTTCAACGTTTCCTCAGAAAACTGAACAAAAGGTAATATTTATTTATTTTATTTTTTACTCATTCAGGGATTTTTTTTCTATTGATTTTGAGAGAGAGAGCAAAAGGGAGAGGGAGAGACAGAGAGAAACACCGATGTGAGAGAGACACATGGATTGTTTGCCTTTTGCATACCCCCAACCAGGGCTGGGAGCTTGCAACTGAGGTACTTGCCCTTGACTGAATCAAACCTGGGACCCTTCAGTCCATAGGCCGATGCTCTCTCTATCCACTGAGCCAAACCAGCTAGGGCAACAGAAGGCAATATTTAGAGATGCAGAAAGGCAGCTGGCGTCAGAAGGATTTGGTAGAAGGTAGAAAGGAGGTACATTCATAGAGCGGGTTTCCCAGATGCGGGACTCTCAGAGCTTAAGCTAGGATGGTCTGGGTACACCAGGATGAGTGATCACATGGCCTAGTCCACATGGCCAAAATCTAAAGGTTGAATTCTAGTGATTGTAGATGGCATCCCTTCCCAACTTCCCAGATGCCATACCTGATATGACCCAAGTTATATGATAGGTATGGAAACAGTTTACTTGACTCTGATCACCTCTAGTTGTGGCTTCTCTAGAATAAAAGGTGAGGTTTCACTTAAGTCTCAGATATTTTTTAGAAAAATCAGTGACCAAGTGTCATGACTAAAATGGCCGCAGGATATATATAATATGGACTGATTCTCAGTCCCACCAAGCAGGACATACCATATGGTTGTTAACAATTTGGGCTTTGGAGTTAGACGGGCCTGGGTTTCTACTCCAGACTTTAGATGGGGCTTCAGGTAAGTTCCTTAATTTCTTTCCATGTCATTTGTGAAATGTATATAATAGTCGCTGCATCAAAAGGCTACTTTATTATAAAGCCTGAATGATATAACATACGTTAAGCACTTAGTACAGCATTAGCTTCAGAGCAAAAATTACTAATTAGCAGTAGATAGGTATTATTCTATTGACAAGGATTTTCCATCTTTGGCTGATGTGGCTTTAATGAAAATGCCTTAAGTATTTTTTAAACATAACTTGGGGTTTATCTCTGGGATAACTCAAGCTACACCTGGTCCAGAAGACAAATGAATTTGATTAAGAGATAAGACAAACATGTATGGAATATAGCATATAATTTACAAGTAGAGTGTTTTAAGCATCCACTAAAGTCAGATAGAGATGCACATTGTATGATTTATTAAAAACTAGCTAAAATTTGGAATGTTTATGTGATTCTGAGATTGTATTGGAAACAGCTAACTATGAAATGTAAATTTATTATTTGAAATAATTTGGTCTAAAAGCCTCACTAATATACAAGTATAGTTAGAAACGAAGCATTTGGTATAAGGCTTTCTAAAGATTGGAGAAAACAATTCCATGCCTCAAGAATTTTTATAAATTTAGTGTAACTGTCTTTCCAGTTAATTGACATTAATTAATGTTAATTTTGATGGGAACATAATTACTGTACTCTTTCAAACATATTCACATCTAGAAAAGCAGATCAGTCAAGTGTTTATGAACAGAGTCTATCTATACATATAAAAGCCCAGCTACCAGAAAGGCAGAACAACCAGAACGACCAGTGGCTATGGTGTGCACTATGGCAGCCAACCGGCCTGATCCGGGCCCCGATTGGTCCTTCCCCCTGGCCAGCCCCGCCCATGGCCTCTTCCCCCTCCCCCACACTGGCCCGGTCAGATAGGCTCCCATTGGGCCAGGCCAACAGGACCCTACCTGTGCACAAATTCATGCACTGGGCCTCTAGTGTTAGCATAAAATCAGAGGTCTGTTTGCTGGATTTTGCTCTCCTTTCTACTCCACCATCCTATATAATAAAACCCTAATGTGCAAATTGATTGAACGCGGGATGACTGGTCGCTATGATGTGCACTGACCACCAGGGGGAAGACACTCAACACAGGAGCTGCTCCCTGATGGTCATTGCATTCCCACAGGGAACGCTGCTCAACCCGAAGCTGGGCTGATGGCTGGTGAGCACAGCAGTGGTGGTGGGAGCCTCTCTCGCCTCCGCAGCGCTAATGACCACTTGGGGGATGTCCACGTCAGGCGGACATCCCCCAAGGGGTCCTGGACTGCGAGAGGGTGCAGGCTGGGCTGAGGAACCCACCGCCCCCCCACCCCCCAGTGCACGAATGTCATGCACCAGGCCTCTAGTATCAAATAATTTTACCATATTTGATGGTAAAATTATAAAGTACCATAATCATGAAAGGAGTTGAAGACTTTTCTCTTTTTCCTGTTGAGGAATTAGAGAAAATATTTACAAGTGTTTTCTGCTTTATACAGTCCTAAAATGTATACATTTATTTGTAAACAGGATTTTAATGAACAGATTATGGAAGTCCTACTTCATTCTAGGTCTAATGCTGGGTGCTGGTATATGAATGTGATAAAGAACCAACTAGTTATGGTCTTTGTGTTCACACACTTTAGTCTTGTGGAGGAGTTAGGCAATGACTAGTAAGCAAATAAGGATATACTTTACAAAATTTAAGATAAATGTCATGAGGGAGAACAATAGGGAACCATGAAGGGATGCTCTCATTAAAGGTGGTGCTTCAGGAAGCCTCTCTGAAAGGTGACAGTTGAGCTGAGCCTTGAAGAGTAAGACAGTCCTAGTCTTTTAAAGGATGAGCAGAAGGATGTTCCAGGTAATGGGACTAATGATTTTACAGGTTGAGGTGGGAAAGAACTTGGGGTGTTAGAGGAACTGAATAAAGCTAGTGTGATTTGATGGAGCCTTGTTAGTGAGAGGGAGAGAGGGGTAGAATGAGGTTAGAAAGAATACAGAGATGGGCTCCCACCAGAGTATGTGGACTCTTAGAGACGCATTAATGAGTCTGGATGATTTGTAAATATAAGGGAAAGGCATTGAATGCTTTCAAAAGGATCAGGCTAACTGTTGTAGGGAGAATGGATAGGATTGGGGCAAGACTAAAAGGAGGAGCTCAATTAGAAGTTTATTGTAATAGCTCAGGCAAGACATGATCATAATCTGGACTTGGGTGGTGGCAGTGGAGCTGAAGCAAAGCTGATAGAATCACAGGTTAACAGTAGAATATATACCATAAGATTTGATGATAAGGAAAGAGAAGAGTCAAGGATGACTTTTAGATTCCTGGTTAGAAAAACTGGGTAGATCACGATGGTGCCATTTAGTTAGATGTCAGTGACAGAGGGCAGGGAAGGTTATAGGAACCCAAAATTGAGAGTTCAGTTTTAAATATACTTTCTTTGAGGTACTGTGAGTCTTGTAATTGGAGATTCCAAGCAAGCAATTGTAGAATACCTGTCAGAAACCCAGAAGAGAGGTCATGCTAGAGGTGTAATCTGAAATCACCTGCAAAGAAGCTAATTAAGGCCACAGGAATAGATGTAATCATGCCAGAAGGGTGCAGAGAAAGAACTGTAGTAGGGGGCCTGGGAAGCACAGACAGACTTAAATGTTTTGAAATCTGGCCTAAAGAAATGCAAAACATTGGGTGTTCACATTTGCTAAAAATCCTATTCCACTTTCCCATCAACCCCTCCCACAAATTTTAAGTTCCACATTTTCAGTCATGCTTCTTTTGCTCACTGAGCTAACTAATGGAATTCCAGGATTAGCCTTCAAACTGTAGCCTCCTTTAATTGCTGGAGCAAGAAATCTTAGTGCCACAAGGAGAAAAATTTCCACCTGCTCTTTAGCTGCAGAAAAGCAGGTTCTGTTTCGCATTATAAAATTCTACTTGCAGAGGATATTTTAACAGCATTTGTGAGACACTAGGATTTCACATATTGATAGATCCTGTGAAACTAACCTTTAACCTGTAAAATGTCTGTATATCCTTCCGCCACCATGTTACCAGGTGGGGTCGTTTGTATTTTTCTCCTCTCTGTGCTCTGGCTGTCCTGTCTGGAGCTCCCCATTGGGATCCTGGATCTAGGAACTGAAGATATAATTTTACCTTGGGAAGTCCTCACTTCTAACCAGGTCTAACCCTCAAGGCTGCTGCGAACCCTTGATCTTCTTCAGAGCCCTAAAAATTGCCTGTCTTCTTAATGAAGCAATTTAAAAAATACCTTTTATGAAAAATTTTCATCATTTATGGAAGTAGAATCCATGCATATTTACGTGAAAGAAAAAAGAAACCGCATGGCACACATCACCAGCTTCAGTAATTACCAGTTCCTGGCCAATTATTTTTTCACCTAAACCCCTACCCACCCCACGCCTGTATGCTCTTCTAGAAATTACCAGGTATTATATTAAGGAAGCTTTTCTTGTTTAATTTAAATCAGAATTGCATATGCATGCTTTATGTAAATTAAATGTATATGAATTCATTTTTTCTTTGATAATATTTTTACTTTTTAATAGATAGTACATTTTATATGGTTAAAATTCGAAAGATCCAAAGGGTCTTCCTCTCTTTCCTCTGTCTTCCTTCTCTAGTGGCTGGCTTTTAATGTATTTATTCATTAATGCATTTGTAAATGTTTGTATTTGTGTAAGTGAGAGAAGGGGGGAGAGAGGGAGGGAGGGAGGGGAAAAAGAGAGAGAGAGAGAGAGAGAGAGAATGAATGAATTATATTTATGGTGTGGCTTGCTTTTTTTCACATAGCAATATCCCTTGGACATCTTTCCTTAACAGGACTTATAAAGCAAGGAGTTGCCTAATAATTTTAAAAGGCTGCATAACATTTCATTTTGGTTAACCCATGTATGTTGCTGCACATTTAAGATATTTTTAACCTTTTGCTGTTATATGAATCTTGCAAATTCCACATTTCCAGCATATTTAAAAACTTTGAACACCTTGAAACTAATGTTTTTGGTACATTCTGAGTTTGCTATTCCAGTCTCTCTTACCTGTCTTTTCACACCTACAGCCTCCTTCCATGTTCTTTTATGTGTGAAAATCATGGTCCACATCTTGCTTTTAGGGCAGTGGGAACAGTGAAGTTTGGGAGGATGAATTTTCTGTGGCTCAGCCGGAGTTAGTTAAAGCCTAGGAGCCCAACACACTACAGGATATTAGAGCTAGACCATTTAAATTCAATCCTCTTATTTAAAGGTAAATGGAGGCCTAGGAGAATGAATTACTTTGCTCAGTTCCCCAGGATTCTTAACTTTTCTTATTACTTAGAGGAAAGAGTCACAAAAAGACATACAAAAATCTAAATATATATATTTCTTGTAAAGTTGTTTTTAGGCTGTGTCTTCTGTACTTAAGGACTAAGAGGAGAGAATGTTTTGCTGACATCACTGGGAGAAAAGAAGGCTGATATAATATAATCTAGCCTTATTTACATAGCACATTCAGCAGGACAGGGAGGTAGAACTCTTGTTCATGGAGTTCCTCTTAAGGTTCATATTCATGACATCTCTTTCCAAGCCTCTCCTTGGATGTTCATGATACATGATTTCACCTGAAATACAGCAACAGCAACAACAACTCACACTTATTGAGAACCTATTGTATTCCAGTGCTTTTCATGTTATCTCATCCTTACAGCCATCCTATGAGGAAGGTACTATTGTGAATGGAGAAACTTGGGGCAGAGAAGAAAAATAACTTGCCCCAGGTCACAGGTAGTAAGTGCTAAATCCAGATGTCGATTCTCCAGAATCTGAAGAACAGTGTTTGGGAGAGGGGCACGCAGGTGACTTTGACCAGTTCACAGATGTCCAAATTCTTGCCCTGATTGTGGGGACCAGGTGTTGCATGAGCCTTGGGTTCTATGAGTTTGAGCCAGGTCTGGTTGGGACAGTGTTGCTCAAGGTCTCTCAAGGACACACTGGAGGATTACATAAAAAGAAAGCATCCAGGCAGGAAGCTGTAGTCAAGTCAGGCACACGGTTCAGCCAGAGGATTAACGGAGGGGAGCTGGGCCGAATCTGAGGGATGCAGCAGGAGAGAAACTGCAGGCATCAGGAAAGAGTAAATAGGTTCAGCATGGAGGGAAAGGGGGTCCTCTCAGATTTCCTGAAATGCTGGAGCCCCACATCAGGTGCTTTTCATAAAGGAGCTTGCAGCCTCCTTTGTGGGGGAAGAGATTTGATAGTGGGACTGCTTGCCAGACATAAGTCTGTACAATTATCACCCATTCATATTCTTGAGCCCTGGGCCCTGAGGCTCTGAAGCAGGAGGTCTGAAATTGGCCCCTGTAATCCAGCAAGAACCTTGGGTGGTTCTGAAGCAGGAGTTCCCTGGACCTCATTTTGTGAGACTGTGGATAAGTGTAGAGAGACAAATGGTTTTCTTTCTATTGCTGTCAAATCCCATTTAATTAAATGCTGGAAAAGAATGGTGGTCAGGAATTGCACATTGGAGGCTAATCAGGATTTTTGAAAAAGAAGAAAAAATATTCTTCTGTTGGGGCAGAGGCGTATTGCCATCTTATGTGCCCATCGGTGGGGTCCACATCCCAGAAATAGCTGGGGCAGGGATTTTTCCTGTGGTCATATGCTTAATGCATGTGTTGGGAGCGTTCTGGTTTCTGTCCCCAATAAACTGGAAGATCAAGGGAATGAGCTAGAGTGGGAATTTCATTCATGTTTTTATCATTTAATTAATTAAACATTTATTAGGCACTTACTTTGTGCCAGACACTGTTTTAGGATTTCAGAGGTATACAAATGAACAAGATGAATCAAGTCCTTGATCTCATGGGGCTTATAGTCTAAAAGGTAATTGAGAGGCATGAGCACAGTAGCTTAAAAAGCGTTTTCTGGAGGTCAGACTGGTGAAAACCTGACTCCAACAATTACTTATTGTGGGACTGCTCTATGCTTAAATTCCTCACTTATGGGTAATACTGATGCCTCTCTCATACTTGTAAAGACTAAATGGGGGTAGGAGGAATACATGCAAAGCATTTACCATAGGCCTAGCATGTGTGCTAATACGTAGCATAGTTTTTCCAAGGCTAGAGGCTTTAGTCTTCTGGAGTCTGGCTATGGCTCTTGGATTGTCTTCATTCGCTCACCAGCTGGGTGCAGCTGCTGGTCAGGAGAGCTTCTCACTGCGCCCCTATTTCACTCAGAAGGAGCTCCTGTAAACGGCAAACCTGGCCATTTGTTAAAAAATTGAAATTTACAAATTATGTAATTGGGTTGGTGCCCAGCCCAAAGTTTTAAATTATTCTAGTCAGAGTGGGAAAATGTTGGTGAAAGGAAAAAAGAAGCGATATTCACTTCATGTGGTTTTAAAAAAGTATTCTGCATGAATATTCAAGACCCTCACCAGCACCAGTCACAGCGGAGACATTTGCTCCCTAAAGTATAGTCTTTTTTTCTCTCCAGACAATTTTATGTAAAATATAGATATTATAAAAAAGAAAATTGGAGTGAGATACTAGAAAAGGGTCTGCGGAGCCCCTGTATGCTTTGATGATTGTGTCTGAGCAATTAACGATATCTCAAATGCTTCCAGATTCTACAGAACTCTTTCTCAGGAATCTGCAGAATAATTCATTTCTCATACACACCATTTTAAGAGCAAAACGCCTGTGATGGAGGATCCTTTGCAAAGGAGAACTATTTAATGACTAGGCTCACTGAGAATGCTTCCATTGCAAATGCAAAGCTTGAGGAGGATCTGGGAAATGAAAAAAATGTGCTTAGTGGGGAGTCAAGATGGCTTTTCAATTGGAACATGCTGGCGTTTAGATGGGACCCTTGTTTCTTGGTCTGATCAGTGCCTCGTCCAGGCTCTAAGGACGGTTTGGAAATTTTTTTTCAAAATTCTTCCCAGATCCCATTTATTTCAAAAGGGAAGGAACAGGCTGATCTGCATTCTGCAACAGACTGCCCCAGAGCCTCTGCAGTGTGAAGATTTGAAATTGACTTTCTCCCTGGAGGATGTGTCTTGGATGCAGGAGAGGAGGAAAAGTCAGCTAAGCCAAGACATCTTTAAAGATCTTCTCTCAGGAAGCAAGATACAAACTGTGCTCTTTATAATACATTTCCAATGTTCTAAGCCGTGACCTTTCCTACTTCAAAGGAATACCAATGAAAATCAATTCTTCCATGAGAGAGAAACAGAATTTACAGGGGTTAGGAGGTAGGCAAGAAGGGAATTTAGTATGTGAAGAGAATAACAGTCTTTCTAGAGGTTCTGGGATCTGCTAAGCAAATTTTGCCTATGGGGAAAAGAGCTGAATATTTACACTTTAGAGTGGCTAATGGGACATTTATCTCAATCTCGGGATTAAAAAAAAATTATGATTTTGTCACAAAACATACACTGAGAGGCCTATGAACAGAAAAATACTTTTTTCTCAGCAGGAACAAGATACTCAGTCTGATCATGTTTATCATGACATTTATAATCATGATATTGAGGAAAGCCTCAGTATTGGATTGGGCAGATCTGGGTTCGAATGCTGGCTCTGTCATTGACAGCATTGTGTTCTAACATATCAGAACCTCAGTTTCCTGATATGTAAAAATAGAGATGACACCTTGCAGAGTTATTCTGATGATTAAATGTGATTGTTATATAATTAATGCGGTACTGGCACTCAATTAGGTACCCAGCATATGGTCTGAGGAAAGAGTGAAAATAGGGAGTCACCTTAACCAAACTGCTAAGATTATTAACATTATGAAGGTTGAGGCATGAAGAAAGACACTGTTCTCGTTCTACCTAGTCTGGGAAACTAAACTCTTTTGAATTTTCCTGTCCTGTGTTAACCCTCTGATTATGTCTCCTGACCACCTGATTCATTATCTCCTGAAGGATTCATGTATGCATTCACCTGACATCTACTATTCAGATCACTGGACATGACTAGACTTCCTGGTATTCATCTTCTGGACCACTTGGCATCCATCATCCAGACTGTCTGACATCTGAATGATAACCATTTTGGATCAACTCTAGGGCAAAGAATGCAGGGCTGATCATTCCCAACAATGTACTTTTAACTATAAGAAAATTTAACCTTTCTTTGGAACACTTCTGGGTTTTTGCTTAGGTGTGTTCACAGTTTGCAAGCTCTAAGACCCTTGAATAAATCTTTATCATTTATTTATAGCCAAAGCCTCCAGACTATTTTTGAGTTCATTTGACAGCACCTCCCTCACCCCCCCCTCTCTCTCTCTCTCACACACACACACACCCTTGACTTCCTCTATGGATTGCTCTATCTTCCCTTGCTTTCTCATTTGCTCATTCCTTAAGGCTCAGTTCCCATCTCTGTCTTTTCAGCCCTCTTTCTACAAGAATTATTCTTTTCACTTTTTCCAGTGCTCATTGTTTAGTCTATGACCCTCAGGGGTTTATTATTTAATTAATGTGACAAAACCATAATTTTTAAATTCTCCATGATACCTACAACTTTGAAAGAGACATAATAAATTTACAATAATTATTTTGTTTGTTTCAGGTAGTAAGCTCCTCAGTTTCTTCTTTTCTTTATGTTGATCTGAGGACATCATTAATACTAATTATGGAATAACCATATGGCTTACATAGGTTAACTCAAAGCTTCTTAAGCACTCTGTGAGGCAGGTACTATTATCCTCATTTTGCCAATGAGCAAACAGGGGGTCAGAGATTTTCAATAACGTGTCCAAACTGTATTCCAAGGGGTAGATAGTTAGGATTTGAATTTAGGTCTTTCCCATTCTAAAGCTTAAACTCTTTCTGCTGTATTAAGTGATTTTTCCATTAAGTTTCAGATGAAAATATGTTTGGCTTCTAAGTCATGGCTTTAGAGCAGAACAGAATTTCTCAGTGAATACTCTTCATTACTGAAACAGTTCATTCCTTGACCTTCTGATATGATGTAGGGTCCTTGGGAGCAGTGGAAAGAGATTCTTGAGTCCCTCTTCTGCTCAGAGGTTTCAAGTCACAGCCAGTCTCCAGTCCATACCCCTACCCTTCTCAGCATGAGCATCATTGCACAGCCAACACCTTCCTTAGAGTGGCTAGAGAAAGCACTGTAGATAGAGAGTAATTCTTTTAAATAAAGAGTTATATATGTGGCTGTGGCATCTGCATGTAAAAAGAACCAAATAAAACACCCATATACAAATAACTTTCTTCTTAAATACACATTTTCCCTTGCTGTAAAACTTTGATAAATAGCTTGGGAAATGAGCTGAACACATCTGTCTGAATAAATCCACATGGCATCTTTCCCCCTTAAAATTAGTGAAAGGGAACACTGCTATTGCAAATAAATTCAGTTTTCCCCACAACCGAGAAATATTTTCTGTAGTACAATGCTTTCCAATTATGTTGGATAGCTTCAGGCTGAATAACAACAGAAGCTTCCAAACTGAATGCTTGTGGCCAGTTTCTGAAGTTTAATAATTTTAGTAGTAGATCTTTTCCCTGCTCAGTGGAATACATAAACATCATATTGGAGGCTAAACCTTACTAGACCCTTTGGACAATGATCACTGAATTCCAATTATATTTTAAACTTTCCTATTTTTTATATTAAAAAAGGTACCAGAATAGTAGATTCTATATTCTTTTGGAGATAGCAAGTTCATTAGTTTGGGCAATTTATTTAAGGGTTTAATGTTCTTTTTGCTATGGGTTGCTATAAATTGCTATAAAATTTTGGTGCATTTCTTTTTGCTGCATTTCTTAGAGGGCTGAAGCAATATATTTTCTGGAATGAAGAAAGGGAGACACAGAAGAGTAGAGCAAAGCACTGTAGGCTCAGGCTTCATCCTTGAATGCAGTGTGGGTAACACATAATCAAACCAGATTCCTAATGTTTGGTGCAAATTAAATATGGGGATCAATTTTATTTCATGTCTTTCTTAATTCCTAATTTTACCTTTCAGTTTCCTTGAGTGTATCTTTAAGTAGGATTTTGTGTGTGTTTCTTTTTGGAGATCTTGTACACCTACCCATATCTTTATATATTTAAGACAAGTGATTTAAATATCAAATTATTAGGTAATTGGATATTTCCTGTAAAATATAATTTAATGTTAGATCTTAGGCCAGCCTAACTTTTATTCATTGTAGATAATCTGTTGTCTTTTTTAAAAAAAATATTTTTACTGATTTCAGAGAGGAATGGAGAGGGAGCGGGAAATAGAGACATCAGTGATGAGAGGCAGTCATTGATTGGCTGCCCCCTTGGGGATTGAGCCCGCAGCCTGGGCATGTGGCCTGACCAGGAATGAAACCGTAACTTCCTTGTTCATAGGTCAGTGTTCAACCTCTAAGCTCCGTAGGCGGGGTGAAAATCTGTTGTCTTTCTACCTCTTCTTCTCCCCTCCAGTTCTCCTCCTCCTTCTTTTAATAGTACCTTGTTCTTATTTCATGTATATTATAGTTAGTCTAATCTTTTAGTAAGGCAGAGATAGTTTACTTGAAGTTTTATTTTCCTTGTAGAAACTCTGTTTTCTCCAAGGTGCTTTTATTTCTTTTAAACCCTGCCTTTCATGTTTGAGGCTTTTTTATTGGTGTTGGTGATCCTTCAAGGGTGGGACAATAAGCAGCTGACAGGGAGTTCCTGAACCCATTTGGTGGGCTTCTAGACTGTGAGCACCTTTATAGTATGATCTTTGTGGACCTTTCATTGAGGGAATTTCTGATGCAGAATCCCTTTTTTTCCATATAATAACTCCATCCTTCACTATGCTTTTTGTTCTACCTAGAGAGTAAACTTGTCTTATTTCCTCTGATCAGCCCCCTTTCCTTTGGGGCAGAGATGATGCACAGACTAGCTGTATGGAGTAAGGAAGGTATCAGGGCTGTAAACGATTCTCTACTTCTTCAATAGTCTTTCAACAATCCTTTTGTTTTTAATTTCACTTCCACGTCTATTCCCAGAGGACCTAATGTTGACATTTCCAAAGCCTTTGTAGATTCTGCAAAGCATATTGAGTTTCTTCTTGGCTTCTTCCACTGCTGGTTTAAGATTCAGCTGTCTTTAGGTCTTTTCTTTAGACTCTACCACTTATCCTGCTTTCTGAATTTTGCTGCAGTTGTCTCTTTTCTTTGTTCTTGTGGTTTTGTGTCCTTTATAAAGTTCTTTTCTGATGTTTTAGTGTAGTTTTGAGAGGGAATAAAATAAATGGAAATGTATCTGAAAGCTTCCCTTGTTTTATTAAGAATTTTGTAAAAATTAGAACAATTAAAAAAATACATGAATTTTAGATGAAAGCAGCTCATCACTCTAAGAAAATGTGGCTATCTCCACTCCCACCCCCCTGGCCTTGGATTCCATATTCACCTCTCCAGAGATGAACAATAGCAACTATTTGATTATTTTTCCAGTCTTCCTGTGCATTAACACACACACATGCATACATTAAAAAAAATAATTAGGATCATACCAAACATATGGTTTTTATGGGTTGTTTGTTTGCTGTTTTTTTCCTAACTTGATCTTTCCACATCTATTTATACATATAAAAGGCTAAACAACTGTCCCACCGGTAGGTATGATGCACACTGACCACCAGGGGGCAGATGCTCAATGCAGGACCTGCTGAGCTGTGATGACTTGGCAGCTTCGGTTCTTGGGTGATGCACCCTGGAACCAGAGAGGAGGGATCCCAATTCCAGGGTGAGTCACCACCCTCTCACAATCCGGGACCCCTTCGGGGATGTCGGTGAGCCAGTTTCGGTCCGATCCCTGCAGGCCAGGCTGAGGGACCCCACCTGCCGGAGGGATCCCGCTCACTGCAGACGCCCTTCCAGCCATGGTGCCACCCCAGGTGCGGCCAGCCAGGGAGGGACTGCGGGAGGTTGGCTCCAGGGCATGATTGGCCCGTCTCACCCAGTCCCACCCTGCCGGCTACCTTCTAATTAATTTCCTTTCAATGTGCACGAATCTGTGCACCGGGGCACTAGTAAGTACATATAGTTCTTTCCCATTCTTCGAACAGCTGTATAGTATTCTGGAATAGTAGTTCCATATTTTACTTAACCTCTTCTCTATTTAGGAACATTTAAATTTTTTTTTTTTGTATTACATCAGTGCTCTGGTGAACATATTTGAAACACACCTTTTTTTTTTTTTTACATGTACAAGTACTTTTTAAAGAAAATGTTTAGTGGCTCCTAGCCTAGGTCTGTGTTTTTTAACCTTAACTGAGTTGTTTTCCATTTCTTGATTTTTGCCATATGTACATAACACCATTATATAATTATCTTACATAATAAAAAGGTAATATTTAAATTACCATCACTCCACTACGCCCATGATTGGGCCAGCGAGTGACACAGTGGGCGGGACTCGGGGTGGCTGGGGTGGTGATTGGGCCGGCAGGACGCTGAGCTCGCGTTGCCGCTGGCAACGCGAGCTCAGCGTCTGCGCCATGGCTGTGCTGCGGCACAGACAGGCCTCTGGGGCAGTGAGCCGAGCTGGCATTTTGAAGGTTTGGAGGCAGCGGGCGGTGGGCAGGCGGTGGGGGGGCAGCGCGGCTCCCCGGGGAGGAGTCTGGCGGCAGTTGGGCCACAGGAGCACGTGGCGGCGGCCCCAGCCTTCCTGGGTGGGAGGCAAAGGCAAGACCCTGGCCTGGGCTCCGGCCGCAGGAGGACCACGCCCCCGCCCCGCCTCGCCCTAGGGGCCCAGGGACTTCGGAGCTGCCGACCAGCGGACAGACAGCTTACATGTGCATGATTAAATCATGCACTGGGCTTCTAGTTATATATAATAATTAACTATTTTAAATAAAATAGTTTTATAGTGTTTATTTTTACTTACAAATAGAAAATGAAGTCCTGGCTGGTTTGGCTCAGTGGATAGAACATTGGCCTATGGACTGAAGGGTCCCAGGTTCAATTCCAGTCAAGGGCACATGCCGGATTGTGGGCTCAATCCCCAGCAGGGAGTGTACAGGAGGCAGCTGATCAATGATTCTCTTTTATCATTTATGTTTCTATCTCTCCCACTTCCTTCCTCTCTGAAATCAATAAAAATATATTAAAGAAAATGAATGTCACTTGCCATAAATATATGGTATCTATGAAAGTAAATGCAAATTCAATAAAAATAGTTTTATTGAATTCTAAGTGGATGTGATTGCCTCTCTTTTTGTTAAAAGGGATATTAACAAAGTATTTAATATCAAACAAAAGATTTTCTCCCTCAAGTCTTCTAAAAATGAAAATTAACATAGAATATACTTTTACTGTGCAATTTGATATTATTTAATCCCATGTTCATGCACCTCCTAAAATCACTTTCTCTATAATCAGTTGGTGAATTTCTCATTCAATAGGTATACCACTAACAGTATTACCTTGCATCAATGCTTCATCGGGTCATCTCTCTGCTCAAAGATTCTTTAGATCTTCATTGCCTAGAGAATAAAAGTAAGTAAGACTTAAGGCTCATCATCTAATCTCAACCAGCCTCAGTATGGCTGTTCCTATGTCTTTATTAATCTTTGAGTTTCTATAGGATCATTATTTATACCCATTTACTTTGTTATAACATTCCAGCTTTATATATCCTCTTGAATTCTGGTTATTTTGTTTTCTCTAATATACCATTACTTCCTTTGGCAAGACCTGTCTTTTATATTACTTTCTTTTGCCCTTAACCATGCCTAGCACAGTGTCTTGTATGTGGTAGATTCTCCATCAACATAAATTAATTACTTGTTTATAGGATTTATCTGTTACCACAAATTAAGCATTCATTACACAAAAGCTTAGAAGAGATGATTCAGTTATGAAGCCATCTAAATTCTTATAACACAGTTATGAGATTCTTCTTTATAAAACTGCAACATTAGAAAACACAACTGAAGGAAGACTTGCTAGTGGCAATATTTTTTTACTGAGTTTGAGTTTATGTTCATTATATTTGTTTCCTTAATTTGAAAGTCTAAGCTCCCATAACTTTTTATGAACTAGTTGATTTTCATGTATCTGAGTCACTTTTGGAATACATTTTATCTTAATAAGAATAACGCATCAAGCAGAAAGCCAGCAGGCTCCTCATTATCATGCTCCACATATAGGCGTTTATCTTTTGGCTGCCAAACTGGAATTCCACACTGTCCAACTTTAGAAAATGGATGGTTTTTAATGGGTAAGTTTGACTGACAAAAGCAGGGAACAAGCCAGTGGCCTGTCCTCTCAGTTAATAGGATTAGATCTGAATGGATAAGACATGTGATGGTCTGAAGACTTTAGGGGAAAGTCTACAGTGCACATTGGCACTTCTGAGAAGCATTAACATTCTCTGTCTGCTGCACTAACTCTTTAAAATGCCATTTGCATTGACGATGGTATAATTGACATTGCTCCCAGAGGAGTTCACAGGATTATGGGAAGATGGAATAAAAAATAAAAATTCATCTCTTCTCAAGGTTCTCCTCTAGCTACAAAATGCAGAGAGATAAGGACTCTTGTTACTGGGTGATGTCATATTAATAATAATAATAAAAAAGACACAAAAATCTATCCATCATCACAATTTTCCCAGTAGCCTTTTTATCTCATGATATATTATCTTCCTAATTGGCATTCATCACCATTTGTCTGGATGCTTGATATTATTTATTTATTTTTGCACTAAATATTTAGTCAGAGTCTTTATGATCCATTTGTTCCCACTAATCTTTCTTTAAAAAGTTAATTTTGATAGTTCTAGCAATAGTTTAATGCCCCAAACACCCATGAAACTGTGTGAAAGAGGAAGCTTCTGTAGGGGACTCAGTATACAGTCTCTGCTATAACTGAACAGGTTTGAAATCACTATGGATGAACATGACCATTTAGAGGTCAAAGAACAACTGCTGCATGTTGAAACCATAATATGGAAAGACACATACACAGGTATGAATAAGGTTAAATGAAACTGTCAGATTTTCAGCAAGGTCAGTTGTGATGTATTTACTCCTAGATTTGTGCAGGACCAGTGTATATTAGCAACATTTTGATATGTTTTCTGAACAACGGGTTAATTAGGGGAAATAAGTGATTTCTAACTAGCATTTTTTTTCATTAAATTAGGCAATGTTATTTTCTTGCCTCAAGTCATAGAAAAAAAGGTCTCTAAATATTGCCAAATCTTTTTTGTCAGTTAAATCACCCTACTGGAGAACTTGAGTAATATGAAAGTAAATTTATGGATGTCAGATTGTCACCAAACTACAAAACCATTTATCCAGTAAGGAGTGAAGAGAAGTGTGGGAGCCTTTTTGCCCAGCTCTTTCTAGAGAAAGCTGAAGTTTTGACCAAAGGCTCTATTATATGGAACAATGTGAGACTATTGGGGGAAAGAATGTAAGAAAATGTTTCTATAAGGCTTTAATGCAAAATGTCTTTTCAAGTATGTTGAGGGATAGTTTTTTGGTTTCCATCCAAATATGTGTTCAGTTAGGCTAATTTTTCCAAATTTACTTGTTAAAAGATTTAGATCTAAAACCCTATGCTATTCATTTAAAGTATCAGATAAATATGGCAAACAAACTGTCAGCTTAAATAACAGTTTTTGGTAGTTCAGGAATTTCTTTTCTCACTTAATTCTACTTTAATTGCAGAAGACATCTCTCTATTTTAAGAGATGCATGATAAATGTGGAATTTAGGATTAGAAACCAACTCTATCCAGTATTCCATCCTTGTTTTGCTTGACTTACATTTTAGCCCTGGTAGGTGTTTACCTTTGGGTTGATGGCAAACCAAACCAAATCTAACATAGCTCCATGCTCAATTTTCACAATATTGTCAATTCTATTGTTTGATATTTCCAGGGCTTCTTCTAATCTTTAATTTTAATCAGTTTCATTGTTTATTTTAGTCAATTATATTTTCACATCATTATGCTATTTTATTTCTTCTCAGTCTGCTCTTTTATCATAAAGGTTAAGTATTCTAGCATCCTGTTGAGGAGTGCTATAAAACTTACGTTTTTATCTTTGTTTTTATTAGTAAACTAGTGGCCCAGTGCATGAAATTCGTGCCCGGGGTGGGGGGTGGTGTCCCTCAGCCCGACCTGCACCCTCTCCAATATGGGACCCTTTGGGGGATGTCCAACTATTGGCAGTCGGATATCCCTCTCGCAATCCGGGACCGCTGGCTCCTAACTGCTCACCTGCCTGCCTGCCTGATCACCCCTAACCACTCTGCCTGCCAGCCTGCTTGCCCCCAACTGTCCCCCCCTGGCCTTCTCGACCCCAACTGCCCCCCCTTGCTGACCTGATTGCCCCCAACTGCCCCCCTCCCCAGCCTGCTCACCCCCAACTGCCCCACCCTGCTGGCGTGATCGCCCCTAACCGCCTCTGCCTTGGCCCCGCCACCATGGCTTTGTCCGGAAGGATGTCCGGAAGGTCTCCCAGTCTAATTAGCATATTACCCTTTTATTAGTATAGATAACCTTCAGAATGATGATGATCTTCTAATTTTTCATTATGTTATTCCCTTCTTAATGTTTTGCATTGCTATAATTCTTTGAGGATTTCTATCTGTCTGTTTGTCTGTCTGCCTATCTACCTACCTACCTAATCTATCCACCATCTCAAAATAAGGAGAGATTTATCTAGATTCAGTGTTTACCAGCAGAGGGTTGTGTGCCTTTTCTATGTTGTTTTTTTTCCTGCTTGTTAAATTCTTGTATCAAATATCTTAAGAAAGTAGTTCATTTCCCAGTGCTATACAGATTTAAATGTAGGGATTCTTAAACCCTGGAACCTTAACATGTTGAACCAATTCCATATACATACATTAGTATGTAGTTCTTTCAAGCTCTTTCTTTTTTAATTTTTTAAGACTACATTTTTCAAAAAGTATATTTTTATTGATTTCAGAGAGGAAGGGACAGGAATAGAGATAGAAACATCAATGATGAGAGAAAAAAAATCATTGATTGACTGCCTTCTGCATGCCCCCTTCTGGGGATCAAGCCTACAACCCAGGCATGTGACCTTGACAAGAATAGAACCCAGGACCCTTCAGTCCACAGGCCAATGCTATATCCACTGAACCAAACCAGCTAGAGCTAAGACCACATTTTTTCTTGCAGTGACTATATCTTCTAGGGGAGATATATCTCTGCCATTCCTCCTTCTATTTCTTCTATTTATAAATTTGAGAGTTGTTCTTCCCAAATAACAAACATAATTCTGGTTATTTTTAGCTAAAAGGGATTTAATATTTTGAAAAAATTAGAGAATTATAAGAGTATTAGGATGCCAGAAGATCATCATTGCTACATTAGGGAATGATATTTAAATGTCTTTTTCCTTTGTGTCACTTGGTCAAACTGTAATATATGAAGTGGGAGTATCTAGCTAGCTGGAATGTGCATGGGTAGAATAATTTGATTCCTTTTCCTCCACTACAGGGCAGCAGGGCACGGCCTCACACAAGAACACGTGTGTTATAGGTTGAATTGTGTCCTCTCAAAAGCTATGTTGAAGTCCAACCCCCAGTATCTGTGAAGGTTATCTTAATTGGAAATAGATTCTGATGTAATCCAGTTAAGATGAGGTCATACTTGATTAGAGTGGACTTTACTCCAGTGCTGGGTGTTCTTATGAGAAGTGGGCAATTTGGACATAGATACACAGGGAGAACACCATGTGATGTTGGAAGCAGAGACTATACTATTGGAGTTGCAAACCAAGTAACATCAAGAATTGCCAATAAGAAGCTAGGGAGAGCAGACCCCTAGCTGGTTTGGTTCAGTGGATAGAGTGTTGGCCGGTGGACTGAAAGGTTTGATTCTGGTCAAGGGCATGTACCTCAGTTGCAGGTTTGATCATCAGCCCTAGTTGGGGCATGTGTGGGAGGCAACCAATATGTCTCTCTCATGTTGATGTTTCTCTCTGTCTCTCCCCCTCCCTTCTATTCTCTCTAGAAATCAATGGAAAAAATACCCTCTGATGAGGATTAGCAACAATAAGAAGCTAGGAAGGATTGTCTTTTAACAAAATTAAAAAAACTTTATTGTGAAATACAAAGTATTTGAATACATCTAAAATGTGTGTAGCTACATGGCAATACTGCCCACATAACAGATTTTATTTTGTGAGTTGTAACTCAGCACTGTCCTTGCTGTATGGGAAATGTGGGTACAACTCTGTGCTCTCAAAGAGTTCCCTCAACCTTTCTTTCTCCTCCCAATGCTGTGCCTTTTAAAATAAGAAACCGAATCTAGGGGAAAATCATTGTCATCTGGAAGCAATGCTAACCACGTCTACTTGTCATTGTGTGGACCAAGCATGTCAAACTCAGCTCACAATGAATATTTTGAGCCCAGCCAATATAACGGTATGTAAGAAACATTTTAATAAAAATTTCATAACTTAATTTTTACAATATCCTGTTATACATAATTATTAATAATGCACTACAACATTCACTAATGACTGATCACTATAATCGTGTTGCATTCATTTCCCTTACGTGCCTTACGTGCATGCACACCATTTCTCTCCACTAATACTAGCAGCGAATATTTTAGCAGCCGATTGCCACGTCGTTAGTCTTGGCCTGACTTGTTTGGTGTGCGCAACAGGAAATATTTTGCTTTCGGAGAACAAGAAAAATAGATTTATTTGTGTTACGCTTATTAATTTGTGCAGTTATTCAGTGTCTGGTAAGTTAATGTTCAAGAAAAAATATTAATTTTTATTAAAATGTTCTATTATTTTATGCTAATGATTACTCATTTATTTCAGTCCTTTGTATTCAGCATGTATCTATCGAAATAAACCTATGTTTCTATGAAAATTGAAGCTTTCGTTTTTTTTCGGCCCACATAAACTTAAACCTTGTTTATTTGGCCCGTGTTAGCCTTTGAGTTTGACATGCTTGGTGTAGACCATTATGAGGGCTAAGATTTACATATAATATAAAACTGGGAATAACTGGGAAAACTTCGTCAGTGGAGAAATGAAACCAAGCTGACAACCAGCTTAAAGGCATCAAGTTTCCGAAGGTGGTTGATTTGTCACTGAAGAAATGAAACCAACCAACAAGAACACCCCAAACTATCAACCAGTTATTTCATCTATTTTAAGGCAAAATTGCCTTATGGCTAATTAGTTATGTGGAGAAAATGCTTGCAGCAGAGATGCTTTGGAGAAAATACTGGACTTGATTCTGTCCATCTCCAAGTGGGCACTCTTAATAGATGAATGCCAACCTAGTTTTCTTATTGGTACAGATCCTGGATCTCTTAGGCCTCTGACTAGAGAGGAAGAGAAACGAAATGTCTTTCCATCTTCTTTCAGTGTTGCTCTGTCTGATGAACCAAATCTTGGGTAAGAAATATTTTTTTCTTTATCCAGTTTCACAGCTGTAGTCTTGTGAGAAGTTCCTACTAGATTTTGGCAATAATGCATGTGTTTATCCTTATTCTAAGTTTTTTCATAGTTATTATTATATGTGCATATTCATGAGAATATTTTTGTGTGTGAGAAGTTAGGAGGATTTTCATTGAAGTCACCTGTTTACTGCCCCCTCCACATTACCTTCTTCTATCTTTTAAATTATGAGCCTAAGTGAGGACATTTAGGGAATAGGGAAAAATTTACACCAACTAAAACATGTCATATTATGATATCTAAAAGTTTGTTAGCTTTTTGTTCTTTCCTATAATATGGAAAATTTGCCTATTTCTAGATTATCTAGAGATATCTTAGGAGGGTACTGCAGTCTTAATTAACAAATTATAAAGCTGAAAAATTTCCTTTCCATATCTCGGCTTGTTAGTTTTTGAATTATGTAATATGTAAATAACGTTCAGCCAATTTAAATAACTTTAAAAGTAAAATTATGCATTAAAGTTCAAAGTCAACAGAACCCGTTAAGAGTCAAAAGAATGTAGTTGCTTTTGCATAATAATTTGAGTGGTTTAATGGAGATATATTCCTAAATAAGTGTAAGCCAATAAAGAAATAATCTTGGACTTTGAAATATTTTTGAAAGCATTATGACCAACAGTTTGTTAGCTTGAAGTTTATTTCAAATGTCTATCCCAGGAATGGTATTTGAAGAAAACCATCTAAGATTCTTAAACATTGAAGAAATTGACAAAAATAAGCATTTTAGGGCCATAAAAAAACGTTTTTAAAAAATCAGAAATCTTCCTCTATTTTACTTATGTTGAAGATATGTTTTTTGATTAAAAAGCAGAGAAAGCTACTCTTCTTAGCAAATTTCAAGGCATCTGTTCTCATAGATAGGGTATTTACAGATGAAGACTAAGATAATTTAAAAGCAGTGAGACTTGATGAGGGGAAATAGGATTTTATTCTTGTGCTATTACTGCTGTCAATCAACTGCAGAGAAAGACAGAGATGAAAGGAACAACAGAAGTACAAAGTTATGTACCTTGAAATGCTCAAAAGGTGCAGGTGGTGTCTATGCATTGGTTTGCAAATGAAAGGATTTTTCTTCTTTCTATTCATTTTTTTAGACCTCCCTGAACAAAAGGAAAAAAGTAATTTAGATAAAATATTCACAGGCAATGAATACTGTGTGTGGGAGCTTGTAAATTAATTTCAGTTGTTAGGCCTTTTAATATCAGGGTGTGTCCTGTGCCCCGTGTCTTCTTAAATAATCCTTTTATGTTGCTCAGGACAGATATATTTTGAAAGTGACACTTCTGTTAATCTTAGCTATATATTCAGGAAAAAAAATCATTGGAGTTACATTTTGGATGCTACCCATGCTGAACAATTGCTACAGAACATTAGTTCGAAATCTAAATGGAGTCTTCACTACTCTTTTTACATAGGAGAGAAACAAGACAGTGAGTAAAAACAAAGATACTTCTCACCCTGAATTTCTATTATGGTATATGAGGATCTAGAGAAAACAAGACATTTTTAAAGTGGGAGAGAATTATCTAAAGAAGTCACAGTGTCTGCCAACTAGATGACAGTAACTAATGTTTAATGAGTGCTTATAGGACACCAGCAGAGCACTAAATGCGTTACATGCTTTAGCTCATACTTTATCCTAACAACTCTAATGTTACCATTCTAGTAGGACCCCCACCTAATATTATCGTCCTAATTTTGCAGCTGTAAACTGAGGCACATAGAAATTAAGATACTTGGCTGAGCCAGGTCGGCATGGCTCAGTGGTTGAGCATCGAGCTCTAAACCAGGAGGTTGCAGTTGCATGTCTGGATTGCGGGCTCATTCCCCAGTGTGAGTGAGGCATGAAGGAGGCAGCCCATCAATGATTTTCTCTCATCATTGATGTTTCATCTCTCTCTCTCTCTCTCTCTCCCTTTCTCTCAGAAATCAATTAAAAATATATTTAAAAAAGAAACTTGACTGAATTCTTACTGCTAGTAAACAGAGGAACTAAGATTTGATCCTGCAGTTTGCCTCCCTAGATCTTGCTCTTAACGTCTCAACTCCCTGCCTCCCTGCCTTGTAATGCCTCCTCCGTCTCATCCCATTCATGTGTGTGCAGGTGCAAATTACAGTGAATAAGTGAAATGATTATTTATAAATTTCCAGATGTGTGATCCTATTTGTAGAAAAATGATAATGGACTTTGGTGGGCCTTTATTGGTTTTGTCTGCTTAGCGTCTTCTCTCTCATATGTGGGTATCAGCCTCCTGGTTTAGCTTAGGGTCAGTATCCTTCCCCGTTTTGGTACCCTGTCTTTCCTTGGCTAAGGGGTAGATAAGTGTTGCAAGCTAGCTGGATCAGATGAGAAATGAGAAAGACCTAAAATAGCTGCAGCTTTTTCATCCTGATAAGGGCTCTGGAGGAGACTGATCTGAGTTCTTACAAGGAATCATGATTCCGGAGCTGCTCAAGCTGGGCCTTCTCAGAAGTCTAGCGCATAGCTTTTCCTTCAATTCTGTGAGCTATCTAGTGCTCCTCCAGTACATTCCTTTCTGCCCTTTGATAATGAGTCTATTCATTTTACTTGCAGCCAAAGCATCTTAATTGATCCACTGACAACTGTTTTGTTTTTTTAAAAAATATATTTTATTTATTTTTTATAGAGAGGAAGGGAGAGGGCTAGAGAGTTAGAAACATCAATGAGAGAGAAACATTGATCAGCTACCTCCTGCACACCCCCTACTGGGGATGTGCCCGCTACCAAGGAATATGCCCTTGACCGGAATCAAACCTTGGACCCTTCAGTCCGCAGGCCGACGCTCTATCCACTGAGCCAAACTGTTTAGGGCAACTGTTTTTCATCAGACTGACACAGTGGTGGTGCGGGAGGACCTTGGTTAGTTCAGGTTAGAATGCCATGGCTATGTTTGCAGCTTGAAGGGAAGGTGTAAGGATGCTTTGGGCCTATTGCTTTCTTTCTGTCTTAATTGTTCTTCCTTGCAAATAGCCATTTGCCATTTTGTATCATAAAAGTTAAAAAACATTGGTAGAAATGAATTTTTGGTAGAAACGAATTCTCCTTTCACTCAGAATCTTCTGTTGTCCAGTAGAAAGGACCATAGGCAAAAGACTGAGTTTTGGTGTTAATTTGCTGTAATAAAAACTATATTAAATTATTCTTATACTAGAGGCCCGGTGCACAAAATTCATGCATGTGGGGGGAGGGGGTGTCCCTCAGCCCAGCCTGCACCCTCTTCAATCTGGGACCCCTCGAGTTGGGCCTAAACGGGCAGTTGGACATCCCTCTCACAATCCAGGACTGCTGGCTCCCAACCGCTCACCTGCCTGCCTGCCTGATCACCCCCTAACCACTCCCCTGTCAGCCTCATTGATGCCTAACTGCTCCCCTGCAGGCCTGGTCACCACCAACTGCCCTCCCCTGCAGGCCTGGTTCCCCCCACCTGCCCTCCCCTGAAGGCCTGGTCCCCTCCAACTGCCCTCCCCTGCAGGCCTGGGTCCCCCCCTAACAGTCTTCCCCTGCAGGCCTGGTCGCCCCCAACTGCCCTCCTCTGCCAGCCCAGTCACCCCTAACTGCCCTCCCCTGCAGGCCTGATCACCCCCAACTGCCCTCCCTTGTAGGCCTGGTCCCTCCCAACTGCCCTCTCCTGCTGGCCTGATCACCCACAACTGCTCTCCCCTGCTGGCCATCTTGTGGCAGCCATCTTGTGTCCACATGGGAGCAGCCATTTTGTGTGTTGGCATGATGATCAATTTGCATATTACCTCTTTATTATATAGGATTTAATTTAACTTTTAAATGGGGATAAAATAGTCTTGGTTGACAGATGTGAAATAGCTTTAAAATGGTTAAAAATTATAATTACATTCTGGGAAAGAGCAGTTACGTTTGTATCCCCCTTTCCCCACTTCCTTCTCTTCCCTGCTTTCCTCTTAATAACCAGCACCACTCATTGCCTCACACTTACTTTTTTTTTTTTTCATAGAAACGTAGGTTTATTTTGAAAAGTGTAGTATAAAAAAAAGAACAAGAGCAATGATAAAATTAATGTTTTCTTCCTGACACTTGGCATCTCTTCTCTACTACTATACTTCGGGGGAAATCTTGTTTGCATGTTCACAGTGATTACTTTCAAAACTGACCCAAGGTGAATGTCAGTAATTCTGGATCTGACAGGAGACTTATTTCCTTCGTAATTTTTTTAAAATCAATCTTTATTGTTCAGATTATTACAATTGTTTCTCCTTTTTTCCCCCCATATCTCCCCATCACCCGGTTCCCTCCACCCCGTTGTCCTTATCCATAGGTGTATGATTTTTGTCCAGTCTCTTCCCATACCCCCCACACAGACACCCCTTTCCCCCTGAGAATTATCAATCCACTCCCATTCTATGCCTCTGATTCTATTATGTTCACCAGTTTATTCTGTTCCTCAGATTTTTAATTCACTTGATTTTTAGAATCACTTGTTGATAGATATGTATTTGTTGTTCATAATTTTTATCTTTACTTTTTTCTTCTTTTTCCTCTTTTTAAAGAATACCTTTCAGCATTTCATATAGTTCTGGTTTGGTGGTGATGAACTCCTTTAGCTTTTTCTTATCTGTGAAGCTCTTTATCTGCCCTTCAATTCTGAATGATAACTTTGCTGGGTAGAGTAGTCTTGGTTGTAGGTTCTTGCTATTCATCACTTTGAATATGTCTTGCCATTCCCGTCTAGCCTGCATAGTTTCTGTTGAGAAATCAGCTGACAGTCGTATGGGTGCTCCCTTGTAGGTAACTAACTGTTTTTCTCTTGCTGCTTGTAAGATTCTCTCTTTGTCTTTTGCCCTTGGCATTTTAATTATGATGTGTCTTGGTGTGGTCCTCTTTGGATTCCTCTTGTTTGGGGTTCTTTGCGTTTCCTGAACTTGTAAGTCTATTTCTTTCACCAGGTGGGGGAAGTTTTCTGTCATTATTTCTTCAAATAGGTTTTCAGTATCTTGCTCTCTCTCTTCTGGCACCCCCAAAATTCGGATATTGGTATGCTTAAAGCCATCCCAGAGGCTCCTTATGCTATCCTCACACTTTTGGATTCTTCTTTCTTTCCGCCTCTCTGGTTGGGTGTTTTTTTCTTCCTTATATTCCAGATCTTTGGTTTGACTCTTCGGGTGCGGTGGTCTACTCTGTATATTCTTTATTTCAGACAGTGTATGCATAATTTCTGACTGGTCCTTTTCCATTTTTTTGGTATTCTCATTTAGGTCCTTAAAGGTCTCTTCAAGTTTCTCAGCGGTTTTTAGAAGATTCTTGAGTAACCTTATAAATATGGTTCTGAACACTGTGTTGTCCATTAGTTTGCTTTCATCTATCTCTCCTACTTGTGACATACTTCGATGTCTCCACATTTTGGCTGCCTCCCTGTGTTGATGGAGTGGCTTTGTGTGGTCGGTGACCTATAGGGGCTAGTAGCTCAGCTTCCCCAATCACCCTAGGTGGTCGCTCTTGGTACTCCCCTTTGTGGGCCGAGTGGAAAGTCTTGGTGTAGTTAAAAGCCCTGATTGCTGTTGGTGGAGGAATCGACCTCCGGTCCAATTGGTTGTGAGGGCCTGCTGTGTCTATAACAGAAGAATTGCTGTGCTGGAGACACAGTAGGGCTTTGGTGCTCACTGAGTCTGCCTCTTGAATGTGTCCCTTATGAGAGTAGTTGAAATCTGGTGTTGTCCACACTGACAGAAAAGTCACTCTCACTCTCCAACCGATGGCCGAGAGTCCCGTAGGTGTCTGGGTCCCCCGCGTGTCCCCAGAAACTGGAGTTCAGAGTGGTTGGGATTGTTGGTATCACTGGCGGGAATTGATCTCCAAGCCAGTTGGCTGTGAGGATCAGCAGTGTCTCCGCTGGGAGAGCTTCTTTGCTCAGCTTGGATGGGGCGGAGTCTCAGGGTGGCGCAGACAAGCTTTGGTTTCCCGTCTGCTCCGCCCTAAGAGGGGCGGTTTCTCCGTGCCCAAATTAATGGCTGCACGCCTCTGAGAGAAGGCAGCTTTCGAGCCTCTCCCACTGCCTAACAGACCAGTTTCTCCCCAGCTGGGGCTGGATTTCAGTGCAGACCGGAGGTTTTGTTTTTCTCCTGAACGAGAAATCCAGTCACTGGGAGGGCTGTGCTCAGCTTGGATGGGGCGGAGTCTCAGAATGGCGCAGACAAACTTGGTTTCTGTCTGCGCCGCCCTAAGAGGGCCGGTTTCTCCGTGCCCTAATCAATGGCTGTGCGCCTCTGATAGAAGGCAGCTTTCGAAATTCGCCCGCTGCCAAACAGACCAGTTTCTCCCCGACCGCAGCTCGATTTCAGTGCAGTCGGGAGGTTTTGTTTTTCTCCCAAACGAGAAAGCTAGCCACGCAGCGTCTGCTGCCCTCCCTCTCCATGCCCTGCGAGCAAGCCTGCCGTGTATTCAGCCGCCCGCCCTTTCTACCCTTTCCGCCCTTTCCGCGCTCACGGATCTCCGCACCTCCACAGCTCCTGAGGCTCAGCGTCCCCCTCTCTTTTTTTTCTCTAGTTGTAGGTTTTCCACTCTGCCAGCTTTCCGGTGGTTCTGGACGGTGTGCGCTCTGTTTTCCAGTTGTAGTTTCAAAATTGTTGTGGTAGGCAACAGTTAGGTGTTTACCTTATGCCGCCATCTTGGTTTCTCCTCACACTTTCTTGAATTGACCAAACTTTCAGTATCTACATGTGATTTCCCTTGTTTGGAATGCCCTTTTCCAATACGTCCATCCAGCAAACATACCTTTTTTGTTTGTTTGTTTTTTTGTTAATCCTCACCGGAGGATATTTTATCATTGATTTTTAGAGAGAGTGGAGGGGAGGGGGAGAGATAGAGAGAGAAACATCAATGTGAGAGAGACACATCGATTGGTTGTCTCACGCACAGATCCACCCTGCAACCAAAGTACATGCCTTTGACCAGAATCAAACCTGGGACCCTTCAGTCCACAGTCCAACGCTCTATCCACTGAGCCAAACTGGCTAGGGCCCAGCAAACATATCTTGATCCTCCAAGACCTAAGTCCAGCATCTTCTCTGTGATATAACCTTCTCCTACTTTCTAGGCTAGGTAAATAATCTATGTGATCTATCTTATGAGAACATGCCTTACACACTATTTCAATTATTGAACTACACATTTGTTCCCATCACTTTACTGTGAAGGGCAGCCCCTTGAATTTTTGATCTCTAGTATATTTTGTGATATAGAAAATGCTTCAGAAATATTGAGTACCCCTTGCCAAAATTCCCAAGAAAATTTTAAACTGTCTCTAAAACTCTGTTACTTATGTTCTGCACATTTGAAACTTCTTATAATATGATAAGACCATCTCACAAATGGTATGTTTTATAAGTATTTTTCTTTATTATTAATACAGTTTTACATTATATTAAGTGTTTTAGTTCATTTTGGCTACTGTAACAAAAATACCATAGACTGAGGGGCTTATGTAGAAATTTATTTCTCACAGTTCTGGAGGCTGGAACTCCAAAATGAAAGTGCCAGCATGATTGAGTTCTGATGAGGACCTACTTGTGGGTTGCAGACTATACCATCTTTTTTTTTTTAAAATATATTTTATTGATTTTTTACAGAGAGGAAGAGAGAGGGATAGAGAGCCAGAAACATCGATGAAAGAGAAACATCGATCAGCTGCCTCTTGCACACCCCCTACTGGAGATGTGCCCGCAACCAAGGTACATGCCCTTGATCGGAATCGAACCCGGGACCTTTGAGTCCACAGGCCGACGCTCTATCCACTGAGCCAAACCGGTTTTGGCAAGACTATACCATCTTATTGTACCTTCACCTGGCACAGAGCAGAGAGAGGAAGCAAGCTCTTCCTGACCATTATAAGGTCACTAATCCCATTCCTGAGGGCTCCTCTCATGATCTCCTCTAATCCTAATAACTTCCCAAAAGCCCCACCTCCTAATATCATCACAATGAGATCTCAGTATAAGAGTTTTTCGGGGACACAAACATTCAGTCCATAACACTACCTTTTGTTTTTTAATTGTAGCTCAGTCATGGGAAACCATGTCTGCTAACTGCACAGCTCATGTCTAGAGGACTTGATGACTGTCACATTTTCTGTAGGCCTTTCTGTATCTCCTACCTCTGAATCTCCAGAAATGTCATTAGCAGTGTGTTTGAAAGAGACAGTGTCATACCAAGTTAGAACAGCAAGGGAGAAAAGAAATTCTCAGCATATTTTGTACAAAGCACCTGAAAAATGGACCAGGAGGTTGCTGGGGGCTATGTATCTATTAAAAGATATGATTGGCAATGGAAACTGTATTATTAAAGTTGTTAGAATTTCTAACTTTATTTCATTTTGGGGAGGACAATCATCTCTGTCAATCCTCCTTATGGTCTAACTTATCTTGATTTTAGGATACACAGAACTATCTCAAGTAGCAGAATTAAGGCAGTAATGAAAGAGTGCTCTATCAGAAAAGCTTTACATTTACATGTGGTTAGAGACTCAGTAGTATGTGTCCATTCTTGGGGTAGATTTCCCCTTTTATCCACTTCCTGTCTCCTCTGCTCTTACAGAAGTGTTTTCCAAGGGTTGTTTTGGGAATGTTATTTTTTCTAAGTGTTAACTGGTGGTAGAGGGAGGAGGAAAAAGTTTTTTGAAGATAAATAAGTCTGGAAAGCACTGGGTTAAACAGGTGAAACCAGTTTCTTCACTGTCACATATGTTAATTGCACAGGGAGATTAGACTTTCAGCCCGAACCTACTTGACCATGGAGGCCTCCCAGGGAAGGTTCCATGGAGAACACACAGGCAAACACTGGGATACAAAGACCTGGTTCTTTCTGTTACAAGAACAAGTGCAGACTCATGACCGCTGAATATTTTGTAGCATTGCTAACATTTATTCATTTCTTTTCATCCCCCAGAGAGCCTTAAAAAACTAATTTGTTGTTTTCTGTTTCTTTGTGATGTATAGGTTTTGTTCAATTTTTTGCTTGATTACCTTTTTCTAGATACTTAGGATGCTCTGCCTTTATGTCTTTTCTGTTTTTGTGTGTGTGTTTTTAAATAGTGGATACCAATGCCAAAGCATTTACTCTACAGAACCAAACAAATAAAACAAAGAAACAAAATCTAAATGCCAATAGTTCTTCTTTAATGTCTACTGCAGGAAATTAGCTAAGTTCAGTGGGATAAGTTCTGTAGTTATATCTCAGGCTTGGTGAGTTCTGGATTTAGTGCTGCTCTATTTTTTCTGCCTGGACAGATCTCATTGTCTATAAAATGAACATGAGGCTACTAGACAACATGAACAAGTTCATTTTTCATGAATTCAACACAGTAATTCAACCCATATTTGTTAAGCATGTTCCACTGATCTTAGTGAATGAAATAGATGTGACCCTTTCATGGAGGTTTGTATCTGATGGGATAGAGGTAAGAAAAGAGACAATCGAACTCCGCCCCATCCAAGCTGAGCACAGAGGCTTTTACAGTTTTGCAAGTCTGGTTGAATGGGGCTGTCTCCCGGCGTAGACACGGCTGATCCTCACAGCCAATTGGACTGGAGGTCGAGTCCTCCCAGTGTACCAACAGCAGTCAAGGCTTAACAACACCAAGACTTTGCACTCAGCCCACAGAGGGGGGTATCAAGAGCGACCACCTAGGGAGATTGGGGAAGCTGAGCGATAGGGAGGCAGCCAAAAGGTGAAGACACCGAAGCAGGTCACGAATAGAAGGGATGAAGGAAGGTAAACTGAAGGACCACACAGTGTTCAGAACCACATTTGTAAGGTTGCTTAAGAATCTTCTGGAGGACCAAGATGGCGGCATAGGGCAGACGCCTGATTGTTGCCTACCACAACAATTTTGAAACTACAACTGGAAAACAGAGCAGACACCATCCAGAACAATGGCCGGAGGAGTTGCTGTGAAGGAATTGACCGATGGGAGTTGGGATCAGGAAGACGAGGCACTGCTGGGTCCCGGATCCAGGTGCACTCGCCTGGCGACTGGTCGCTGCTGCGGACCCGAGTGCCGCCGCAGTGACCTCGGACCAGCCCGCCGCCATGCACCGGGCACACTGGAGCTTCGCCGAGCCCACCACCCAGCGAGTTCCGCGGCAGCCGCCCCGGAGCTTTGAGAAAATGGCCAAGGGAATTGCTGAGAGGGAGTTGACCGACAGAAATTGGGATCAAGAAGACGAGGCCCCGCTGGCTCCCGGGTCTGGGTGAGGCCGCGCCCCTGGGTCCGGGGGAGGCCACGCGCCCCTGGGTCTGGGTGAGGCCACGCGCCCCTGGGTCGGGGTGTGGCTGGATCCCGGGTCCGGGTGAGGCCGTGCGCCCCTGGATCCGGGTGAGGCTGGGTCCCAGGTCCGGGCAAGGCCGCACGCCCCTGGGTCCGGGTGAAGCTGGATCCCGGGTCCGGGTGAGGCCGTGCGCCCCTGGGTTCGGGAGAGGCCATGCGCCCCGGGGTCCAGGTGAGGCCACGCGACCCTGGGTCCGGGTGAAGCTGGATCTCGGGTCTAGGTGAGGCCGTGTGCCCCTAGATCCGGGTAAGGCCAGGTCCTGGGTCTGGGTGAGGCCACGCCCCTGGGTGCGGGTGAGGCTGGATCCTGGGACTGGGTGAGGCTGCACACACCTGGGTCCAGGTGAGGCCATGCGCCCCTGGGTCCGAGTAAAGCTGGATCCCGGGTCCGGGTGAGGCCGTGCGCCCCTGGATCCGGGTGAGGCTGGGTCCCGGGTCCGAGTGAGGCCGTGCGCCCCTGGATCTGTGTGAGGCTGGGTCCCAGGTCCGGGTGAAGCTGGATTCCGGGTCCGGGTGAGGCCGTGCGCCCCTGGATCCGGGTGAGGCTGGGTCCCAGGTCCGGGTGAGGCCGCGCCCCTGGGTCCGGGAGAGGCCACGCGCCCCTGGGTCCGGGTGAGGCTGGGTCCCAGGTCCGGGAGAGGCCACACGCCCCTGGGTCCGGGTGAGGCTGGATCCCGGGACCGGGTGAGGCTACACACACCTGGGTCCGGGTGAGGCCACGCGCCCCTGGGTCCGGGTGAAGCTGGATCCCGGGTCTGGGTGAGGCCATGCGCCCCTGGATCTGGGTGAGGCCGGATCCTGGGACCGGGTGAGGCCGCACACACCTGGGTCTGGGTGAGGCCACGCGCCCTGGGGCCTGGGTGATGCTGGGTCCCAGGTCTGGGTGAGGCCGCGCGCCCCTGAGTCCGGGTGAAGCCGCGCCCCTGCGTCTGGGCGAGACCAAACCAGAGGGAGTCGGACCTGCATTACCACCATTGGTCCACCATCCAGAGCTGAAAAGTCAGTGCCGACATGTACACATAAGGAACTGGTGGACATTGAAATTGGGTCTCAAAAGAACTGTTGGTCCAGAAAGAAACTTACTACAGACTGATTCATTTGCCTGTCAGCATAACTATTATTGCTCGTCTCACATTCGGTTCTTATAAGTATATTTCTAGTAACACATGATCTCACTCATCTAGGGGAAATGATGAACAACATAGACTGATGAACAAGAACAGACCCAGAAACAAGGAGGCATCAATCGGACTGTCGGGCCTCAGAGGGAGGTTAGGAGAGGGTGGGGGTAGGGGGGAGAGATCAACCAAGGGACTTGTGTGCATGCATACGAGCCTAACCAATGGTTAAGGACAACGGGGGGGTGGGGGCATTCGTGGGGTGGGGTGGGGGATGGGAATGGGGGGATGAGGACAAATATGTGACACCTTAATCAATAAAGAAATTAAAAAAAAGAAACATCAAAAAAAAAAAAAAGAAAAGAGACAATCACAATACAGGTGGACAGGTAACAATGGTGAATAAACTTTTTAGGGAATATACAGAAAGACCATCTATTTATCTGGAAGAGAAGATATTTACACAAAAGAAAGTGGGAGAGGAAGGATATTCCAGGCATAGGAGAAAATGTACAAATACAGTTTTCATTGGGCATTTATGTCTCACAGTTCCCGGCACTGGAGAAAGCACAGTCCCAGTTTACATGGGAACATCTATATATCTCTATCTCTATCTCTATCTCTATCTCTATCTCTATCTCTATCTCTATCTCTATCTCTATCTCTATCTCTACCTCTACCTCTACCTCTACCTCTACCTCTACCTCTACCTCTACCTCTACCTCTACCTCTACCTCTACCTATCTATATCTATATCTATATCTATATCTATATCTATATCTATATCTATATCTATATCTATATCTATATCTATCTATATAGATAAAAGCCTAAGTGACTGTTTGACCGTTTGACTGTTGGACCATTTGACTGGTAGCTATGATGCACACTGACCACCAGGGGGCAGACGCTCAACGTACAGGCATGGAAACATGGAACAGACTGATGAATCTCAGAGGGAAGGGGCGGGTGGAGGGTGGGAAGAGATTAACCAAAGATCTTATATACATTCTAGAGGCCCGGTGCACGGATTTGTGCACTAGTGGGGTCCCTCGGCCTAGCCTGTGGGGATCGGGCCAAATCCATGCACTGGGCCTCTAACCTCCCCCGAGGGGTCCCGGATTGTGAGAGGGCGCAGACCAGGCCGAGGGACCCCACTGGTGCACGAATCTGTGCACTGGGCCTCTAGTACATAAATAAGTGGGTATTTACAGTCAATGTTGTGAAATGTTAAAAGAGGTTTAGAAAATATGTTTCTGTGAGAGCCCAGAGAGGGGAAAGATTTTGTGGCTAGAATATTATGAATTTGACTGACATAGGGTAGCTGAGAATTATTTAGTTGTCAGGTGCTACCTTAAAGTGTCTCTAAAACAGGCTGAGATATATTTATAAGGCAGGAATTTCTCCAGGAGACAATTGTTTCCCCAACATTGCGGTGACATTCACCAGCCTACAGCTTAATTCTGGGGAAAAAAATCCTGTTACTATTGTGCCATCTTGACGATTCTGTGCTCTCTTGTTCATTGAGTAATTCAAAGACTTAGGAATGGTTGCTTGTTGCACTCCTATGGTTCCAGTTGGACCCATTTGCTAGTTATATGTTCAACAGTGACCCTTTTCCCCTGAGCATTCTACTTCTGTCTCCTCCTCCTCAAATATGCCAGCCTTTACCCACTTCCTGGCCTTCTCACACATATTTCGCTCCTCTTGAGATGCTTTCTGCTCTCTTTGCTTGAATAAGCCATCCTACTCATAGTTTAGGCCTCAGTTCAAAGGAGCTTTTCTTAGGATTTTCTCTGATGGACCTGCTCCCTAGAATAGGTTAGGCCCTTCTGTATTTTTTTTAAAAATGAACTTCTTACCATAACATTAGCAGAAGATATAATTACTCATTTGATTTTTTAAAAAACTCAACTAAAGGATTGATGAGGGCAGGCACTGTGCTTATATCTCTCCATTGCTGCTTGTTGCATTTCCATTGCCTACCATAGAGGCTGATTCCTTAGTAGGCATCCAGTAAAATAATTTTTGAATGGGAATGAATTAATGAAGAGTTAAGGCCTATATTTTTTCTTAATTCTACAGAGGATCAGAAATGATAAAATAGAAGAGAGAATGAAATGTCAAATCTGTAATTCAGTTAATAACCACAACCTTTTTTTTTAAATAATCACAACTTTTAGGAGAATGTGATGTGCCAGTGAGTCATCTTTTTTTTTTTTTAATTATTGTAAATCTAAATAATAGCTCTACAAGGATGAAACTGAAACTCAGAGAGGTGAAAAGGCTTGCAGAGAGTCACACAGCCGCCTGTGGGGGAGCTGATGTGCATTCAGCAGTGTCTAACTCTACAGCTTCCTCCCTCTGTGCCATGTAGCATTTCAATGATAGGTATAGTGAGCCAAGGAGATTGGACTTGAGTTACAGAGAGGTAACCAATGGCTGGGGCATCAAGCTGGCACAATAACTCTGAATTAGTAAGGGTAATATCCAGATACCAGAAAAGTCTGTGGAGGCAAAGAGAAACATACTATGCCCTGAACATACAGAGATGAAATATGGAGTCTAGGGTGGATGGGTGAATGAGAAGCAAGATAGAATTAGGGATCCAAATAGAGGTTCTTTTCAGAAAGATCCAGAGGGTGTGGAAATCTTTGGGTCATGATCCAGTCAAGGGGCCCCAAAGCAGAGGAATTCACAGAATGTGCCTCAGGCCTGTCTGACACATACTGTGCCTTGCAGACTACCCTCCCCACCCCCAACTTGGTAGGACCTAACTCAGGAGAGAAGCTCTGGTTCTACACATCAGTACACATTTGTTACCACTTGTATGCTTAGAGTATGGTTTTCATCTGGCCTCTGTTTCCCCCCCCCCCCACTCTTTTTTAAAATATATTTTTATTGATTTCAGAGAGGAAGGGAGAGAGAAAGAGATAGAAACATCAGTGATGAGAGAAAATCATTGATCCGCTGCCTCCTGCACATGCTACAATGGGAATTGAGCCCACAACCCGGGCATGTGATCTCCCGGTTCATAGACCGACACTAAACCACTGAGCCACGCTGGCCAGGCTCCCCCTCTCTTTTTCGGTGAAATTCCTGGACTCAGTTACTTCATTTCTCTTTTACTTTCCCTTTGATATACAGGGTGGGGCAAAAGTAGGTTTATAATTGTATGTGAAACACAGCTTATTCTTGTATTATTATTTATTAATTATTATTTTCCATAGGAACAACTGTAAACCTACTTTTCCTCCCCCCATTTTTAATCCTCACCCAAAGATATGTTTTATCTGTTTTTAGAGAGAGAGAGGGAGGGAGAGAGAGAGAGAGAGAGAGAGATCAATGTGAGAGAGAAACATTGATGGGTTGCCTCCCTTATGCACTCTTGACTAGGAATTGAACCTGCCACCTTTTGGTATAAGGGATGACGCACCAACCAATTGAGCCACTTGGCCAGTGCTGCTTCTATTTTATAGAGGGTCTTAGAATACTTGCACACACACACACACACACACACACACACACACATATACAGTATATATCCTATATAATAAAACCCTAATATGCAAATTGACTGAACGGCAGAACGACCGGTGGAACAACCAGTCACTATCATGTGCACTGACCACCAGGGAGCAGACGCTCGATGCAGGAGCTACCACCAATGGGGGCCGGTGAGTGGGCAGTGCCAGGCCACCAACCAAGGCGGGTGCCAGCGGGGGCCACCCCCCCGCCGATCGCCCCACTGGTTACCCCACAGATTGGCCCTGATTGCAGGCCAGGCCTAGAGAACCTACCCTATATAGTGGGAAGAGTCTCTTAGATTTAAAACTTAAAACCTGGCAAGGCTACTCTTAACACAAAAAACAGAATGATGCAGCGATGACATGCATGGACTCTGGCTTGCACATTTTGTGGTCAGCCCTGATTCTGACGCTTATAGCTGTGTGATAAAGCCAGTTACTTAAATTCTCTCTGTTTCAGTTTTTCCACCCATAATATGGGGAAAATGGTACTACTGCCTCAGAAGGATCATGTTATGTACTACTTTTTATAATCAGGGCAAAAAAATGTAGCTGCCCATACAACAGCAAGATGCTTTTCATCTGTATGAAAATATGGTCCCTGGTGCATGCAGTGTCCTGGATTGCAAGAGGGATGTCCGACTGCTGGTTTAGATCAGGCCTAAACTGGCAGTGGGACATCCCCGAGGGGTCCCGGATTGCGAGAGGGCACAGGCCAAGCTGAAGGTCCCCCACCCATGCACGAATTTCATGCACCAGGCCTCTAGTATATATACACACATACCCGAGGGGTCCCGGATTGCGAGAGGGCACAGGCCAGGCTGAAGGTCCCCCCACCCCGTGCACGGAATTCGTGCACCGGGCCTCTAGTATATATATATGTGTATATATATATATATACTAGAGGCCTGGTGCACGAAATTATATATATATATGTGTATATATACTAGAGGCCCGGTGCACGAAATTCGTGCACGGGGTGGGGGGGGTTGTCCCTCAGCCAAGCCTGCACCCTCTCCAATCTGGGACCCCTTGAGGGATGTCCGACTGTCTGTTTAGGCCTGATCCATTGGGCCTAAACGGGCAGTTGGACATTCCTCTCACAATCCAGGACTGCTGGCTCCCAACTGCTCACCTGCCTGCCTTCCTGATTGCCCCTAACCGCTTCTGCCTGCCAGCCTGATCACCCCCTAACCACTCCACTGCCAGCCTGATTGATGCCTGACTGCTCCCCTGCCAGCCTGATTGCCCCTAACTGCCCTCCTCTGCCGGCCTGGTCACCCCTAACTGCCCTCCCCTCCTGGCCTGATCGCCCCCAACTGCCCTCCCTTGCAGGCCTGGTCCCTCCCAACTGCCCTCCCCTGCTGGCCATCTTGTGGCAGCCATCTTGTGTCCACATGGGGCCAGCCATCTTTGACCACATGGGGGCAACCATCTTGTGTGTTGGAGTGACAGTCAATTTGCATATTACTCTTTTATTATATAGGATGTGTGTGTGTGTGTGTGTATATATATACATACACACACACACATATATATATGAATTCTAGAATATATATATATAGCATACTAACATCCTGTGTAAAACACTATATACAATTTGTAATGTAAATTATATATTATTATATGCCAAATTTTTATATTATATAAGTAATTTATTATATATAAATAAATAAATAGAATATATAAAAGCTTTTTTTTTTTTTTTTTTTTTTTTACATAGGATGTCAGTTGTTTTAAATTGATCTCCATGGAGTTCTTCCAGATGCACTAGTTTGATTTACTGTCCATTTATTTTTATATATTTTTATGCTATTTAAAAAAATTACTTTCCAGTAAGATTTTCATTTATCTAAAAATAAAAATCAGTGCTATCTGACTTGCTTGTTTGTTTTTCTCTCACAGGAAAATTGATTGCCCTTGGGTTGTAGCCTTCAGGTATGTTTTTTGCTGTGGAGTGTTCAGAACACTGCTGTCTGCTTCCCCAGACTTTCGTACCTTGTCTTGTTCCCAGGTTCCTGTTGATCTGGGTGCAGTGAAAACTTCTTAAATCACTGGCTACACTTTCCTGTTTTTTTCTATGATTTTCAAACTGATAATCTAAAATGGAATCTTACTTTAATTTTCTCCCAAAGCAGAGACATTCTAGGATGATGCTTTATAGTGAAAATCAACCACAAAGTAAGAAAAAGCAATAATAACAACAAATACCATCCAAATTACAAATCATGAAATCAAATAATTTAGAAATTTTTGCATTTGCAATGATTTTCTGTGCAAGCAAAGTTAAATGTCTTGGTTAAAATTCTTTTTGATTAAAATGGAAATTGGATGATGTTTTAATTCCCTATATCTCTTCAGCACTTTTTTAGAAATGAAAAAAACAACAACTACTGAATATTATTTTTCTTAAATTTGAATAATAGTTTATATTTTGAAAGGCTGTGTGTAAATCTTTCAGGTCAGTTCCTTTTCATTAGCTTTCTTCTCTATAGAGAGTGTTTATATTCAGATAGTACGACCTTAACATTGTCATCATCTTCACCATCATCATTGTCTTCATCATCATCACCATTCATTTTATACTTTTAACCAAAGCCAGACTTAAAAGCCAGCCTTAGTTTGTCAAAGATTATCATCCATAAATTTTGTATTTAATTTTTCTCTGCAGGAAAAGTATAGTCCAAGTTTTTAACTATTTGACTTTCTAGAAAACTTCCAAAATAAATTTATACCCCCACAGAGAATGACCCTCAAAAATTGACCATGTGTGTAGCAAAAAGAGCTAAAGACTAATAATTCAGAGTAATCCTCCCACCCTCCTCTCTCCCTCCTCCCTGCTTCCCTTCCTTTCTTTCTTCCTCCCTTTCCCTCTCTTTCCTTTCTTTTTAAGATTTTTTGAGTGATAGTGAATAGAAGACTTCTGTGGAAATTTGCTAACTTGAGTGACAAAATGCTAGTCACTGCAAGAACTAGACCATTCAGTATGCTCCACCTCTCCGCATCTGCATCCATCAGCTACTGAGTGAATACTATTGAGTATCTGTAATGTACCCAGCACTGTGTTAGTAAAAAGGGTATTTTAAAAGAACAGTGAGAAGGGAGATGGCTCTACAAGTGTCTCCACATCTACTTGGAGACACAATATAAACCTAAAAAATTATAAATGAATATATCAGTGCATGATTATCATGCTTGATCACAAAATAAAAAAAATTCAAAACAACTGCAAAAGATAATCTTAGATGTTGGTTGGGCAGATCTGGTAATATATACAAAAGGAGTTAGGACCGTAGCCTGTTTTGTTCAGTGGTTAGAGTGTCAGCCTGTGCATCAAAGGGTCCTGGGTTTGATTCCAGTCAAGGGCACAGTTGAGGACATGTACCGTGGTTGCAGGCTCCTCCCTGGCCTGGGCCCTGGTCAAGGCGCGTGCAGGAGGCAACCAGTCAATGTTTTTCTCTCACATTTCTCTTTGTTTTTCCCTTTCTCTTCCACTCTCCTTAAAAATCAATGGAAAAATATCCTCGTATGAGGATTAACAAAAAAAATAAAAAATAAAAAAAATTAAAAAAGGGAATTAGGAATTGCTGTGGCTGGAATCATCAGGAAAATAGCCTTATGATAGTTATATATTTTTCCTACTATAATTACTTCATACATGTATCTCTCAAAGGACCAAGGACATCATATATTTATTCAGCCTTTACTAGGCACTTAATGAGTACCAAGAGCTGCACTGGTAAGATGCCCTGGATAAAAGGATGAGTAAGACATAGGTTCCCAGGACAAGTCAATGGCCTTACCAAAGCTTCAACACTTCTTTCTCATTTTTTTTTCCAGAAAATTTTACATTTCTGCTTCTCTGAATATCACTAATGTATTTTTTATTAGCCTTTGCTTTTGCTCCAGGAAAAAGTCCTAAGAGAAGGCAATAACCAAGAAACAAAAGTTTTCTAAGAAATAGTTCTTTCCCATCATCAACCAGTGCTGAATGGGCCAGATCTTATTTAAGATGAATCTTAGGGAAAGCAAGCAAGGTTATGGTGGAGAAGGTAGTTAAGGATTTGTCTTAAAACTACATTTGTTTAGCAAGCATACTAATTTTATTTGTATTCTAGGAATTGGTTTGAGGGACTAGGGAGAGAAAAAGATGGATGGATAATATTGGGGAAAACCTTCAATTTTCCGAAGCCACCCCTTGTTGTTGGTAGACCTGTGGTGTTCTATTTCTATAGCCGAGTGTCTTACAAGTTGAGAGAGCCACCTTACAAACTTAAGGAAAGCAGTTTCTATAGCAACACTCAAACCATTTGAAGGAAGCCTGGAGAATCCTTTCTTATAACCAAGGAAGCAGAGATGGGAATTTATTAAAGGTATATTTCATATACTCAGAATAATACATATTTAGGGCAAGTGTATTTCTTTAGAGTCAGGTCATGCATCTGACTCCAATTCTAGAATATTAAGTACTGATGAATCTCAATGGCTTAATTAGTTTTCCAAGACATATTTAGACTGTTAGGAGCATTAGCATCAATATTAAGGACACATTGTGGAGCCTGACTGCTAGATTCATATTCTGGTTTGGACAGTTATTACTGACCTATCTGTTCCTCAGTGTCTCATCTCTGAAATGGAAACAAACACAATATAGACTCATAGGATTTTTTGTAACCCTTAAAGAAATGGATATGTATAGGTACTTAGTTCCTGATAAATAATAACAGTTCAATAAATATTAACTATTATAACAAGTTTTTCAGAAGCTAAGCAGCTTTCTATTTCACAGATAGAATTGGAGATCATAGTCCATGTAAATACATACAAGTAAATTCAACTCACATTTTTTGGCCACCTCCTTTACAAAGGCATCATCACACTTGACACTGTGGATAATCAAAAACAAATACTGTATTATTTCTGCCCTTAAGTTGTTTATTATCCAGTAAGAAAAGGGGAAGGAGACACACAGACAACCATCTATAACCCAGGTTCCATGGCTGTAGGGCTTACCAGAGGGTCATAGTCTCAGCCTCTTGCCTCTTCTCCAGGTACTCTAGCCTACTGTTGGTTTCTGGAATGCTCTGAACTCATTCCTGCCCCAGGACCTTTGTGTTTGCTGTTCCTTTGCCGGATCATTCTGCCTTAGTTCATAGAGGGACTGGTTCCTTCTGGTTATTCAGGTCTCAGCTCATATGTCATCTCCCCAGAGAAGCCTTCCCTGAACACCCTTTCAAAGTTGGTTCCTCCTGGTCATTTTCTATCAGAGCAGGACCATCTTTGTTTTTATTTCCAGCATTTTAACAATTCATATTATCAACTTTAATTAACTTGTTTAATTGCCTGTCTCATCGACTAGATGGAAGTTTACATGAGACAAGGGACTATCTCTGTTTTATTCTCAGGTTTATCCCCAGGGCCTTTCACAGTGTCTGGTGTCTAGTAGGTACTACTAGAATGAATGAATGAATGAATGTGAATGAATGAATGAAGGAAGGAAGGAAGGAAGAAAGGAAGATTATAGTAAATGATAACATAGAAGAGAAAATAATAGTTTTGATTAAGAACTCCACATAGTTTTAAAGAGAGAGATGGAAAATTTAGGATAGGCATTGTGAAGCCATAGAGCACTGTGAGCAAAGACATGGAGAATTTGATACCATTACCTGTTTTGAAGGAGAATCCATCTTCTGACCTTTAGCACGTAACTGCAAGGTCATGTTTCAAGTTTCCTGGGTATCCTAAAAAGCTTTTTCTTCCTCCCTCAGCCCTGTTATTGTGTAACTTTTTCTTTCACTGTCTTGTCTTTCCAATCTTGTTACCCATCCATTTAAACTTAAAGAAATGTAGCAGAATAGAGTGCCATCTTGTTGCTCCCAAGCAGGAGATTTTGCTAAAACATTCACACCCACGCTCAAATTATGCAGTCACCAGGGACTGCACAGATAGTGCAATCATGTTTATGCAGCTGAGAGTAAGAGAAGATCAGGTAAATGGTGGAGATCACTTACCTAAGAGCTGTGGGTTTCCATTGATGATAACCACAGACTAATTTCACTGCTGAACGAAGGCTGTAAGATAATTAGGAAAAGTGCATGCCAGAATGCCAGTGCATATTTCTTCTAAATGAATACAGCCTTGTCAAATAGGTTATATTAAAAGCAGACACTCTGTGATACAAGATCATTGATTGGCTTAATTAATAAGAATCAACAGGCAGAAGTTAGGGCTTGCATTAACCTTGGCAGCAGTTGGGGGTTGGGGGACGGTAACTGAACAAGAATTATCTGCTAGGAAGTAAATCTGTGCTAACAAAATAGCTTCTAAAATGGAGACTGGCTGTGCACTGATGCAGCATTTTTGTTCCAAAAGATCTCCCCTGGGCGTACCCACTAAGGTGGCATACCAGAGCAAGATAGGGAACCTGCCTGTGGAGAGACAGATGTATAATTCAACCCCAACTTGTGGATATTTTGGGGACGCTTACTTCCTAGATCAGGGAGAAACTTTTGCTCTAATTGAGTGATATTCCTGGAAATGCCCAGTTATTTCAATTGCATTCATTTTCCGGTTGACAGATTCAGATTTAGAAGAAAAAAAAAGGAGATGTCCAGGTAAATTTTCTTAAATCTTTATTGTTGAAAGTATTACATATGTCCCCCTTCCTCCCCAATGACCCTTCAAGCCCACCCCTGCCCCCTACCCTAGGCCTTCACCACCCTATTATCTATGTCCATGTGTTATGCACATATGCATACAAGTTCTTTGGTTGATCTGTTCCCACCCACTCACCGCTGCGTTCCCTCTGTGTTCTTAATATTTAAGGATTTGACTCGTGACTCTTAAAGAATTTTTTGGAGATTTGACCTGGCACCATTAATGCCCCCATGGAACTAATTTTTCTTTGTCCTATTGAAGCCAAAGATATGCATATTCATTGTATTCAAGATGACTAATAGATGTTGAAAAATTATGTGATGATGATTTAGCAATAAGGATAAATGCAGAATTTTTATAATAGTTAAATAAGAGGGGGAAAAAACTGAATAAGCAGTGGTATATTGGGACGATGCTCTCTATGCCAGTGGTCGGCAAACTCATTAGTCAACAGAGCCAAATATCAACAGTACAATGATTGAAATTTCTTTTGAGAGCCAAATTTTTTAAACTTAAACTTCTTCTAATGCCACTTCTTCAAAATAGACTCGACCAAGCCGTGGTATTTTGTGGAAGAGCCACACTCAAGGGGCCAAAGAGCCGCATGTGGCCTGCGAGCCGCAGTTAGCCAACCACGGCTCTATGCCAACTTAGCTACCTGGCCAGGGTCCTTGCAATTTATTTAAGCTTTGGTTTTCTCAATGATAAAACAAAAGGTAGTAAGAAAACTAAGTTGTTGGATCACTAAGAGGCTTACAAAACATTAAAAAAATATTAGGAAGCTAGGCACAGTAATTGCTCTACAAATTTCAACTGTTCACTATTACAAAGGAAACTTTAGATGGGCAAGGTCTTAGGAACTTTGGATGTTGAAAAAAATCAGAAATTTGGGCTTGGTTTCAATCCTCACTCTGGTAGCATGGTAATTCTATTTCGGAGTCTCTGGGACACAAAAATTCACATTTCTCTGTGGTGACTTCTGGTTCCAGTCTTGTAAACAGCCTAAAAGCAAAAAAATAAGAATTTAGGATATCATTAGAAAGCATGTAGAAACTTCCTAGGGTATAACACTTAAGTTTAATTTTATGGTTTTCCTTACCTAGACAAAATTTAGTAACCTTGAATGTCTATGACTTCCTTTTACCGAGAATCAGAAATCTGAGGATTTGGCTAAGCCAAGAAGGAAACAATAGGGAGAAAATCAGTGGTAAATTTACTCTTATGATTAGATTTTGAAAGATTCACTGTCTGTTTGTATATGTATTTGCTTATGATCCACAGCTACTGATCTCTTTTAATGTAGAAAAGGGACTAATTTCCCTCCTACATGTCACAGTTTGTAGAGAAGCGGGCACTCCGTCACCTTTAATAAATTTACTATAAAATATGTAATGGAAGGAAGATTGGTTCACTCTGTTATGCAATTATGTAAACTGTTTTAGAATTCTTAGATTTGGGAGTTTCATTCTGTGGAATTATGGGTCTATCTTTTGGCAATTTGCTGTTTGTTTTTATAAACTAACTAGAGGCCTGATGCATGAAGATTCATGCAAGAAGAGGCCTTCCTTCCCCTGGCTGCCAGCACCGCCTTCGCTCCGGCCCGGAGCCACCTTTCTGTCTTCTCTCCGGCCCAGAGCTGCCTTCCGCCTCTCCCCTTGTTGCATCAATTTGCATATCCCCTCCTTATTGGCTGTGGGCACCACCATCTTTGTCACGGAGTTATGGTCAATTTGCATATTCTGTCTTTATTAGACAGGATATATATATATATATATATATATATATATATCTTTATATATATATATATACTAGAAGCCCGGTGCACGAAATTCGTGCACGGCGGGGGGTTGTCCCTCAGCCCAGCCTGTACCCTCTCCAATCTGGGACTCCTGGAGGGATGTCCGACTGCCCATTTAGGCCCGATCCTGGTGGGATCGGGCCTAAACGGGCAGTCGGACATCCCTCTCACAATCCAGGACTGCTGGCTCCCAACTGCTTGCCTGCCTGCCTTCCTGATTGCCCCTAACCGCTTCTGCCTGCCAGCCTGATCACCCCCTAACCACTCTGCTGCCAGCCTGGTTGATGCTTTACTGCTCCCCTGCTAGCCTGTTTGCCCCCAACTTCCCTCCTCTGCCAGCCTGGTCACCCCTAACTGCCCTCTCCTGCAGGGTTGATCACCTCCAACTGCCCTCCCTTGCAAGCCTGGTCCCTCTCAACTGCCCTCCCTTGCAGGCCTGGTCCTTCACAACTGCCCTCCCTTGCAGGCCGGGTGCCTCCCAACTGCCCTCCCCTGCTGGCCATCTTGTAGTGGCCATCTTGTGTCCACATGGGGGCAGGATCTTTGACCACATGGGGGCAGCTATATTGTGTGTTGCAGTGATGATCAATCTGTATATTACTCTTTTATTAAATAGGATAGAGGCCTGGTGCACGGGTGGGGGCCAGCTGGTTTGCCCTGAAGGGTGTCACAGATAAGGGTGGGGGTTCCCTTGGGGTGTGGGGCGGCCTGAGCGAGGGGCCTGTGGTGGTTTGCAGGCTGGCCACGCCCCCTGGCAACCCAAGCAGAGGCCCTGGTATCTGGAATTTATTTTCCTTCTACAATTGAAACTTTGTAGCCTGGAGCGGAGCCAAGCCTGGGGCTCTGGCAGCCATTTCTGTGGCAGTTAATTCACCTTCTACAATTGAAACTTTGTAGCCTTAAGCGGGTGAGCCCGGCCAGGGTGTGCGGAAAGCTTTGCTTCCCCTGTTGCCGCCGGCAACCCTGGCCTGCTCTCTCAAGCTCCATTCTGCCGCCATTTGTTTGAATTTGTTTACCTTCTATAATTGAAACTTTGTAGCTTGAGTGGAGGCTTAGGCCTGCAATGGCTATGGAAAGCTTGGCTTCCTCTGTTACCTAGGAAACCTTGTTCTCTGTGGCTGTAGCCATCTTGGATTGGGGTTAATTTGCATACTCGACCTGATTGGCTGGTGGGCGTGGCTTGGCTGGTGGGTGTGGCTTATGTAGCGGAGTGATGGTTAATTTGCATATTACCATTTTATTAGAGAGGATATTCTTTACCATTACCCATTGGTAGATACCAGTTTTCAAGGCCCAACCAATGTCCCTTTATAGAACTGAATTTTACTTCTCTGTCCAGATGAAATTTTCCTCTGCGAACTGGCTTATATTTAGTTGCATATTCAAAATCTGCTGGTAATTTATGAATAGTCCTCTGGGGCAAGAATTTACCTTTTCCTTTAATACAGGAACGTAAGTCCAATGGAGTGAAAGCACAGGAAAATTAGAATGAAAGAGCTAATCAGACTCTACTGCAGCTATAGAGAAAATAACTCAAGAATTTAAAGAAAATATAATGTATTTTTGAATCTTGTCTATTTAATATCAATATACCACATGGTAGGACTCTTATATTTCATTTCACCTATAGATAGTGGATAAATACTCTGGACTGAAATATTATGAAAAGATATTCTATTTCAGATCTGGTCCTTGAGGACTCAAGCATTTTTGAAAAATTCCTCTTTAGTCTGTGAGCTGAAGATGGAGCCCTTGTGCCGTTTCCTAGAGGCATTCTCAGCAGCATCTCTTCCAAACTTGTTTATGCAGTTTTAGAAAGGACACAGACCAGCAAAAATATTGGGATTGTTTTTTTAACTCCTGAATTGCCACCTTGGATAGTTTGTGGAGGAGACTGGATTAATGGGATTTCATGGGTAGAGAGAAAAGCAGCCAAAAGCCTGTGTGGTTGGGAGCTTGAGGTTTAGGTAGTAACTGTGGTTTCTGGAGGTTGGAAGGAAACTGTCCTTGTTCATCACGTCTTCATGGTTGCTCCTCTGGATATGTCCCTGTAGGGTCTCAGTTTTGCCATTTGTAAGACGAATGGCTTCTATTAGCTGTTTCCTGTACCTTTTCTCTTACAACATTCTGTGAATTTAAGGTGTTTGTTTATTTTTTAATTTTTATATTATTATTATTATTTTTGTTAATTTTCACTCAAGGGTATTTCCCCCCACTGATTTTTACAGAGTGGAAAGGAAGAAGGGTGGGAGAGAGGGAGGGAGGGAGGGAAGGAGAGAGAGAGAGAGAGAGAGAGAGAGAGAGAGATTGATGTGAGAGACATCATTTGGTTGCCTCTCACACGTGTCCCTACCTGGGCCCAGTATTGAACCTGCAACCCAGGTACATGCCCTTGACCAGTAATCAAGCCCACAACCCTTCAGTGCGTGGGCTGATGCTCTAACCACTGAAACACACCAGCCAGGGCAAGTCTAAAGTCTTTTTAATGTATTTCCCAACCAGATCAGTTTGCCTTTGGAAGAAATGTAACTGCTGTAGGTGTGAGGGCAAGGAAAGGACAGAGGTAAAAATGGTAATACCTACCTGCCCAGAACTTCACAAAGGTTGTCTCATTTTCTTTCTAACAAGAACCCTGTGAAATAGATATTACTGGTACTTTTCTTACAGATGGGGAAACACAAGCTCAGTAACAAGTAATTTATGCAAAAACACATATTGAAGAAGTGACAGAGCAGAGCTTTGGACTTAGCCTAGTTTGACTCCAATTTTGGGGGTGTTTATACTACAATCAAAGCCTGTATACACCTGCTACAGAAAATATGGAAAGTAGTTGTTTTTTTAAAGTGAACACGGAGTTTAAATTTAAAAATGCATAGCATGGCCATAGCCTGTGTACTCAGTTTGTTGGACGTTGTTCTGTGCACTAAATGATTTCCAGTTTGATTCATGGTCAGGTCACATGCCTGGGTGGTGGGCTTGATCTCTAGTAGGGGGCGTACAGGAAGCAGCCCATTGATGTTTCACTCTCACATTGATGTTTCTATCTCTCCCTTTCTCTCTAAAAATCAATTTTATTTTTTTTCCATTTTTTTAATTAAGGTATTATATGTGTACATATCTTACCATTGCCCCCCCCCACCCCACTCCCATATATGCCCTCACCCCCCAGAGTTTTGCGTCCATTGGTTATGTTTATATGCATGCATACAAGTCCTTTGGTTGATCTCTTATCTTCCCCACCTCTCCCTAACCTTCCTGCTGGAATTTGACAGACTGTTTGATGCTTTACTGCCTCTGTATCTATCTTTTTGTTCAAGGTTATAATGTTCTTTATTATCCATAAATGAGTGAGATCATGTGGTATTTTTCTTTCATTGACTGGCTTATTTCACTCAGCATAATGTTCTCCAATTCCATCCAGGTTGCTGCAAATGGTAAGAATTCCTTCCTTTTTATGGCAGCATAATAATCCATTATGTAGATGTACCATAGTTTTCTGATCCAGTCATCTGCTGATGGGCATCTAGGCTGTTTCCAGATCCTAGCTATTGTAAATTGTGCTGCTATGAACATAGGGGTGCATATATCCTTTCTTATTGGTGTTCCCAGTTTCTTAGGATATATTCCTAGGAGTGGGATTACTGGGTCATATGGGAGTTCCATTTTCAGTTTTTTGAGGAAACTCCATACTGTTCTCCACAGTGGCTGCACCAGTCTGCATTCCCACCAGCAGTGCACGAGGGTTCCTTTTCTCCGCATCCTCGCCAACACTTGTCGTTTGTTGATTTGTTGATGATAGCCATTCTGACAGGTGTGAGATGGTATCGCATTGTTGTTTTGATTTGCATCTCTCGGATAATTAGTGACGTTGAGCATGTTTTCATGTGTCTCTTGGCCTTCCTTCTGTCTTCTTTTGAAAAGATTCTATTTAGGTCCGTTGCCCATTTTTTTATTGGATCATTTATCTTCCTTTTATTAAGTTGTATAAGCTGCCTGTAGATGTTGGAGATTAAACCTTTATCAGTGATACCATTTGCAAATATGTTCTCCCATGCAGTGGGCTTTCTTGTTGTTTTGTTGATAGTTTCTTTTGCTGTAAAAAAGCTTTTTATTTTGATGTAGTCCCATTTGTTTATTTTCTCTTTAGCTTCCATTGCCCTAGGGGCAGTATCGGTGAAGAAGTTCTTTTGGCATATGTCTGAGATTTTGCTGCCTGTGGATTCCTCTAGTATTTTTATGGTTTCCCGTCTTATGTTTAAGTCCTGTATCCATTTTGAGTTTATTTTTGTGTATGGCGTAAGTTGGTGATCTAGCTTCATTTTTTTGCATGTATCTGTCCAATTTTCCCAACACCATTTATTGAAGAGACTGTCTTTATTCCATTGTATGTTCATGCCCCCTTTGTCAAATATTAATTGAGCATAGTGGTTTGGGTCAATATCTGGATTCTCTATTCTGTTCCATTGATCTATATGTCTGTTCTTGTGCTAGTACCAGGCTGTTTTGAGAATAGTGGCTTTGTAATACAGCTTGAAATCTGGTATTGAGATCTCTCCTACTTTATTCTTCTTTCTCAGGATTGCTGTGGCTATTCGGGGTCTTTTTTTATTCCAGATGAATTTTTGGAGAGTTCTTTCAAGGTCTATGAAATATGCCGTTGGTATTTTAATGGGGAGTGCATTGAATCTATAGATTGCTTTGGGTAGTATGGACATTTTAATGATGTTGATTCTACCAATCCATGAACACGGTATGTTCTTCCATCTGTTTACGACTTCCTCTATCTCTTTTTTCAGTGTCCTGTAGTTTTCCGTGTATAGGTCTTTTACCTCCTTAGTTAAGTTTATTCCTAGGTATCTTAATTTTTTTGGTGCGACGGTAAATGGGATTGCCTTTTTAGTCTCTCTGTCTGTAAGTTCACTATTGGTGTATAGAAATGCCATAGATTTCTTGGCGTTAATTTTGTATCCTGCTACATTGCTGAATTCATTTATTAAGTCTATTAGTTTTTTGACGGAGTCTTTCGGATTTTTTATGTACAATATCATGTCATCTGCAAATAAAGACAGCTTTACTTGTTCTTTTCCAATTTGGATGCCTTTTATTTCTTCTTCTTGTCTAATTGCAATGGCTAATACTTCCAGTACTATGTCAAACAGGAGTGGTGAGAGTGGGCATCCCTGTCTTGTTCCTGTTCTTAGGGGAAATGGTTTTAGTTTTTGCCCATTGAGTATGATGTTGGCTGTGTGTTTGTCATATATGGCTTTTATTATGTTGAGGTACGAGCCTTCTATTCCCACCTTGTTGAGAGTTTTTATCAAGAAAGGGTGTTGGATTTTGTCAAATGCTTTTTCTGCATCAATTGATTTGACTATGTGATTTTTATCTCTCAATTTGTTTATGTGATGTATGACGTTTATTGATTTGCGAATATTGTACCATCCTGCATTCCCAGGATAAATCCTACTTGGTCATGGTGTATGATCTTTCTGATGTACTGCTGGATCCGATTTGCTAGAATTTTGTTGAGAATTTTGGCATCTATGTTCATGAGGGATATTGGTCTATAATTCTCTTTCATTGTGTTATCTTTATCTGGTTTTGGTATTAGGGTGATGCTGGCTTCATAGAAGGAGCTTGGAAGTGTTCCTTCCTCTTGAATTTTCTGGAATAGTCTGAGGAGGATAGGTTTTAGTTCTTCCTTGAATGTTTGGTAAAACTCCCTTGTGAAGCCATCTGTCCCCGGGCTTTTGTTTGGTGGAAGCTTTTTGATGACTGCTTCAATTTCTTCCATAGTTATCAGCCTATTGAGATTTTTAGAATCTTCCTGAGTAAGTTTTGGAAGGTTGTATTTTTCTAGGAATGTGTCCATTTCCTTCAGGTTGTCTTGTTTGTTAGAATAGAGTTGTTCATAGTATTTTTTAATAATCCTTTGTATTTCTGTGGGGTCTGTTGTTATTTCACCTCTTTCATTTCTGATTTTGTTTATTTGGGTCCTCTCTCTTTGCTTCTTGGTGAGCTTGGCTAGAGGTTCATCAATCTCGTTTATCCTTTCAAAGTACCAGTTTTTGGTTTCATTGATCTTTTGTATTGTTTTTTTGGTCTCTATGTCATTCATTTCTGCTCTGATCTTTATTATTTCCTTCCTTCTGCTCACTGTGGGATTTTCTTGTTGCTCTCTTTCTAATTATTTGAGTTGTTGAGTTAGATGATTTATTACCATTTTTTCTTGTTTTTTGAGGTAGGCCTGTAGAGCTATAAACTTCCCTCTCAGGACTGCTTTCATTGTGTCCCATAGTATTTGCATTGTTGTGTTTTTATTGTCATTAGTCTCCAGGATGTTTTTAATTTCTTCTTTGATCTCATTGATAACCCATTCATTGTTTAATAGCATGCTATTCAGCTTCCAAGTGTTTGAATTTTTTGGAATGTTTTTATTGTAGTTTATTTCTAATATTATGCTATTGTGGTCTGAGAAAATGCTTGATATGATTTCAATCTTTTTGAATTTGGGGAGACTTTGTTTGTGACCCAATATGTGGTCTATTTTTGAAAATGTCCCATGTGCGCTTGAGAAGAACGTATATTCCGTGGCTTCGGGGTGAAATGCTCTGAAGATGTCAATTAGGTCCATCTGATCTAGTGAGTCATTTAGAATTGCTGTTTCTTTGCTGATTTTTTTGTCTAGAGGATTTATCCAGTGATGTCAGTGGTGTATTAAAGTCCCCTACTATGATTGTATTGTTGTCGATCTCTCCCTTGATACCTTCCAGGAGTTTTTTTTTATGTATTTGGGTGCTTCTGCATTGGGTGCATATATGTTTATCAGGGTTATATCCTCTTGTTTTATCGATCCCTTTATTATTATGAAGTAGCCTTCCTTATCTCTTGTTATGACCTTTACTTTGAGGTCTATTTTGTCAGAAATAAGTACTGCTACTCCAGTTTTTTTTTTTTTTCATTTCCATTTGCCTGAAAGATGTTTTTCCATCCTTTCACTTTCAGTCTGTATGAGTCCCTTTTTCTGAGGTGGATCTCTTGTAGACAGCATATATATGGGTCGTGTTTTTTTATCCATTCAGTCACTCGATGTCTTTTGATTGGAGCATTTAGTCCGTTTACCTTTAAAGTTATTATTGAAAGGTACTTATTTGTAGCCATTTTTATTTTTTGTGTCTGTGTTCCTTCTTACCTTTTTATTCCTTCTTTTTACTCCAGTCCCTTTAGCATTTCTTGCATTGCTGGCTTGGTAGTGATAAACTCCCTTAGCATTTTTTTGACTGTGAAGCTCCTTATTTCCCCTTCAATTTTGAATGATAACCTTGCTGGATAGAGTATTCTTGGATTCAGTCCCTTGGTTTGCATCACTTTGTAAATTTCCTTCCATTCTTTTCTGGCCTGATGTGTTTCTGTTGAGAAATCATTTGATAATCTAATGGGAACTCCATTGTATGTAACTTTCTGTCTCTCTCTTGCAGCCTTTAAGATTCTCTCTTTGTCCTGAATATTTGCCATCGTAATTATGATGTGTCTTGTTGTGGGTCTTTTCGGGTTCATCCTGTTTGGGACTCTCTGTGCTTGTGTGACTTTTTTCTTTGCCACATCATGGAAGTTTTCTGACATTGTTTCTTTAAATAGTTCTTCTAACCCTTGTTCCTCTTCCTGTTGTTCTGGCACCCCTATTATTCATATGTTGATTTGTTTCATGTTGTCCCATAGCTCCCTTAGGCTCTCCTCCTTTTAATTTTTTTCTCTAGTTGCAATTCAGTTTGGCTGTGTTTTTCTTCCCTGTCTTCTAGTTCACTAATTCGGTTCTCTGCTTCTCCTAGTCTTCTGTTGAAAATTTCCATGGTGTTTTTTATTGCAGCTATATCACTCTTCATTTCTTCTTGATTCTTACATAAGTTGTTGATTTTTTCATCCATTTCTTCTTGATTCTTACATAAGGTGTTGATTTTTTCTTCCATTCGGTTTATGAACTATATGACTCTTATTCTGAATTCTTTTTCTGACATATTGCATGCCTCTGTTTCACTTGGCTGCCTTTCTGGTGATTCCTCCTTTTGTTTCCTTTGGGGCTATCTTTGTCTACCCATTTTTGGTCTCACCGACTGATCTAGATGTCGAGCTGTGCAGGGGCTGCTCCTTGGGTGGCAGTGGATTCTCTGGCTGTGGTTGCTCCTTGGTAGCAGCTGCTTCTCAGTTGTCAGTGCCTCCTCTGGTGGGTGCTGTCTGCAGCAGTGGTGCCTCCTCTGGCTGGTGGGGGAGGCTGCTCGTATAGCTGCTGTTCCTTGAACAGGGGTGGGCTGATTATGATTTTGCTGCTCCTCGGATGGGGATGGGTTGCTCATGTCTGCTGCTCCTTGGATGGGGGCCAGGTGCTCACATGGCTGCTGCTCCTCGGACAGGGGTGGACTGCTCGCTTGGCTGCTATTCTTTAGATGGGGGCTGGCTGCGTGCTGCTGCTGTTCCTCAGATGGGACAGGCTACTCGTGATGCCACCACTCCTTGGACAGGGGCAGGTTGCTTACAGGGCTGTTGCTCCTTTTACGGGTGTGGGTTGCTTGTGCAGCTGCTTCTCCTCAGACGGGGGGCGGTCTGCTCATGCGGCTGCTGCTATGTGCATGGGAGTGAGCTGCTCGTGCTGTTGATGCTCCTTAGACAGGGACGGGCCGCTCACCCAGCTCCTTCTCGTCGGACAGGTGCAGGCTGAGTGTGGGTGCTGCTCCTCGGACCAGTGCGGACTGCACAGGGCTGCTGCTCCTTGCACGTGGGCGGTCTGTTTATGTGGCTGCTATTCCTCAGATGGGGGGAGGCTGCTTGTGTGGCTGCTGCTCCTCAGAAGGGGGCGGGCTGCTCACAGAGCTGCTGTTCCTCGGATGTGGGCAGGTGGCTCGTGCATCTGTTGCTCCTCAGAAGCGGGTGGGCTGCTCATGCAGGTGCTGCTCCTAGGATGGGGGCAGACGGCTCACACAACTGCTGCTCCTCGGATGGGGGCAGGCGGTTCGTGTGGCTGCTGCTCCTTGGAAAGGGACGGTCTACTCACACAGCTGCTGCTCCTCAGAAGGGGGCAGGCTGCTTGCACAGCTGCTGCTCCTTGGAAGGCGGCTGGCTGCTTGTGCGGCACAGCTGCTGCTCTTCGGACAGGTGCAGGGTGTGGGCTGTGCGCAGCTGCTGCTCCTCAGAGTGGGGCTGGCTGTGTGGGGCTGCCGCTCCTCAGTAGTGGGTGGGCTACTCCAGCACTGCTGCTCCTCAGATGGGGTGAGCTGCTCGCGTGGTTGCTGCTTCTCAGACGGGGGAACTGGCTGCTCACACAGCTTCTGCTCCTTGGAGAGGGGCAGGCCACGTGAAGCTGCTGCTCTTAGGCCTGTGGCAGGTTGCTCGCGGGGCTGATGCTCCTTGGACAGGAGTGGGCTGCTCACGTGTCTGCTGTTCACGTGGTTGCAGTTTCCTGGGAAGCTGCGTCTCCTTCGCCAATTCGGGCTGAAATCCACTCGTTTCAGACACTAATTCTATTTGCTCCGGGACAAGGCTAAGGACACGTCCGTCTATTCTGCCGCCATTTGTCTCTCGATTTGCTAGAATTTTCATAGCTGGACTGTTTCTGTGTTTCACTTATTTGAAAGATATTTAGGCATTCTTTATAATATTAGTTGTAAATATCTTTGCCTAGTTTCTCTTTTATCAAGTTTTCTTTGTGTCATAGTTAGTCATATCTTCCCCAGTTTGAGGTCCTAAAAGGATTTGCAAATGGTTTCTCTAACACTTTTATGTTTCATAAAATCTTTCATCTTTTTTTGGATTTTATTTAGGTATAAGATGTAGCTAATTTTCCAAATTCCTATCCATTTGTTCTGACTGCACAAATCTATATTTTCCTGACTGACTTAAGATGCTCTTTAACATGTACTCAATTTCTCTATTCATTTGGGTCCATTTTTGCACTTCCTCTTTTAACCCTTTGCACTCGCTTGCTTTTTTCTCGATTCATTTATTCTACTCGGGATTTAATTTTTTAAATACCCCAGATTTTACAAAGCGCGGCAGTAGGATAAAAAACTGGAGTTTCTTTTCATCCAAACTTATTTATTTGGAATTTTTTATATTTCAAATTATTGATACATTCAAAGAGTATAAAAAGAGCTGCTACCGATGCTAACCATGTTGAGTCACACTCGACATCCGAGTGCAGAAGGTTAATCCTTTGATTATCTCTTCATGTGCTGCCCCCACACTTCTTTAGTTGTAGCTTTATAATATTCTAATGCCTCTCTTGGTACTGTGATTTGTTATTTTAGATTTTTTTTCCGGCTTCTCTTGTTTATTGTTCCATATAAGTTTTAGAGTTAAGGTTGGCCTACATTGGTAAATTAATTCAAGAAGAAATAGCATTTCTATGATGTTTAACCTTCCTACCTTAAAACATAGCATGCTTTTATTTGTTCATCTTTTTAGATGCCTCAGGAGCATTTAAAACTTTTCTTTATTTAAATCTTATGAATTTCTTGTAATGTTTGTTCTTAGATATTGAATAATTTTTGCTATGGATTTACAGTATTTTATCTCATTATTTTTCCCAAGTGGTTATTGTTTGCAAATATGAAAACCATCAACTATTGTATATAAATGTTATTACAGCCTACATATTTGTATATTTTTTTGTAACAGTTGAAGCCTTGGGTTTTTCTGATATGCAGTCAGATCATATTCACATATTAAACAACTTTACATTTTATTTACACTATAACTAGAACATTCAGAATAATGTTCAATAATTAAAGTAAGAGCGAATATTCTTTTTTTGAAATATACATAATTTTAAATGTTTAATCACCTCTGTATTTTTGGATCCAACCCAATTGGTTATTGTTTTATTTATTTTATTATTTATTTATTTATTTTTAAATTTCTTTATTGATTAAGGTATTACATCTGTGGGCTATTTTAAATTACTGTAATATATTGCTGGATTCATTTTGCTATTAATTTTTTAAAAATCTCCCAATGAAACTGGTTTATAATTTTCTTTTCATTATACTCTTATTGGGTTTCATATTAAAATGATTATTGCTTCATAATATGAACTGCGAAGTTTTAAATCTTTTTCTGTGCTCTAAAACTGTTTCTAACAAAGGAATTACCTATTCCTTGAAGGTTTGGAATTGTGTTCTTAAAATATGGGTGTGTTTCATTAATGACGATTTCGATTTCTTCTATGGTGATTAGTCTATTGAAGTTTCTTACTGAATGAAGACTCAGTTTTCACATGTTCTAAGAGGACAGTCCATTTTATTTAGAGTTGTTGATTTACTGGTATGAGGCTATACAGAATATTCTCTGAAAAAATTTTTTTTATATTTATTGATTTCAGAGAGGAAGGGAGAAGGAGAGATAGATAGAAACATCAATGATGAGAGAGAATCATTGATCGACTGCCTCCTGCATGCCCCCTTTTGGGGATCGAGCCTGCAACTCAGGCATGTGCCCCAACTGGCAATCGAACCCTGACCTCCTGGTTCATAGGTTGACACACAACCACTGAGCAATACCAGCTGGGCCTGAAAAAATTTTAATGGTAGAATATCACCATTTTTCATTAATAAATTGATCTAGGCAGTGATTATCAATGGCTATTTTCATGAATTAATTGATCTAGGCAGTGATTATCAATGGCTATTATGTTGCAAAATAGAAAATCAGGTGTTGATGGAGTAGTATCACCTATAGTAGTCTTATCAAATAATGGAACATGAATCTTATGAAGCTTTTGGATCTGACAGGCAATTTTCAGCAAATGAAGAATACAGAGGAACATATTAATTGACACTACAGAATGTAATAAACAAAATCCAGACTTTGGGCAAACAACAGGACAAAAGACAGTTTCTTCAACAGAAATATTACAGGGAAAAAGAGATAAAAAGAGAAGGGAAACATGCATTAAAAGAAACAGAAAAGACCAACTAATAGCAGTATATGGATCTTATTTGGATTCTGGTTCAAACAAACTGAAAATTGTAAAATGACTGGGAAATAGAAAAACAATATGAATACTGAAAGTATAATGATGATATAGTGGCTATCTTTAAAAGAGATACTACCTTTTAGTGACACATACTGATTATTTCCAGATGAAATCATTTGATGTCTATGAGATTTGCTTCATAATCATCTAGGCTGGGGGGAGTGGACAAAGGGTGGAGATGAAACAAAATTAGCTATGAATTTGTAACTCTGAAGTAGGCTAATAGGTACATTGAGATTCATTATTCCATTTTTTTTTTTTACTTTGGTATATATTTGAAAAATTTTATCTCCTCAATCTTTGTATTTCTAATTATGTTCCCCCTTTTCTGACTTATATTGGTTATTGTTTTTCTTTATTTTTTTCATGATAAAGCTTTCCAGAAGTTTGTCTATTTCATTATTTTTTCCAAATGACCAGTCTTTTTGTTTACAGTATATATCTTTCAAATTTGTTCTATTTTCTAATAACATATGATTTTTTCCTGATTCATCCTATTCTTTCTTCAACTTTACTCTAGCCATACCCTTAGATGCTATCTGAGAGAGGCGTAAGGTTTGGGTCTTTTTCCTGCAGCACTTCAGTCTATAGCACTAAACTGATCACTCACCACTAACAGACAGTGAGGGTTAATCGCATCATGCTACATGTTCCAGTTTATCTCAATGACCTGTAGAAGATAAAATTTTCCTGAACATTCATTATGACCCCACTTTTTGTCATCTGTGTATTTCCCTAATTCCCAGACTCCCAAAGCCTCCACTGTGTCCCAGTGACCTGCAATGTTGATTAGTAAACTACTTTGTCTTTCCTCTCTTCATCATGTTCTCTTGTTATTGTAAATGGAATGTAGGTGTATTCTATGGCTTGAACTCCTGAAAAAGACTGTATTTTTTCTTCTCTCATGCTCCATGTACCTCAAGAGCAGAGTTACAGTTCTCTATTGCCCCTTTAAATCAGGACTCTCTCCTTTAAAAAACTTTGCTGCATCTACAAATGAATAATCTTTCCCCATGATCTCTCTACCACATTACCTGGTTTTCCTTGTGACTTCAAAGCCTATTATCATTCTTGGCAAATCCACTTGCCAATATCTGGCTTCTTCGTTCCTGGAACTTACTTATTATTTTTTAAATTTATATTTTTATTGGTTTTAGAGAGGAAGAGAGAGGGGGAGAGAGATAGAAACATCAATGATGAGAGAGAATCACTGATCAGCCACCTCCTGCACAGTCCCTACTGGGGATGGAGCCCACAGCATGGGCATTTGCCTTGACTGGTAATCAAACTGGCAACTTCTCAGTGCATGGGACCATGATCAACTAACTGAGCCACACCAGCCATGGCTCTGGAACTATTCTTAATGATCTTTTCCTTTATTCCACCAGCCTTTCAATTCCATGGGCACACAAGAACCACTTAAATAATGGCACCTCATCTGTAATCTTAAAAATCAGCATATGATCTTGAACATACCTGGTATCTCAGCCTGCTTTTTCAGGTACAAATGTTTTCCAGTTTCTCAAATATTTCCTCCCAGTATAACAGTTTTTTGACTACATCATCACCTCGAACTATTATTACCATACATTTAAACTTATAGTTTTTTATATTTAATATAGTTAAATTCTAAATTGTCCTTAATTTTGGTTTTTCTTATATTTTATTATGAACATTCATCAATTTTGAAATAATTTTGGAGTGAAGACGCATATGCCTATCACCTAGATTCTACCATTACTCTTATATTCTACCCCTTACACACATCTATTAATCTAACATTGCTATCTATGCAGTAAACCATTGTCTTCTTATGGATACATTTCAAAGTAAACTGTAGACTTCAGTATATTTCCTTCTACATGCTTCACCTACAGGCATGTTTAATTAGAGCCCATTGCTCATTTACAGGGTATTTTGTTGAGTTTAGATATTATACACAAGGAAATGCACAGATCTAAAGTGTGCATTTCAACATATAGAACATTACCACAATTCCAGATAGTTCCCTCATGTTTTGTCCCACTCAATCTCTGCCCCACACTTCCAGAGACCACAGATGTTCTGATTTTTTTCATCATAGGTTAGTTTTGCATTTCCAGAATTTCCTATGAATCAAATCAAATAGGTGTTCCTATGTGTAAGATTTATTTCATACTACGTACATAATATTTTTGAGCATCATCCAATGTTTATGCAGGTTTCAGTAATTTATTAATTTTTATTGCTAAATAATATTCTATTGTATGACTATACCACAGTGTGTTTATCCAATTTCCTACTGATGAACACCTGGGCTATTTGCAGTTTTTACTATTATCTTCTCAGGTATTAATTGGTATTTGCATATCTTTTTTTTTGGTGAAGTTTCTGTTCAAATTGCTAATTGGATTACTTATCCTAATATATAAAAACCCAGAATCTGTAATGACTGAAAGGACGACTGGTCCATCCTCTGGCCCTCAGGCTCCATTGCTCAGGGGATGGCTAACGGGAAACCAGGGTCCCTCAGGCTCCAATGAATCCATGGCAGCAGCAATGACTGGTGAGTAGGCAGAAGCCAAACCACTTGGTCCCTCACCTGGCCCACAGGCTCCCATTGATCAGGGGACTGTTAACAGGGAACTGGAGCAAGCAGCTGGAAGGCAGGCCTCTTGGTCCGTCCTCCTGGCCCTCAGACTCCAATCAATCGGTGGTGGAGGTGGGGCGGAACTGGAGACTGGCTTCCTTAGTAGTCCTGTAGGTTCAATCTCCAGAGGACAGGCCAGGCACCAATGGACCAGCACCTCTGGCACAATCCCAACAGCGCTGCCGGCTTCCTGGAACTCAACCTCAGGCACTGCAGCTGCTTCCCCTCCCTAGAGGCTCCATAAGGAAGAAAGGATACCACCAATAGTGCAGGGGCGACCAGCACTATTGACTGCTCTCCCTGTGATTCCTCCAGGTCACTTGAGCCGGCCCCTGCCCACCCCGCTCCAGATGAAGTGTGATCACTGCACACGGAAGGAATGTAGTACAAAAACAAAAACCAATAACCAAGAGAATGCCGCAGTCAACGTCTGGAGTCCGGCTCAAGAGAACGGAGAGAAGGGAGAATTCCATAAGTTGGCTGCTGCCAAGATATTTCGGAGTGACTGCCTGGTGTGTGACAGTTGTGTGACCGGAGAGGAAGGAGTCCAAGTTTCTCAACAGAACATCAAGGACTTCTTCCGTGTTCTGAACCTTAATAAGAAATGTGATACCTCATGGCACAAGGTGCTGGCAGTGTCCGTGTGTCCTTAGTCTCTGCCTTATTTTGCTGCTAAAGTCAGCCTCAGTGTGACTGATGCATCCAGAAGGCTCTTCAGCTTTCTCAAAAGCCTTGGGGAACACTGTCTTTGACATGAAAATAGCTGCAGACTTCAGCATCCTGGAGAGTCAGAAGGAATTTGTGCATAGGTACTGCCAGCACCATGAGGAAAAGCCCCAGCTACCCATGCTGACCTCCTCCTGCCCTGGCTGGGACCTATATGCAGAGCGTGTGCTGGGTTACCCCATCACCCCCACCTCTGCACGGCCAAGTCTCCCCAGCAGATCATGGGCTCTCTGATGAAGGATTACTTCACCAGATGGCAGAACCTGTCCCCAGACAAGATTCTCCACATCATTGTGGTCCTGAGTTATGACAAGCAACTGGAGACCCTTTGAGAAGATGTTCCCACAGCTTTACATAGTTCCCAGGGTGCTGACTGTGTGTTAACCTCAAGTGAAATTGTCCAGATAATGGAGCAAAGTGACCTCTCCTCGAATGACGCTGCCGTGGACACACTGCTTGGAGACATGAAGGAGAAGGAGGTGAGGCTCCATGAGGGTGCCAGCTCTCAGGGGTACCTGGCACACATCTTCAGGCACATGGCCAAGGAATTGTTCAATGAGGATGTGGGAGTGCTCACCTGCCGCACCCTGAGGAACAAAGACTTCCAGGAGGTCACCCTTGAAAGGGGCAGAGAGGTTCTGCTACTCTTTGAGGCTGCTTACGGCTTTCGGAACATCCAGAAGTGGTCCTGAAGCTGTAGAGGGGCAAGTTCCCCTGCCACTTTGTGGAGGTCCTGGCCTGTGCCGGGCATGCCTAAGCGGCAGGGGCCAGGCCCAGGCGGATGACGGGTATGCAGACAGGGCACTGCTGCGGCAGATGGAAGGCATCTACGCTGCCATCCCGGTATGGCCCCTGGAGAATAGTGCCCATGTGCAGGATCTGGAGCTGGGGGGCGACTCCCTCCAGGCTCAGGCGGCCCTGCACACCGCCTAGCAGGGCCCAGGGCAGCCTACCAGGACATCAAGTGGTAAAGGTCCAGCAGACGCCTGGCCTGCAGGCTGCCTGAAGAGGGGTGTCAGACGTGTGAAGGAAAGGCTTAGCATCTCTGTCATCGCTTTGGTTTTCAGAATTCCCTGCTCCCCATCTGTCGGCTCCCTCCCTCTGTGGGGTGCTATTGTCATCACATGGGTGCAACTAGAATATTGTATCTCGAGAGGATTGCCCCAATGTACGTATCCTTTTATCCGATGGTGAAAAAAATCCCAAAGAATGGAGACAGGCTACTGTCCTTTAGGCTTAAAAAACCCCAGAAGTGTCCTACGAAGAGCTGAGACTTGGTTCTGTCCATGCGCCTCAGAGAGATTGGATGAGGAAATGACCCAGTTTGGCCTTGACTTTACCCACTTATATTACTCTTGAAGGTGTCTTTGCCACAATGTGAATAAACTGCCACCTTTTGGAATGGGGGCTCATACGAAAGTCTGCATTCCCAGCTTTCCTTGAAACAGATCTCTGTTCTCCAACTGTGGCCACCATCCTGAGATCAGGTCCTGTCGACCAAGTCCTGTCACTGGGAATCTGGGGGGCACTGGAATGGACCTTCATCCCCACCCCCGTGCCCTTTTACATTCAGGGATTGAGCTGAACTGATTTTGGGGGAGGCCTGGCAAGGGTGACAGGTATCACAGATGGAAGGATGGAGAATGGAGAGGCGGACACCCTGCTCGGTCCCTCCCTGGGTGGGGGTCAGGCATATGAAGGCCAGCTAGCCCGCCCCACAATTGGGTGAGATAGCATCCTCTGTGTCCACCTCTCACCCCGTGGCCTGGCCACTCCCCTCAGCTCCGGGAAGCCCTCTGTGTTCCATGACAGTGCACTCTGCCCTCACATGCTGCTCGCCCTAAGTGAGAAGGAAGAGGGCAGTTGGCCCACAGATAAGTACACAGAAAGATAGGGCTCACGGCTGGTGAGCACTGTGGCAGTGGTGGGAGCCTCTCCTGCCTCTGTAGCAGCAGTAAGGAGCAGCAAGCTGAGTGGTAAGGAGCAGTGAGCAGGCAGGCAGTAAGGAGCAAGGGGTCCCGGACTGCGAGAGGGATTTCCAACTGCCAGCTTAGGCCCATTCCTCATGGGGAACAGGCCTAAGCCGGCAGACAGATATCCCCTGAGGGGTCCTGGACTGCGAGAAGGTGCAGGCCGGGCTGAGTGACCCCCCCCTCCAGTGCACAGATTTCGTGCACCGGGCCTCTAGTATTTATATATAACACTCCTTTGTCAAATATGTTTTGTAAATAATTCTGTCTTTCCTACTCATTTTCTAAATAGTATCTTTTGATGAATAGAAGTTTAAAATTTTGATGAAACTTAATATCAAATTTTAATGCTTTTTACTTTATGTGTCTTGCACAAGAAATATTTGTATAACCAAAGTCATGAAGATCTTCTATGTTTTCTCTAAAATCTTTATGGTTTTAGCTTATATTTTGATTCTTTGTAAATGAAATTTTATTTTATTTATTTTTAATTTTTTATTTATTTCAGAGAGGGAGAGAGAGAGTGAGAGAGATAGAAACATCAGTGATGAGAGAGAATCATTAATCAGCTGCCTCCTGCATGCCCACACTGGACATGTGCCCTGACTGTGAATTGAACCATGACCTCCTGGTTCATAGGTTGTCGATCAACCACTGAGCCATGGCGGCCAGGCTGTAAGTGGAATTAAAAATAATATTGGTGAGATTTGGCACTTTTATCTTATTCCTTATGTAATGAGGAAGTATACTCAGGATTTCACAATTAAGTATGATCTCAGTTATTGTTTTTTTATAGATTCTCTTTAATCAGATGAAGAATGTTCTCTTCTGTTCCTAGTTCACTGATGGTTTTAATCAGGAGTGGGTGTTATATTGTGTCAAAAGCTTATTCTTCATCCATTGATATTGTTATATAGCTTTTCACTTTTAGTCTGAACATGATGAATTATATACTGTATATTGATTTTCAAATGTTAAACCAACTTTGCATACCTTGGTAACCTTACTTTTTAATGATGTATTGTTCTTGGTATGTTTTGCTGAAAATGTCAAATGTCAGCATGTATCTCTTGAGGGACATCAGTACTTCTGAATTCCAATACGAAATTATAAGGCTGCATAGAAGACAATATCATAGAGCCTGTTACTTATAAAACATTGTTTTTAAAAAAATATGTTTTTCTTGATTTCAGAGTAGAAGGGAGAGGGAGAGAGAGATAAAAACATGAGTGATGAGAATCATTGATTGGCCGCCTCCGGTATGCCTCCTACTGGGGATTGAGCCCACCACCTAGGCGTGTGCCCTATCTGGGAATTGAACCATGACCTCCTGGTTCATGAGTCAAAAGCTCAACCACTGACCCACACCAATCAGGCTCATAAAATATTTTGAAATGAGGATATTGAGTGTTCAAGATGTTTTAAACCTTTATTAAGTTTATAGCGTCGTGATCATACTGTTTTTGGTGTGGGTGGCAGCGAGTAACTCTACTTTTGAATCATAGTATAACAATAAAGGCTTTTAAAGAAAAGGAATGAGAGTAGTAGGTGCTATTTTGGCTCTGAACAAAAATACCCAGTGAACTCTGCTGCCATCACAAAGGCACCTGGTGAAAAATGCCTGCTGCTCCTCTTTTCTATCATTAAAGAACTTGATGTCAGGACAGAAAACTCTTCCAGTGACACTTTCTGAAACTCTTATGTACTTAAAAGCTTATATAGATTTTGAGATGATGGCTTATGTCAGCTGTGCTTCTCCTCAGGATGATAATGGTGTAGATATTTTTAATGACATTGGACGTGAAGTATTCTTTCATAGGAACTCCTTACCACTCTTCAGAAATAAATAGTATTAATATTTTGGTTGATAATCTTCAAAATATTTTCTATGCCTGAACAGTACTGTAACCATACTAAACACTTTTTCATCTTATTAAATACTAGTAGCCCATTGCGCGATATCGTGCGCAATAGGCCGCTCGCTGCTTCCACGGGAGCTGTATGGCTTCCGCGTGAGGCAGAAGCGAGCCGCCAGCGCCCATGGGAGCTGGGAGGGAGCCCCGCCGATTCTGTGGGAGGCGGGAGGGAGCTGCGCTGCTTCCGTAGGAGGTGGGCCCACCATCTCCTCTCTGGGCCTGCACTAGGCCGCAGAGGCTGCGGGCCGGCCCCCCTGTCCCCAAGAGGCGCCCTGAGGCTGGGGTGGGATGCTTGCCTTGTTGCCACGGAGACAAAGCAAGCATTCTGCCAGGCCGCTCATGCTGCCCGCTCTCAGCAGCCACCTCCCTAGGACTGGGGGACTCTGGTGGGGCTGAGGGGACTGGGCACTGCCATCTTGTGGCTATGGGCGCTGCCATCTTTGTGACAGAGTGACGGTTAATTTGCTTATTACCCTTTTATTAGATAGGATTCTACTGCAACATCATTTTCAATGGCTATTGTGTTCCAATGAATAGATGCTCTGGTATTTAATGCATCTCATATTATTGAACTGTCACCAACAGTGTGATGAACGCATCTTTTTGCTATTGTTGTTAATCCTCACCCAAGGACATTTTTCCATTGAGTTTTAGAGAGAGAGTGGAAGCGAGTGGGTGAGATAGAAACATCGATGTGAGAGAGACACATCGATTGGTTGCCTCCCGCACGGGGCTAGGGCTTAGCCTGCAACCGAGGTACATGCCCTTGACCAGAATCGAACTCATGACCCTTTAGTCCATGGGCTGATGCTCTCTCCATTAAGCAAAAGTGGCTAGGGCTGTGACGAATATATCTTGATAGTTATCTTTGACATATTATTGATTTATTCCTTAGAAAAAAGTTTCTCAAGCTTTGTACCATTGGGCGCCATTGACTTTATGGGAACAGGGGACTGTCCTGTGCACTTTAGGATGTTCAGCAGCATCTGGTCTCTTTCCACTGATGCCAGTAGCTCCTCCACTCCCAGTGGTGACAACCCCAAATTTTTCCAGACATTGCCCAATGTCCCCTGGGAGTCAAAATTTCTCTCCTATTGAAAATCACTGGCTATGATTGAATCCTCTGAAGAACAGTTAGCTACATCAATGGTATGTACAATTTAAAGGTTGTTTTTTAAAAAATCTGTGTGGGGTTTTATTTTCAGTTTAAAGAAATTTAGTATGAGAATATAAAGAGATAACTTAAAATTTATTTAAAATTTTCTTCTAAAACCTTCCTACCAAGTTCTTAGAGTTTAGTATGCCCAGTGATAAATATGGGGTTCTATTTCATCTTTAGCTACAGGGAAATCTCTCTATGTGGCAACAGAGTGATAGAGCTCAAAGATAACAGGAAGAGAAGACCCATACCTCAACTGCTTCTCATCTTATTAATTATATGCTATTTTGTGGTTTTATATTCCATAACTACATTTACACATTTTAGACCCCTAATGTTTTCCTTTTACAGGAAATAAATATAACTGATTGAGTGTTTAGATTTTGGAATCAGTCCAACTAGATTCTGATATTGTGTTTTATCAGATTCGAACTAGCTGATCTGGGGCCACTTTAATCCTCAGTTTCTGTATCTGTAAAATGGGAAAAATAATACCTACCATACCAAGTTTTAGGAAAATTTTAATATTTTTTTATTATTGTTTAAAGTATTACAAATAGTAGTACATATGTCTTCTTTTCCCCCAATACCTCCTCCCTCCAACTCCCCCCCCTCTGGCACATGCTCTCACCCCTCTAGTGTCTGTATCCATTGGTTATGCTTATATGCATGCATACAAGTCCTTTGGTTGATATCTTCCCCCCCCCCCCCAACCCTTCCCTGCCTTTCCGTTGAAGTTTGACATTCTGTTCGATACTTCTTTGTCTCTGTAACTATTTTTGTTCATCAGTTTATGATGTTCTTTATATTCCACAAATGAGTGAGATCATGTGATATTTATCTTTCTCTGACTGGCTTATTTTGCTTAGCATAATGCTCTCCAGTTCCATCCATGCTGTTGCAAATGGTAAGAACGCCTTCTTTTTTACCGCAGTGTAGTATTCCATTGTGTAGATGTACCACGGTTTTCTAATCCACTCACCTGCTGATGTGCACTTAGGCTGTTTCCAAATCTTAGCTATTGTAAATTGTGCTGTTATGAACATAGGGGTGCATATATCCTTTCTGATTGGTATTTTTGTTTTCTTGGGATATATTTCTAGAAGTGGGATTACTGGGTCAAATGGGAGTTCCATTTTTAGTTTTTTGAGGAAACTCCATACTGTTTCCACAGTGGCTACACCAAGTCTGCATTCCGACCAGCAGTGCACGAGGGTTCTTTTTTCTCCGCATCCTCGCCAGCACTTGTCGTTTGTTGATGATAGCCATTCTGACAGGTGTGAGATGGTATCTCATTGTTGTTTTGATTTGCATCTCATGGATGATTAGTGACTTTGAGCATGTTTTCATATGTCTTTTGGCCTTCTGTATGTCCTCTTTCGAACAGTGTCTATTTAGGTCCTTTGCCCATTTTTTGATTGGATTGTTTATCTTCCTTTTGTTAAGTTGTATGAGTTCCCTGTAAATTTTGGACATTGAACCCTTATCTAAGATTACATTGGCAAATGTGTTCTCCCTTGCGTTGGGCTTTTTTGTTGTTTTGTTGATGGTTTCTTCTGCTGTGCAGAAGCTTTTTATTTTGATGTAGTCCCATTTATTTATTTTCTCCTTAGTTTCCATTGCTCTAGGAGCTGTATTGCTAAAGATATTGCAAAGGCAAATGTCTGCTATTTGTTCTAAGCTTTTTATAGTTTCCCATCTTACATTTAAGTCCTTTATCCACTTTGAGTTTATTTTTGTGAATGGTGTAAGTTGGTGGTCTAGTTTCATTTTTTTGCATGTATCTGTCCAATTTTCCCAACACCATTTATTGAAAAGACTGTCTTAACTCCATTGTATACTCTTGCCTCCTTTGTCAAATACTAATTGAGCATGATAGCTTGCATTGTTTTCTGTGTTCTCTGTTCTGTTCCACTGGTCGATATATCTATTCTTGTGCCAGTACCAGGCTGTTTTGAGAACAGTGGCTTTGTAGTATAGCTTGATATCTGGTATTGTGATCCCTCCAACTTTGTTCTTTTTTTCTCAAGATTGCTGCAGCTATTCGGGGTCTTTTTTATTCCAGATGAATTTTTGGAGAGTTTGTTCTAGGTCTTTGAAGTATGCCTTTGGTATTTTAATGGGGATTGCATTGAATTTATAGATTGCTTTAGGGACTATGGACATTTTAATGATGTTGATTCTACCAATCTATGAACATGGTATATTCTTCCATTTGTTTATGTCTTCCTGTATCTCCTTTTTCAGTGTTCTGTAATTTTCTGGGTACAGGTCTTTTACCTCCTTGGTTAAATTTATTCCTAGGTATCCTAATTTTTTTGTTGTAGTGGTAAATGGGTTTGATTTTTTCAGTTTCTCTTTCTATGAGTTCATTATTGGTGAATAAAAAAGCCATAGCTTTCTGGGTGTTAATTTTGTGTCCTGCTACAGTGCCAAATTTATTTATTAATTCTAGTAGTTTTTTTTTTGATGGAGTCTTTTTTTAATGGGTTTTCTATGTACAATACCATGTCATCTGTGAATAATGACAATTTTACTTATTGTTTTCCAATTTGGATGCCTTTTATTTCTTCTTCTTGTCTGATTGCCATGGCTAATACTTCCAGTACTATGGAGTACTGGAAGTATTAGCCATGGAGTGGTAACAGTGCGCATCCGTGTCTTGTTTCTCTTCTTAAGGGAAATGGTTTTAGTTTTTGCCCATTGAGTATGATGTTGGCTGTAGGTTTGTCATATATGGCTTTTATTATGTTGAGGTATGATCCTTCTATTCCCACATTGCTGAGAGTTTTTATCAAGAAAGGGTGTTGGATTTTGTCAAATGCCTTTTCTGCATCACTGATATGACTATATGGTTTTTATCTCTCAATTTGTTTATGTGGTGTATCACATTTATTGATTTGTGGATATTGTACCATCCTTGCATCCCTGGAATAAATCCCACTTGGTCATGGTGTATGATCTTTCTAATGTAATGCTGGATCCGATTTGCTAGAATTTTGTTGAGAATTTTGGCATCTATGTTCATGAGGGATATTGGCCTGTAATACTTTGTATTGTTTTTATTTGATTTTGGAATTAGGGTAATGCTGGCTCGGAAGTGTCCCTTCCTCTTGAATTTTTTGGAATAGTCTGAGGAGGATAGTTTTTAGTTCTTCTTTGAATGTTTGATTAAACTCCCCTGTGAAATTGTCTGGTCCAGGGATTTTGTTTGTTGGAAGTTTTTTGATTACTGCTTCAATTTCCTCCATAGTTTTCACCTATTCAGAATTTTTGATTCTTCCTGATTGAGTTTTGGAAGGTCGTATTTTTCTAGAAATATGTCCATTTCTTCAGGTTGACCAGTTTGTTGGAATAGAGTTGCTCATAGTATTTTTTATGAGTCTTCGTATTTCTGTGGGGCCTGTTGTTATTTCACCTCTTTTATTTCTGATTTTGTTTATATGGGTCCTCTCTTTGCTTCTTGGTTGAGCCTGGCTAGAGGTTCATCAATCTTATTTATCTTTCCAAAGAACCATCTCTTGGTTTCATTGATCTTTTGTATTGTTTTTTGGTCTCTATGTCATTTATTTCCGTTTATGTCCTTATTATTTCCTTCCTTCTGTTCACTGTGGGCTTTTCTTGTTGCTCTCTTTCTAATTCTTCAAGTTGCAGAGTTAGTTTATTACCAGTTTTTCTTGTTTTTTTTTTTTTTTTTTTTTTTTTTTAGGTAGGCCTGTAATCCTATCAACTTCCCTCTCAGGACTGCTTTTACTGTGTCCCATAGATTTTGGATTGTTGTGTTTTCATTGTCATTTGTTGCCATGATATTTTTTATTTCTTCTTTGATCTCTTTGATAACCCAATCATTGCTTAATAGCATGCTATTCAGCCTCCAAGTGTATTAATTTTTTGATTATTTTTATTGTAGTGTATTTCTAATATTATGCCTTTGTGATATGAGAAGATGCTTGATATGATTTCAATCTTCCTGAATTTGGAGAGAGTTTGCCTGTGTCCCAATATGTGGTCTGTCTTTGAAAATGTCCCATGTGCACTTGAGAAGAATTCTGTAGTTTTGGGGTGAAATGTTCTGAAGATGTCGATTATCCATTTGGTCTAGTTAGTTGTTTAGGATTACTGTTTCTTTGCTGATTTTTTTGTCTAGAGTATTTATCCAGGGATGTTAATGGGGTATTCAAGTCTCCTACTATGATTGTGTTGCTATCAATCTCTCCCCTGATATCTTACAGAAGTTTTTTTTTTATGTATTTGGGTGCTCCTGCATTAGGTGCATATATGTTTACCAGAGTTATATCCTCTTGTTGTAATGATCCCTTTAGAATTATGAAGTGGTCTTCCTTGTCTCTTGTTATGGCCTTCACTTTGAGGTCTATTTTTTCAGATATAAGTTTTGCTTCCCCAGCTTTTTTTTCATTTCAATTTGCCTGAAAGATATTATTCCATCTCTTCACTTTCAGTCTGTGGGAGTCCCTTGTTCTGAGGTGGGTCTCTTGTAGACAGCATATATATGGGTCATGTTTTTTTATCCATTCAGTCACTCGATGTCTTTTGATTGGAGCATTTAGCCCATTTACGTTTAATGTTATTATTGATAAGTACTTGTTTGTAGCCATTTATATTCTTTATGCCTTGTTCCTTCTTCCCTTTCTATTTCTTCTTTTTACAATAGTCCCTTTAGCATTTCTTGCGTTGCTGGCTTGGTAGTGATAAACTCCCTTAGCCTGTTTTTGTCTGTGAAGCTTCTGATTTCCCCTTCAATTTTGATTGATAACCTTGCTGGATAGAGTATTCTTGGATTCAGTCCCTTGCTTTGCATCACTATGTATACTTCATTCCATTCCCTTCTGGCCTGATGTGTTTCTGTTGAGAAATCACTTGATAATCTGATGGGAGATCCTTTGTAGGTAACTCTTTGTCTCTCTCTTGCAACCTTTAAGATTCTCTCTTTGTCGTTAATGTTTGCCATTATAATTATGTTGTGTCTTAGTGTGAGTCTTTTTGGGTTCTTCTTGTTTGGAATCCTCTGTGCTTGTGTGACCTTTTTCTTCCCCATATCAGGGAAGTTTTCTATCATTATTTCTTCAACTGGGTTCTCTAATCCTCACTGCTCTTCTTGTTCTTCTGGAGGGCCAGCAGGAGGGGGATGCGCTCTGTGACTCATAGGAATCTGTGGCTGGGATGGCTGGAGTCTCAGTGTCTGTGGGTTTGCAATTGTGGTAGCAGGTCTTTGTCCATTGTGGCTGTTGTGTCCCGGTTTGTGTCTGATGCCAGTCTGGGTGGTTCTGAGTCACAGCAGTTCTCTAATATGTTTTGAGACTCTTAGTAATGCTTGGTATAAGAAAGTACTCATTAAATATTATCCCTTCCATAACTGAAAAAAGAACAAGTTATTTTCTCAATTTAATTCTATAAGCTATCTATTGAGGTATTTCAGTAGTAAGAGTTGTCCTGAAACTTTTTCATTGGTATGATAACTCCAGTTGTGATATTTTAAGGTTGTGAATATTATAATTGTGCATTAGACATCATGATGGTTGCTATTTGAGTTATTTGGAACAAAATCCCACTGGGTGAGTGTGGGAAGAAAATACTAGAATCTTTGTCAGCTGTTTAAATTTCATCTATTTTAATTTCTATTTTTATATTAGCTAATGTTCATAATATGTCAGTACAGTGGTATGACAATATCTAATTTGTAAGTAAATAAAAATATGTTTAAATTTCATCTATTTTAATTTCTATTTTTATATTAGCTAATGTTCATAATATGTCAGTACAGTGGTATGACAATATCTAATTTGTAAGTAAATAAAAATATGTTGAGGATGCTTGACCAAGATTTCCTCACTGCTGGGGTATGAGATCAACATCTGTTTTGGAGATCATTGATCAGGAAGGTAGCTTTTTACTGTTTCTATGATTTGGGATGGAGGAAAGGAGTCATAAATCCATGGCTGTCAGAATCCCCACAATTTACTGAGGGTTGTTTCAACATCATTATGCATGAGGTTTCATCATTCTTGTGGCTTTCAATTACAGCAGAGGTATATTTTAAATGTTCTCACTCCATTCTTTCTTTCAAGATTGATTGAAGTAGGGAGCAAGATGAATCATTTCCCCATGTCACTGATGACACCTTGAAAGATTTTATCTCCCTGTTTTAAAAATGGAAAATAAAATATAAGATTCTAACTTTCTTTTTTGAAAACTAAAGCTAGATATTCAGGAACAGCAACTTCCAAATTAATCCTTCTTCTGTTCCTTCCTTCTGTTCTCCCTTGAAATAATGATATCTAGAAGATAATGGAAATGAACCATAAGATTGGAAACATGTAAATGATATCAGGGTTCAGAAGATGTTGGGAGTGGTGTGTCTATGTGCTCCCCATCCCCCCAGTGTATGAATAGGAGAAGCAAGATTAATTGGATTCCTGATGTCTGAGAGGCTTTTTATATTGGACATTTATAACATCCATGTTTACCCTCATACAAGGTAGAGAGTGGAGAAAAGAATTTATTTCCCCTTGCATGGTAAAAATGTTTAACAAGTAAAGAAAAGATAAAGTAGGAAGTTAAGGTTTTGCTGTATTCCACATTGGTCTTTTCACTCCACAGACTATAGGTATTTTGTGAGTGCTTCCAGAAATTTCTGTGAATATAAGGGGAAAATATGTATACTCTCTTTTCACAGATGAGAATCATATTGTAGATATTAGTATCTAAACTGTTTTTCCTCAATTTGTAATATAATTGGGATATTTTTAACTTCAGTATATATAGATTTACCTCATTCTTCCTAGAGGCTTCATGGCGTTGTATTGCACGATTTACTATAATAAATTTAGCTACTTCCTTATTCAACACTGTAATATCTCTATGTTTCTTTGAATACTTCTCTAGAGATACATTTATAGAAATGGAATTTCTGTTTCAAAATGTGTGCATGTTTAAAATTTAGATCCAACAAGAGTACATCAATTTATCCTCTCACAAGTGAGAAATTTTTCTTTAAAAAAATTCATATTGTTTAAATTTTATGGGCAAAAAAAAAAAAAAGACATTTAGTTTTTCTCTTACTTTTTTCTTTTAAATAATGGGTGATATTAAGCATCCCAGAGAGGTCATTTTATAAACGTTGCTGAGGTCATTTTATAAACATTGCTGAGGTCAGGGCTCTTTCCATTGTACCAGTGTCATTCTAAACTGTTTCTATGCTTAGGGTCATCAAGGAAGCCAGAATGGAGACTGTGGGCTGTTTGGCTGCTCTATCTAGCAGGCTGATTACTGAGGAAACATCAAAAGCTTCACCCGAGTGACTCATCACCCAAATCCAACAGAGGTAATAGAATAACTTACATTGCACAGCCTTATGGGTATTTAGTCGGCTGTGTGAGATCAACAGTGCCCACTTTCTCTGCAGGATTTTGCTTTGGAAAAGAGATTTATATTTAGACCTCACATTACAATGCAGTCAGGGGCTTTGGGTCCTGATTCCCTAGGTTCAGAAGTCTAGAGAAAAATTATTTAACATCTTGGCCTCAGGTAACAATATCTACTTCATGGAGTTGGGTCAGGCATCAGAGTCTATGGGGATATGCTATTGTCCACTGCATTAACCATCCTTCATGTCATTGCATTATTTTCTGAGGCTTTACTTTGTATTGGATTATGAAAAGCTTATGGCCAGAGAGAAACCACAGCGGATGTTTTAAGAGGCATGTGAAAAAATGTGACTGGTCATGCATGTGGATTATTAGATGTTAAATGTATAGTATAACTTTTTAGATGTAGTGTTACCTGGATTAGGCTTATGTGCTATAATTATGATTTTAAAATGTATTAGCATGTTTTCATGAAGCCTAGATAGTATGACTAGTTTACTAGTATATTCTCTAAACATTTCTTGTTTTACTCTTACATCAGATTCCCCACTTAAAATTTACTACATGGTGTCTACAGTCAAGGAACAAAGGCTTTGTACTGCTGCAGCCATTTATTTTTATTTATTTTTTAAAAAATATGTTTTTATTGATTAAAGGGAGAGAGAGATAGAAACATCAATGATGAGAGAGAATCACTGATCGGCTTCCTGCTTCATGCCCCATACTGGGGTTTGAGCCTGCAACCCGGGCATATGCCCTGACTGGGAATCACAGTGCGACCCCCTGGTTCATAGATTGATGCTCAACCACTGAGCCACACCGGCCAGGCTGCTGTGGCCATTTAGACGTAAGAAAATCCACATTTCCTCTCCTTTCACCCTGAGACTGCCAGTGCTTTATAGTTTCCCACACACTTTGCTTCTCTCAAAGACATTTTCATGTTTAATAATACATTTTTTAAAAGTCAGATAATTTTCAGATAATAAAATTCTGGTACTGCGCAGACTTTAAAAGAAATACAATGAATGAAAACAACCCCTCCTATACAGAGGCATTTACCATGTCTATCTAAAAATTACAGCTACACATTGGCTAGTTATATTATTGCTAGAGGCCCGGTGCACGAAATTTATGCACTTGGGGAAGGGGGAGGGTTTCTCAGTCCAGCCTGCGCCCTCTCACAGTCTGAGAGCCCTCGGGAAATGTTTGACTGACAGCTTAGGCCCGCTCCCCATGGGCTGTCAGTCGGACATCCTTAGTGCTGCTGTTGAGGCGGGTGATGTCAGTCAGACATCCTTAACACTGCTGCAGAGGACATCCTTAGCGCTGCCGTGGAGGCTGGTGAGGCTCCTGCCCCCGGCCGCTGCGCTCTCCAGCTATGAGCCCAGCTTCTGGCGCACTGACCACCAGGGAGCAGCTCCTGCATTGAGCGTCTGTCCCCTGGTGGTCAGTGTGCATCATAGTGACCGGTCATTCCACCTTTCGGTTGATTTGCATATTAGCCTTTTATTATATAGAATAGAATGGCTAATATTACCTACTTTTCAAAAGCATTAAAATAAACTTGGTTGAAAGTAATGTTATTTATTTAAAAAAAGGGCAGGAAAAGTCATATATCTTTATACATTGGTTTAAAATGGCAGTATATTTTATGGAAAATAGGATGTTTTAAAGGTTAATCTTAATGGAAGTCTTTTCTTGTATAAGTATCTTGTAACTTCACACCATGCACTAGTGGAGTTTTCCCTGATAATTTGTGTTTTTGAGAACTGTAGGGCTAGGCAAAATGTACTGATGTGAAGATTTCTTAGCTTTCATTGTGAGGGTACACAGACCAAAAAATAAATAAAATCACGTGCCCCATAATATTCTTTCTAGTGTATCTAGTCTGATCAAATGGAATTACCTACTTCAAAAGTTATTGTGAAAGAAACCTAAAAAAGAACAAATTGCATGTAATTGTGGTAAAGAATAAGCTTTTATTGATCAGTTAGAAAATACCAAAGACATATTTGCTTTCTGTACCTCTGTAATCAATACTGGAGTAGTAATTTTATTTTAAATAAAAAAGAATATTTTAAAAATGTATTCCATTGTTATTGAAAGGCACGAGAGCATTGCATAATTTTGTAATTCTTGCTGGAGAGAGACTCTGTCACTGGCTGGAACTATTTTTGTATTCAACCAGCATTTACTGAAGCTGTGCTGTTATGTACTCTGCTAGATACAGAGCTTGGGGTGGGCCCTGTTAGAAGTGAAAGTCAGGAAAGCATGGGGCCTTAGGGTTTTACAAGCTTGAGGATGGGAGAACATAGAGAGTCAACCCTGTAAATATGAAAAGATAATACACAGAAGAATGAGAAGTAGTCAGCAAAGGGAAAATGACAATAGTAAGTGATAATACTAGTATTGTCTTCACTAATTGCCCATTATTGGCTAAGGACTTAATTGCCCACAGTGGGTGTTAGGTCATCTCCTCAACATCTGTTCCCCTCTCTTTCCCCATCTCATATTTACTATACAGTTTATGGGCAGAAAGATATCTTCCAGGGTTTGTAAAATCAAGAAAAATAACCTAAATCTTGGATAATAACAGTGGGAATCTGTCAGGTTTTACACAGGAGTTGCTTCCAACTCCTCAACGAGCACCATCAGCCTCACAGCTCTACTAGGGTAGGGCAAGCTGTGAAAAACAGCAGTTTTACCCCAGGAGAGGAATCTCTTGATTTGGAGGAATGGTCAGAAAAGTACTGGCAGAAAGAGAACCATCCTATTGTTAAAAGAGTGAAGAACAAGGCCATAGCATGCCTGAGGTGATGATCCTGGTTGGGTCTAGTAATACTCTGGCAGACTAGCTAGAAATTTGGGAGGAAGAGAGAATGAGACATACATAGAGGGCCTTGATATGCAACTACTTATCCCTGGGAGTCTGAGAGGCTATGTGTAAGTACAAGGTCAGATGAGAATGCAATTCACACAGCCCTGGCTGAATATGAGGCCATGCAAATATGCAGAGGTCAAACAAGAGAGCTGAACAGCAAGTAAAAGAGAAAACCTGTAAACTGATGAAACTTTTAAAGCATTCCCTACACCACACATAGATCCAGTGATAATAGGTGGAAATATTACCTACTTGAGCTGTTTGAGCATGAAGGAAATCAAAACTTATGTCACCCTAAAATATGTTACTTTGGCCCAAGGATCATTTTGGACTGAAAGAATTTGAGAATCATATATTAGAAAAGCTCCCTGCCTGCTTACTATTTGCCTAAAAACAGGACACACATTTTCAAAGGTGCCCATCCTCCCCTCTCTACCAGGAAGGATAAAAGTTAATCACTGGAGACAACGTTAGACCCTATCAGCAAGGTAGATTTTATCTAACATTAGTTTCTCATATATTTACCTTCTCATAGTTTGCTGCTCTCAGAATCCTAAAATTGCTTTCCTTTGTCCTGTCATTTCTTTACAAATTACTATTTTTTGTTGAAGATGCTATATAAACCTCAATTCTAAACCACCTCTTTGAGTGCTTGCTTTGGCAGCACATAGACTAAAATTGGAATGATATAGAGAAGATTAGCATGGCCCCTGCACAATGATGACTTGCAAATTCATGAAACATTTCATATTAAAAAATAAAAAAATAAGATAATAGACCACCTCTTTAAGTTACTCTTGCTGAGTTACTCATATATACACATTTTAATAAACTGCTGTTTGTCTTTTGTCTTTTTCTTATTAATCTGTTTTTTGTTTGTTTGTTTGTTTTTATTATGGAACCCCAGCCAAGTACCTAAGAGGAATAGAAAAAAAAATTTTTTCCCTCCACTACAAACACAACCTCTGACCAATCATTGGCCAAATACCAAATCATGCTGATTCAATGGTGACCTCTGGGAATTCAGATTTTAACAAAAAACAATTTAAAAAAATACTGAAAAGAAACATCAGTGTCTACACATCAAGGAAGAGATAGACTCCACAGAATTAGGTCAGGCAACTTACTAAACAAACAAAATGGCAGCAACAAAAACTCCAGGAGGGGAAAAAATCAGAATCCAGAATAGCTACAATATATAAAAAATGTCCAGTTTTTAATAATAAAACTAATGGGATGAAAAGAAATAGGAATGTTTGCTTCCTAAAGGTAAAAGAAAAAAACAGGCAATTGGAACTATTTCTAAGGGTGCCCAGATATTGGACTTGGCAGAGAAAGACTACAAAACAACTGCCATCAATATATTCAAAGTAGTAGAAAAATTTTTTCACGAATTAAAGGAAATTATGATGATAATTACATTAAAAAGAATTTCATCATAAATAATTTATTTTAATGGAAATTCTGGAGTTGGAAAGCATAACTGACTCAATTACTAACTCTGACTCTAGAAAAAAATTAAATAATATTCTTTCATTAACTCTTCTATAAAATTTATTCCATCAGATTAGTATTAACAAATCCAGACAAAGACACACAGAAAATAAATTACAGACCAATATCTCTCATAAACATAGATGTGAAAATTTCTATACAAAATATTAGGAAACCAAATCCAGTACTAGTTGTGATGATTATATATCATGACCAAGTGGGATTCATCCCAGAAATATAAAGTTGCTTCAACATGTCATTATCAATGTAATATGCTTATTAAACTAAGTGACAGAAAACACATGCCCATCTCAGTAAATTCAGAGAAGGCATCTGAAAAAAATTCAACATATTCATGATTTAAATTCTCAACCAAGTTGGAAAAGAAGGGAACTTTCTCCAACTTGATAAACAGCATTCAAGAAAATCTACAGCTAACATAAAACTAGACTTTGCTTTCCCCCTATGTTTGGGAACAAGGCCAGACTGTCACTGTCTGTTTGCTTCTATTCAACATTGTGCTATAGGTTCAAGCCAGTGCAATAAAGCTAGTAATAATAATAAGTAATAATAAGTAAAAAAAAAATAGAAATAAATAGAAAGGAAGAAGTAAACAAGAAAGAAGTAAAACTATAAATTTTCATCTACAGAAAATAAAATCTTGTAGAAAATTTTAAGAAATCCACAAAAACACTGCTAGAACAAATAAGACTAGCAAGTTCACAAAATTAAAGATTAAATAATAATTCATTGTATATAATACAATAACAATGAGTAATCAGAAAAGGATTTTAGGAAATGCATTATAGCCTGGCAGGCATGGCTCAGTGGTTGAGAGTCAACTTTTAAACCAAGAGGTCACTGTTTGATTCCTGGTAAGAGCACATGCCTGGGTTGTGGGCTCGATCTTCAGTGTGGAGCATGCAGGAGGCAGCCGATCAATGATCCTCATAATTGATATTTCTATCTCTCCCTTCCTCTCTGAAATCAATTAAAAAAAATTTTAAAGTGAAGATGTTACTGATGCCATTTAACATGAAAAGTTTGTATTCCACCCTCTACCTACGTATTTACTCACTTCTATCCAGAGCTACCTGGGAAGCAACCCATTATTTTTATATTGTTCCCATTTACAGGTCCTAGCCCCTGGCGCAGTCATCTGTGTTAATCTAACAACTGGCCCCTAGCCCTGGCCCAGTCATCTGTGTTAATTTAACAAATACTCTAGCTCCCTAATGGAGCCTTCTGCAAGGATGACGGACTGAGGCAGAAAAGTGAACAGGAATAAGAATATATGGAGTCCACTCTGTCTATTTGCTTGGGTTTCCTATGTATGAAGCCCTCACTTTCACTAACTTCTTCCAAAGGCCTTTTCCCCTAACTTCTCCAAACAAAACAAATATGAAGTCGTTCTCTTTACTGAACCATGAGCCCATCTTTTATGCAGCACCCAGATTTCTCCCTATATGATTGACAATTCTTCTACTCAAGTTTTATTTGATGATCTATTCCCAGGAATCGGTATGATTCTGATCACTTTTAGTCCTTTTTGGAGGCATACATCTACTAATCTTCAGTAATAACTTCACTCAGAGAAGTATTTTATATTTTATACTAGAGGCCCAGTGCCCTCTCGCAGTTCGGGAGCCCTCGGGGGATAGTCCGACTGACGGCTTAGGCCTGTGTTGGCAGTTGGACATCCTTAGTGCTGCCACGGAGGCGGAAGAGGCTCCCGCCACCGCCTCTGCGCTTGCCAGCCTTGAGCCCGGCTTCTGGCTGAGCAGCACTCCTCCTGTGGGAGCACACTGACCACTAGGGGGCAGCTCCTGCATTGAGTGTCTGCTCATCATAGTGCGTGTCAGTGCGCGTCATAGCAACCAGTCATTTTAATTTGGTAGGGAATTCTTTTGGGGATTCAGTGGTCAGTGTGTGTCATAGCAACCAGTCATTTTGCCAATTCAGTCGATTGGCATATTGGCCTTTTATTATATAGGACTAGAGGCACAACATGTGAAATCACGTGGCCCCGCTCAACCATGCGCACCCTGCCCACCTGCCCGCCCTCCCACTTTGATACCCTAACCTCTCCACCCAGAGCTTGAGCACGCCTGGCCCCGCCCCTGACCCCTCCAGCCTTCTCTGGCTGCTTCAAGCCCTGCCCTTGGTCCTGTGAGTCGCCTTGGGCTGGTCCCGCCTCCTCCGGGCGCCTCCCTGCTTTCACCCTGTCTACGGAGCAACGCAATGGCTCTGCCCTGCTGCACATGTGCATGCAGCCTCCTGCTGATTGGTCGTTACGGCGTGAGGACATCACGGCCATTAGCATATTAGCTCTTTATTATATAGAACTAGAGGCCTGGTAAATGAAATTCATGCACTGGGGGGGGGGGGGGGGGCGGGTGTCCTTCAGCCCAGCCTGCACCCTCTCCAATCTGGGACCCCTTGGAGGATGTCTGACTGCCGGCCTGATCGACGCCTAACTGCTCACTTGCCAGCCCGATGGCCGCCAACTTCCCTCCCCTGCCATCCTGGTCGCCCCCAACTGCCCTCCCCTACAGGCCTGGTTGCCCCCAACTACCCTCCCCTGCCGGCCTGGTGGCCCCCAACTGCCCTTCCCTGCTGGCCTGTTCACCACCAACTGCCCTCCCCTGCCGGCCATCTTGTGGTGGCCATCTTGTGGTGGTCATCTTGTGGAAGCCATCTTATGACAATGTGGGGGTGACCATCTTGTGACTACGTGGGGGCTGCCATCTTGTGTCGGCCATCTTGTGACAACGTGGGGGTAGCCATCTTGTGATGACACGAGGGCGCGAGGGCCACCTAGGCTTTTATTAGTATAGATATTCTAGAGCTTGTTTTGAAAATCTCTATTGGCATATTTGATTCTTAGTCTGGGTACTTTTAACACATTGGACATAACAGAGAAATTATCAATTCATGTTCATGTGATCCCACTTTACTCTGGAGTAGGCAGTGGGCTTGTAAGTTTTTCATTGAAACTGATAAAGGTCATGTCTTTGTTATGTCCCCAAAAGAATTCCCTACCAAATTAAAAAAAAACAACTAACCAACTATATGTTGTAGTTTTACTTCAAACCTGTAAAATAAAAAACATCCTTACCCAAAGCAAGATGAAGGAAAATAGGCAATTAAAGCATGGTCTTGGATTTTATGCACTCATCTTCAAACTTTTCACACTTCTTGTAAATCTGTTGTGCTAAGAACCTTTTTTTTTCCTGCTTTAACATTCAGGACAGAGCAATGTACATGTCTATAGACCTATTTGTCAGAAAATAAAAGTAATGAATGAGAGTCAGATTTGAATAAGAAGAGTGGACTAGACATGAGAGAATAGAACAGGCCTAGGCAGCTTCAATTCTCCATCTTAAAATTACTTACTATTGTTGGGAATCATAGAACATCAAAAGGACAAATTCAAAACTCAAATTAGTTCCTGTCCTCCCAGGAGAGACCGCCTGCCTGATTCGGATCTGTCTTTCATGTGCCGTTCGCACTCAAACTTACAATTTCAAGGGCTAGAATGTCATTCAATATGCAGAGGCCTGTTAGAATTAATGAGAGTTATATTTAGAAATTCTTCTACTGTGAGATAGATTATAACATTAAACTTTTCAGGTCATGACAAGGACCTATTGACAAGGGAGAGTTTCAAAAATATGCAAATTAGCTACTTGGGTAATCACAGGCTGTGCAAATTAAAAGGGACACATTTATTCATTCTTTTCACAACTAAGGATCTGTCAGAATAGAGTTGTGTTATTTTCTGCTACAAACAATCCCAAAATCTCACTGACATAAAAATAAAGGTCTATTTCTCCCTCATACCACATAACTGCCATTTCTGGTCTAATCACTCCCAGTGTCTCCATCTCAAATGTTGCTGGTCACTCTGACAATGGGAAAAATTAGTTCTAAAGTGTGTTGCACTAGTGATTAGCTGTTTCTGCCCTTAAGTGGCTTTCTCATTTCTTTCACATCTCTTTAAAACAGGCCATATAACCCCATCATAATAGGCAGGAAAATGCAATCTCTCCAGATACCTAAATGAAAAGATTATTACCAGAGCCGTAATCCCAACAACTAAAGTCCCTGCTCTTAGAAACTTATTAGTGAAGGGAGTCACACAAATACAAAGTATACAAATAAGTAAAGAGGTAATTTCCCATTGCAGTAAATGATATGGAAGAGATAACCAATGATGTGATAAAGAGTAACATGAGGAAAGAGAGAGGAAGAAGGTCCATTTTAGATTATGTGGTTGGTTATAGAATAAAGTAGACAACAGGTACATTTTGTTATCTTTGCCCTTCTAAGTCCACTCTCCTTCCATTTCCATCTTGTTCTGTGTCTTTAGAAGTTGACCTTGGAAAGGCCAAAAAATATATGCCACCTCCAAATGTGACTATAGATGTTCAAGACATGCCATTCCAAAATATGCCACTTTGGTATATTGACGATTTTGAACTATAGGTACTTGAAAAACAGCAAATACAGGGAGAGGTGTTCTCTGAACTCCCCTTATCTGCCTAAAGACAGATCATCCAAAAGGAACTCAACTGTCATAAGTCCCCTCCCTGGAGTTTCATCAACCAGGGAAAATTGACTTTTATCACAGAAGAGACTAGAAGTCAACACTACACCCTGACAAACTGTCACAAACCATCATACCTCCCATCCATTCTTCTAAGGGCCCATTAGTCTTTCCTCAAAAGCATTTACTCTCCCAAGAGGCCTACATCCTCCCTTTCCTTTCCCTATTAAGATATATTTAAGTCTAGATTTTAAGACACCTATGGGAGTTCCTCATAACCCCCTAGGTATCTCCCATGGATACATGAGAGATACATGCTAATAAACTTCTCATTGTTTCTCTTTTTATCAATATACTAGAGGCCTATTGCGTGAGGAGGCGCTCCGCCTCCCGCTGTGCGAGGAGGCATCCCGCGGGGGACCGGGACCCGCACCTCACTCATGCAGCGCTGGCCACCACGGGAGTCAGGCTGGACTGGCACTGCGGGGGGCTGGACTGGCGCCGTGGGGGGCCGGGACCTGCATCTGACTCGCAGCGTCCCCTGGCCACCCTGCCTGTGTCTGCTCTGGGGCTGCCCGAGCCACCATGCTGGCTCAGGCAGGCCCTCCTGTCTCTGTCTCTGTCTCCGCTCTGGGCCTCACCTGTGCATGCAACCTCCTCCTGTCCAGTTGTGACCCGTTATGGCATCCTGGCCTAATTTGCATATTCTCTCTCTCTCTCTCTCTCTCTCTCTCTCTCTCTATCTATCTATCTATCTATATGTATCTTTTATTACAGAGATCTTGGCTAAAGACCTCTGAAGAGTAGAGGAAAAATTATTTTTCTTCCCCTACATATGTATGGGCTCCATCAATGGACTTCTTTCCCTCTGGCTTCGAGTTAGCTTCCCTGAGAAGCACAGGACAAAATCCAAGGGAGGCAGGAGAGTGAAGTCCTCACTCCTTCTCGGCTAGGGTTGCTATGGCTGGCTGCATTCCATACGACGGTTACAATTCCTGTCCAGTGGCCCTCACCACATCCATTTTCTCTCTGTCCAGAGTAGTGGGCAAACCCTCGTCAGCTCCTTCTGACTTAAGTGTGATAAATCCCTAAAGTTTCTAGCCTCAGGGTAATACACTATCCATTATTGTTTTCCTAAATGCTCTAGAATGAATTCCGTCCTCCTAAAAGTCATAGAGGAGGACCTAGCCCTCCCCACAACCAGACCATGCTAGCAACCTGACCCCAGATTTCCAGCCTGTGAGAAAATAAATTTCTGTTCTTTAAGTCATCCAGTCCATGGCATTTTGTTATGGAAGCCCGGGAAGACCAAGGCACTAAGCTTTACTCCTCTAATAATCCCCTTATTAAACTCTTTTCAGATTGCCCAATATGAGTATACCATCTTTTTCCTGCTGAGATCCCCACTAATGTAAAATGTGTACTTTTGATTCTCATTAGTTTGTACCTATAATTTCTCTCCAACTTGTAATTTCCTATATACATAATGGCTTAATTATGACTTAGAAAATTAGAACAGACTTTTGTTTAAAAAGGCTAAATATTTAAGTAAATATTTTATTTATGTTTTATTTAAGGCACTGTAAAGAAAAGAAGGCATAATATGGTATAATAATTCAGAGAATGGGACTGGAGATTTAGGCCAACTTGGGGATCAATCCCATCTCTGCACATAGCAGCAGAGTTACGTGGCCAGGTTACTTCTCTAATATTCATGTTCCTCACTTGTCATATAAGAATCACCATTTCATTTATAACCAATACGATTATTACAAGATTACAGTAACAGCCCAAAATGAAATGGTGAAAACTATTATTCCTACTGTTAATTATTACCTTTACTCTCTCATCAAAAATCCTTTTGTGATACTGCTATTTTTGGAAACTTCTTGAAACTTGAGCATATCCATGGTGCCAGTCCTCACAACCCTCATAGCCTATGGGATTTTTACATTAAGGAGAATGGATTAATAGCCATCAGTAGGCTCCCAAAGCAACATGAACTAAGGCCAAGAGGCATCCGGCATTTTGTCTACAGAATATTCTCTTTAGAAGGGAAGCTAATCAAAGCCTTATTACCTTTAAGGAAGTGTTCATATGAAATGCAGGACACAATATAACTTATTCTAATTATTTACTCTTTTGTGTTTAGAATAAGTTGTTTGACAAATTATTTGTTCTGTCTGTACATTTTATCTTTATCTCCTTTCTTGCCTGCTGCCACATCAGATACAGATGACTTATACAGAGAGCTGAAAAATACCAACAAGCATTAGCCCCTACCTCAGCAACTAACATGGGCTTATTCACACACCACCTCACTTAATTTTTCTTTGATAACACTGAATTTTCTATAGCTCAGTCTGTAGTATCTTACCGGGAAGTCAAGCCAGGCTCTGAAGTCTGCACGTATTATGAGCCTTTGCAATAGGAAAAAAGATATCTCAGCAGGCAGATTCAATCATGAAAAGTCTGAAAATCAACAATTTATGCAACAAGGTTATATAACAAATAATTCTTAGCTTTTTAAATTCAATGTCGAAAAATTTTTCTAATAAATTGCTACTTACACATGACCCTGAAAAATACCTAATCTGCCCATACTTCCAAGATGAGAGTTTAAACAAATGAGTTACATGACCTTGATCAACTTCCTTAACCTCTCTAATTTTTGATGCCTTATTTAAATGGGGGGACTAATAGTACATAGGGCAAGGGCTGCTGAGAAAATGAAATGAAATAAGGCGTACAAAGTATTTTTCCTAATATATGAAAGCACTCAATAATTATTAGATGCTCTATTATATCTCACATCCATTCTAGCTATAAAATATTATGACCCACTGCCATTTCAAACATTTGATTCCTCCTGCAATATAAATTCTTATTGTTATATCACTACTCTTATTTTTTAATTTTATTTGTCAATTATAATTTATATTCAATATTATTTTATATTAGTTTCAGGTATACAGCGTAGTAGTTAGACAATCATATACATTACAATCCCCCGATCTTTCAAGTACCCATCTGGCAGTGTACATAGTTATTACAATATTATTGACTCTATTCCTATGCTGTACTTTACATCCTCACTCTTTTAATTTAATGTTTCCTATAAGCATTTTTATCTCCAAAAGAGTTGAAAGTTTTCAAGGTTATCCCATTTGGGTGTACCCATGAAGATCATGGCTTATTAAATAATTCCATACTAATAAGCAGAAAAGATTTTTCTGATGTTTGTCTCATTACAGTCTAGAATAAAAGTAGGGTGAATTTTGCCTTAGAAAGACCAGGAAACCACGTTGTAAATATTAGACATCTACAAATTTGCTTCAAGGGTTCATTTTAACTGTAGAGTTTACAACATTTTAAAAAGATGAGGGGAAGAGTGAACAGAGATAAGTTCTTTTTTTTATTATTGAATGTCTATTTTATTAAATTTGTGCACATCCAAAGCTTAGAAAATTACCAGCCTTCAACATTTAAGAAGTTCTTATTCATATTTTGAGGTTTCTGAGTTTTCTTTCATAATCAGAAAGTGCATTTTTAAATGGGAAGAGGTACAATCCCAAATAGCCCACCAGGTGAGGCCATGTTTCTGAGGCGCATTCATGCCAGACAGTTGGTCATAGTACTGGATGAACTCATCTAAAGGAAAGTGTGTTTATGCAGTCAATTATCTCCCAGATCCCTTATATTTTCCCCAGCCAGGACCCAAAATGTAAGGAATTAAGCAAATAAACATACTGTTGTAAAATTATATAACCACTTTGGAAAATAGTTGAGCAATTTCTTAAAAGGCCAAATATGCAGCTATTATATGATTAGGCTATTCCAATTCTAAAAATATACCCAAGATTTAAAGAAAGAGTAGATGTCCATATAAAACCTTTATTTGTAATAGAAAAGAATAGGAAAAATTAGAAACAACCCAAATGTCTATGAACTAATAAATGAATAAACAAATTGTGATATGGCCACAAAAAAGGAGAGCTATGCAGCAATAAAGCCATGAATTTTTAATATATATATAAAAATGAAGGAATCTCAAATAATGATGCTGAAGATGTCAGATGCAAAATAGCACACACTGATTATTCCATTTATATAAAACTAGAGGCCCAATGCACAAATTCATCCATGGGGAGGGGCCATGGGCGGATGGCAGGCTGGCTCTGCCCCCTGGTTGAACTCCCGGTCAAGGGGACAATTTGCACATTAGCCTTTTATTATATAGGATGCTAGAAAAAATGCAAAGTTATATCCATTGACAGATCAGCAGTTGCTTGGGGATGGGGGTGGAGGACAGAGAGGAGACAGAAGGGAAGATCAGAGGAGTGACAAAGCTTCAGGGGTGATGGATTGTTATGATTGTGACAGTTTCGTGGTGTATTCATGTCTAAACAAATCAAATTATACTTTAAATATATGTAGGTTTTATGTCAATTATGCCTCAATTTTTTTAAAAAATGGATTTCTCCAGTTTAAAAAAGACTAAAAATTCATTACAATGTGTGATCATTTATTATACCCTTCTTTTAAAAATCATATAAGATAATTGTAGGACAGTAAAGGAAATGAACATTGGAATCCAAGAGATATATGGAATTCAGGGTGTGTGTTTTTTTTTCTTTAAGTATAACTGTAGTCTTATAGAGAAATGTTGCTTTTTTAGAAGATGCACCTGAAAGGATTCAGGATGAAGAGTTAATTTCTGCAAATTAAATTTAAAAAAAATACTGAGAGAGAGAGTAACGATGTCCCTTCTTGAATCTAGGTTGAGGTAATACAGTGTTCTTTTGGCTATCTTTTTATGCATTTTTGAAATATTTTATAATAAAAAGATTAATATATTACTCTATTCCCTTTCATTTCACTCCATCTTCATTCAGTAAGCAGTAAGAATATATTTTCAAAATATTGTCCTATGTAACAGGAAACAACAGTCAAAATAATCTTTAGTCATTTAATTGGTAAACATTATTCTCTCTATGAGTTTCTGAGATCACATGTAATAGCCCGGACTGTTAATGAAGCAACTAACTCAGTTGATCTGACAACAATAATAATGATCATAGCACCAAACTACCATAGGCACTAACCATGATTTACAGCCTTTATATGTATTTAATTATCACCTCTCTTAATGTAACTCTTAACAATTCAAAGATGTAGATGTTATTATCATTATCTCTGTTTTACAGCTAAGGAAACAACACAAAGAGGATTAACTGCCTCATCGAGATTTACATGGGATAAATGGAAAAGTGGCTATCATGCCCAGGCTGTTTGAGTCTAGATCTGTGCTCTCAAGTCTGAGGTCAGAAACCCTGATGCCTCTGAAGTCCAAGCCAAGTGGAAATGACCAGGTAGGTCTGTGACAAATTAGTGAAGTGACAAAGCTTTGGGGGTGGTGGTTTTGCTTTCTGCTTCTTGGCTGATACTGCCATGAGTTTGGATTTTTTCAAAAAAAGCCAGAAATATGTATTTTTACGTGAACTATTCTGGTTGTTTTGTTTGATTACTTGTTTGCATTTTGTTTGACTACTTGTTCCTTTTTTTAAAATGTGTTGCTAAAATGTAAACATTTTAAAAAGGTGAAATGGGCCCATAGCTTCCAGTTTGCAATCTATAACAAAACAATTAAAGTCCCTTGGTATTGTTGCATTAAGAACCACATTAAGAATTTCCAAGAAATTATTATTTTTGGATTCATAATCCAAGCTATTAGTTCAAATACTGGTCCCAGTACACAGAGATCAAGGAATAATGGAAGAAAGACACAGACCTCTTTAGATCGATGGATGGCTATTTGAATAAGCAAGGGAACTTGTAAATAAGGCTTGTTCTGGCAGCCACAAGGTGAATAGATCTCTGTACTCACCTGCCAGAATCTTAAAAAGTTTATATAGAGGCATTAACTGGTTCAGTCACCTATATATGTCCAGATGGTCTCAACAACACATTGCTCTCCCAAGGTTGCATCCTTGAAACAGCTCTGGCTGTGATAATGGTGGGCCATAGGAAATTCCAAGGATAGGGGTGGGGTGGGGTGGGAAGCTTCTGATTGCCCTGGTCCAGCTCCAGGGTTAACTGTCAGCCACATCCTCTCAATGACCTTCTCCAACACACACCAAGAGATAAAATACTCCTATCCAAGGATCCCTGTTCAATGATAATTCTGAAAATAGAAACTCGTATCTAGAAAGAAGTTTTGTGGCATGCACAGCAGTACACACAGAACTTAGAACATGCCTTAACTCTCAACCATTTCCCCAAGTTTCTGTGTCAATTGTGCAGAGAGGAGACACTGAATACAGAAGGGGTGATGTGAACAAAAACATCGTTTCTAACCTTCATCCCCCTTCTACTCCACCTTGTTGACTTTCAAGAAGAAAAGGCAGATATGAAACAGATAACAGTGTTTACTTTGCCTGCTCAGTGTCCCCAACAGACAACACAAATGTATACAGACGCCATTTCTTTATGCTGTCCTGTGCCTTTCCTATGAGCACCTTACTTAAAAGCAGACGTTTCTGAGAATCTCTCTGTCTGCCTGGTCTTTACTCTGCTCTCAATCTAGCAGCACTCCCCTTTCTTCACCTTATGACCAGGCTCAGCTCCTTACTAATAAATCTTCATCCAAAGTGAAAGGAGCAAAGGTTTGTGGAGAAGAGGAAAGGAATGAGGATTAGAAGAAAGATTTAAAACAACTTGCAGAGCAGGGACGGACACCTCCCCCTCCTGAGCTCCCACCCCCAGCCCACCAAGAAGACTTGAGCTATTCCTCATAACCTTACCTAGTATCCCAGCATCAGAATCACCTGGGGAGAGCATTTAAAATGCCGATTCCTGGGCCCTGGTCCAGCCCTAATGAATCCACAGCTCTAAGGTAGGAACCAGAAATTTTCCATTTTAATTGCACCCACACAGTGAATTTTAACCAGTTCTTCAGGCAAACCACTGAATTTGATGATTCAAAAAAGCAGCAAGGCATAGTTCAAAATAATCGCTAGCGCATATTCAGATAAAAAGAAAAAGACATTTTAAAGTAATCCAAGAAGGAGCTTTTGCTCTAAGACTCATACAGTTTTTAATTTTTTAAAAATAACAATTATTATCAACAAACGTCTGAAGGAAATATAGTCCATTTATTTTACTTGTTTTGACATCTGCAGATAATGACAAGCTAGAGGGAAAAACAGGTTTAAGAATTATAGCAATTAGTTAATTTGTGACTGATTATTAAAAAATAATATATGCAGCTTTGTGCTTCTCCAGAGGGGACAGTTACAAATTACTATGGTTTGTTGGTTTGCTGCTGCCACTGTTGATGTTATTGTTGTTTTTAAAGGATTGCAGCCTCCACATGTTTGTGAATGTTAACATTGTGTGATGTTTGTCAGATTGCCAGAGCTACGTTAGTTCCCTTCCGTCAGCAGGACACGATGCACAGGGAGTCAGAATTGTGAAGGAGCCCACATATGTAAATGTAACCTGGGGAGCAGTTGCATTCAGAAACCACCTCTTCCCTTCTCATGATTCCCTGCTTTTGTCCCATTGACCAAAACCACCTGTTTGCCCTCCTGCATTCTTTTCGCCAGCTCCATCCTCCTCTCCATCTCCCTCGATTCCCTCAGTACCTTCACTGTGCTCTCTTGAACCCTTACACATACATGCTCACTCAGCATTTCTGGCAACATTTTATCTTCTCTAAATGGAAACCTGGCTTTTCCCTGATAATACTGAACTCTTAAGTGTACAAAGATCCTGGTGATATCATCTTTTTATTTTCCTAACCCACACCCAGTCCCTTCATCCCAGTATTTTAGGAACTAGAGGTAGGTCAGTGTCAATCTCAGTATTTCACTGTGTCCTTTCAAGGACTCTTCCCTCCTTTTCACCTCTTCCATCTAGTTATGCCATCTCTTCTGATCTTGCTCTTTGTTTTCTAACCTTTGGAGGAAACCCAAGCTTTCTTATTGATCCTGGCCCTTCTCATCCCTCTGAGAGACTCTATGCATGGACTGGACTCCAGCCCCACTACTTTATCTCCTTTACTCCAAAGCTGTTCAGGTCTGGGCTTGGCCTTCAGGCTCTAGACTTCACCCTTCGGGAAGGGATTCAGGTGTTCTGCTCTGGGATAGGCTATTTGGAGGTAGGCTCTGCCCTTTGGGTCTGGTTTGGCTGTTCGGGTGGGCTCAGATCTTCGGATCTTCAGAGCTCGGCTCTGCCCTTAGGGACTGGCTAAGGCTATTTGTGCCTGTGCTTGACTCCGTGTCTAGGCTCTGCCCTAAGGGATTGCCTTAAAGGGAAGGACCCTTAAGTGAGCATACTTGGCCTGGGAGCCAGAGGTTGAAAGGGCTGCTGACTCTTGAGGGAGAGGTGTCTGTGCAAGTCACACCCAAGCACTGAGGCTGGCTCCTTTGGTCCTGCTGGAAGGACAGGTATTGTTAGTGGGTTTTGGCCAGCCAGTTCTGCAAAAATAGTCTAGGTTCTCAATTCGAGTTGGCTAAAGATGGTCTTCTTCAGAGGAAGAGCAAGTTGTGGGAGACAAATACAGAATAATTCACCTAATGTCCACCAGCAAAAGAAAGACAGAAGGCTCTCTGTAGGTGGGGCTGCCCCCTGAAGTATGCCGCAATACCCTGCATGTTCAGAAAACAGGGCTCCCAGGAGCTGTGTCCAAAGCCTGGAACACTAGTGTAGACATGGCTGTTGGAACTCCAGAAGCAGAAAAATGATCCTTCTCCTGTGGCCACACTGCCAGGAGTATATGGGGGCCACCCTCTTCCCTGAGACCCAGGCTTCCTTCTGTAAGGCAGTGGCACCAGTGACCTCTATGGTTATTGGTTACTGGACTGTGGGCCTTGCAAGTTCTGATCTCCAGATAGCACGTGACTGGGAGTTGGAGGCGCTGCATTTAAATCCCATCTCTGGCTGTGTGACTCAGGTTCATGCCTGCCTGGATCTCAGGCTCCCAATGGTTCAAAGCAGGGGTGGAAACAGGTAACCTGTCCACTGCTTCCTGCTGGAATATTCTAGGATTCTAACCTTGCTTTTTGTTCCTATGCTTGTGCTAGTCCCACTATCATCGCTTCTTGTGGCTTCTTGATTCCAAACGTGTGCTGCTTGTGCGGTAGGATACGGTGCTTAGGAATGTGGTGTGAAGTCCTGGCTTTGCCACTTACTACTTCTGAGGTTCAACCTTTTTAGGCCTCAGTTTCTTCATCTATAAAATGATGGCAATAAGATCGCCTATTTCATAAGGTTGCTATGAGATTGAAACAAACAAATAAACAAATGAACGAACGAACAAACAACTCCTGGGTATAACGGTTGAAGGTAAGAAGAAACCCAACTCAGACTGGCAAAAAAACCAAAAGTGTCTTATTGGCTCACTTACCTCACATTCCACAGGAAAGGTAGGCTTCAGGTTAGGTTTAATTCAGTGGTTCATTTACAGGATCAAGGATCTATTTCTTGGTCTCTTCCTGTGCTCTGCCTTTTAATGTGTCAGATTGTGTTTAATGCTGGTTTTCCCTCATGGTTATGAGAGCTTATCATTGGGTTATAGGCTTCCTCACACAAAACAAAAGGGTGGACAAAATGATTACTTCAAAAATAATACCTTTTATTTTACACACTTTTCCAGAGGTTCTCAGAAAACCTATCATGTTCCATTGTCCAGATGTGGTTAATATGCCCATTCCTGAACCAGTGGCTGGAACAGAAAAATCCCTAATTGGTTCAGACGGGCTCAAATGGAGCGATTGTTTATAAATAAATGTAGCGATTGATTATTAACATTTATAAACAAACATTGTTTATAAATCAACACTTCTCAATTCATTGTATGCCTTTGATCCATTTCCAATGAAATTATACCTTTGGTTCATTCAAAAATTCTGAAATACTAGTTTTTAACAACTTTGTTCAGTTTTATCATTGCTTTTTGGGGAAAGGATCTGTTGAGAACCCTACTCCAGCATTCTGAAAATCCTGGTCATACCACTTTTGTTTTCAGGGCCATAAAGATAAATTTACAAAAACTGTTTACTTGAGATTTAAAAGAAATTTTTTATTTTACACAGTTGATTTGTTGACTTTCTAGGCATTGGGCACATATTGCTTGCTAATAGTCATCCTCTCTTTATTTAGAATTTGCTTGTAGTTACTCAAAACAGTTGTCTGGTGTGATGGCATTTTATTTAACATTTTCCTTATCAACTCTGCAGATAGTAGCCTTACATTGGTCAGTAAAATGAACTTTTTCATTGAATTCTAGTATTTAATTTGCTCTCTGATATGCACCTACCTGACTCTTTATTTTGAAGATAGTTATGTGCTGACTTTATGGGGCATGGAAATTATTATGTGAAAATTTCCAGAGACTCTCATTCCCCTTCTACTCTTCCATTCATCTCTGTGGTTAATGGCTTCCTGAGTCTCCCATTCAGGACATCTTTTCAACCAGTTTCAGACACCAGTCTGGATCATCTATGTTCAGTCCTTCTTCTTACATCTTTCTTTTTTTTATTTCTATTCTTCTCTTTGCAGTTGAGAGAATATAATACTCCCTTTAAAAAAAACCTTTAAATGTTTAAAAATCTCTTGCTTAAACGGAATGGTAGAACAGAGGTTCAAGGCTAGAAAATATGAACTTGGTTCTGATTCTTCTCATCTGTAAACTGAAGAGGTTGGACTAGTTCAGTTCAAGGATCACCTCTGGCTCTATAGATCTGTTATTCCGTGGATTTGAATTCCTGTATTAATTATGAAATATGCCTCTTTAATGGAGTTGGTCTTACACATTAAAAGCCAATTAATATATATGTGCATCTAATAAGAAAGATAAGTATATATTAATTAATTTCTCATTTAATAAAACTGTTCTGGGAGATGAGGTGAAATGTAAGGATCTAAATAAACCTTTTCCCTTTTTCATACTATGTTCTCAAACACAAACTATCTTTTGGAGGCTATTAGTGCCCATCACCTTTCTCTTTTGCATATAAGGAGAGCATTGAGAAGTTAATGGGCTGGCAGACAAGGTCACAGAGAAGCTGAGGGTGAGAACCAGAAATTGAATTTCAACTCTAAATAGCCTTCCCTTTCCTACTCATCCATAAGCCTTTCCTGCTGCCTTTTCCTAGTTGTTTTTTGAAACACATTTAGCCCATTTTGAATTGTGTTACTTATGCAGTACATATTAAATATCAATGTGAACATTGAGAATGAAAAATTTTGTCAGTCTGGCTGACGTGGTTCAGTAGTTGAGCATCAGCCAATGAACCAAGAGGTCACGGTTGGATTCCCAGTCATGGTACATGCCTGGGTTGCAGGCTCGATCCCCACTGTGGGGCATGCAGGAGGCAGCCGATCAATGATTCTCTCTCATCATTGATGTTTCCATCTCTCTCTCCTTCTCCTTTCCTCTCTGAAATCAATAAAAATATATATATTTTAAAAATTTGTCACATATTTATTGCAACTACACACTGTGAGCACATTCTTGGTTTGTAAATGAGTCGCTGTATACTTTACCCTGTAGACATTGATACTTAAATTCAATTGTTATTTTGTAAGTTTATACAAATTTTTGTTATTGTTAATCCTCACCCAAGGATATATTTTACATTGATTTTTAGAGAGATTGAAAGTGGGGAGGGAGGGAGGGAGGGAGGGAGGGAGGGGGAGAGAGAGAGAGAGAGAGAGAGAGAAATATAGATCTGAAAGAGACACATTGATTGGTTGACTTCTGAATGTGCCCTGAATTAGGGCCCTGGGTCTGGAAAACAAACCTGCAACCCAGATATGTGCCTTTGATCAGGAATTGAACCCATGATCCTTTGGTGTGTGAGCCAGTGCTCTACCACTGAGCCACACTGCCCAGGGCTATGCTAATTTTTATTTAAAATATTTCAAAGCAGATATGGTTATTTATTTACTCTCTGTTAGAGTAAGCTTTATATTTTTTCAGATCTTTTCAACTCTCTGCTTTTTTTTGGTTGAGATTTAGAATTAATCTAAGCTCCTTGGCCTCATCCAAATAAGAACTACCCTTTTCTGAACATATGTTACCTGGCAGTACCCATGCTAGGTGCTTTACAGAGAGAATATCTAATTCTTCAAATAATCTTGCAAGCTGCGACTTGCTTTGTAGGAGGAAAAACAGACTTAGAGAAATGATTGACTTAGCCACTCACTGTGTGTAGGTGGTGGGTACAGTTTTCAAAGATAAAACTTTTGCTCCAAATTTGCATTCTTTTCATTACCCCAGTTGTCTCCTCCCAGCCTGCCACTCCTATTGGCTCTTTGAAAGGATATTTGTAGATGTTGGCTATTTATTTTTTACCATATACCATGTAATCCAAAAAAGTTCTTAATTATTTGCCCCTGAGTTCCCTGCCAATTGCATGGACATGTAACCCACACAGGGAAGGGACAATCAAGAGGCTGACACAGACATGCAGGGGTACTTTTTTTTCTCATGAATTTGCCTTTGGACAGTGAGGGCTCTCTGGGAGAGCAGAAATTAGGCAAGGAGCAAGAGATATTGTTTGAACCCTCAACCATCCATGCCTGAGGCCAGTCCACTCCCCTGTAACATCCAGGTGAAGTATCACAATATATTCCTGCAGTTGCTTCAACCAACTGCAGGAATATATTGGGTTTCTGATACTTGCAACCAAACAATCCTAATTGAGAGTTCCTAAAACATACTTATTCTTATAGAACTTGAACTAGTATTGTGAGGCTTGTCAGTGATATACCCTCATCTCACGTAATACTGACTCTTTGGTGGCTGGCTACATGGCTGTTACAGGTGATTACCCAAGCTTCTTTCTTACATGGGAGCCCCAGTGAAAGCAACCATTTGCCTTCTCACTCAGATATGCAAAACTGATGCTGACTGGGTAGAGATGCACTGTCATCTTCCACAGTTGGGAAGGGAAGTCTGAGGGGGGAAAGATGCAAATGACTTAAAAAATGATAAGCTCTTCTTAAGGTTCCATTTAATTTGAAGTGCAGAAGCTTCTGTCCTTGGTGCTGAATATTCATGTTTAGCGAGGAGTCCCAGAGGCTTCACAGCAGCGTCATTTTCTACAATTTCAGAGTGAAGAGAAATGTGCTTTTTGCTGATAATGAACCTGAGGAGTGATGAAGGGGAGCTGTGGAATATTTTTTAGACATTTATGTTCTGACAAGTCATTTTCATAAAGAGCCTACAATTTAGAAAATATTAAGAGCACTATGAGGGCTTTTGCTTAATTCCTAGTAAGCTTGTTTTCAAATGAAGAAACATGAAGGGCAAAAAGGCATAAGTAACCCATCTTTTAATAAACCCTGATTAAACTCACTATGGGGTGCATGCATTATTTCAAAGTTATTAACTTGACTCAGTTTAAATTGCCATAAATTACATCTGCACGAAGGACTTAGCCAACCTCTCCCCCCAGTAGTGCAAAATGTCACAAGATGATAACAGGACTGGAAGTAAATTGAAGCTAGAATAGAATCTTAATTCATGCAGGTTGATAGGATTCCTTATCACTACTCACTGTTAGAATGCAAAACTTGCTATCTTTTTACTTGGCAGCATTTTTGGTCATGCTAGGGATATTTCTTAAAAATACTATTCTTGAAGGAAGCAAAGTGAGTAACACAAAGTGAAATGTGGTTAGAATTAGAAAAATAGAAGCATATCTCTTACCCAAGGCAATTAGGAACAATGGGGGGATTAATTGAAAAAATCATTAAGAGAAAGAATCATAACAAATGAAATACACATGCTTAAATATTTATTTATTTATTTTAAAATATATTTTTATTGAATTCAGAGAGGAAGGGAGAGGGAGAGGGATATAGAAACATCAACGACGAGAAGGAATCATTGATCTGCTGCCTCCTGCATGCCCCCCACTGGGGATCGAGCCTGCAACCCAGGCATGTGCCCTTGACTGAAATCGAACCCGGGACACTTCAGTCTGCAGGCCGACACTCTGTCCACTGAGCCAAAACAGCCAGGGCATTTACTTATTTAATAATCCTCACCCAAGGATATTTTTTCCATTTATTTTTAAAAAATATATTTTATTGATTTTTTACAGAGAGGAAGGGGGAGGGATAGAGAGTTAGAAACATCGATGAGAGAGAAACATCGATCAGCTGCCTCCTGCACACCCACTATTGGGGATGTGCCTGCAACCAAGGTACATGCCCTTGACTGGAATCGAACCTGGGACCTTTCAGTCCCCAGGCCGATGCTCTATCCACTGAGCCAAACAGGTCAGGGCTCCATTGATTTTTATAGCCAGTGGAAGGAAGGGAGAGAGCAGGGAGAGAGAGAAAGAGACATCAATGTGAGAGAGATACATTGATTGGTTGCCTCCAGCCAAGGCCCTCACTGGGGCTGGGGATTGAGCCTGCAACCCAGGTATGTGCCCTTGACTAGGAATTGAACCCATGACCCTTCAGTACCCAGGCTGATGCTCTAACCACTGAGTTACCCCTGTCAGGGCTAAATATTTTACTTTAATGTAAACTGTTTTAAAACATTTATTTGCCAGTCTTACTAACATAATCTGAGGCCTTCTGATTAGAATTCTGTATCACTTTTCTTGGCTAAACTGCATTCATGAGGCTGTGTCTCTCTCATATCCTATTTCCAGGTTCTGTTTCTTTAAAAATAGTCAGAATTTTAGAATATTTGTAAAGCTGCTTACTTCTGACTCTATGTAGACTTTTCTGATTCATCCATCTCATTCATACCTAATTTTTTCAGAGCATTCGACTTGGGTTTCATAGAAAAACACCTTTCATTCTTTTTGAACTCATATTTTAGTGGTTTACAGAATAGTTCATCAAATGCTTCAATTACCTTGACAAATTTAGTTGGTATAAACAGAGTAGGAACAAACAGATACAATAGACTCTTAGTAAAAGTACAACTCAACTGGTGGGCCCATAATTGGGTAGAGTGCTAGAAAGACACCCATACGTTTATCACTCCATGTATATTAGTCAGTTTAGTGACTTTATCAGAGGGAATGGAACAGGTCTGTTAATCTAGTGAATAAGCTAAATGAAGGATAATTAGAGACTTTCTATTGTAAAATGTTCTCAGAGAAGGAACTGGACTGGATTGGACCTTGTACTCATTAACAGGTTGTCTTTTTTTTTTTTTTAATTGCTGTGTTTTGCCTCAATGAGCAAAGAAAAACAAACAAACAAAAAAACCCCACAACCATATACCATCAAAAGTACACTCTCCTTCTATTTTTTGTTTTCTTTTCCCAGAGTGAGTAAGCCAATTAGATGTGCACTCTGGTTTCCAGTGTAGCCACCATGAGTGGGATGGAAAGGTGATAGATGGGTTCCTGCTTCCGCTGAAACTAACGCAGAATACTGGACTACTGGGATACAGGCTGTTTAAGTTCTGCTCTGAGACCTGACTCCATCCCAAAGACAATCTCTAGTGAGCTTATTACCTCACAGATGCCATTGCCTTATTCCCTGTGGCCTTATGGGGAGGAGTGTCATAGTGATAGACTGGAAAGTTTTTGCTGCCCTTGACCATGTGCTGAAATCATGTTTCCAGCATTTTCTCACTCAAAATCCCATAGCAATTGTTTGTTATCCATCCTCATGTCCTAGCAAAGGAACCTAAAAATGACAAAATTGCTATTTTAATGCATTACCGAATAATGAGGATGCAATACAGTCATAGTTTTTCATAAAAATACTAGAGGCCCAGTGCATGATTTAATCATGCACCTGGTGCACCAGCGGGCTGGCTGTCCGCCGGTGCACCAGGCCTTCCGAAAGCCTCCGGCGTGGCGGAGGCTTTCGAAAGGCCTTGTGCCGGAGCAGACAGCCGGCCAGCTCCCCCGCTTTGGCTTTTGATCGCGGGGGAGCTGGCCGGCTGTCCACCGGTGCACCAGGCCTTCCGAAAGCCTCCGGCGCGGCGGAGGCTTTCGAAAGGCCTTGTGCCGGAGCAGACAGCCGGCCAGCTCCCCCGCTTTGGCTTTTGATCGCGGGGGAGCTGGCCGGCTGTCCACTGGTGCACCAGGCCTTCCGAAAGCCTCCGGCGCAGCCATGACACAGACGCTGAGCTCAGCAGACGCGAGCTCAGCGTCCTGCTGGCCCAATCAGCTACCCCAGCCACCCTGAGTCCCGCCCCCTGCGCCTCCTGCTGGCCCAATCGTGGGCGTAGCGGAGTGATGGTAATTTACATATTACCATTTTATTATGTAGGATTGCCTGGGTGTACTTGCATATACAGAATTATTGAATACGTCATCTACTGAATACCTACAGGCTGTAACCTTAAAGGATCAAAGAGTAGAAAGCAAGAAGAGAAGGGATTATGTTCCCATTTTGGTAGATGCTGAGAGGCATCTTGCTGCTCTAATTTATGTGTGTGGACAATCACCAGGGCTCACTACAATGGACATTTCAAGCTGCTGTCAGTATTCATACCACAAATGGAAACTCAAAAGGATTTGCATTTATCCTGCTTTCCTTTTAGGAACACGAATAATAAATAATGAAACCTAAGCCATGCAGTCCTCAGGAGTGATGGAAAAGGTAGGCTCCAGATAAAGAGACCTTATTCTGATGTATGGTCAATGCACTCTCCATGCACTCCCCAAACACAAACAAAACATGAGGAATGAGGAAAGGAGGTCTGATCCAGAAGAAAAGCTTCTAGAATTAGTGAAAGGCTTTTGACTTATGTTATTAGCTTTGCATTTATAATACTAGGCAACATTATGGTGACAGAACTATTTTCTATTAATATGGATAAGAAAATTAGGTATTTTTATAGCTCCCCCCCCATACTTCCTGACTCATTTCCATCCTCACTTTTTTTTTTTGAGTTTTAGCTCTGACTCACCGATGAAATTTCTACTTAGGAAAAGAGTGAGAAAAGCTAGATTTGGTCCCATAGGTACAAAACTATAATTAGAAACATTGATGTATTTATATTACTACATTTTACATGTGCAATTATGTATCAGCTAATTCTATTGGGGCATAATTATATTTCCAGTTATTTCTGTTGAAGTTCCTTATGACAGGCATTTTAAAATTCTGAGCTTGGCCAGTGTGGCTCAATAGTTGAGTGTTGACCTATGAACCACAAGGTCATGGTTCGATTCCTGGTCATGGCAAATGCCCAGGTTGCGGGCTCGATCCCCAGTGTGGGGCATGCAGGAGGCAGCCAATCAATGATTCTCTCTCATCATTGAAGTTTCTACCTCTCTCTCCCTCTCCCTTCCTCTCTGAAATCAATAAAATATATATAAAAAATAAAAATGCTGAAATGTGTACTTCTGATATTTATGGGGATTAATAAAAATAAAATTTTTAATGTTATAAAACCTATTGCACTTTCTGTGCCTTTAGTGTTTAGTATTGGAGTGGTATGGGCACATATATAAAAAAAGATATATTCTTTTTAAAATTATTTTATTTTTAAATTGAATTTATTAGAGTGATATTGGTTAATAAAATTATGTAGGTTTTATGTATATATAGTTCATAATACATCACCTATATATTGTCTTATGTGTTCATCACCCAAAGTCAAGTCTCCTTCCATTGCCATTTATCCCCTTTTACCCTCTTTTACCTCCTCCCACACCCTTTCAAAACAAGAAATACTCTTACTTAGGTAAACAGAAGTGGTATTATAATCACTAAAAAGACTATTATAAATCTTCTCACGATACCTTCAGTGAAAAATAAAAATTGTGTCTTAAATAATTGAGGAAATATTAATGATTCATGCATATTAGATCACTTGAAAAGGTCAACTTGTCCTTTGAAACACACTCTCTCCTGATTGTCAAGTGCTTGCATTTCTTTCAAATATTTACTGTGCTTTTCCAACGACATGTACTTTGTGCAGATTTGTGTAGTTATTAATGACTCAGCATGTAATGTACCAAAAGGTGACAATATTGCATATTACATAATGACATTTCTTCTTTTCAGAGCTAAGTATTTTATATTCTCATGTAGTCATGGTGAAGGATAGTGAACTGTATGATGGGTAAAGTTTAGGTTTGATTTATAAGAGCTTTCAATATTTGCAAGTTAATTTAATTTTGTATAGTGAAAAAGAATTGGTCTACTTTTATGGTAAATCTGGGCCTGCTAATTTGGAAAGAGACAGAAGGCATATAACATATAACAGAAGCAGAATGACCAATTCCTCACAACTAATGTAAATAAAGTAAGTGTAGATCTTGGCTCAGCCATGGTTTTTGGATCAAATGTGAAAAATTTCTGGTTCTATATGTAAATATTAGATATATTTAAATAGAGTTAAGATGTTTCACATTTAGAGGTGCTATTCTTAAGCTATTGAGTATTGAGAATATGCTATCTGTACTCATGGTCTATGGGAAGATCAGCTTGCAGTTTAAGACTGAGTAGTTTCATTTTTCTATATTTTTTGTTAGCTCATCAGAATGAGAAATGCAAACCTCAGTTGTTCTCAAGGGCTTAGTGGCCAGTTTTGTTCAATTTTTCCTATAGCATTGATTTATTTTGGACGTTGATCAAGTCTGACCCTGACCCAAGAACTGATGCTTCAGCACTCTAGGGACTTCGGCATGAAGGGGACATGTAGCAGGTGAAGCTAATCAACTTTTGGAGTCCATCCAAATGTGCACCATTTCAGTGTATTATATATTTCTACAAATTTTAAAAATATTATTTTAATATAAAATTTACCATAATCCAGGGACTCCTAAGTCAAATTATATGGGAAAGTTGAAAGAAGATAAAGCATTGTTGACTAAGGTCACAATCAATTGCCTCATCCTAAGCTAGGACCAACTATAGTTAGAAGACAATAATACATTGTTGAGTTATGTTATTAATCATATGGCTAACATTAAAAATAATAAGGGTAATTTCCCTGGCTAGTGTGGCTCAGTTGGTTCAGTGTCATCCTATGCACTGAAATTTTGCCAGTTAGATTCCAGGTCAGGGCACATGCCCAGGTTGCAGCTTGATTCTTGGCAGCTTATTCCTGGTAGGGGGCATGTAGGAGGCAGCGTATCGATGTTTTGCTTTCACATCTGTGTTTTTTCTCTCTCTCTCTTTCTCTTCTCCTTTCATCTCTCACTAAAAATCAATAAAAAATCTTTAAAAAATAGTAAGGGGAGTATGCTCAAGTAGAAAAAAGGTTTCAAATGTTGTTCTCTACTTCACTCATTACTAGGGGAACTGGAAAACAAAATAATTTTGATTGACTACATAATGAATATTGCTTTTTTGTACTTTTCATTTCCAGCTCATTGAGGTAGCACATCTCTGTAAAACTATGTTTATTCAGAACTTGGATCCAATTAAGATCCTCTAGTAAAGGCTTTCTGTGGAAAAATAAAAGAATGACGCATCTTTCCTTCCTCTCCCCCCCCCATTTAAAAAAATATACTTTATTTATTTTTAATTCTTTATTGTTGAAAGTATTACATATGTCTCCTTCCCCCCCCCCCCCCCATTGACCTCTCCCAGCTTGCTCCTGCCCCCTCCCCACAGCACAGGCCCTCACCCCCCTATTGTCTGTATTCACTGGTTATGGTTATATGCATGCATACGAGTCATCTTTCCTTCTTGTCAAATGGAAAGTAGATTTTTAGAGTATTTGAGGTCTGGTATGGGGTACCATTCAATGCTAACACCTGTGTATGCCTAGATGCATTTCCATCCACTTGTCCTGATTTCCCTTTTGTTACTATAGAAAAACTATCTGTTCTATTTAATACCAACATTTCCCCTGATCGATTGGTTCCCACTTTCCTATGCTTTTTCAAGAACACCATTCTAGCAATTCTCCTCTCTCCTGTAATCAACTTTGCCATAGTTTTTCACCATCATAATGATATGATGGAATATTATCTACTAAAAATAAATCTCTTGGTTGTACTTCCTCCACTAGCTACCATTAGTCATTTATTAGCTCTGTGTCTTGGGACCAGCTGTTTCTCCAGCAATATACCTTTTCTTCTCCCTGTGCCTTACTTTTTCTTAGCTGCAGTATTCCAGGTTTATTTCCTTAAAGCCCTGAGTTCTGTTGTCTATGATATTTTCCCCCTTAGATGAGACAGGAAGACTCAAGGACACTAGTGAGAAGAATGACCTCCCCCAACTAGGGTAAGGCTCTGGAACATTCTTTTTTTCTCTGGAGAGAAGGGCTTTGTCTGGAGATGGCTCTGGGCATATTTACATTGATCACTCTTCCTCTTCCTTGGTAGAACTAAGAGAGGATCTTACCCCCCCCACTCCTCCTCCTTTTTCTTCTTCTTTTTTGAGAGGATCTTTCTTAGATTTTTGCTGTGAGTACTTGGTGGGATTCCTGGCGGGAAAGCCCGTGAAGGCGTCTTGTTCCCTTGACTGCAGCCTCCGGGTCTTCTTACTCTCACACTGGACCAGACGTAGTCTCCAGCAATTTGTCAAAACTACCATTTATAATGGATTGAATTGTGTCCACTCCCAAAATGTGTGTTTGAGTCCTTGAGGCATCCAGATCCTGATAAAAAACTCATATGTGGTTTTTCAGGCCCAAACACAGGCAATTACAAAGGTTTTACCTGCCAAGCTTCACACAGAAACAGTGACTTCTCCACGCCAGACCTAGTGCACAATCTCAGAAGGAAGCTGCAGGCAAGGACTCAGGCCCTTTTGCCAACCATCTCCTTACACATAGTCTCATTATTAGCCTCAGCATCTGCATTTGAGGGCCTAATCCTCAGACACACCTGCTCAAACCTCCTTACTTGGGGGAGGGTCCCTTGAAAACACCTTTTGCCACTGTGACTCATTCCTTTTCCATTTCTAGCCCTTTCCCTCATCCTCCCTCTAGACCTCAGAGCCAGAAATCTATAAGAATTCTTTGTTGTGGGGCTCTCTCCACAGTGAGAAAACTCCCTATATCTGTGCTGACCCACCTGGTCCTCCACAAGAACCATTTCCCAAAGAAAAATTGAACAGAGGGGAGTCTTTGATTTAGGCTCTTGCCTTCAGTATCACAGAAAGTGATTAAAGATTGACCGTTACTTCATTTGGCTTGCTGTTTTAATTGGCTACTCCAAAACTACGCAGCTCACCTCTCTGCATCTCACTTCAAGTCTGGCCAGTCTGAATCTCCATAGTTGTGAATGATACTATATTTGGAAATAGGGTCTTTGAAGATGTAATCAAGTTAGGATGAGGTTATACTGGATTAAGATGGGTCTTAAATTCAGTGACTAAGAGAATTCAGTGTAAGAGAAAAGAGAGGGAGATTTCTGATTTTATTTTTTAAAAATATATTTTTTATTGATTTCAGAGAGGAAAGGAGAGGGAGAGAGAGATAGAAACATCCATGATGAGAGAGAATCATTGATCGGCTGCCTCCTGCATGCCCTACACTGGGAATCAAGCCCACAACCCAGGCATGTGCCCTGACCGGAAATTGAACTGTGACCTCCTGGTTCATCGGTCAATGCTCAACCACTGAGCCACACCAGCCAGGTGAGATTTCTGATTTTAGTACAATGTGAGAGGAAAGAGATAAATTGAGGAAAGAAATGTGAAGCAACAGGGAACCAAAACGTGATGATTTGGAAAAAATCTCAGTCTACATTGCATAGAGACGCAACATACAAAGGGATGTCCGAGAGACTCAGAGTAATACAGACATGTGAAGACAGAGGATTTTAAGTCACCCAGTTATTGGTATTTGTTCCAGCAGCCCAGTGAAATAATACACCATTTAAATTTATGGCAGCCTCTGTTAGAAAATAAAGCAGGTCTAGGCTTTTTCTCTCTAGATGAGCCTATCTCTTGAGATTTCAGGCTGGTGGTTTGCCCTGCAGACTCAATTCTCTGATAAGTCCAAGAGAAGTCATTGATTTTCAGTTTGTCTATATCTAGTTTTTATTTTTATTTGTAAGGATGAGAATGATGACTTCCAAACTCTACATGTCAGAGCTGACCCTTAAGTTCTATTAAGCTATTTTTGAGTTATATTCTATTCTTTCCTCCTGTTTGGCATTTCTTTCTGTCATTCGACAGATGTTCTGTGGACGACGTAAGTTTGTTTACAGAAGGCCTCTACCACAGAATACTCTCTTACTATCTCAGCTTTTGAAATACTGTACTTATTCTTTAAGTCCTAGATCAGAATGTCAGGTATTCCATGTAATCTCAAGTATCCTCTCTCTGTGTAGTTAGAAAAATCTTTCTACCATCTTTGTTCATGAAACACTTTGATATAGTGCTCATCAAATTATATTATAGATATTCCTTTATTCCTAGATAAATATCCTTAGCATCTTTTATGTATTTGATACTATTTCAATTATAATTGGACAGTTGTTTTTAATTTGTTTAATCTTTGTTTTTCACTTTAGAATGTTATTTTCATAGGTGAAAGAAATGTGTTCTTATTGTTCCATACTGTATCTCCCTTCATGTATTGAACAAATATTTTTGAATATTTACTAAGTGCTAGGCATTAAACAAGAAACTGGGTGTATTAGTCACAAGAACAATGTGTTCCCAGCCCTCTTAGAATCTAGCAGTGGAGGAAAATTACCACACTTACACACATACACACACACACACACACACACACACACACACACACGCACGCACGCACATGCACACACTGATTATATAAATAGTGATAAGCACCATGAAGGAAATAAGTGGAATATTGGGAAGTAAAAGTAATTGTATGTGTTAGGACTAGTGAGGATAGACTTCTCTTTGGAAGTGCCATTTAGACCTTGATCTGAAGGATGAGAAGAAAAAGAGACACCTGAAGGTAGTACAATTGTGTCCAGCTTTTCAGGCTAAAAAATCCTATGTATGGCACTAAGGTCAGAAGGACTTTAAAATTTTTCACACTGTCTGCTCCTCAGTCAAAAACTGTATCCCACTTTTCTGTGTTTATAATATGTAGCAGCACATAGTAATATAGGTTGGCTCCAGGAAAGGAAGAGGGGCTTATGAGTAGGTTGACAATTGCTAATTGTCTAGTGCCTACTCAAACACTGTATTGGACTCAATGTTATTTAATTCCATAACAGCTTTGAAGGACATTCTTATTTTTATGTAGAAAAGGAAATAGAGCCTCAGAAGAGCCTGATTTCTTTTCTTTCTTTCTTTCTTTTTATATAATCTTTACCCAAGGATATTTTTCCATTGATTTTTAGAGAGAGTGCAAGAGAGAGGAAAAGACAGAGAGAAATACTGATGTGAGAGAAACACATCGATTGGTTGCCTCCTGCACAAGCCCTGACAAGGGCCCAGGCCGGGGAGGAGCCTACCACTGAGGTATGTGCCCTTGACTGGAATGGAGCCCAGTATTCTTTGATCCACAGGCCCATGCAATATCCACTGAGCCAAACCGGATAGGGCAGAAGAGCCAGATTTATAATCCAAGGCCATAGAATTAGTTAGGTCGTAGAATTAATAAGAGGGAGAGGCAAATATGAGCCCAGGATTATATGATACCAAATTTCTTGCCCCATTCACTATATCATGTTGCTTCCTAACAACAAATGACTATTGAGCAAATAAGTAAATGAAGGCTGGAAAACCTGGTGAAAACAGATATTAAAATCACAATTATATCATAGTGGATTTAGAATTGTATCTTAAATATCCTTGATTGGATATTATCATCATATCTAATAAAACAGTAATATGCAAATTAACCATCACTCCGCGACAAAAATGGCGGCGCCCATGGCAACAAGATGGCGGCGCCCAGTCCTCTCATCCCTGCCGGAGTCCCCCAGACCACGCAGCCTTCGCAATGCAGGTTGTCCAGCTCGGAGGCGCCTGTGCCCCCACACCACGATTCCCACCCAGCAGTGTCAGCCTGGGCTGGGGTCTCAGCCTGCGAGGGGCGCGCACCCCAACGGCACGATCCCCCTCCCAGCAGCCATAGCCTGGGCTGGGGTCTCAGCGTGCGAGGGCCGCGCACCCCCACAGCCCGATCCCCCTGCCGGCAGCCATAGCCTGGGCTGGGGTTTCAGCCTGTGAAGGGTGCAATCCCCCTCCCAGCAGCCATAGCCTGGGCTGGGGTCTCAGTGCGAGGGGCGCGCACCCCCACAGCGCGATCCCCCTGCCCGCAGCCATAGCCTGGGCTGGGGTCTCAGCGTGCGAGTGGCGCGCACCCCCACAGCGCGATGCCCCTCCCAGCAGCCATAGCCTGGGCTGGGGTCTCAGCCTGCGAGGGGCGCGCACCCCCACAGCGCTGTCCCCCTCCCAGCAGCCATAGCCTGGGCTGAGTCTAAGCCTTAAAGGGCGTAAATCCCAATTGCACGATCCCCCTCCCAGCGGCCATAGCCTGGGCTGGGGTCTCAGTGCGAGGGACATGAACTCCCACAGCGCGATCCCCCTCCCCGCAGCCATAGCCTGGGCTGGGGTCTCAGCCTGGGAGGGCCGCACACCCCACAGCGCGATCCCCCTCCCAGCAGCCATAGCCTGGGCTGGGGTCTCAGCCTGCGAGGGCCGCGCACCCCCACAGCCCGATCCCCCTCCCAGCAGCCATAGCCTGGGCTGGGGTCTCAGCCTGTGAAGGGTGCAATCCCCCTCCCAGCAGCCATAGCCTGGGCTGGGGTCTCAGCCTGCGAGGGCCGCGCACCCCCACAGCGCGATGCCCCTCCCAGCAGCCATAGCCTGGGCTGGGGTCTCAGCGTGCGAGGGCCGCGCACCCCCACAGCGCGATCCCCCTCCTCGCAGCCATAGCCTGGGCTGGGGTCTCAGCGTGCGAGGGCCGCGCACCCCCACAGCGCGATGCCCCTCCCAGCAGCCATAGCCTGGGCTGGGGTCTCAGCCTGTGAAGGGTGCAATCCCCCTCCCAGCAGCCATAGCCTGGGCTGGGGTCTCAGCCTGCGAGGGCCGTGCACCCCCACAGCCCGATCCCCCTTTCAGCGGCCGTAGCCTGGGCTGAGCCTAAGCCTGTGATGGGCGTTCACCCCAACAGCCTTAGCATGGGCTGGAGTCTCAGCATGTGAGGGGCGTGCACCCCCACGGCCTGATCCCCCTCCTAGCAGCCATAGCCTGGGCTGAGTCTAAACCTGCGAGGGGCACACACCCCCATGGCACGATCCCCCTCCCAGTGGCGGCAGCCTGTGGTCTCAACCACTGAGTCACACCAGCCAGGCAGATATGGAGAAGTCTTAAACGTTACTTTTTTTGTTACATATATTTTATTGATTTTTTACAGAGAGGAAGGGAAAGGGCTAGAGAGCTAGAAACATATATGAGAGAGAGACATTGATCAGCTGCCTCCTGCACACTCCCCACTGGGTATGTGCCCCTAACCAAGGTACATGTCCTTGACCAGAATCGAACCTGGGACCCTTGAGTCTGCAGGCCGATGCTCCATCCACTGAGCCAAACCAATTAGGGCTGTCCAATATATTAAAGAAAAAACCCTATATAATAAAGAGGGAATATGCAGGGGAGGGCATTTGGGGGTGACCGGGTTGTCATGGGAGGGCAGTTGGGGATGATTGGGCTGGCAGGGGAACAGTTAGGCATCGATCAGGCTTGCAGGGGAGTGGTTAGGGGGTGATCAGGTTTGCAGGCAGAAGCGGTTAGGGGCAATTAGGCAGGCAGGCAAGCAGTTGGGAGCCAGCACTTCCAGATTGTGAAAGGGATGTCTGAACAGGCAGTCAGACATTCCCCGAGGGATCCCAGATTAAAGAGGGTGCAGGTTGGGCTGAAGGACACCCCCTCCCCCAGTGCACGAATTTCGTGCACCGGGCCTCTAGTAAGTTATATAAATTTTATATGAATGTATCATTCTATCTCACTTTTGCAATACTCTGCTTATTGCTATGACAGCCATTTGTAATGAACCAATGTTTATCAGGGCTAGGGTGGTCAGAAACTCAGGTTTTTCAATCTGGATATTTATATCTGAGGAGCTGGAGTGAAAATATCAACCTATGAACAACCATTAAACAGTGGAGTTTATAACCTAACCCAATATAGGAATGGATAGCATTCAAATAAAACCAAAAACCAAAAAACAAAACCACACACAAAAAGAAAAAAAACCCACAGTGCATTTTGGGAAAAGTTGGAGACATTTTATAGTCAATGGATTCTAAAATGTAAGACCCTTTTTACCTCTAGCCTCTGCAGCTGATAGCGTTCTGTTCACCAGCATGGAAAAATATGTTTCATATTAAGTGATGGCAGAAGCATCTGTTTCTGTCATTTCCACTGCACATCAACTTCATTTCACATATGCAAATGATGCAAGCTCTTCAAAGGGGGGCCCTGTGGGGTAACTGACTTTGTATTAAGGATTGTAAAATTTGTTATTCTCCTAGACCTTGATTAACAAATTCTGAATGCAATTCATGGCCAGAGCCTTAAATATGTGATCACTTTAGGAAAGGCCAAAGCCAGATTACAGGTGTGTAGAAAGATGATAGGTATAGTTTTGATGTTAGTTGGTGGAAATGGTTAATTAAGTGGACACAGCCCTGGGCTAGGATAAGAAAATCTGACTCCAAGTTTTAGTCCAACCATTGAACCTGGGCAAGCCTATTTTGTTTTTTAATCTTTATTGAGATTATTACAGATGTCCCTCTTTTTCCACCCATAGCTCCCCACCACCCAGTTCCCACCCCACCCCAGGCCCTTGCCACCCTATTGTGTGTGTCCATAGGTACTGCATACATGAGTATAAGATCTTTGTCTAATCTCTTCCCGCAACCCCCCAAATCCCCTTTCCTCTGAGAATCATTAGTCTATTCCATTTCCATGCCCCTGATTCTATTTCATTCACCAGTTTATTCTGTTCATCAGATTTTTTATTCACTTGATTTTTAGATTCACTTGTTGATAGATATGTATTTGTTGTCACTTTGTTGTTCATAGTTTTTTATCTTTACCTTTTTCTTCTTCTTCCTCTTCTTAAAGAATGCCCTTCAGCATTTCATTTAATACTGGTTTGGTGGTGATGAACTCCTTTAGCTTTTTCTTATCTGTGAAGCTCTTTATTTGACCTTCAATTCTAAATGATAGCTTTGCTGGGCAGAGTAATCTTGGTTGTAGGTTCTTGCTATTCATCACTTAGAATATTTCTTGCCACTCCCTTCTGGCCTGCATAGTTTCTGTTGAGAAATCAGCTGACGGTCATATGGGTGCTTCCTTGTAGGTAACTAACTGTTTTCTCTTGCTGCTTTTAAGATTCTCTCTTTGTCTTTTCCCTTGGCATTTTAATTATGCTGTGTCTTGGTGTGGTCCTCTTTGGATTCCTTTTGTTTGGGGTTCTGTGCACTTCCTGGACTTGTAAGTCTATTTCTTTCACAAGGTAGGGGAAGTTTTCTGTCATTATTTCTTCAAATAGGTTTTCAATATCTGGCTTTCTCTATTCTTCTGGCACCCCCATAATTGGGATGTTGGTACGTTTGAAGTTGTCCCAGAGGCTTCTTGCACTATCTTCATTTTTTGGATTCTTTTTTATTTTTGCTCTTCCAATTGGGTGCTCTTTGCTTCCTGGTATGTCAAATCATTGACTTGATTCTTGGGATCCTCTAGTCCAGTGGTTGGCAAACTCATTAGTCAACAGAGCCAAATATCAACAGTACAATGATTGAAATTTCTTTTGAGAGCCAAATTTTTTAAACTTAAACTTCTTCTAATGCCACTTCTTCAAAATAGTCTTGCTCAGGCCATGGTATTTTGTGGAAGAACCACACTCAAGGGGCCAAAGAGCTGCATGTGGCTCGCAAGCCGCAGTTTGCCGACCACGGCTCTAGACTACTGTTGAATCTCTGTATATTATTCTTTTTTTAAAATTTCTTTATTGATTAAGGTGTCACATATTTGTCCTCATTCCCCCATTCCCATCCCACACCCCTCCCCACGGATGCCCCAACCCCCTGTTGAACTTAACCATTGGTTAGGCTCATATGCATGCACACAAGTCCTTTGGTTGATCTCTCCCCCCTCCCCCCACCCTCCCCTATCCTCCCTCTGAGGCCTGATAGTCCGATCGATGCCTCCTTGTTTCTGGTTCTGTTCTTGTTCATCAGTCTATGTTGTTCATCATTTCCCCAAGATGAGTGAGATCATGTGTCACTAGAGATATACTTATATGAACTGAATGTGAGATGAGCAATAATAGTTATGCTGACAGGCAAATGAATCAGTCTGTAGTGAGTTTCTTTCTGGACCAACAGTTCTTTTGAGACCCAATATCAATGTCCACCAGTTCCTTATGTGTACATGTCGGCACTGACCCCTCAGCTCTGGATGGTGGACAAATGGTGGTAATGCAGGTTTGATTCCCTCTGGTTGGGTCTCGGCCGGACCCAGGGGCACAGCTTCATCCGGACCCAGGGGCACGTGGCCTCACCCGGACCCAGGTGCGCGCGGCTTCCCCCGGACCCGGGACCCAGCCTCACCCAGATCCAGGGGCACATGGCCTCACCTGGACCCGGGATCCAGCTTCACCCGGACCAAGGGGCGCATGGCCTCACCCGGACCCAGGGGCGCGTGGCCTCACCCGGACCCAGGGGCGCGTGGCCTCTCCCAGACCCAGGGGCGCGTGGCCTCACCCGGATCCAGGGGCACATGGCCTCACCCGGACCCAGGATCTAGCTTCACCCGGACCCAGAGGCGCGTGGCCTCACCCGGACCCAGGGGTGCGTGGCCTCTCCCAGACCCAGGGGCGCGTGGCCTCACCCGGACCTAGGTGTGTGCGGCCTCACCCGGACCTGGGACCCAGCCTCACCCGGATTCAGGGGCATATGGCCTCACCCGGACCCGGGATCCAGCTTCACCCGGACCCAAGGGCGCGTGGCCTCACCCGGGCCCGGGACCCAGCCTCACCCAGATCCAGGGGCACACGGCCTCACCCGGACCTGGGCTCTAGCTTCCCCCGGACCCAGGGGCGTGTGGCCTCACCCAGACCCAGGGGCGCGTGGCCTCTCCCAGACCCAGGGTCGCGTGGCCTCACCCGGATCCAGGGGCCCACGGCCTCACCCGGATCCAGGGGCACACGGCCTCGCCCAGACCCAGGATTCAGCTTCACCCGGACCCAAGGGTGCATGGCCTCACCCGGACCCAGGGGCGCTCGGCCTCTCCCGGGCCCGGGACCCAGCCTCCCCCGGATCCAGGGCACACGGCCTCGCCCGGACCCGGGATCTAGCTTCCCCCGGACCCAGGGGCGCGTGGCCTCACCCGGACCCAGGGGCGCGTGTGTATATTATTCTTTATTTCAGTCAGTGTATGCTTAATTTCTGACTGGTCCTTTTCCATTTTTTGGTGCATTTTCAATAAGATCCTTGAAGGTCTCACTAAGTTCCTCAGAGGTTTCTAGAGGATTCTTGAGTAAATCTTTTAACTGTGGTTTTGAACTCTATATCCAGTAGTTTGCTTTCTTCTATTTCTTTCATTTGTGACATGTTTCTTTGTCTCCACATTTTGGCTGCTTCCCTATGTTTGTTTCTATGTATTGGGTAGCTGCTAAGTCTCCTGGAGTTGATAGAGGGGCCTTGTGTAGTAGGTGTCCTATAGGGTCCAGTGGCTCAGCCTCCCCAAGCACCTGAGGTGGACACTCTTGGTGCACCCCTTTGTAGGCTGTATGCACAGTCTTGTTGTAGTTGAGCCTTGATTGCTGTTGGTATCACTGGGAGGAATTGACCTCCAGGCCAATTGCCTGTGAGGACCAGCTGCAACTACAGTGGGTGAGCTGCTGTGCAGGAGACACCCTTATGGGGCAGGACTTGCTTCAGTGGTGCTTTGGTGCTCACTGCATCTGCCCCTTGAGTGTGTCACTTATGGATATGAAAGAGCTGTAATCTGGTATGGTCTCACACTGACCATTGGGTACACTGGCTCTTGGATCTCCATGGAGGTGCAAAGTCAGCCACTTCCTGGGGCCACTCAGAAGGAGCTACAGAGAGATCTGCAGATTCCTCCTCTTTGTATCGGGTTTGGAAGTGCCCAGATGAGGCCCAGCTGTGAAGCAAGGCAGGCTTGGTGCTGGTGTGGCCTTGGGCCTTTTATTGATAGCTTTGGGGCTCCTTGACCCAGCTGCAGCTATTTTGACAGGTTTTAGGCTGAGAAAGGACAGGCCATTCATATGCAAAAGCCGCTAAGCACATCTTGGGTGCGGTTGTAAATTGGTAGGGTGAGATCTCAGGGAATCTCCAGGGCGGTGCTAACAGAAATGTCTGCCAGTCAGCCCTGTACCCGGGAGGTCCCAGCATGGGAACAATGACTACTGTGAGCACCTCCATCTGGAAGAAAGGTGCCCCCGCATTCCTGCCCAGATGGCAGATAGTCCAGTTTCTCCCCTTATCTGTCTGGGTCCCCCAGAGTCTTGCCCGGCACTGGAGGCTCAAAGCAAGCGGGAGCTTGTAAATTCAGTTTGTGGTGCTGGCCTTTTAAGAGGAGCAGCTGGGTCTCTAGCAGCCTGTATGTCCCTCAGCCCCAATCCCCACATGTTTTACAGTCCGTAGTTCTTACGGCCCCGTAGGGACTTCTTTCCCCAGCTCTGGAACCCTGGGCTGGGGGTCTGGTGTGTGGCTGGGACTCCTTGCTCCTCCAGGTGGCCTCCAAAGAGGTGATTTCCCTCCAGATTAAAAAAGTGGCACACCCAGGTGCTGGACCATCCCGTTCCGCACCTCCTACCAGTCTCAGTGTCTTTCTTCACCTCTCTAGTTGTAGTACTTCCACTCAGCCAGCTTTCCTGTGGTTCTGGATGATAGTTGTTCTGTATTTTAGTTGTAATTTTGTTGTGGTTGTGGGAGGCAGAAAGTACAGGCATTTATCTATGCTGCCATCTAGGGCAAGCCTCTTTTATTCCTTATAGAGTCCCAGAATCAGAAATGTGTAAAGGGCTTAACTATCTAGTACCCCAATGTGTGAAAAGTCACTACTATATGACATGTTAAGTAATATAATGGCATGGCATTGAATAACTTCAAATCTCGTAAGCAAAAATGTTTTATCGTTAGTTTTCTCTCAATTACTTTGATTTTCTCAGGAGAAGAAAGTGAGTGTGATGCTGGTGTGTCCTTATGACTTCTCCAATATATTGCCTTGCTAAAATTGGATTTAGCAGGCCAGGAAAAGAGCCCAAATGTTGGGGCAAGGTGGAGAAGAGGGCTCAGAAGAGCCTGTCTCAAGTTTGGTTAAGGAAAGAGTCCTTATCAGCTTTATAATTTAGAAACGTCACCCTGCAAATTTTATGGACAACTGAATGCACTGAAACACCAGTTGAAGCAAGGAGGTAAATAGGAAGTGATCTCAATGTTCTCTGTGAGAGACAACGGTGGCCTGGTTTCAGGGCTGTTAAGCATAGTTGTGCAGGTTGAGGATTAATTAGGGGCTTAAATCCAGCTAGAGCTGTGCTCTTCCAGCTCTGTGCCCTGGCACAGGGTTGTTTTCACCTAAAGCCGTGGTCGGCAAACTGTAGCTCGCAAGCCACGTGCAGCTTTTTGGCCCCTTGAGTGTGGCTCTTCCACAAAATACCACGGCCTGGGTGAGTCTATTTTGAAGAAGTGGCGTTAGAAGAAGTTTTAGTTTTAAAAATTTGGCTCTCAAAAGAAATTTCAATCGTTGTACTGTTGATATTTGGCTCTGTTGACTAATGAGTTTGCCGACCACTGACCTAAAGGAAAGAGACTTTTCTCAGTCTTTGCAAAGTCATCCTCTGCCAAGCCATGTGCCCACAGGATTGATTTTCTAAATCTCACAGATGTTTTAGAAACATCCAACTATATGCCTGCCCAAAGTGGGCATCTTTAAAAACTTTCCACAATGCCAATTTATACCAGTAGCATCCCTACTAGGGTTGTGGTGATGGAGGTGGTGAGAAGAGAATTATTTCAGGATAAGTGTGAAAGTTTAATCAATAGGAGTCGCTAATAGATTAGGTGTATGAGTTGAAGAAAAGAGAGAAGCCAAAAATGTCTCCAAGGCTCAAAACCTAAGGACTGGGTGAGCAGTGTTGCAACTTACTAAGATGGGGAAGCATAAGAGAAGAGGAAATTGGCAAGTTTTATTAGGGCAAATTCCTAAAAATCTGATGGTTTTTAAGTCAGAGTAGGCGACTGAGGTAATAGGAGCAGGAACTAATGAAGGAGAAAAAGATCAGAGGAGATGTTCAGTTCAGTTTGAATTATAGTTAAATATACAACAGGAAGAGGTCAAGAGACATTTGGAACCATAAGCGTAGAGCTCACATAAATGGGAGGAATAAGAGAATTTCATGAGGCCATCCCATAAAGGTATGTGATTAATATATGATGATATAGTTAGTATAAGAGTTCTCCTGGGTAATGGAAGAACAAGGGCTCAAAACAGGTTTATTGAGAATATCCACACTCTAATTTCTTTGAGCTTCCACTTCTACTCTCAACTGTGGTTAATATTACCCAACCCACATCCCATATTCACAGTGGTTGTGAGGTTTTCGGGAAATGAACATTCTTTGAAAAAAGGTGGTGTTACTTCAGATGTAGTGTGAAACTACAATGACAAATCACATAAACATGACCAAATAGGATAGCATTTCAAGTTATCTAAAAAATAATGAGATTGAGAACACATAAAATTATGCATAAGTAAAAGTGGCTTTAAGATGTGGAGAATGGCTGTTGGGTCCTCCAGCAAATGAGTTCCCAAATTTCAATTCCAAACTTGAGCTTGAAAATGTAAAACAACTGTTAAAGAAGAACATTTTTCTAAATTCAAATTGAGAGAAAGCAAGTTGTATAACTGTTGCTTTAAAGAAGCAGCTGGTAGCGTATGTCAGGACAATTTGCAGCTATTATCACCCCTTTAAGATACTGAGAAAATTGAATTGCTGACTAATATAGTTGGGGGTGAAGGTCACCTTTCAAGAACCCAGTGACTGCAGTATGATCCTACTTTAAAAATCCATCTTGCAAACTTGCATTTGAAAAAGAGCTTTTTCTTACAAGTTCCATTTTATTTTAAGACTAGAGGCCTGGTGCACGAAATTCATGCACGGGGGTGTGTGTCCCTCAGCCTGCACCCTCTCCAATCTGGGATCCTTCTCACAATCCAGGACTGCTGGCTCCCAACTGCTCGCCTGCCTACCTTCCTGATTGCCCCTAACCGCTTTTGCCTGCCAGCCTGATCACCCCCTAACCACTCCCCTGCTAGTCTGATTGCCCCTAACTGCCCTCCCCTGCAGGCCTGGTCTCCCCCAACTGTCCTTCCCTGCAGGCCTGGTCACCCCCAACTTCCCTCCTCTGCTGGCCTCGTCACCCCTAACTGCCCTCCCCTGCAGACTTGATTGCCCCCAACTGCCCTCCCTTGCAGGCCTGGTCCCTCCCAACTGTCCTCCCCTGCTGGCCATTTTGTGGCAGCCATCTTGTGTCCACTTGGGGGCAGCCATCTTGTGTGTTGGAGTGACACACAAGATGTCAGGTAAATTTGCATATTACTCTTTTATTAGATAGGATAGATGCCTTGTGCACAGCTGGGGGCCGGCTGGTTTGCCCTGAAGGGAGTCCTGGATCAGGGTGGGAGTTCCCTTGGAGAATGGGGTGGCCTGGGAGAGGGGCCTGTGGTGGTTTTCAGGCTGGCCACACCCCCCAGCGACCCACGTGGAGACCCTGGTATCTGGGATTTATATCTTCTATAATTGAAACTTTGTAGCCTTGAGCGGAGGCCAAGGCAAGCCAGGAAGCTTGGCTTCCTCCATTGCCGGGGAAACCCAAGCCTCCTGCTCTCTCCAGCTCCGTGGCTGCCTCCATTTTTGTTGGGATTTATTTATCTTCTGTAATTGAAACTTTGTAGCCTTGAGTGGAGGCCTGGGCCAGCCAGGGTGTGCGGGAAGCTTGGCATCCTCCATTGCCGGGGAAACCCAAACCTCCTGCTTGCTCTGTGGCAGCAGCCATCTTGGTTGGGTTAATTTGCATGCTCACTCCTGATTGGCTGGTGGGCATGGCTTTGTGGGTGTGTCAGAGGTATGGTCAATTTGCATATTACTCTTTTATTAGATAGGATACATAATTTGGCTATATATATATATATATATATATATATATATATATATATATATCTACATAGAATATATTTGAATAACTGTAAGAAAAAATACACCCTCCTTAGGCCTTTTGCTCCCCATCTGCTTATAAAAACCAGTTGTGGAGAATAGGGGTGGAGCAATTCGGATGATGGTAAAGGAAAAACAAAACAAAACACACAAATTATAATTTCAAGTATTTATTTTTTCAAGTCCTTTTGCACCTAGGAGTGATGATGTGAGGCAAATGTGTACATTGCTTGCACACACACTTTTGTCTGCTAGTTTCTTAGACAAAGACAGAGCCTGACTTGGCATGAGCAAAAGAGTGCATATAGAGGAAGTAAAACTTCTCTGCATTAAAATGTAAAATTCTGTCTGTACTGTGAGTGGGAGAAACTTTTCAGATAAATTTACATTTGGAAAAACTGTTTACCCACAAGAGAGAGAGAAAAAGAGAGGGAGGGAGGGAGGGAGGGAGGGAGGGAGAGAGAGAGAGAGAGAGAGAGAGAGAGAGAGGTGTTGTGACCATTAAAAGTATGAAAGGGCATATCTTCACCTTACACTGGTGGTGACCCTTCAAAATGCATAGTGCCTGGCATGTAGTGGGGACACAATAGATATTGTATGCTTGGTGTCTAAGTCGATTTGGGCTGCCGTAACAAAAGAAGACTGGCGGCTTATCAACAACAGAAATATATTTCTCACAGTTCTGGAGGCTGGAAGTGTGAGGTCAGGTGTGCATCATGGCACATGATTTCTTCACATGGCAAAGAATAGAGAAAGAAATCAAGTTCTCTTGTGTCTTCTTATAGGGGTACTAATCCTATTCATGAAGGCTCAACCCTCATGACCTAATTACCTTGTAAAGGTCACATCCACTAACATCATCACACTGGGGGTTAAGATTTTGACATGAGAATTTTGAAAGGACACATTCAATCCACACATTAATTTGGAAAAATTAAAAACCATTGAGATAAACTATATTCAGAGTGTCAAATCTCTCTTCCATTGAGCAATGTTTTGCTGGAGCCCTCCACTGCCTTTAACTAAGAATCAATAATCATCAGAAAATGTGCTGAAGTGCATAATTGTGTTTTAATGTGAGCTGTTGATGGGGGAAGGCAATGGATCCTGTGACAAGGTTGAGCATTTTTTTTCCAAATGAGGGTGAGGATTTGCCCTTTGAAGGGTTGTTGAGGGACTCATCTTTGAGGATGGAGAGAGAGGAAGAATTTACAGAGAAAACAAAGCCAGAGACTGGATAATTGTTTAAGAGAATCCTTGTAAATATCTAACTTTTTATTGTACTCAGTAACCAGGCCTATTTTTTTTCCCTTAACTGTAATTTGGTTATCTCCATAACTTCAGAAAAATCTGATATAAACAGAGACTTTGTGTTAGAGTTGTTGGACATGTGTATGAGGTGGTACTGAGGATGTAGACAGAACCCACTGGCCATCTATCATAATTATTAGTTCTATCATATTCTTGACTTTATTATTTTTGAAATAAAATATAGCTTAGTGGCTAGGGAAAAAAATCATAAACAGAATTGTCCAGTAACATGTCAGACAAACTGACTTTGCTAAAACTTTTTTTGTGTTAGAATTTTGGCTTTGTCACTGATATTTTGGAGACACAAGGACATTTAATGTCCGATAAAAAGCCAAACCCATGGCACCATTTGGCTGGTTTAAGGGTTACTTTCATGTGCCAACTTGACTGAGTCACAGTGTGCCCAGATATTTGGTCAAACATTATCCTGGGTGCTTCTGTGAGGGCGTTTTTGGATGAGATTAATGTTTAAATTAGTTGAGATTAATGTTTAAATTAGTAGACTGTCTTCTGTAATGTGGGTGGGCCTCATCCAATCAGTTGAAGGCCTAAATAGGATGAATATAAAAGCTGACCTTCCCCCAAGAAAGAGAATTCTTCCTACTTGATGGCCTTTCAACTAGGGATTTGGCTTCCCTGGTTCTTAAGATCTTTGGACTTGGACTGGAATTAAACTATCAGCTCTCCTGGGTCTCAAGTTTGCTGATTCACCCTGCAGATCCTGGGACTTGCCAGCCTCATAATCACACGAGCCAATGCCTCAGAACACATCTAAGACTCTCTCCCACCCCCCCACCCCTTACCATTAGTTCTGTTTCTCTGGAGAAGCCTGACTAATACAACTGCCATCTTTAGTTGATCTTTTAAATATAGTTACTTCCTTCATTAGTGAGTTCTCCAAAAATACTATATTGTGTCCCTGCTATATTCCAGACTGATACTAGCTGCTGAACATTAGGTAGACAACCTTACAGACATTGCCTCTGCTGCAAAGCTCACAGACTAGTTAGGGAGAGATTGATAATACACAAAGAATGTATAAAGAATCTTACTGGATAGAAAATGGAGAAGGAAACTAAGAGACACACATAACCTCTCTAGGACTTGGAGAAGGCTTCCCAGAGAGAGTAGAATTTAAGTTAGGTCTTGAGAGATGAGTAGGTGTTACCCTTTGAAGGTGTTTGAGGGTCAGAGTGGAAACAGGTGTTTGCAAAGGCCCTGCACTCAGGTGAGACTTTGCATGTTTAAGGCACTGGTATGTCTGGGGTGTGGGTAGAGAGAGGAAAAGTGGTCAATGCAAGCATCCACATTATGCTGGGCTTTTAGGCTACATTAAGAATTTTAGATTAGATTCTAAGTACAAAGCTAAACCATGTAAAACCTTTACTCAAGAATGTGACACCATCAAACCCTGTTCCTTGAAAGAGAAAAGAAATCATCTGGCTGCGGTATGGAGAATGGATGCCAGGAGGACACAGTCAGCTGTGGAAACCATTTGGAGTGAAAGAGTTGTAAGACAAGATAGGATGGTTGCTTTGACTCAGGAAAATAGAAGGAAGTAGATAGTGGCATCATTTACTAAAACAAGAAAAACTGGAGTGAAGCAGATATTGCGGGGCTATCAAGCTTCCGTATTAGAGATGATGCAGTCTAGTGTTTGAGATACCCACACTGAAATGTGCAGCTTAGGAGATAAAAAATTTGGAGTCATCAGGGTATACTAGTTAATTGAAGTGATGTGACTAGACAAGGTTGGTAAGGGCAGGAGGGCTATGGAAGAGAAAGAAAAGGACTCAGGACTGAATCCAAGGGACTCCCAACATTGTCAGTCTGAGTGCTGGATCGTGTTTCAAATAGGGCACTCACTTTTTCAAGAGCAGGAGCTTTTCTAAATGTGTGACTTGGGGTGATTTGCAGTGGTTGATTAGGTGACCAATGGTGAACTTACCCTCCTGCTTTGCCCTTCACCTCCCTTCCCTTCCTCAGTATTGCAAATTCATCTCATCATCCTCTTTTTCACCCCTAAATCAGAATAAACAGGCAGGTAGTAGGTTATCTGACTGTTAGTCAACCTCTCCCCACTCTGTAATTGAACACCCAAAGTCAATGTTTACTAAATTTTATCTAGGCCTGGTAAGCCCCTGAGGCACCATCAGGAACCAGTGGGAGGTGCTCAGCCAGGTCTAACTAAGATTCGTTCCTTTAGTCTGCTGATTAATGGTCCTGGAGTTGAGTCAGAATCCAAAGGAGAGAAATGCTAACCCTTTTATCATCTGCAAGTATATGCGGTCTATGAAATATCCATGAACATAACTTTAAAAGTAGCTCTGTGCATTCTCCCACCACTGGAAAAGTACATTTTCAAGGGGAAAAAGAATGAGGGCTGTTTCTTACCACAATCAGAGTCCTATTATCTAGGTGAAGCCAGTTTTAAAATATAAGGATTTTTAGATACAGTAACCCCTGAGCATTTTTTATTTTTAACTTTTCTGTTCCTCATCCTTCTGGCTTTGAAGATAACCTTCACAATGTAAATTGATGCGGCAAGGGTTGGAGCCCAGAACCAAAAATTCTGATGCATTATCTCAAAGAATGTTGCAGCCTCTTTTCTTCTATACAGATTGCTAAGAACTCTGTCAGTACTTCAAATGAAATAACATTAACTCAGTACTTGCCTTGAGAGTTGAAGCTCCTCTTCCAGTTAAAAAGTTCTGTGTAGCCTGCTTTTCCGTGAACAGCTGCCTCTTTTATTCTGGCATTGGACTGAAGATCTCAGAGGGCAATATATCTTATGCACTTCAAGTACATAAAGTGGAACAAAGAGCTACGTAGTTCTGAATCCTAGAAGGAATCAGAGACTTGTAAGAATTTTTACATTCAGTTCCATTTACCAGCAATTGTTTAATCTATACTAATAAAAGGGTAATATGCTAATTAGACAGGGAGACAGGACATCTTGCTACCATCCAACTTCCTTCCGGACAAAGCTACGGTGGTGGGGGCAGAGGCAGAGGTGGTTAGGGGCAATCAGGCCAGCAAGGGAGGGCAGTTGGGGGCCATGAGGCCAGCTGGGGAGGGCAGTTGGGGGCCATAAGGCTGGCAGGGGAGGGCAGTTGGGGGCCATGAGGCTGGCAGGGGAAGGCAGTTGGGGGTCATGAGGCCAGCAGGGGAGGGCCATTGAGGGCCATGAGGCTGGCAGGGGAGCAGTTAGGCATCAATCAGGCCAGCAGGGAATAGAGATCAAGCTGGTAGGCAGGCAAGAGGAGCCAGTGGTCCCGTATTGCGAGAGGGATGTCCCAGATTGGAGTGGGTGCAGGCTGGGCTGAAGGACCACCCCCCCATGCACAAATTCTGTGCACCAGGCCTCTAGTATCTAATATGTATCAATATCTGAAGTCAGTATAAAAATATAAGACACAGTCACTGTCCTTAAGGGGCTCACTGGCCAATGAAGGTGGGTAGGACAGATATGGAAAAATAATTACCATATGATATATAAGTATAATATATAAGTTCCAAAGTAGGAATGGACCTGTGGTTATTTGTTGTTGTTTTCTTAAATAATGATTTTTTTTCAATCATGGCTACCATTGAATGCATATTTTTGTCTGTTGGTATTGCCCTAAGTGCTTTAGACATTCTACCTCAGTTAATCCATACAATAGCTGGCGAGGAGGAAACAAGCAGAGAAGAGAGAAGTAATTTGTCCCAGATCTCACAGCCAGTAAGTGGAGAAGGAGGAATTCAACCTCTACTCTGTTTTACATTCCTTGCCTTAACTTCTTTGAAAAATTGCTTCTCCAGAAAGATGAATGTCGGTATGGGATCTGGTAGGTGTAAATTCCAGAAAGACAATCCCAGAAGTCTCAGGGAATGGAAGAGGATGCATTTTATGCGGAATTTTTAGAATCAATCCTTCTTCCCTCCTTTTCTCCCTCCCTCCCTCCCTCCCTTCCTTCCTTCCTTCCTTCCTTCCTTCCTTCCTTCCTTCCTTCCTTCCTTCCTTCCTTCCTTCCTTCCTTCCTTCCTTCCTGAGATTTCATAGTGAAAGGCTTATTATGACCATAACTAATGACCCTAAGCTGGCCAAGTTAAGGAAGGATTTAAGACTTAAATGACATATTATTTCATTGCAGTCTATTGATGGCTACCACTCCATGGAGGAAAATAAATATATACATAGTCATAAAAACAAATAGAAAACATTTGGCAGGTTTCCTACCGCTTGATGGTCTAAATGCTGCTGTATAATGAACAAAATCAGTTTTATTTTCCCCTCCTCTGGAAGGTACTATTGTAAACAGCATTTGGCTTTTCTCTGTAGTTGACTAAAAATCAGTTGAATAAAAATAAATTATTTTTATTTATTTATTTACTTTTAATTTATCTTTATTGTTGAAAGTATTAAAGATGTTCCTTTGTTTATTTTTCCCCCATTGACCTCCTTCACCCCACACCTGCCCCTCCCAGGCCTTCACCACACTATTGTCTGGGTTCGTGGGCTATACATATCTATAATAATAAAAGGGTAATATGCTAATTAGACCAGATGTCTTCTGGATGTCATTCCGGATGTCCTTCCTGATGAAGCAGGAACGGGAGGGAAGTCAGCCTGGGTCCCGGGTGCCTGCTGGTGACTGAAGGAGGGAAGCCTGGGTTCCGGGTGCTGGAGGGAAGCTGGTGCCGGCAGCCAGGGGAAGAAAGGCCTACTCTTGCACGAATTTTCATGCATCGGGCCTCTAGTATGCATATAAGTTCCTGGTTAATCACTCTCCCCCCACCCCCATCCCCACCTTCCCTCTGAAATCCATCAGACTGTTGCATGCTTCTACTATCTCTGGCTCTATTTTGTTCATCAGTTTATTTTGTTCATTAGATTCCACATATGAGTGAGATCATGTGATACTTGTCTTTCTCTGACTAGCTTATTTCGCTTAGCATAAAACTCTCCAGGTCCATCCATGCTGTTGCAAATGGTAAGAGTTCCTTCTAGTTGTTTAATTTTAAATGGAATATTGAAAAGGAACACATACCACAATCACGCTTCTGTGTGCTTGATTCTATTTACTCAAATCTAATGTGTTAATTTCTATTTTTTAGTATCAACAGATTCATAGCAGAAGGAAAATATAGCTACAACAATAAAAATACCTCTTACTGTTAGTCTTTAGAAGCTGAGATCATAATATATTTATATTGCTGTTTTTGAAATAACATATATTTAAGTAAATATTATCTATTGTTTTAGTTATTAACCCCAATATGAATATATTTGAACATCAGAGATTCTTATATTTGGTGGCAGTTAAAATTTAATTACTTTTATTATCCCTTAAAACTTTAAATTGTACTAATTATATCCATTATTTACCTAATTCATAAGCGAAAGCATTTTTAGTCACCTTCTTTTAAAATCAATGAATGAAATTATTTATTTTGTACACAGATGATCTCATTTTTTATCATTTTCCTGAAATGGAAATTTGGTTTTGGCCTGATAAGGAGAAGGGAATTCTCATTCTTCCAGTCTTGCTTTCTTATTTACTTCTACTTGTGTTATTCTCTCATAGTTGGAGTAAAATGAAGATTTAAATTTTGTATCAAATTGCATTAAAGATGTCAATAATTTTCCCTTTGCCTCCATAACTATCTTCAGGGAATCTGCCATGCCCCTGCCTTTAGAATGAGAAGCCCTTTGAGCTAAGTGACCTTCATCCTCAACTCCTCCACTCCTATTCCTACTCCAGACAACTCATCCAGGTGCCAGAAGTGGATCCCTGACCTTTGTTTAGCTATTAGATCTGTAGTGGCAAACTGAGATTTTTGTGGGCAGCTCAGCTAGAAGTCCCTGTGCATTCTGGCCTTAAGTTCTCTATCTGAATGGCCTACATAAGGTCATAGATAAATCTTCGAATAACTGACCTAAGTGACAAACTGATTTAGAGTGAAAGAGACACACAAATGCCAAAGACACATCCTATATAATAAAAGGCTAATATGCAAATCGACCAAACAGCGGAACGACCGGTCACTATGACGTGCACTGACCACCAGGGAGCAGACACTCAATGCAGGAGCTGCCCTCTGGTGGTCAGTGTGCTCCCATAGGGGGAGCACAGAAGTTGCTCTCATGGCTGGCGAGTGCAGCAGCAGTGGCAGGAGCTAAGAATGTCCGACTGCTGGCTTAGGCCTGATCCCCATGCTGACAATTGGACATCCCCAAGGGCTCCCGGACTGCGAGAGAGCACAGGCCAGGCTGAGGGGACCCTCCCCCTCCCCCCCAGTACATGAATTTTGTGCACTGGGCCTCTAGTAGAATATAAATGACATACCCTCCCTTCTACCCTACAGGCCCTGCTACAACACCCTCACACAAATATGTTCCTGCCTGGCAACATTTTGCTTTTCTGGAGACCTTGCTGTAATTCTTACAGTGAGATTGGTTGAGAATGAAATAAAAATCAGTTTTTTCTTAAACTATATTGAGTGAGTGTTTATGCCTTGCACTCAAATGGGCTGTAAGACAGACACAAAATGAATCTTTATACTCAGTCTTGAATGGGTGCTATATCAACTAAGGAGTGCTTGCTGTGCACTTAAAGCTGACAAGTCCAGTATAGTGGGTATATGTTGTTTTCTTCTGTCCAACACCCAATTTCTGCTGATAATTGCCATTCTTTTGATAATCACCCTTCGATTTTCCTTTGGGAAAGTACCTCTTCTCAGTTCTTAACTTATATAATTTGTATAGAGTTGATCCCTATGTCCAGACTCGTTCAGAGATGAGTACATGGTACTTAATTCCAGGACTATACGAAAATATATAATTGGGAAAGAGAAGTCAAAGGCGGTGTAAACCCAGAGGTGCTGATTGCTATACTCATGGAAAGAACCCATCAAATGATGAAGCCAATACAGAGAAAAGTTGTGCCAACTGTGGAAGGACTGACCCTTGACATCACTGTTTGAACTTCTGAATCCAGCTATGTCAGAAGGAAGAATTATCACTGAACTCTTCAGTTTTAGAAGACAATAACATTCCCCTTTCTTTCTTCCTAAGGTGGTATGAGTTGTTTCTGTCACATGAAGCTCATAATGTTGACCAAAATACCTTGTGAAAATTACCTGGGACACAGAAGACCTGGAATCTTCCCATAGATAATTTGTATACATAAGATAAAACAGACATGCAAACATTAGAATACAATCTATAATAATGAAAGCATAATATTCTAATTAGATAGGACGTCTTTCCAGACGCCCTTCCAGATGACCTTTGGGACGAAGCCAGGGCTGCGAGGGAAGCCCGGGTCCAGGGTGCCAGTGGGAAGCCCGTGCCAGCAGCCAGGGGAAGGAAGGCCTACTCTTGCATGAATTTCAGGCATCGGGCTTCTAGTATAAAATATATTATTAAATGTCAGACTGTGAAGTAGTCTCATGAGATGTGGTTAGTAAAGACAGTTTAGAATCTCTATTCAGTATGTAACATCTCTATAATCTTGAATTATCAACTTGATATTGGAAAGGGTTTCCTTATCTTCTACAGATATGAAGGCAAAGTACTGGGAGCATAACACAAGATCACGAGGCAATCTGAAGAAAAGTCAGAAAAGCATCTGCATATTACATTAGACAAAATAAATATACTGAGAAATCATAAGAGAAACAAGCAAGCAAACACGTCCACCAATATCAACCAGTAAAGCAGAAACCTAATCAAACAAAAACTGGAGAGAAGAGAGATGCTTTTAAAATTGGTTATGTTAAGCCCTGGCCAGTTTGGCTCAGTGGATAGAGCATCAGCCTGTGGACTGAAGGGTCCCAGGTTCGGTTCTGACCAAGGGCACATGCCCAGGTTGTGGGCTCGATCCCCAGTTGGGGGTGTGCAGGAGGCAGCTGATCAATGATTCTCTCTCATCATTAATGTTTCTTTCTCTCTCTCCCTGTCCCTTCCTCTCTGAAATCAATAAAAATATATTAAAATTGGTTATGTTAAGGTGTCCCTTGATACTTAATTGACACTTAGAATTCTCTCATGTATTTTATTGTCTACCGTCTCTGACCTAGAAACAAATATATTTTAATTCTCACGAAGGCCAACTTACTCTATCCATTGGAATGTGCATAGGTAGGCTGGTGTAGCAGATGTGGGAAACAGAATAGAAACAAGCCCCATTGAGTCCAGGGTGTTCTAAGAGGTTCATGAATGGGTTTCAAAGGCACCTGTGATTCTCCAAAAATTGTGTAAATGTGTATATTTTTGGCTCCAAAAAATCTATATCTTTCATCTGTTTATCATAGTGATCTATGACCTACAAAATGTTACAATTTCTTGTTAACTAGGGCCATTTATAAGAAACTATCTTAGCTACATATTAACAAATGCTATCATATTAAGGTTATATCGGCATTTTGAAGTAAATTATGGGCAATGATAAAATCCTAAATAAATTTTAGAATGGAATACATTTTTCTACATAAAATATACCCATGCAAGCCTCAGTCTATCAATCAAGTAGTAATTGTCTCAGAATATTTAGCTTAAAAATGTATAGCAGTTATTACCTGTATCAAAGTTATATTTTAGTCGGATCATATTCATTAACTATTTTTGCTCCTTTGTGGATTTAGCTTTATTCGGTTTGACTGTCTTCCTCCATTTTCAAAGACCAAGCCTTCACCTGCCTTCTGACCTTGATATTTCTCAGCTTTTCACTAGTATAGGTCTCTTCTTAACATTGCCAGATTAAAAAGTTCCAGGGCATATATTTAGTTGATTTCCCATACTCACTCTGGTTTCCCTGTGGCTGAGGGAGTGGGTTGAATGGTGAGGATGTTTGGAGGGAGGAGTGGGGATAAAAGAGCAATCCCCACTTCCTAGGAGATATGAGGGATGATGGGAAAATAAAATAATAAATATTGGCTGAGACCTATGTCCAAGATGTACTGGGAAATAATTAAAAGAGCGTGGGAGTCTGTGAGTTGAACTAGAGCAGTAGCATTCCCTCTGGGATGTAAGAAGTAAAGATTATAGAAATAGGCACGGAACAGATTAGAAGAACTGTGGAAACTGTGAAAGGAATTGGAATTTTATCTCCACAGGCCAGTGTGTTGTAAATTGCACAGGCATCACTGGGGCCCTGAGAACCAGCATTTTACAAAAGCACTACAGGTGATTCTTATGCCCACAATATTGAGAACCACTGCAGAGGAGAATAGAAAACTAGTGAAGAGACAAAATAGCATAAATGGAAACATGTTCATATGGCTTCCAGACCTAGATTAATTCAGTTCTGTGCTCTGTGGCAATGGGTGTGTTTGGGGCATGGGAGGGGTGCATCTCCTGTTGTATACATGTCAGAATGATTTTGTTCTAGCTGAACATTTCAAGGAAAACACTGTGCAGTAGCAGAGTTTCAAAAATGAAGATGACTGTGAAATATCTCTACTTTGAATTACTCAAAGGAAGCTTTAAAACCCCAGGAAACCTTGGATCCCTGTGAGCATGAAATATTCTGTGACTTTCTAAGAGGATGCAGACACTCGAAAAGACACGTTAGTGAAGGGGACCAGAACCTGAGATGACAGATGAGAGATGCTGTTAAATCAGTGTATTGTCTTTCATCAGGAAAATTCTAGTGTAGATATATGTAGGTTTTCAATTTATAGTCTTTAACTAGAGGGTTTCAGATACATTTTATTGGCTAGAATGTCACAAAATGAATGCTGCATTTGGAATAAGAAGCACTAGGTTCAAATTCCAGTTCAAATACTCTATACCAGTAAGACCATAGATGGGCCACACCTCTCCATCTCAGTTCTCATTGGTAAAATGAAAATAATAGTCTTATTTATTAGTTGGAAGACTTGGGTTGCAGCCAACAGAAATTATGGGTAAATCAAGCAAAAGACATTAAAGGAAAGTCTACCTAGAGGTGTGGAAATTAAAAAAAAAGTTGAGGAATAGCTTGGAACAAAGCCTAGCTGGTAGTAGGAACACACAACCAGGATGGATAACATCGAACCACCATTTTATTCTACTCTTGCAATAAAGATTAAAATTTCTGTGAGAAAGCATTTGTTAACCAAGTATAGGCTATATGTTCAACTGCTGATGTACTAGGACAGTGCAGAATAATCCAGTCAATTTAAATTCTAGTGGCAGACAGTCACCTGGATTTAAAATTCCATGGAGACTACAAACAATGGAGACAGATAATTCCCTATTAGGAAATAAGGGTATGGTTAGGAAGGTGGAAATGAGCCAGGATATCCTCCAAATGATATATATATAGTTTAATGAGGCAATGTATTTGAATGTAATCTGTGAAGTGTAAAATGTTAAATGGTGTTAAAAATGTTAAATGGTGTTAAAATTTTTCTAAGGTTTATAGACCTAGGACAGCTGGTTATAGTGCCACTTAGTCATCAGAAGAGGTTAGGGCAAGGCAGAGAGTGAATGAAGCTAGGAATTTAAGACAAAGATATATATATGTGTGTGTATGTGTATATATATATATATATATATATATATATATATATATATATATATATATTGTTTTAATAGCATGTTATCTATATATACTTAGCCAGGTTAGGGCAAGGCAGAGAGTGAATGAAGCTAGGAATTTAAGACAAAGATATATATATATATATATATATATATATATATATATATATATATATGTTGTTTTAATAGCATGTTATCTATATATACTTAGCCAGGTCACTCTCTGTGATATTTATATGTTATAGCTCTTTCATAAAAAGAACCATCCTTAGAAACATTCCTATTTATTTGTTTATATTTTTTTCAGCTATCTTCTTTATCTTTTTTAAAAAAATATATATCTTTATTGATTTCAGAGAGGAAGGGAGAAGGATAGAGAGATAGAAACATCAATGATGAGAGAGAATCATTGATCGGCTGCCTCCTGCATGTCCCCTATTGGGGATCGAGCCCACAACCCAGGCATGTGCCCTTGGTCGGAATCGAACCTGTGACTCTTCAGTCCACAGGCCGATGCTCTATCCACTGAGCTAAACCGGCTAGGGCAGATCTTCTTTATCTTGTTCACTCCTCTGATCTTTGAGTCAAGGACATTACCTAGAATATTGTAAGAGTTCAGTTAATGCTTTTTATTTGTTTGTTTGATTTTTAGAGAGAGAAAGGGAGAGGGAGAGAGAAAAACTTTGGTGTGAGAGCAAGGAACATGAATCGGCTGTCTCCTCCTTGCCCCCCTACCGGGGGTTGGGGATTGAGCCCACAACCTGGACATGTGCATTGATTGGGAATCAAAGTGGCAAGCTTTCAGTACATGGGTGACACCCAACCAGCTGAGCCACACTGGCCAGGGCTCAGTTAATATTTCTTGAATAAATATTGAATAGTTATGACCTGATTTTGGCCCGGTATATGTGCGTAGGGAAGGCTCCCTAGGACGAACAGACATGGGAATTAACCCAGTCTCTTTCTAACGCAGCAGGACCTACTGATTTACACTGACTTTACTCACCTTTCCTTCTTCCTGATTGAATAGTTAAGCACTGGCATTTCATTTAGACATTTCACTAATTTATGTACATGTTGAGGTCCAGGAAAAGAATGCCCAGAAAAACATTTGGCCCATCTATTCCTTTGGATTCTTCAATCTTGTGCTTATTATGTTTAGACACTTATATTTTTTTCCTGGGAGATGGTAATACTCTCACTATCTAAGCAAGGTGTTTAGGTATTATATCCCTCTAAGAGTGCCTCCAAATGGCATTTTTGTTTTTAAGATGTTTGCTTTATTTTGGAGAATAATATATAACATCTCATTGAACAGAGAATGGCATATTGAGGCAATCATCTAATGGACTTAACTAACCAATACTACATAGAGAATGTTTGATGGATTCAGTTGATAGACACATTAACCTTGTTTTTGAAAAGTTCTTTACTTGGTGATATTTATAGGACTTAAAATTGACTAGAAACAGAATTTTCAAAGAAGTGAGGACAAATCCATTATTTGGGTCGCAGGGTCACAATCTCAAAGGACAACAGAGGTCGGCTGGTATAAGGAATTAGTGCTAAGCTTCTTGTATTTTTTCCATGTTTGACACCTATTCAGTTATATGTCTACCTCAGTCTACTGAGGCTCCTGTGAAAGAATGCCCTAGACTATGTGGCTTAAATTACAAACATTTATTTTTCATAATTTTGGAATCTATAAGTCCAAGATCAGAGTGCCAGCATGGTCCTATGGTCATATTTTGGTTGAGGGCCCTGTTTTTGGATATGCCATCACTTGTCCTTCCTTAGTGTATGCACTAAGAGAAATCTGATGTTTTATCCTCTTTTGACAAGAGTATTAATCCCATCATGAGGGATCTATCTACCTTCATGACCTAAACTTAACACTAATTACCTCAAAAGGACCCCATATCCAAATACCATAATACTGGGATTTAGGGTTTCAACATATGAATTTTGGGGCTATACAAAAATTCAGTGTATAGCAATAACCTTTGCTTTATTTTATATTTATGTAAGCTATTCAATAGGCTATTGCAGTGGTCAGCAAACTCATTAGTCAACAGAACCAAATATCAACAGTACAACGATTGAAATTTCTTTTGAGAGCCGAAAACCTACTTCTGCACATGGGCCACGAAGTTTCAATCGCACTGTATGTGCGCGCCCGCACGTGATATTTTGTGGAAGAGCCACACTCAAGGGGCCAAAGAGCCGCATGTGGCTCGCGAGCCACGGTTTGCCAACCAATGGGCTATTGTAGTTAGAAATTCAACATACCCCCAATCAAAATGAATTTATTCCACAAAGGCAATATCTGTCAACTATTTTATTAATCTGTTACACTGCCCTTTATGACAGTATATAGACTAAACAACAAGTGTTCTCAAGATTTTGCTCATGGGTTCCTAGTGTTTTACCCTGAATTTAGGCTGAGTAGACTTAAGAGGATTATATGGGAATGCTTACAGTTTTTTTTCTTCTTTTAGAATAAATGAATCTGAAAATTGGTTCATTTATTCTTTTTTTTAAATTTAATAAATCTTTATTGTTCAGATTATTACAATTGTTCCTCTTTTTTCCCCCATAGCTCCCCTCCACCCGGTTCCCACCCCACCCTCTGCCCTTACCTCCCCCCGCCCCCCGCAACTGTCCTCATCCATATGTGTACGATTTTTGTCCAGTCTCTTCCTGAACCCCCCACACTCCTATCCCCCCCGAGAATTGTCAGTCCACTCCCTCTCTATGCTCCTGATTCTATTATATTCACCAGTTTATTTTGTTCATCAGATTTTTTTATTCACTTGATTTTTAGATTCACTTGTTGATAGATATGTATTTGTTGTTCATAATTTTTATCTTTACCTTTTTCTTCTTCTTCCTCTTCTTAAAGAATACCTTTCAGCATTTCATATAATACTGGTTTGGTGGTGATGAACTCCTTTAGTTTTTTCTTATCTGTGAAGCTCTTTATCTGCCCTTCAATTCTGAGTGATAGCTTTGCTGGGCAGAGTAATCTTGGTTGTAGTTTCTTGCTATTCATCACTTTGAATATTTCTTGCCACTGCCATCTGGCCTGCATAGTTTCTGTTGAGAAATCAGCTGACATTCATATGGGTGCTCCCTTGTAGGTAACTAACTGTTTTTCTCTTGCTGCTTTTAATATTCTCTCTTTGTCTTTTCCCTTGGCATTTTAATTATGATGTGTCTTGGTGTGGTCCTCTTTGGATTCATTTTGTTTGGGGTTCTGTGCGCTTCCTGGACTTGTAAGTCTATTTCTTTCACCAGGTGGGGGAAGTTTTCGGTCATTATTTCTTCAAATAGGTTTTCAGTATCTTGCTCTCTCTCTCTTCTTCTGGCACCCCATAATTGTTGGTATGCTTGAAGTTGTCCCAGAGGCTCCTTACACTATCTTCATATTTTTGTATTCTTTTTTCTTTTTGCTTTTCTGGTTGAGTGTTTTTTGCTTCTTTGTATTTCAAATCTTTGACTTGATTCTTGCGATCCTCTAGTCTGCTGTTAGATCTCTGTAATATTTTTTATTTCAGTCAGTGTATGCTTAATTTCTAGTTGGTCCTTTTTCATATCCTCGAGGGTCTCGCTAAATTTATTGGCCTTTTCTAGAAAATTATTGAAAAACCTTATAACCATGGTTTTGAACTCTATATCCAGTCATTTGCTTTCCTCCATTTCTTTCATTTGTGACCTGTTTCTTTGTCTCCACATTTTGGCTGCTTCCCTGAGTTGATAGAGTGGCTTTGTGTGCTAGGTGTCCTATAGGGCCCAGTGGCTCAGCCTCCCCAGTTACCTGAGGTGGATACTCTTGGTGCACCCCTTTGTGGGCTGTGTGCACAGTCTTGTTGTAGTTAAGTCTTGATTGTTGTTGGTATCACTGGTAGGAATTGACCTCCAGGCCAATTGGCTGTGAGGATCAGCTGTGCTACACTGGGAGAACTTCTCTGCTGGAGACACCCTTATGGGAGAAGACTTGCCAAAGCCTCTGTGCTCAGCTTGAATGGGGCAGAGTCTCAGGGCAGAGAAGATAGCATTGGTTTCCCTTCAGCCCAGCCCTAATAGGCCCCTATGTCTCAGTGTCCCGTGGTAATCACTGTAAGCACCTCTGAGAGAAAGGCGCCCTCGAGTTCTGCCCGCTGCCAGACAGTCCAGTTTCTCCCTGAATGAGTCTGGGTCCCCAGAGTCTCTCCTGGAACTGGAGTTCAGTGTAGTCAGGAGCTTTTGTCTTCCTCCCGCTTGAGAAAGCCAGCCACGTATTCAGTTGCCCGCCCTCTCCGCGTGTTCGCCTTGGTACATCTGCCTTCTGCAGTTCCTCTTGAGTCTCAGTATGCTTTTCTCTTTCCTTCTAGTTGTAGAATTTCCACTTAGCCAGCCTTCCTGTGGTTCTGGATGATGTCCGTTTTGTCTTTTAGTTGTAGTTTTAAAATTGTTGTGCGAGGCAGCAGTTTTTAGGTATTTACCTATGCCACCATCTTGGTTTTTGGTTCATTTATTTTTAGATCAGAAGATTTGGGTTCTTGCCTCAACCCTCCTGTTGAATAGTTTTGTGTTTTTGAGAAACTATGCATTCTTTTAAAGCTTTATCTGTAAAATCAGGATAATGCCATCCTGCCCATTCCCACATGACAATGAATGCCACACAAAATCATATAATGGAAAAACTATGGAAATATGTAATTCTGCATTATAAAGGCAATTCATTATTATTTAAAACAAAGTACAACTGGTTATATAAAATTAGTGTAAGATCTATCATTGCTTCTAGGAGTTTAAAATATAAGATAATATATTGGCAAGAAAAAAGCACTCCCTGCAAATACCATTGTATCTGGAAAAATATTGTGAAATCTGGACATAAAATAACTGCCCAATTTCTGGAAATGTGCCCATTGTTGACATAAAGTAGAATAATGATTCTTTGTACAATTCTGATAACTGCAATTATCTGTCCTTTTTTTTTTTGGAGAATATTGTTTTGTTTTCTGCCCTTTTAACTCTTTCATACAAGACAGATAGCAAAAATTTAAAAAAATATATACCTTATTGATTTTACAGAGAGGAAGGGAGAGGGATAGAGTTAGAAACATCAATGGGAAACATCAGTCAGCTGTCTCCTGCACGCCCCCCCACCCCCTACCCCACCCCCCACTGGGGATGTACCCGCAACCCAGGAACATGCCCTTGACCAGAATCCAAGCTGGGACCCTTCAGTCTGCAGGCTGATGCTCTATCCACTGAGCCAAACCAATTAGAGCAGATAGCAAAATTTAAAAGTGGGTGTGAATATGCCTGAATACTGAAATTAAATGAAGCCTGCAGAAGGACATCCACTCTTTCAAATCCTTTCTTAGGGTTTTTCTGATGCAACCTGATCTTCATGTCCAGAGCTTGGTCCCAACAAGGCCTTGCCTTTGGTTTCCTGGCCTCTGCTGTGTGGCCCTATTCTGCTCTTCAATCAGTTATGTTGCTTCTGGCTGCCATTACATCCATCTTGTTTGGCAGCTTCATTATTCTTATCCTTGAGTTATTGAGTCCTTTGCATACAAGCCTGTCTGGATAGACTTATTCCTACTTGAACAGAAATATTTTGCCTGCTCTTCCTCAAATTTAGTGAGATATTAAAGAAACAAGTAAAACAGGGTCTCTGGCTTAAGGATTTCTTTTCAGAAGATTGTCAATGTTTAGGACACAATTGCCACCTATTCTCCTTGGGTTAAGGCTACCTAGTGGGGATATGAGCCAGGCTGCTCACCTGAACTGGTTGGCATTTGGAATTTCTGAATCAGGTTCCATGGAACAGATCACTCATAGTTCCTGTTTTCTCAGGCTGATTTAATAATTTCAGTTTAATACAAGCCTGGATACTCTTGTCTCTCTTACTCCAGACTCCCAGTGTTGGCACTCGCATAGAGAAGCTAGATTAGGGAGACAGGGAAGGAGAAGACCTTTTATGATAGAACTTGGATAAGTAACTTGAGCAACAGAGCATTTATTTTCTGTGATCTCTACAAACAACTCATTCTCAGCCTGTATTGCTCCTCACTAGGGTTGCTACAGAAGGCAGTTTTTAAAGGTTTCTCATTCCAACTCTACTGGGCATGCGTCATGGAGGCAGGAGCTGAATCTTACTAACCTTTGCATTCTCCATGCCTGAAAAAACAGAAGGCGCTCAAACACTTATTAAATGAACAGTCTAAAGGGAAGAAGGACCAGAAAGAGTGTAAGATTTTGTGTTTCACTGATACCTAATATTTTGTGACTAAGGCTGCCAAAGCATAGGCTACTTGACCAATCTCACCTTTCCTAACAAATAAAGTGTAGGCTAATAGTGCTCAGAACTTGCTGTGGTTTTCTTTTATTTTTACCTCAGCCCTCATTGAACTTGGAGTTTACCCAGTGTCTGCTCAGCCCAGTTAGGGATTTCAACAGAATCAATGGCTGCTCTCACCACAATTTTCTTGCCTCATATTTAGAGATTACAGGCTTTAAAAGAAGATTTAATTTTGAGACCAGAAAGTTATTTTGAGTAAGTGTGAAACTGGCTGACTGTATTGTGGTATTTCTGCTTCTAGTTTTGTCTAAAGATACTTAAGGAAAATAAGATTAAATATCAAGATAGTAATCAAGTTAATTAAATAGCAATCATTTATTGAACATCTGTACCAAGAACTGTACCAACATATGTACCAAGCACTTAACAGAAGTGATATATTTAGTCTATAACTTCCTTGTGAGTTAGAGCTGGACCCTGAGACTCAAACATGGAAAATAAATTACCCCTGGTATACAAGTTTATAAATGTCCATCTGGCTTTAAAGCCTGATTTCTTTCGATAACAAAATATGGGACTGCAGTTTTTTCAATTGTCTTCATAATTCAAAATCCCCCAGTTAAATAATTCTAGTAGCTCCAGAGTTCTCTAAATTAGGAGCAGTTTTAGGGTTACAGAACCCCCAATGATAAAAAGATGAAGGCAAGTCCTGCTCCTAGGAAATATGCTCTCCAAAAGACCTCCATTTTATAGTTTAATAGCACTCTTGGTCCCTGTGCCTTTATATCTGTCTTCTGGCCAGATGCAAAGTAAACCTTTTGGCAATTGCAACTATTAATTCTGCTGTTGATTTCAGATACAACCAGCAACTTCCATTCACTTGGAACCTAGGATAAGATTGGTGTTGGGACATATTGGAGAGATTACTGATGCAATGTTTACTTCAATATTGAGTACAGGGAGAGAGGCTATATTGGGCTTGCTTACAAACAAGGGATTTGATAACAAGCATACATACAAAGCAACTCTCCGGACATAAGGACTCTTGGTATATGTATGAAAAGTAAATGAATAAATATAAAGTGTGCTGCCTAGGTTGGGTATTTATTTAATCATTTGCATTTTTTAATTATATTTTAAATAATATAGGCATTTAAAAGCCCTATCCCTGAGGGAAGAAAATTCTTTCAAGTATTTTTAGAGGTAAATTAGGCTAGACAAAAGGAAAAATAGTATCTATTGAGATAAATTCTATATAGAGTAACGTGCCACATCAATCTATGTTGCCAAAGATTCCTAGATGTAGGATGGTGTATCTATTGCATGGATCCATTGGAAAACTTTGCCCTATAAATAAGCTCCTCAGCCTGGCCAGTGCAGCTCATTTGGTTGAACCTTGTCCCATGCACCAAGATGTCACTGGTTAGATTCTCAGTCAGGGCACATGCCTGTGTTGTGGGCTGGATCTCCAGTAGGGGGCATGCAGGAGGCAGCCAATTGATCTTTTTCTATCATCAATGTTTCTATCTCTCTTCTTCTCCCTACCTCTCTCTCTGAAATTAATAAAAACATACTTTAAAAGAAGTAAGCACCTCAGATATGTACTTTTTCATAATTGTTTAAATATTTGTTTGCAATTACAAAAAATGTTAGTTACTATTAGAAACGTTCATGTTATTGCCTTGAACTTTTTCTGATTTTTTTTTGGAAAATTGTCTTAACGTAAGCAGATGCTTACTCTGGCAAACACAGAACCTCACATTTTGCACTGAAGACATAGGTGAAGTATTTTCCTAAGGCAACCTGAGTTTCCAAGCATTTACATAGGCTTCTGACCCACACTTAACTTATTCTAATCTTGCCATTATAAAGTGGGAAAGTCCAGAATAAAATTTCAACATAAAAAATTAAACTTAAACACAAAAGGGAATAAAAGGGAAGAACCATGGTAATAATTTTCTAAGATGTAAAGAAAATGCAAATGAGCTCTCTTTGTGAGCTTATGAAAGATACATGAAACAGGATAAGACAGCCATCTGTTAAAATTTAAAAGCAACATTTTGGTTAGTTATTGGCTAGTCTTAATAAGCTTAAATGTTGTTAGTTCACATGCAGAGAATTTCAATCTAAAGTCAACTCTTCATTATTTTTCAATCAGCATTTCATGATCAATGTCAGATCACTGTAGCTCATGCATAGCAGAAGGTGGACCAGATGCTGAACATTAAATTAGCAAAATAACAAGGCAAAATTCTCCTTGAAAGTTCTGATTCACTCCTTGCCTTCCTCCCACACATAAAAATTGGAGACTGTAAAAAAGAGAGAGAAGAGGAAAATTGGAGAATGCAAAAAAGAGGGATAAGGGGAGAGAGAGAGAAAGAGAGAAAGATTGGAACAGACTGTAGTAGTCATATGGTACTGGGTCCTTGTTTATGTTATTTAACCTTGTTTTGTTTATGCATTGTGTAGGTGGCAAATAGCTGGTAGAAGATGTCTGTATTCTCTAAAGGTTATTTAGACTTTCTCAAGACTAGTTCATTTGACAAATAAACTGAATCCATAACTCAGATGCTACTGCCTCTCTTTAAAAGAGAATTTCCTGGGTTCTCTCTTTTCTTTTTAAAAAAATGTGTTTTTATTGATTTCAGAGAGGAAGGGAGAGGGGAGAAAGAGATAGAAACATTGATTGGCTGCCTACTGCATGCTCCCTACTGGGGATTGAGCCCACAACCCAAACCGGTGACCCCTTGGTGCATGGGACAGCGCTCAATAAACTGAGCCACATCAACCGGGCTGGGTTCTCTGTTCTAGTCTAGCTTTGCCACATTCCATACATATGTATTCCCTTTTAAATGGCTCTTGGCCTAGTTACAGACATGGTCAGGAAAGAAAGTTGTTAGTCTTTTATGAATGGCAAATAGCTTATGTGCACACATATTGATAATTAAGTCTTTCATTCCAATTCAGTCATCCTAACTTTAGAAGCTAATCAATCTGATCCTTATGCTAAATCAGGGGTGGGGAATATCTGGCCCGCGGGCCGTATTCCTAAGGCCCTCGAAATCATTTGGTCTGGCCCTGCCAAGGCATTAGGAGTAAGTTAATTAAATTTTTGACCAACTATAGCAGGCTAATTTTCAAGTTGGTAATTTTGTATGGCCTGAAAATGATGTTATAAATATCCAAATGGCCCTTGGCAGAAAAAAAGTTCCCCACCTCTGTGTTAAATGATGAAGTTCAGATACCTTCTGATTTTTAATAGTATACTCTTAGTTGAAAATAACAAAAAAGGGGCAGAAATATGCATGTTATGGTTCCCAGAGCAGCCATTCCATTGTTTGACAAAGTAGACCAAGACTCTGTGTTCAGAGTTGACGTACTGGATTCCTAAATGTCTTTTGGAAACCTTGTTAGATGCGTAATGCATACGATTTGTCCTCCACATTTATTTTTTTAATTGAAATGTATCCAGAATCTTCTCAACTCTGAACTGCCATATTATATTGCAGTCTGTTGATCAAGATTGATTCTGAGCATGTGGGATACATTTTAAACAAGAAAGAATCTTGTTTGTTGTTTGTAATGTGATGGCTAATGCACTGGAAACAGACTGCGCAGACATTAAACTTCTGTCCACACATCTATGTTCAACAGCCCAAATAGCAAATGTTTGCCTTGATGATTGCTTTTGCTGAAGAGGTACAAACTGCTATGGCTTCAATTTTTTTTTTTTTTTGGCATTCTTATTCTTTTTAAAAAGCACTCTGACTTGAATATAAACACTGTCACAAAAATTATATCCTTTTAGTAGACATTTTTAGAGACTGGTTAGGTGCTATGTTTCTGAAAGAAACACTAGAATATAATCATTCTGCTTAATAGGAGCAGAAAGTCATTTCTTAAACTGACCCTACGGCCACCTCATTAATGCTCAGGATGAACTGAACAGACTGATTTGATCGTCTCTCTTTCCACAAGAGCTCTCAATGCATGAAACGGCTTGCATGTGTGATTTAGTTTCCATGTTTTCCAGTAACTTAATGATGCACAGAAAGCTGAAATAAAATTCCCACATCCCTGCCCCCCAGATAGAACATGCACGTTCTCACTCTTTAAACATCTGTCTGTTAGAGACAAAAGAGTATTGTGGTTGATGGAAAGATGATAGCTTAGCGCCTGTTTAGTGGTTTGTTTTTCTAATAAATTATTTCAAAATTGTCCTGCTAGTGCTCTGGGGACCCATCACCATTATTGTATGTAGCTTCAGGATAGAAAGGGGGTTGGAGAGGCAGCTTAGCCTAGTATAACAGATATTTACTCTGTTCTACTCTACTCTAAGCTTATACCTCCAGACAAGTATTAGAGTGTTTTATATTTAAATCACAGCTCTGTAATTCAGCAGCATTTTATAAAACCCCATTTTCTCTCTCAGTTTTTCACCATAGTGATGCCTGACCCCTCATTTTTTCCCTTTGCTTCCTATCTTACCAAGCCGCAAGCCATGATGTCCAATATTGTTTGAAGCATCCCTTTCCTCCAATTAGATATCACTGCACTTATTCTGTAAATTCAGAAAGATAAAACCCTGGAGACTGGGCTTACCAAGAAAATTCACATTAAAAGAGAGCAGACAAGAGGGAAGAGAAAGAGTATGAGCAAAAATGACCAAATTCTTTATAACTGGAGGTGACGTAAGAAGGCTAGGATCAGTCACACATTAAATTTTTGTCTCCATCAGAATAATTTTTACCTTAAATGAGACCTATTAATATGAGTGGCACCATATTGGTTAAGCCAGATAAAAACACCATGCCAGAACAAAATAAACTGACAAACAAAATAGACCCAGAGACACTGAAGCATGCAACAGACTGAGGTATTTCAAAGGGAAGGGGGGGAGGGTAGGAGTGGGAAGAGATTAACCAAAGAATTTATATGCCTGTATAAGTGTCCATAGACACAGACAGTAGTGCAGTGAAGGCCTGGGGAGGGGGAGGGAATGGGGTGAAGGAGGTCAATGGGAGGAAAAGGGGATATCCGTAATAATTTCAACAATAAATTAAAAAAAAAAAACACAAACAAAAACAACAAGAAACATCACCATGTCTGTAACCCACAGTATATTCATGAGCAATTCAGAGATATGAAAATAGACATTTAGGAAGGTAAAATTTTGACTTTCACATATAAGAATCAAGATACTACAACAGTAATTAATTATTTAGTCATTCTGAAGGTAAAATAGACAGTTTACCTTTGGTTTGGATTTTATATGGAGGTGATAGATGTTTCCCTTTCTTTTGGAGAACCTTTGCCCTCCTTTCTATTATCTATCACCCAAGCTTCTGAAAGTCAGTACACATGGAATTTTTGAACAGTCCTCTGTCCTAATTTGGTGGGCTGAACTGTATGACTTAGAAGAAACATCAAAGTTTCTTTTAACTTTTCTTCCTAGAGACTTTGGTAGGGGCAGAAATAGAATATTGGGGACCAGCTATAAATGTAAAAAGTATTAATCATGCTCTATTAACTATGATTGCTTTGTTCTGATTAAAGAAGGCACATTCTAACCTGGCTGGGAGTTGTATGGGACCTGGGAGCTCACCTGAAAACGCAGCCCATCCCCCCCATCAGGGAGCTGCCTATTATCATGGAAAGATTAACAACCTTGTTGCAGAAACCAGAACTGCCTGCCCTTTGAAAACCCCCAGGCTTGTGCATATCACAAACCCTTTCTAGACCCCCCAGCCTTTGCATACCTGCAGGCCTTTGCAAATCTCCAGCCTGCATTACCTGTTGACTGTCCATTTGGCATACCCTTTTGCCTACTTCCCTATGTAATCTTTGTCCTTCTACCCAATATAAGCAGCTGGCTTATGGTGGGGTGCAGAGTAGATTTTTGTGGATGACCTGCTGCTCTCCCATACTGCTGGCAGTATTGGAATAAATGTGCATATATGATTCAGCCTGTCTCTGCTTAATTGGCTCAAGTAGTGATAGGCAGCGCAGACCCATTGATTGTCCGGTTACAACTTGACCTTGTTATAGAGGGTTAACTTCCTATTTCTTAGCCTCTAATTCCTGCTGATATGTCTTGTTTCTTACTTTATATTTACAGATATTATGTTCCAACCACACTACTAGGTTAAGCTTATATCTATCATGTATCTCTGCCAGGATTCTGCTTTTAGACTAAAAATCAGTGTTAGTTCCCTCACACCTATCCTGATAAAATAGTCTGTCTAAGTCTTTATCTTTTTTCAGAGAGGAAGGGAGAGGGGGAGAGAGATAGAAACATCAATGATGAGAATCATCTATCAGCTGCCTCCTGCATGCCCCCTAACTGGGGATCGAGCCTGCTGCAATCCAGGCATGTACCCCCGACTGGAATCAAACTTGGGACCCTTTAGTATACAGGCCAACGCTCCAGCCACTGAGCCAAACTAGCCAAGGCTAAGTCTTTATCTTTGAAATTCTCCTAAGAGCAGGAAAAATAGCTACATACCCCTCCTCCCCATACCTCCATCCTGTAATTTCTTCATTTGTGAAAACAGTTTCTATTATGTTCTTTGCTTCCAGGGTGAGTGTTAAATTTTACCTCCATATTTATTTTTCTTTTGTAAGTGGATATTGCTTTCTTGATAGCAAATACAAGATTCCTGTCAAGTTTGTTTCCAATTTTGGGTAAGATAGTGTGAGTGTGTGTATAAGCAGGGTGGTGGAGGACCAAATCATAACTTATTTGAAGATTCCCTTGCATGACGAGATCATTCTGTTTCTGGTAGTCAGTTTGTGTTTCCCCAGAAGCAGGTCCTGAGACAAGATAAGGACTTGAGTGCAAATAGCTTGTTTGGCAGGTGCAGGACACAGGAGTGGGCAAGTGGGGGAGAGACACAGAGAAGGCGAGGTAGCCACAGCTATTAGTGATTTGATCTTAATATCTTTGTAAAATTATGAAAAATGGTGTAAAACACACACCTGTCTTGCATGGGAGGTGAGCCACTGGGCATGTCTATAGCAACTCCATTTAGCTATTGGTTTAGGCCAGCCGTCACCATCCTTTCAGACCTCATGAACCACCAGTGGTCCATGGACCACCGGTTGGCAACCGCTGCTCCAAAGGTTTCCTTAAACCACCAGTTGCTAACCTTTCAGAAATCACGGACCACCAGTTGGTGACCGCTGATTTAGGCTACCCCTTGGGGTGGAGGTGTTAGTTCCGTAGAAACATAGGCTTGCTGAATGCGAGCATGACAGTTTACCAAGGCTTCAGAGTCTCCTGGGCAAACAGAAGTAGACACTGGCAGTTGTACAGCAGCAAACTGAAGTAATGAGACCTGAGGTATCTGGGCAGGGAACCAACAGCATCTGTTAGAGATAGTTAACAGTTTTATTTTCATGATTTCTAGTTACCTGGTACATGTAAAACACACATATTTCTGGGTTCATTGTAGGTCCTCAGAAATGGACTTGCTTCTTATTCCTTTCAGTAAGTAAAATTTCCACATCATGAAATAACCTTTGACTTGATTAATCTCCACACCTGAAGACTTTCCAATGACAGGGTTATTTCAAAACTAGTCTTGCCAAGTAATACTTAAGGGTGCTCTGTATTTGATCAAAATCATTTTAGTAAGATCTATTAGAGCCCTGCTATTTGTGATTGGAATTTCATTTTATGTTTTGTTTTTTCTTTTGATCCTCACCCGAGAATATGTTCTCATGGATTTTTAGAGAGAAAGAAAGAGAGAGAGAGAGAGAGAGAGAGAGAGAGAGAGAGAGAGAGAGAGAGAGGAACATTGATTGATGTGAAAGAGAAACATTAATTTATTGCCTCTAGTATATGCCCAGACCAGGGATCAAACAACCTTTTGGTATATTGGGACGATGCTCCAACCAATAGAGCCACGTGGCCAGGGCTCATTTTATGGTTTAAATGCTTAGACTAGACATATGTTAACCATCCTATCTGTACTAATAAAAGGGTAATATGCTAATTAGACCAGGTAGACTGAACATCTTTAGGACGTCCTTCTGGATAAAGCAGCGGCTGCGAGGGCTGAGGCAAGCTGCCACGGCTGAGAGGGCCCATCACTGAGCCCCAGCCAGGTCGGCAGGGCCTCCCTTGCTCAGATGGTTTACTTTTTAAAAAAAATATATTTTTATCGATTTCAGAGAGGTAGGTAATGGGAGAGATAGAAACATCAATGATGAGAGAGAATCATTGATTGGCTACTTCCTGCATGCACTACACTGGGGATGGAGCCCACAATCTAGGCATGTGCCCCAACCAGGAATCTATCTCCTGACTCATATGTCGATGCTCAACCACTAAGCCACATCAGCTGCGTGGTTTACTTTTAACTTTCAACATAGGCTTGAGTTTAATCATCTGTATCTTTCTTGCCCTCAGTCTGTTGGCCCCATTTGCTATTCAACACTCTTTTTTATTTTAAATTTAATAAGTCATTATTGTTCAGATTATTACAGTTGTTCATCTTTTTACCCCCATAGCTCCCCTTCACCCGGTTCCCACCTCACCATCTGCCCTTACCTCCCCGCCACTGTCCTCATCCATAGGTGTACGATTTTTGTCCAGTCTCTTCCCGCACTCCCCACTCCCCTTTCCTCCCCGAGAATTGTCAGTCCACACCCTTTCTATGCCCCTGATTCTATTATATTCACCAGTTTATAATGTTCATAAGATTTTTTTATTCACTTGATTTTTAGATTCACTTGTTGATAGTTGTTATGTACTTGTTGTTCATAATTTTTATCTTTATCTTTTTCTTCTTCTTCCTCTTCTTAAAGAATACCTTTCAGCATTTCATATAATACTGGCATGGTGTTGATGAACTCCTTTAGCTTTTTCTTATCTGTGAAGCTCTTTATCTGCCTTTCAATTCTGAATGATAACTTTGCTGGGTAGAGTAATCTTGGTTGTAGGTTCTTGCTATTCATCACTTTGAATATTTCTTGCCACTGCCATCTGGCCTGCATAGTTTCTGTTGAGAAATCAGCTGACATTCATATGGGTGCTCCCTTGTAGGTAACTAACTGTTTTTCTCTTGCTGCTTTTAATATTCTCTCTTTGTCTTTTGCTCTTGGCATTTTAATTATGATGTGTTTTGGTGTGGTCCTTTGGATTCATTTTGTTTGGGGTTCTGTGCGCTTCCTGGACTTGTAAGTCTATTTCTTTCACCAGGTGGGGGAAGTTTTTGGTCATTATGTCTTCAAATAGGTTTTCAGTATCTTGCTCTCTCTCTTCTTCTGGCACCCCCATAATTCGGATGTTGATATTCTTGAGGTTCCTTACAGTATCTTCAAATTTTTGTATTCTTTTTTCCTTTTGCTTTTCTGGTTGAGTGTTTTTTGCTTCTTTGTATTTCAAATCTTTGACTTGATTCTTGCGGTCCTCTAGTCTGCTGTTGAATCTCTGTATATTATTTTTTATTTCAGTCAGTGTATGCTTAATTTCTAGTTGGTCCTTTTTCATATCCTCGAGGGTCTCGCTAAATTTATTGGCCTTTTCTGGAAAATTTTTGAAAAACCTTATAACCATGGTTTTGGACTCTATATCCAGTCATTTGCTTTCCTCCATTTCTTTCATTTGTGATCTGTTTCTTTGTCTCCGCATTTTCGCTGCTTCCCTGAGTTGGTAGAGTAGCTTTGTGTGCTAGGTGTCCTATAGGGCCCAGTGGCTCAGCCTCCCCAGTTACCTGAGGTGGACACTCTTGGTGCACCCCTTTGTGGACTGTGTGCACAGTCTTGTTGTAGTTAAGTCTTGATTGTTGTTGGTATCATTGGGAGGAATTGACCTCCAGGCCAATTGGCTGTGAGGATCAGCTGTGCTACACTGGGAGAACTTCTGTGCTGGAGACAGCCTTATGAGACAAGACTTGCAAAATTGCAAAAGCCTCATTGCTCAGCTTGGATGGGGCAGAGTCTCAGGGCAGAGCAGACAGCCTTGGCTTCCTCTCATCCCTGCCCTATGAGGCCCCTGGACCTCAGTGTCCCTCAGTAATCTCTGCAAGCACCTCTGAGAGAAAGGCGCCCTCGAGTTTCGCCCACTGCCAGACAGTCAGTTTCTCTCTGAATGAGTCTGGGTTCCCAGAGTCTTGCCCGGAACTGGAGTTCAGTGCAGTCGGGAGCTTCCGTCTCCCTCCTGCTTGAGAAAGCCAGCTGCGCACTCAGCAGTCAGTCCTCTCCATGCGCACGTGCTCCTCGGTACCTCTGCCTTCCATAGTTCCTCTGAGGCTCAGTGTGCTTTTCTCTATTCCTGACAGTCCAGATTCCCCCCGAATGAGTCTAGGTCCCCAGAGTCTCACCCGGAACTGGAGTTCAGCACAGTCTGGAGCTTTTGTCTCCCTCCCGCTTGAGAAAGCCAGCCGTGCACTCAGCCGCCAGTCCTCTCCGCGCTCGCGCCTCCCTACCTCAGCCTTTTGCAGCTCCTCTGAGTCTCAATGTGCTTTTCTCTTTCCCTCTAGTTGTAGAATTTCCACTCAGCCAGCTTTCCTGTGGTTCTGGATGATGTCCGTTTTGTCTTTTAGTTGTAGTTTTAAAATTGTTGTGCGAGGCAGCAGTTTAGGTGTTTACCTATGCCGCCATCTTGGTTTCTCCTCAACACTCTTTTTGATGCTTTAGTTCTTATTAAGTTTACTTCCAGAAAATTTATTGGACTGCCTTCTATTATAAGGACTTATTAAAACTGAGAGGAGTAAAGTGTATAAACAAGTGGGAATAAGTTTTTCCCATCCTAATTCTAAATAAATTCTAAATAATTTATAACAAAGCAATACAGATTGAATTCCCAGATATTCAAATGTGCACTTTCTTTTTATTTTACTCATTGTTCCATGCTTCTCAGCATTGAGGCCACAGAGCTTGTGAAAGTTATTTTGGAAATTCTTAAATGTCTATTAGAATTATTAAATTAAAAGGTTTCCTTAGAAAAAAATGTATACATACCACATAGACACAGACAATAGTGTGATGATAGCCAGAGGTAAAGGGGTGGCGGGGGTGGCGGGGAGGTGGGCAAAGGAAAGTGGGGGTGGAATAAGGATGGAAAGAGACTTTGCTTGAGGCAATGGATGCATAATGCAGTGTGCAAGATGATGTTTTATTGAATTGTACACTCGAAACCCATATGATTTTACAAACCAATATCATCCCAATTAATTCAATAGAAAAAAGTTTTCATTGTATGGAAAAAAAAATAGATAAAAACTTACCTTAGTTGATGATGAATTTTTAACCATTAACAAAAAATCTTTTTTGCAAGGATGACTCTATATTAAAAGTTATGAATTTTCAAACAAAGAGAGTAATCCAAAAATTAAAAGATGATCAATAAGAATCTCAGCTATGTGGAATTTAAATAATTCACTCCCAGATTATTCTTGAATTCCAGAGAAGATAATGAACATTGCAAACTTATTAGAAATCAGGGAAATGAAACACATTATACCCTGTCCGGACAGGTTATAGTACAAGCTATAATCAAAGTCCTAATGCTTACATGAGAAGAGATGGCAAAAATAAAGGAATTAAGAAGTTAGGAAAAAGAAAAAAAAATGGAAGCAAGAAGAGAAAAATGGAGATAAAAGATGTTATTTATGAGAAAGAAAGTAAAATTGTAAAAAAGTAGTAGAGAAGATAAATCTAATCTAATCCGTTTCTTGGAAAATGACAGGAAAATGATGGAGTAAATAGTAAAAACAAACAAAAAAGGAGCACATATATATTTATTGATTAATGAGTTTATAAGTGGGAAATGTGTGCTGGCATTATACTACGCACCTTATTTCATTTAATCTTCACAAAAACCCTTTGAGAAGGGCACTACTCTCATCCTCATTTCACATATGAATAATCTGAGGTTTAGGGAGATTAGAGAGAGTAAGGAATGTGTGCAAGATTCCGCAGCTAGAGCTCAAACCCAGACATTTTAACTCCAGCATCTTCATTCCTAACCATTTGTTGGAGATGGTGGTTCATATTTCCTTTATTTTAGTTCTAATGGGAAATTCCAGTATCGGTTTTATAAATCTCCCTTCTAAGAATTCTAGTGTCAAGTTTAAAGTACTTTTGAGTTAACAAACATTTCCAGGAAAAATCCTGGAATGGCATCAAGATTTTAAAAGAAGTTTATTCTTACAAATGCATGGAAGCACCTCCTGCAAATATAGGAAATTTAGTATCTGCAGTGGGTGGTGAACTTGAACTCTCAGCCCCAAGGTTCTGTGGTTTTCTGGTTAACAGGAGGAACGTTGTAGGAGGGAATACAGTCTGCAAATTCTGTCCATAGCTCTGGAGGCACGTGAACAACTAGTGGGAATTTCAGTATCCTGAACCCTTTACAACTGCGTTTTTCCCTCCCTCCAATGAGCAGTCTTTTTAGGACTAAAGAACAGACTAAGAGTCAGTGGGAAAAAAAAATCCCATGGCCATGGAGAAAAGTTTAAATCAGAAAGACTTTTTTCTAAAACCACATTACTTTTCACACTTAATATGTTCATTGCCTTGAACATGCACAATTTCTGAATCTATTCAACTGTTTGCCTTTTTTCTTGTTAATGCAGACTGCAAATATGATATCTGAACCTAATTTAACAATTTTAACTTCTTTAACACCACAAATAAAGTTGATGAAATTTCTCAGCACAACATATAAGTCCTTTCAGGGTAAGGTATTATGGTTTAAATTATGCACGCACAAATTCTTAATATTTAAATATTTTTTGTTGATTTCAGCATTTCAGAATACTCTTTCATAAAAGATAGGGTTTTACATTATAGAAAGAAAGTCAAATAATTTTGCAGGGAACATAGATTATGTTCCTTGGTTGGGTGCCAGTGACCATCTGGCCTCAATGAAGGGAAATCTCCAAAGGAACAGTGTAGAGGGTGGTAAAACATTTAGAACAAAAGAGTAAAATGGATTAATCAGTTATTAATAGGGTAGGAAGTAGCATCGATGTTAAGTCAAGCATCTGATTAAGTAATTACTGTGTTAGCAAAAAAATATTTAAGGAATCATTGTAGAGATGTAAGCTACTAATATAAGCTACTAAATTAAAAGGTACAAACTCTCAAATACAGTAGTCCCAAAATTAAAAGATATAATGTAAGCTACTAATTCTTGTCTTGATTTTCTTTATGCACTTGAAGAGGTTGCCAAGAACTGGCACACAGTAGGTTTTCAAATATATGCTCAACGGAAGAAAAGAGTATTTACTTACACTATGAAGTATGTTAATGCAGAGCAAACATTGTAACACTAAGGCAGAAAGGATTTTCTCTGTTTATTGGTATCTGCTGAGAATGCAAGCATGTAATAAAATTAGGTGAGTTTTTCTCAGGACTTGGAGTGACACTGTAGAAAGGCCCAGGTGTAATCATGGATTAGATATTCTTTGCAACACTAATGAAGCCAGTAAACTTGGAAGATTAAAAGAGATTCACTTCTAAAGATTACAGCGGACTTTGTTAATTAAATTATATGTTTACTATATATTAAGTCTAGTTCAAGAGGCTTCTTTTTGAATTAGAAAATTTTCATTTAGATCACCATGACATAAGTTATGGAAGTATTTCTCTAAGGCTTGGGGGTATTTTAAATCTAGGTTCCTTTCAGTGGGATATAGATTTTTTTTAAGGGCAAGTAAATATTTCTCTTACTTTCCTTGGCAGTATGAAAAAAGTCAAATGGCCTATGCAGTAGTCATTAGAGATTCATTTCATGTATAACCCTAGAGCTGTGCCATGGAAAAAGAATGGGTGAAGGAGGGAACTAAAGTTTTAGAATCCCAAATGTCACATTGCAGGTGATTATTAATTCAAAATATTTTTAGCTGAGGTCTCCATAATCAGAGCTAATCAGACTATTGACTATATTCAAGAGCTAAGTAATTAAAAGGAAGAACTCAACATCAAATTTACCTAATCTCTGTGATTATTCTTGCCATGTTGTTAGCTTTTATGACTTGCTGGGATGTAACTTTTATACTTGTTGACTTGCTATATCTTTTAAAATAAAATTTACTTTCTAATAAGCTTCAAATATTGAAAAGATCAATCTAAAGTGACAGTATTGGAATATTTTGTCCTTGATTGGAAATACTTAGCCCAAAAAAGTAACATTTCAACATTTAACTTAATTTGACTTTAAATTGGTATTTCAATAAATGATTAAGGTTTTAAATAAGAAAGCATTGTTTCCACACATTTCAAATTTAAGGCACAGTGGAAAGTGATAGATCCTCCCTTCCCCCAACTGGTGGGCGGAGTATGACATAACCTGCGTCTGCCGCCGGGACATCCCCGAGACATTGAACCACCAATCATCGCGTGCCAAGTGCCCTGGGCCCCACCCCTTTCTGTTCCTCCCCTCAAAAGGCGTGTTCACCTTTGCACGTGTTGCTGCTTTCCCCAGTCTGCGAGACAGTCAGGTGGGTTCTTCTCCTCCTCCTCCTCCTCCTCTAATCCTGGTTTTTCTATCTCGCCCGTTAGTGTGGAATAAACTCCCTCTTTTAACATGCCTTGGTCTCCGACTCCCATTTCCTGCGCCTCGAACCTTAAAGAATGAATGTTTGGGATAAAGTGCCAGTGGGCAAAATTTCCACATTCAGTAAACTAATCATAAAGGAAATTTAATTTTTCCTTTAACAATACGAATAGTTTTCTCAAGACAATGGACATAGATCTAATCATGCTTCAGAAACTCCAGGAGCTGAAACCCAATTAAGGAGTCAACTCTGAACATTCAGAGAAGGAAGAGCATTTCATGTAGAGGAAAGTGAGTTCAGAGTCAGAAAAGACTGAAGTTTTGAGGCATAATTATAGGATTTGAGCCTTAATCAATAAGCAAGTCCAGTTCATAGTCTAGAAGATGCTAGGAGATTATACTTGATTCCTAGCATAATTTATCTACTTTAGGATAGTTCTCTCTTGTCTTTACAATAGAGATGACAGTATTACCAACCAAGGAGCCTAATATTGTTCCTATAAGGGTTGTCAGGTTATATTTTCAACTGAGAAAGTTAGAAACATCTACATGTTTGTGAAAGGGCAGAGCAGGACAGCACAAAATGTATTGTACCCTCCATCCTGTGTATATGACTCCTTTCTCTGAGAAAACCGCGAGAATGTAACAGTTGCATAAACCTGCCAATAAGAATGTCAAGAAGTAGACTCAGTCCAAATTAGGCAAGCTGCACAGAAACCGCCACCCCCCTCCGTGTAACCAGACCCCTGACCCTGCCCCCTGACCAATCAACGGGGCCACGATCGTTCCCCCCGCCCACTGCTTTGGACCCCCTTTAAAGCCTTTGTTCTCCCAAGGCTCCTCCTCTTCTCCCCACCTCCCCGCTGCGCCAGTGTGTGTGTGTGGGACTGAGCTCAAGCTAGCTTGAATACAGACTCTTTGCTTTTGCATCGGACTCATCTGGCTCCCTGGTGGTTTTTCTTGGGGACCCCGAATTCTGGGCATAACAGTTTGGTATATCATTAATCCTAGCTGTCAAAGATACATCTAATTATATCCTAAATCACATCACAGGAGTACTATGCCATTATAGTATTGGTAACACAACTTAATCATCACTCAGAAGCTATCAATTGTTTACATTGACTGACATTATTTAACTCCTTCAGACTTTTAACCATCCATCCAAAATCACTTAAGACTGGCATATGGAAGCTAACTCAAGGAACTTTGCGAGAACTTTCTACTCCTTTACCATTTTGGGGAAAATTTCTGAAAATTATTTTTATTTCCATATTTTACTTCAGGTCCCCCCCCCCTAACTTTTAATGTTGATAAATTAGAACTGCTTTGAACTCCCTTTGATTTCACTTCTGCTAAACTGTGGATCGTTTTATTTTATTAAAGGATTGAAATGTAAGAGAGGGAAATCTAAGATTCCTTTCCAAGTCTGCAGAAAAGCCAACCCAGGTACCCTTTCTTTCTGAATGCCATGTTTTCCAACATCTAGTCCCAGCATAGATCTTGTGGATATAAAGTATGAGTGAATCACAAATTCTAATGTCTTCCACATCCCTTTAAGGATGTAAAACCAACCAATCAACAACCTTTGTAATCTTTCTTTAGGTGCTTAGTTTGAGGAAATCAAAACCTGACCGTGGTTAACATGCTCTTTTGAAGTGATGATTTAAGTGGTGTATTAGGGTTTGAATGCTCAAGGGTAATGAGCTAGCTTCCTTTCTTTCCCTCCCTCCCTCCCTCCCTCCCTCCCTCCCTCCCTCCCTCCCTCCCTCCCTCCCTCCCTCCCTCCCTTCCATCCTTCCTTTTTGTCCTCTTTGAAGTAATGCAAAAACTAGTTGGTGTTGACTGTATGGCTCGAACTGCTCACCCCCTAGGAAGAATTTAAATGTTTAAAGTCTTAGATTGGTTGGTAGTGCTTTTAAAATATGGGTATCAACTCTGCCTCTATCTCAGAGATTAGCAGCTGACTTTTAATGAAAAGTCTATTGCTTTTTTTTGGCAAATGCTGTAACATCCCATAGAAATCCTCATTAGTCCTATTGACAGGGTCTTTCATGCCATTCAGTGTGCTCTGGAGTTGGTCTATTGCCCTATTTCCCAGGCTGGAAAGATGACCATCCTGTATCTGGGATCCTAAGATTTCCACACAAAGGTTTGCAAGTGCTCCTCATGTACTGTGCTGATAACAGGAGGATAAAAGTGAGCTATGTGCTAAACTCTTGCTTTCCTGAGTGTTAGGACTCAGAGATAGTAGATGTTGACAATATACAATGTCTGTACTTGAATGTCTATTACTCCCTATGATCTTGTTAGAACAGTGCTGTCATATAGAAGGGGAACCTAAGGACTTAACATTATCCCTTGATAATTCCCATTGTAGGGAAACCTAATATATAGGAATCCTTGCTACAGCCTTTGTCTGAGAAATTGAAACTGGACAACCAATGGGTCTGGGCTGCCGGTCACTACTTGAGCCAATTAAGCAGAGACAGGGTTGAATCATATATGAGCATTTATTCCAATACTGCTGGCAGTATGGGAGAGCAGCAGGTCATCCACAAAATCTGCTCTGCCCCTCCCCATAAACCAGCTGCTTATATTGGGTAGAAGGACAAAGATTACATGGGGAAGTAGGCAAAATGGGCAGTTTACAGGCAATGCTGGCTGGGGGCTTAGAAAGGTATGCAGAGGACTGGGGTTTGTAAAGGCTTGGCACCTCTGGTTTCTGCAACAAGGTTGTTAATCTTTCCATGATAATAGGCAGATCGGCCGAATTTCAGGTGAGCTCCCAGGTCCTGTTTGCACAACTCCCAACCAGGTTAGAATGTGCTTTCTTTAATCAGAAAAACACAGAGCATGATTAATATTTCTTATAATTATAGCTGGTCCCCAATATTCTATTTCTGCCCCTAACCAAGTGATGCCAAGCTTATAGAAAAGCTAGTTTTGTTAGCAGAGGTATGTAATGTCCCAGTAGGCTAACCTAGCAGCTTGGACAAACTATGTTAAACTCTTGACATTTTTAGGCTTTCTAGCTATGTAATTATCTTTATGGTTAGAGGTAGAGAGACAGAAAAGGTAACAGTCCACCTCTCCCTGGTCTTCAGTTTGATCACATTCCCTCTAGGTACATGGCTACTAATGTAAGGAATAGTTCTCCTATTAGAATATCTGAGATCTTGTTCCAGGGACAATCAAGTAGAGTTGTATCTAGATGAGTAATGGAAATATGTGGAAAATTAGTAGTGGGAAATTATCTTGATTTTCTTTTGTGTAGTTTTTCTAAGATAGGCATGAATTACATTTTAAATAAGAAAAGCATTATATTTAAGATTATGTTCATCATTTTCTAGGAGCAAATTTCAGCTCCTGTCTCTTACCCTACCCCCTTTCCCAAGGCAGAATGCAAGGATTTCGTTACCTTATCTACTCATTTAAAAACATGCTTGAGATCCATCACAAGTAGCAGCTGTTATAAGATTCCCTTAAGCACTCAATCCCCTGTGACATATTCCATTTATCATCCTTTTGTGGAGACTATAGCATTAGCTGCCCCATGTGTTGAGACTTGCTGGTTTTATTTTATTGCCCTGGATTGCTGCTTTCAGATTGCTCCAAAAATGAACTTATTTAATAATGCTCAGTTTGTCATGTTCCCTCTTTCTCAAGTTACTATTCTAAAGTCTCCTCCGGCGTCTAAGAAAACTCTTTGTCTACTCTGTAGAGTTCTTGCTTTTTACTTTGTACCCGCCAACCACTTCATAGTGGTAGTTTGTGCAGGTTTATGCTAAGAGTTTCTTTGAAGAGCAGGTAAATTAGAATTGCTTTGAACTCCCTCTAATCAAACCTGCTGTTTGAAGTTCTGCCTGTGATTTCACTTTTGCTGAACTGTGTTCAGCGTTGGCAGTTATCTTTATTCTTTCCAGTGGATGAAAATTTGGAATTAAAGGAGTGATCTTTTTATTTTCTATTTCTAAAGATACATTTATTTAACTGGCCAAAAGAATCACTGAGGTTCTGGAAATACCAAATTTCCAGAGATCATCTGGTTCAACCTTCTCATTTGTCTGAATGAGAAAAAGGAGCCTCAGACCTCAAGAACATGGTAACTAAACTAAAACCAGAATCCAGCTGTCTGGCCTCCAAGTCTAGTGCCTCTTTCCTACTACTAGTATATCTGGCCTACTTTACTCTCAGTGAAAAATACAATTTTATTTCTTAATTTTCAAGGCCAAGAAATGAAGGAAAGCAATCTTGGTTATTAGAGAAAATTTGGTTGGGAAGAACAGAAATGGACTGTTAAATTTATGCAAAAGGAAATTTACTGAAAGGTCATGAGAGGCTCATTTATTTCCTCAGCAGAGGTCTTCAAAATGGCAAGTGATCAGGGGGACTCAGAGGGAGAAATAGCATGTTCATTCGCCAAGGCGGCCTCAATGTTCCTCTTAGCTTGACACATTAGACAGGATTTTCCTGACTATAGGCCCCTGAGATCTCTTTTCTTAGAGTATTTATTTTAGAAAGTTTGCAATGCTAAATTCTTTCTCTGCCCCTTTGAGATATAAATCTTCTCTCAGCCTCCTGCCAGTTTTATGTCTTTCTTAAGGACCTGGGAGCTATCCTTTTAGAATGTAACCATCAAAAAAGATAGGACCCCTGCCCGACCAGTGTCACTCAGTGGTTCAGCATTGACCTATCAACTAGGAGGTCACGGTTCAATTCCCGGTCAGGGTACATGCCCATGTTGTGGGCTTGGTCCCCACTGGGAGACATGCACAAGGCAGCCAATCAATGCATAAAATTCTACCTTTAAGAGTTTATACTAGGGAAACAACCAGGTATGCATGCAAAGAGGTACACAGCAGCATGTGTATCACAGCATTGTTTATAATTATGTAGGCCTGGAAACAGGAAGATGTACAATGGTAGGGAGTTGTATGAATAAGTCAAATGTTCATGCATTTGAAGGATATTTAATGACTAGAGGCCCGTTGCATGAAGAGATTTGTGCAATAGGCTTTCTTTCCCTTGGCTTCTAGCACCCGTTTTCCTCTGACACCCGGGACCCAGGCCTTCGCTCTGGCCAGAGTCTGCCTTCTTCGTCTTTCCTTCAGACTCCGGCCGGAGTCTGCCATCTTTGCTGCAGACTGCCATCTTCATCTTTGCTGCAGACTCTGGAGTCTGCCATCTTCGCCTTAGCTGTGGCCCTCCGCTCCTGTAGATCCCTTTGCCGCCCCCCCCCCTCCGCCCCATAGCAGGCGTCCTGCCCTGCCTGGCCACTCCATGCCTGGAGCAGCTGGGCGGCTGCCATCTTTGGCCTTCTAATTTGCATACTCACTCTGATTGGCTGTGGGCATAGTGGAAGTATGGTCAATTTACATGTTTATCTATTATTAGGTAAGATTTGAGGGATATTAAAGGGTTCTGTGAAGAAAAGTAGGTTTCCAAAAGGATATCTGTGGGGAAAGTACAACATATTAGGGATCATAATTTTTACATGTTAGAATTGCTGTAGAATTTTCATGTTGTTCTTTATACTTGTGGGTCTTTTCCAAAATTTATACAATACATATGAAATACAGTCTGTGAAAGATATCCCTTCAATTTTGCCTGGGGTAGAACTGGAAACCAATGTTGATATCAGATGCAGTATCTGTGCTCTGCCATCCAAGCTTGTTTAACTGCCAATGTAGAATTTAACTTAAAATAGGTGACAGCTCAGGTATAGCTCCCAGTCTGTATATGAGGAAACTGAGGCTAGATAGGCTAATAACTTGTTCATAGTGTGGAGAAGAGGCACCGGCACATCTCACTTGGAAAACTATTCCTAAGCTAGGCCTCCCTGTTCATTTTTCCCCATCCACTGTTGTTACTTCATCATCTAGCAGTTGGATTGGACTTTTAAAAATCTAAGTCAGATGATGACACACATACTTTCTCAAACCTCCTAGGACAGTGATGGCGAACCTATGACACGCGTGTCAGCACTGACATGCGTAGCCATTTCTGATGACACGCGGCCGCATGCCAAGGATGAAACATTTGCTGCTCCTGAGGATGAAACATTTGCGACTAGAGTCTTGGAGTTAGTTTTTTCCTCAAAGTGACACACTACCCGAGTTATGCTCAGTTTTTTGGCAAAGTTTGACACACCAAGCTCAAAAGGTTGCCCATCACTGTCCTAGGAGCTCCCATCACACTCAGTAACACTCAGGCCTTTGACTATGAACATCTCTCTTGCAATAATGCCTGCCTTATCTTCTACGTGACTATTTTAGTCTAGTCCCAATAGCTCTCTTTTGTTCCTTAGGCCTGCCAAGCTTGTCTATCTTCAGGACATTTGTCCTGGCTGCTTGCTCCTTCTTCTGGAGACGCCTCTTCTATAAGATTTTCAAATGGCTTACTTCCTCACCTTCACTCATTTCTGTTCAAATGTGTTCTCCTTGAAGACTCCTTCCCTGACCACCATATAACATATTTTCCATCACTCCTCACTTTTTCTTATGGATCCACATCAGTTTTTCTTTATAACAAGGAATGTTGTACTCTGTGTTCATTTGTTTGTCTTCCCTACTAGGATGTAAGCCCCCAAAGGGTATTTTGTCTTGCTTCCTGCTGTATGCCTAGTGTCTAGAAGAATGACTGGCACATAGTATGAGCTCAATAAAACTTGTTGAATAAATGTATCAATGAAAGAGTCCAGGTTTTCTCACCCCAAACACATGCTCTTTTAGTTATACCTTAATTAGAATATTTATGTAGTTATAGTATATTTTAGACATGTATCACTTAGTGAATAGAACATGTTTTTAAAAATAATCCTTAAAGCTAGAAGATCAAAACTGTTAGTATTTCCTTTTTTTAAAAATATTTTTTTATTGACTTCAGAAAGGAAAGGAGAGGGAGAAGGAGATAGAAACATCAATGATGAGAGAATAATTGATTGGCTATCTCCTGCATGCCCCCTACTAGGGATGGAGCCTGCAACCCCTGGCATGTGCCCTGACCAGGAATCAAACCTCCTGGTTTATAACACTGAGACACACTGGCCAGGCTCAAACTATTAATATTTCTCAAAACAACTATACACTGAGTGGCCAGATTATTATGACCACCTGACGTTTTTTAGGCAAATTAGCCGTACACTGCATCATATGGGATATGGAAGCCGAAGGCCTGTTTGAACACCTTTGCTGTCTGCAGTTACCAAGATAAAATGTCTACAATTCGCACAGGAACACAAGGATTGGACAGTTGAGCATTGGAAAAAAGTCACGTGGCCCGATGAATCACGTTTCCAGTTGCATCATGCATATGGCAGAGTGAGAATTTTGCAGAAATAGCATGAAAGCATGCACCCCCACATGCATGAGTATAATCCTTCAAGCTGGTGGGGGCAGTGTTATGGTTTGGGACATGTTTTCCTGGTATGATTTGGGGCCTTTAATTCATGTGGAACAACGTCTGAATAGCACAACATACCTAAGTATCGTTGCTGATCAAGTTCATCCTATCATGTTGATGGCGTATCCCAATGGAGATGGCTTCTTCCAACAAGACAATGCACCATGCCACGGTGCTCGTATTGTGCAGGAGTGGTTTCAAGAACATGAGGGAGACTTTACCTTGCTTAGGGGACCCCCACAATCACCATATCTCAATTGAGCATTTGTAGGATGAAGTTAAAAGAGCCATCAGGCAGCTGGTTCCACAACCATCAAATCTCACAGAACTGGACAGTGCTATTCATCAGGCATGGTGTGAGATTCCTCGCATCACCTTTCAACATCTCGTGGAGTCAATGCCAAGAAGAATTGCCAGCCACAGTATTGAAGGCAAAAGGTGGCCCAACGAAGTACTGATGGGGTGGTCATAATAATCTGGCACTCAGTGTATATCCGAAAAGAAGAAAATAAATATTCATATACCTTAATCTTCTGATAAGTCTGTTTTCTGAGTTTATTCCAATAGGAGGGACCATTTATACTCAACAAAAGTCAGTTTAACTTGTCTGTAAATATTTATCACAATTTATTTTTGCCCACTGCTTAAGTTCTGCTATGAATTAAAATAGGTAATTAGGTAGTGAACTATTTATAATGCATTATAGCTATTAGTAAGCTGTAAATACTCAAAGCATCATTAGTATCAAAGTGCAGAGATAGGAAACTTTAGTGTGCTATTTGCAGTAAATTATGCAACCCTTTAAAGCCAAACAAATATTTCAGTAATATGTTAATGATTCCTGGGTATAATGTCAAGTGACTGAAATGATGGTAGGTGGGCAATGAGAAATGAGTTTGAAATTGATGAGTTTTTAATGATATTATCTCATCTTTTGTCCATTTCTTGCTCTTCAATTCAAAATTCAATTTGAGTTACTTCATTTCATTTCTCAATGATATATAGTCTGTTTTCATAATTCTTAAGTTTCAATTCTTAAACAATAAAAATGATAGCTATCATTTAGAGAGCACTTATAATGTGCTGGATAGTGTGCTAAATTCTTTGCACCATTATCTCATACTAGAGGCCTGGTGCAAAAATTTGTGCACCAGTGGGTTCCCTCCGCCTGGCCTGTAGGATCGGGCCAAAACCAGCTCTGCAACATCTCCTGAGGGGTCCCAGATTGCAAGAGGGCGCAGGCCAGGCCTAGGGACCCCACTGGTGCGTGATTGGGGCCGGGGAGGGATATTATGCTTTGATTGGTTGAACAGACGACCAGATACTTAATATATTAGGCTTTTATTATATAGGAGAATCCCCTCAGCAAGCATTTGTTCCTTCTATTTTTCTTTAGACTTTTTATTTTGAAATGATTTAAGACTCAGTAATTATAAAATAGTATAGAGAGTTCCAGTGCACTCATGATCCAGTTTCCCCCAATATAATATTTTACATAGTCATAGTACATTGTCAAAACTGGTTTTTGCTCTTTTACTTACAGTGGGTTCCGAATTCAGTAGAGTAAGTGTTAATTCACAAACAGGCCCCATACACAGAAGAAACTGAAGAAAGAGGCAGACGACTCCAAATTGGTGGCAGGTCTAATGAGTAAGAGAGCTTACACCTGAGGCTTGTCTTGGGCAGCTGGCCACAAGATGAGGTCTTTGCACCTCTCTGCTGACAGTCATGTACACTGTACAGGCAGGTGATCTCAACTACCTATTGACCGCTCAGGCTGTGTCTTTGAAAATAGCTCCAGCTGTGGGAAGGGTGAGCAAAAACAGGCATTGGAAGGATAGGGAAAGCTGTGAGTAGCCTTCAATTGCCAGGTCCAATCTTGAGAGAGCTGGTGGTCACATCCTTTCAGTACCCTCCAATAATTAGCCAGGATGACCTTTGAAGATACATGCCATGATTATCACTTTGCTATATTGTTCATTCAGGTAAAACATACTCAGTGTTCATGATGTTCCAGTCGCTGGGTATAAGTTAGTAGATAAAACAAAGGCTAGGCCTCATGGAGCTCACAGTCTTGTCGGGAAACACCAAATAAGCCAGTAAACAAGGCAATCAACGTCTAATTACCTGTGGCTTTAAGTGCTGTGAAGAAATCATAGACCAGGCTGCGGGGTATTGGGGAAGAGCCGCTTCTTTCCAAATGGGATGACTCTGGAAGGACTTTGAGAAGATGACATATTGGCTGAGTCCAGAACGATTAAAAGAACAATCCCAGATGAACGGAAAGAAGACAGTTCCAGGCAAAAGGGACATCACATGCAGAAATCCCAAAGTAGGAGAGACCTCAGCGCTTTTAACCAGGTTCTGACTTAGCCCTGTGGCTGGGTGACAGTGACACCTGGTGAGTGGTGAAGCGGGAGGGGTGGGAGAGGTAAGCTGGGCTCTGTCAAGCAGAGAGTTTCACCTTTGACCATGAAAAGGGGATTTCAAGATCAACTGGATGTTAGTAAAGAATTTTAAGCAAGGAAAGAACGTAACCAGGTTTATGTTTTTCTAATATCACTGTGATTATTATTAGTTTGGGTAGGGGGTATGTTAAAAGCAGGGAGTATAGGCAGGGGACTCATGCATTTGAGCAGAAGAGGATTGGTGGTGTTTTGGGCAATGCTGGTCATAGTAGAGTGGGAGACAACTGTATGGATTCCATGCACATTTTGGATATGATAACAATAGGATTTACTGATAAATTTTATGTGGGGTGTGAAGGAGTAGGGTGGCTCTCAAGTTTTTGATTTAAAATTGTGGCATGAACACTATATAATGTCGAAGGGAAAGCTAAGGGATTTGGGGGAGAAGGTCCATACAGAGTTTCAGAGATTTCCATGGAATAAGCGAATGTAGTAGTAAGCTTGAGTTTGGAAGTCCAGAAGAGAGGTAAATTCTGGAGCTTTACATTTGGGGGCCCCTCTACATCTGATCAAATGTTTGAGAAAATGTAATAAACAGAATCTAATGACATATAGGAAGTATTTCTACTGAGTTTTGGTTTCCTGGAAGCAAATTCATTTGTGTATTTCATTTGACTTTTATGTCAGATTTTAAAAACTGTATTCTCCTCATTCATGTCCAATATATTTCCAAAATCTAAAATTGAGTCTGATTCTTGACATTTTATATCTACAGTCATTGAAGCAGGGTGAAGGGCTAGTTACAGACTACTTACAGCTGGGCAGTTCTGTACCCTGTCTTGGCTGGAGTCAAATTACCCTGAATAACTAAAGGCTGATATGGCCTAATGAACAGATTCACCCTTGGATATAACTCGTCAGCCTACTTTTCCTTAATTTTCTTTGGCAATTCACAGATAAACAGGTGGTGATGACTCGGTAAGCTTCAAATATAAGCTTTGTATTTTAATTCTCCTGCTTATTTAGAGTAATGGCCCTTGGATTAATCTACATGACAGAGCAGAGATTCATCTTAATAGAGAAACTCACAAGAAGATAAAAGTGAAAAAGGGTGGTTTGATGAAGAAAGCCCTGGCCTAAGACACATCCAAATCCAAATCCCAAGTCTGTTCTTTATGATTTGGGGGATATTACTTATGCTCACATCTATTTTCTCCTCTGTCATGTGTGGGCTTAAAGAAACATTCAAGGAAAATCTAAAGTTAAGTAAGTTTTAAAATAGGTAAAATTTTCTGGAGTTCCAATTTATTTGGTTTTGTTTTCAATGCTGCAAATATCATTTAACCACTGTTTTACTGGTTGGTGTGGTTACAAGATCCCTGAGATCAGATGCTTTTCTGTATATTTATGATATTGCTAGCTATAATATATAAACTATTCATTTGTTGTGTATGTTCTGTTTCTGTTAAAAACAAACAACAACAATCTTTGGAAAGAGTTTGTTTTATTTTCTTTGCTTTATAGACCTACGAGTAAACAGTTGTTTTGTTTCTGAGATTCTATTGGCAACTGTGTGCCTTTACTCCATTTAATTTTATTTGCCATTATGTCCTACTCAGTAAGTAACTGTATTTTGGAAAATGTAGAGGCTAAAGAGAGCTATTTGAGAACACTGTTGAATAATTGTCTTATTTATAATAGTTCAAGCTGTGTTAAGCTTTATCACAGACTTTTCAAATATGAGACACACTTGTGTGTTTGTGTCTGGATGGAAATTATGGCTGAGAGTAAAACAAAATTACCTCTGAGGGACTGAGCAATCAAGTAATATAAAACAAAACAAAACAAAAAAGCAACACTGAAAACTCTTTTCAATTTGTTGATATTAGAATTACGTGAATATTTACATTAACTTTCAAAGGAGAAATTGATTTGCAGTTCTACATCAGTTTTAATTTGTGGACACTCAGGTTCACATTAAATTACCTCCCCAGGCATCTCAAGCATGGCCAGGGTGTCAGTTATCCAATAAATGTGACTACCCCAGATTTACATCTCCTGTGAGCTATAGTCCACTCAGCATCTTCACTTGAATGTCTCAAAGGCATGTCCAAAGTGTAATAACCTTCCCTCTTCTGAATTTTCTCCTTCATTAATAGTTATGCAAAATTTATGTATTTATATATTTTAAACAGTTCTTTGCTCCAGGCACTATATTAGTTTCTGTAGTACAGCAATGAACAAGATAAAGTATATCCCTTTATGGGGCTCCAGTTAGCAAAAGCCAGAAGGGGAAGTAGAAGTATCTTTGTAACCTACTCTCATATTCATCATAAAGTTCTGCCAGTTTTGTATCAGTTCATCTGTCTTTTAACTCTATGCCTGTCTAGTCCAAGCTATCATTTTTGCTCCACTTTGTTCCCTGTGGTCTCAAGGAGACTGCTCACACCTACTCTGCACTTTTTGAATCCAATCTCTACAAGATAGGCATAGAATTCTTCTTAAAACACAGGGTTTTTTATGTTTTGAGGTAACTCCATACTGCTTTCCATAGTGGCTGCACCAATCTGCATGCCCATCAACAATGCCTGAGAGTTCCCTTTACTCCACATCCTCGCCAACACTTGTTGCTTGTTGATTTGTTGATGACAGTCATTCTGACAGGTGTGATGTGATATCTCATTGTGGCTTTAATTTACATTTCTCTGTTGATTAGTGATGGTTAGCAGCTTTTTATATATCTTTGGCCATCTGCATGTCCTCTTTGGAGAAGTGTCTATTAAGGTCCTTTGGTCATTTTTAATCAGATTTTGTTGTTGTTGTTTCTTTTTGGTGTTGAGTTTTATAATTCTTTATAAATTTTGGATATTAACCCCTTATCAGATGTATCATTGGCAAATATGTTCTCCCATTTAGTCAGTTTTCTTTTTATTTTGTTGGTGGTTGTCTTTGCTGTGAAAAACCTTATTAGTCTGATTTAGTCTCATTTGTTAACTTTTTCTTTTGTTTTTCTTGCCTAAGGAGATATCAGAAAAAAATATTGCTAAAAGAATATTGCTATTACTGCCTGTGTTTTCTTTTAGGATTTTTATGGTTTTGAGTCTAACATTTAAGTCTTTAATCCATATTTAGTTTATTCTTGTATATGGCATAAGAAGGTGGCCTACTTTCATTTTTTTGCATGTGTTTGTCCATTTTTTCCAACACTATTTATTGAATAGACTATCTTTGCCCCATTGTATGTTCTTGCCTCCCAGTGACTCCGCTTCTGAGAATATATCCAAAGAAACCTGAAACACTAATTTATGTACCTGTGATTAACTTTTCCTCCCTTCTCTTTCTCTCTTTTCTACTCCTTAATACGGCTTCTTATTATCACCTCCTATATAAACTACTTACACCCATATCAGTTTGTAGAGAAACCCAAGCTAAGACAGGACCAAAGCATTGTAAAACTCCAGGGGCACTGTTTAGTGGCATTATTCACATTGTACTTCAAAGAATGATGTTGACATTAGACTATCTAAATGATAACTATGCAAGAAATATTTAAAGAAAAGACTTTGATAATTACTAGGTCTTAAATAAAAACTTTAAACTAGTGCTTATTGGATGTTTCCTGTGTTCTAGGAATAGAGAAAGGGGAAGGGATAGTTTTTAAGAAAATTAAATGGTATCACTTTGACCTCTTTGGATGTATTGTTTGTTGAACACAAAACAGTTTGGAATACTGTATGCTAAAAAGTTATGAACTGTTTGTAAACACAACATTTCTGACACCAAAGGTGTTGGGTTTTAGTCCCCACACTGACCAGATCTCCAACTCTCCAGAAACCAACAGTGTCTTACAATTCAGTTCAGTTCTGACACTACCACCTCCAGTGCCCACAGGTCCCACAAGGAAAGCTCTCGGTTACACAAGACTGCTCCCTACTTCAGATCCCAATTACAAGTTCCTGAACTCCTATACTCTGACCAATTGGCTATAAATGAATCATTTGCTAGAACGGATCCCAGAGCTCAGAAAGACACTAAGTTGTTATCACTGGTTTATTTTAAAACTAGAGGTACGATGCACGAAATTCATGCAAGAGTAGGCCTTCCTTCCCTCGGCTGCCAGCACTGGGTTCCCTCTGGCACCTGGGACTCGGGCTTCCCTCGCAGCCCCAGCTTTGTCCGGAAGGTCTTCTGGAAGGAAGTCTGGCTAATTAGCATATTATGCTTTTATTATTATAGCTATAAAAAAGGAACAGCCTTGATGAACATGAATAGATCGATCTAGAGACAAATGGTAGGGGAGGGGGCGGTTAGAGAGCAACCAAAGGACTTATATGCATGCATATTAGCAAAACCAATGGACACAGACACTGGGGCGGTGGGGGCTTGCCCAGGCTGGGAAGGGATGGGGGAGGGGGTCAATTGGGGAAAAAGGAGACATATGTAAAACTTTAGACAATAAAAAAAATATTAAAAATAATAATAATAAAAAATAAAGGAACAGCCACATGAAGAGATACACAGGGCAAAGTCCAGAAGGGTCCTAAGTACTGGAGCTTCTGTCCTTCTGGAGACTGGGGGCATTACTCTCCTGGCATAAGGATGTGTTCTCCCACCTGAACTGCATCATTTAGGGGTTTTAATGGAAGTCTCTTCACATAGACATGAATGGTTAAGTCATTGGCCATTGGTGATTGATGATCATGGACTTTCATGTGGGGCTGTCAGGACTCATGTTAGTCTTTTTCTGGCTCACAGTCTATTTTATGATGAAATTAGGACTGAATGGGTCCATCTCTGTTGAAAATGAAATGATAGTAATAGATTAAATTGTGTCAGCAGTATTCCAAAACACTACTTAAAAATTATATATTTTCTTTATAATTTAACTTTAGTTTCAACTTAATAAGTTGAATTTAAGTTCTGACTTGTTCTGGCTTTTCCTTCTAGCTTATCTTTACATGTCCAAGATGGTATACATTGAAATCAATTTAACCCTGCAGAGCTGGGCTTAGAATAATGAAATTCTGCAAAGACACCAAGAGGTTAGCTAAGGATAGTTCATGAAGTGAAACAAAAGGTTGGAGGAGCAATTTCTGCCAAAAACAAGTAGGCATTGAGCAATTATACATACATTCTGTTAGTTAATCCACACAAAAATTCTGTGAGATTCTTCTTCTCATTTAACTAATGAGAAACTGAGGCACATGGAGGTGAAATTGCTAATGGTCAAACAGCAAGCAGTTACTGAAATGTGGCATTCAACCCCATGTGGGCCTAGATTCAAAGCTCATTATCTTATTACTAACTGTTGGATTGCCTCAGGAATTTTAAATTTTTTAGTAACATAAGGAAATGGAATGATTGGTTAATTCTCCAGATAGGTGGTTGAAGCGGTCTATATTTACATTTATTTAAAAGGGGATTAGGATGCTTTGTACTTTTCAAAATGTTTTCATGGTCTATTTTCTGTTTCTCTGAATCTCCCTCCCTCCCCCCTTGATGATTGAAAAGACCATTGCATAATTGCTCTCTGAAATATAGTTGAAATGAATAGATGAATGACTACTTTTCAGGTCTGTCTCTTTTCTCTTGACTAAATTGGTTCATAGGAGACCGCATCACTTTATTAATAAAAATTTGGTGGTAATTAGGACAGGAGCTAGGCTATGTTAAAATGAAAAATGCCTTTTGATATGTAAATGCTTTCTTTCTCAGGAAAATTAATCACATACATTTGATTTCAGGGGAATATTTAAATGACTTTAGGCAGTAGTCTTCAAGGACCTTTAAGGCCTTCATATACTTAGTTCTAAAAGTGTAGCATTAAACAGCTGAATAGGCCTTCAGTGAGTATTTGGTTTGACTACTTCATTTTGCAGATTTGAAAACAAGCACGGAAAGCTGACGTGTGCAAGCACCCAGTTAAAAAGTGGCTGAGATTTGAACTTACATCTGCTGGTTTCTTTTCTAGAGATTATTCCACCAAACCGCATGGACATAGCATACAATACTTGCAAGTCCATTTGTAGTTCTGAAAAGCATGATAGCTGAATTGAATTATTACATCTACTTCTAAAAACTAATGCAGTATTTCTCTTCTGATTCCCATAATCCAGAATTTCCCCTCATTTGCATAGTACTCTACCCTTGTTTTGTTAGAACATGTGGGGAATTAGTTTACTGTCTCTACAGCTGCTGCTGCTGTTGTCATTACTGCTACTACAAGTTACCTTTATTGAGTGTCTCGTGTGCTAAGCACTGTGATGAAAACTTTTTGTGTTTATCCATTAGGTTAGTCAAGAAAACATACCATTCTAGGAATTTTGAGAAGAAAGGAATTTAATGTAGGGGATTAAGTGCTTGCAAAATCATCGGGTGGGCTTGGAAAGCAAACGTCAGAAAAAGCTGTCACTGACTTTCTGTTTGCTACAGATTTTTAGAGGATCAGGAAGTTGCTATATTTGCCTTGATAGGAAAACAGAGAACTTGTAGCATGAAGGTAGATATCTCAGGGGGAAATATCCAGGGGCCACTGTACAACTTAGAACTTCCAAGTTCACTTGTCTGCCTGTCACTGTCAGTGGAAGGGTAATCTGCCTCTGTCTTATTTCTTCCAAACACACTTCCAAATTGGCAGAGCCTAAACTGTACCTAGAGTCATGTTGCCAAAGGAGTCTGATTAATATAGTTCCCGAGCTTTGGTCTCTGCTCTAAACAGGGAAGCCTAGAAGGGGATGAAAAAGCTGTCAAATGTCTGCAGTCAACGTACACCAGAATATTTATTGTCTGCTTTAATTCTGTAAGAATTATAGAAGAGGAAGCCCGAGACTTAGAAATTTTAAGGCACTTGTGTAAGTAGCTCCTGGATCACATAATGGACAGGCTGGCGGAAGTTTTAAAAAGCCAACTGTCCCCTAAAAGGTATAATAGTAATGAAATAATGTTATTTGATATTTCAAAAAGAAGCATTGAGGTAGTAATCATGGAAAACCAACCCAGGGAGTTTATTCTTTGTGAGTATGTGTAGTACATTGATGTTTCCATCTCTTTCTCCCTCTCTCTTCTTTTCTCCGAAATCAATACAAACATTTTTATAAAACAAAAAGACGAAGTCTAGAAGGCTGACTCCAGTGCCTGCCTCTTAACCACCAACCAACTGTGTTGAGTTATTATGGGAGCTCCACTTAACATGATCATACCTTAATTAGAATTCACTTTCATAGCTTCTCTTACCCTAGATCTAAAAAAAAATGTATTTTACTTACTGTCGCCCTATTTTGGATGGAAAAGAATGAAGGTTGTATTATGTTTTAGACCTATTGACTCAAGCTAGAAAGCAAAAAGTCAAAGTTTCTATTCCATCCTTGAATGACAGGAAGTTGTACTAGTATAAAGCAGCTATGCCCTAGGGTGCTCTATGAGGAGATAAAGACGCCAAAGTAAACAGCTTTGACTTGCTTAGGGTGAAGTGGAACCTAGAAAACACAGATGAGGAAAAGGGAGTGAAAGTTGCATATTATATAAGCAATGGCACCCACCTGGCTTGGAAGAGAAGGAACTGTGGGAGGCTGAATGTTGATATGGAAGGGGGTGGCAAACTCTGAGCAAGCAGGCAGCACCCTTAGGATCTAATTCCAACTGCCCTTGTTCCTTCTGGAGAATAACAAACTCTGTGGTTTTGTTGCACAAATGTAAAATATAGAATTTGGCTTTGGTGGTTGTGGAGATTCTTTCTGCTCTGAAATGCAGATTTTGCGGTTTGCAAAGCATTACCATAATATAAAGTTTACTCTTGCTTGCCATCAACTGATGACATTTTTCTTCTGCCTTTGAGGGTTTGAAAGTTTAATAAGTTTGAAATTCATGGTCAAATGATGTAATTTTGAGGTAACTTATTTAAATGCGGATTTTTCACATTTCTAAGTATATTTTAGTCAGGCAAATTTTTCATTTTTAAACATCTCTATATCTGTTGCTTATGCTTTTAGTACCAGAGGACAACTCTCAAGTTATTTAAAGAAAAAGAATTTTAAAGATAATTACTAAATTTGCAAGTTTATTGGATGCATATCAGTTTCAGACCGGGGAAAGCTAATTAGAATCTGAGGTGGAAAAATAGCAGTGTCTGCTCAATACCTGATTATTTTGAAGTTCAAAGTTGTACTTTTATTTAGATTGAACTGCTTTTGTGTTTTCCTCTATTTTAGCCCTAAAATTGATAAGGTAGAAAACCTAACCGTCTTAACCAGCTCCCACTGAAGCGATGAATTCAAGTAGCTTATTCTCATCCATATTAAGTTAATATAGTAGAAGAATTGAATCACTTTCTTTGTTGGTTCCTTTTTAAAAAATTTCTTTATTGATTAAGGTATTACATATGTGTCCTTGTTCCCCCATTACCCCTCACCTCCCACTCATGCCCCCACCCCCCTGTTGTCTATGTCCATTGATTAGGCTTATATGCATGCATATAAGTCCTTTGGTTGATTTCTCCCCCTTTTAATGGTTCCATTTTAATAAGCGAACATTAATGAAGTTTCTGAGTTTATTTTGGTATGAGGTCTTTCACTCCAGTTCCAATATTAACTTGTCACCCTAGGGCATAGCTGCTTTATACTAGTACAACTTCCTGTCATTCAAGGATGGAATAGAAACTTACTCTTATGTGTCAGTTCTTATCCTAGTAGGGGATGCATGGGGTACTGTGTAGAGGACTATTTAAAAAAATATATTTTTATTGATTCCAGAGAGAAAGGGAGAGGGAGAGAGAGATAGAAACATCAATAATAGGGAATCATTGATCAGCTGCCTCCTGCACGCCCATTATTGGGGATTGAGCCCACAACTTGGGCATGTGCCCTGACTGGGAATCAAACCTGTGACCTCTTAGTTCCTGGGCCGATGGTCAACTGCTGAGCCACACCCAGCTGGGCTAGAGGACTATTTTAACCTATGTCTCTACTCAGTGAGAAATTGTACTGTGATAGAAAGACATTTGTCTATTACGAGAGAGGCAGACAAGGAGAGAGTGTGTGTTGGGGAAGGCATGGCTGTAAGAAGCAGTATTCACCAACTCTGGTGTGATACACTGGAGTGAGAAGAAAGTTGGCTTCAGAGTCAAATGAGTCACAAGCTACACCTATTTTAAAGGACAAGATACCTCATTTCTCTGGATCTCATTTTCCGCACGTAAGAAATGAAGGTTGACCATGGTGATTTTGCCAGCTCTGAGATTCCATGATCCTCTTTTGTTCAATTGCTGTGAAATTGACCACAGTCAATTTAGTCCTTGCTACTTCATTTCAGGCCCATCTTCTTGAATGTTTTGCTAAGAAAAATAAGAAAGAGGCTTCATAGGAATTGAGAGAGACTCATTCAGGGAGACAATCTTATTCTTTAATAATACCAATTCCATCCACTTTAGAAAGTTTAGATTAGTTTGTCCTGCAACTCTTTGCCTGAATCATTTTTTTTCAGAAGTTCTATCTCAGAATTTGCTAAAAAGTTGCTCTATTCTTATAATATTCATTTACAGCATGTCACAAAAAAATAGCTGATAGCTTAATTTTGAAAATGAAATGCATTTTAATGAACACTACCTTTATAATTATTCAAAGTGTGTGTATACATTTTTTGGCGACACCCTATATATTGAGAATAAATGTTCATCTTTCCCATGTATAAGTTTTTAAGGTATTTAATATTTGAAGGTACATATTTCCTGTATAATAAAAGGGTAATATGCAAATAGACCGAACCGCAGAATGACCGGTCTCTATGATGTGCACTGACCACCAGGGGGCAGACGCTCAACGCAGGAGCTGCCCCCTGGTGGTCAGTGCGCTCCCACAGGGGGAGTGCCGCTCAGCCAGAAGCCAGGCTCATGGCTGGCGAGCGCAGTGGCGGTAGTGGGAGCCTCTCCCACCTTTGCGGCAGCGCTAAGGATGTCCGACTGCTGGCTTAGGCCTGCTCCACAAGGGAGCTTCCCAAGCCATCAGTCAGACATCCCCCTCCAAGGGCTCCTGGACTGCGAGAGGGCGCAGGCCAGGATGAGGGACACCCCCGTCCACCCAGGTGCACGAATTTCGTGCACCGGGCCTCTAGTATAGGATGCTATTTTTCTTATTTTAAAATTCATAAATATAAAAATATATTTTTTATTGTTGATGGTATTACAGATTTCACTCATTTTCCACCTTTTTCCTCCCCTCCTCCCAGCTCTTACCCACCCCACTAGGTCTTCACTATCCTATTGCCTGTGTCCATGGACTATGCGTATAAGTATGTAAGTTCTTTGGTTTATCTCTTTTCATCCCCCAAACCCACATACTGCTTTTAAAAGGCAGGCACTGTTGCTATTGAATTACTTTAATAGAATTTTATTCTTAATTGCTATATCTGAAATATTCATTTTTTATTTTCCTCCACTAGAATATTTTTACCTTGAGTGGTCTCTCTTTATTTCTATAGATTTGATTCTTCTTCTTCTAATACTTGTGTGTACATGTCTTTTTCTTGTGCAGTGAGCAGAATGTTATTTCTCAGAGAACACGTCCCTAGCTTGGCTCCTGGCTTACGAAGTAATTATTTTGGCATTATCTTCCATTGCTCTGCGTTTTCCATCTGTTGGCCACATCATTGAAATGATCCAAGTCTTCTGTAAATCTGGCAGTATTTTATCTTTTTATTGGCTTTACCTCCAACTTAAGTTCTATCTCAAAAATAATAAATTTCACTAATTTTAGGAGTAGGCTTGAATATCTTGGGTTTTTAGAGGAAATCTATAGTTTGAAATTTGGGAAGGTATCCATTTTAGTTTTTAAAATTCCACTGAACATGAGAGAAAAGAATAACTTAAAGAGAAGAAAATGTCAGAATGTTGTGTTCATTTTGGTTTATGCTATTATTTTTATTAACTCAGAACTATTCAAAGAGTGACCTATATTTATGATTTCTACATTGGGAGTGGAAATGATCTATGACCACTGAGAAAAACTTAAGATAATCTGTGCTTTATAATACTTCAGCATACAGACTGTCCAGTTTTGAATTCTAAGCCAATTTCCTCATAGGTCTTCCAGTTGCTTGATGTTCTTTTAAAATGTCATTCTCCAGGGCTGTTCACTAGCCTGTGTGCATTCCCAGAATCACTGTCCTTGGGGTCTTCCATGTCACAAGAAGGATGTCTTCATCTCTGTCACAACCATCTTTTCCTTGCACATTTATATTTTATGGGAATCTATGCCAAAGATGCCTGTAAATCTTAGCTGAGTACCTCTTAGTCTCTGAATTCCCTTTATCAGTCATGGAAGCATATTGTTAAAGGACTCCAGGAGGGCAGTTACAGTGAGTGATCCTCTCATTTTCCTCAAGCTTTCCTTCAGAACTGCCAGGGAAATGGTTTCTTCCACAGAAGGATAGTGCTGGCTAAAAGATGCTTTCTTGAAATGTCTTACTGCCTTAGACAGATTTTTTTTTATTTGCATTTTATTAGAGCTAAAAGGTATGAGTATGAACTGTTACAAATATTAACTCTGAATCATCTGTATTGTTTCTGTTTTATTCTCTATAGTGTGTTACAAAGGAATATATCAGCATAAATTAGATATATATTTTTGCTCATAACTTAGAATTTGACTGTTCACTTGATAAAAGCTACAGCTATCCTTTTGATAATAACTCAGTAACCAACTGACTAACTATATAGATGGATAATATCTAATGTTGGTGAAAGTGTTTGGGAAGCAGTTATAATCATTTTTACATATTGCCAAATAGTGATAATGGCTGCAAGAGTTTGGGAAGGTAATTTGACAGCATTTAGACACATTTTGATAATCTTCCCCCCCCTTTTATTCGTTTAATGAAAGTCTATCTAGCACATACTTTGGAGCAGACACCATTCTAGTTATTGGGGATATGGAGTGACAAAATAAAATCCTTACCATCATGAATTATACTTTTATTTGGAATGGGAATGGAGACAGAAAATAAATAAACCAGTAAATACAAAGTCTGTCTGATGGTGATTGATGCTCTGGGTAAAAATAAAGTAGGGTAAGAAGAAGAATAAGATCTCTTTCTGTGAGGGACTATACTAAATATTTTATTTAGAGTGGTCAGGTAAGACCCCACTGAGAAGGCGCTATTTAATATCTGAAGGGAGGGAGGGAGAGAGGGAGGGAGGGAGTGAGAAGAGAGAGAGAGAGAGAGAGAGAGAGAGAGAGAGAGAGAGAGAGATAGATGTGGAGACCTGAGCAGAGTTCCAAGGAGTGCGAACAGCAAATTCTTTGCTCATTTGGTTCAGGGACTTGTGCTGAGAGGCCAGGTATGTCTTTTTTTTTTAAAAAAATTCTTTATGTTTAAAGTATTACATAAGTTTCCTTTTCCCCCATTGACCTCTCCCCAATCACCTCACCCCCAGCACATGCCCTCACTCCACTACTGTCTGTGTCCAATGGTTATGCTCATGTGCATGCATACAAGTCCTTTGGTTGATCTCTTACCCCCTCACCTCCCCACCTTCCTTCATAGTTTGGACGGTCTGTTCAATGCTTCTATGACTCTGGTTCTATTTTTGTTCATCAGTTTATGTTGTTCATTATATTCTACAAATGAGTGAGATCATGTGATATTTATCTTTCTCTGATTGGCTTATTTCGCTTAGCATAATGCTCTCCAGTTGAGGCCAGTATGTCTTTAGTAAACACCAATAATGGCATTTTACTAATTAAATTTCTGAAATTTTTATGTTTTCAAATCTGTCAGCCTCTTTATTTATAGTTATTTTGTTGTTGTTGTTAATCCTTACCTGAGGTGATTTTTCCTTTGATTTTTAGAGAGAGTGGAAGGAAGGGGGAGAGACACAGAGAGAGAAAAACATCAATGTGAGAGAAACACATCGACTGGTTGCCTCCTGCACACACCTGGACCAGGGCTGGGAATTGAGCCTGCAACTGAGGTGTACAACTGTGGACTGAATTGAACCTGGGACCCTTCACTCCGCAGGCTGACGCTCTATTCACTGAGCAAAACTGGCTAGGGCTAGTTATAGTTTTAGACTTTAAAGTTTTAGACTTTAAAGGTCTTCCATGGGCTTATAATTATGGAAAAATAGTTTCTTCCTTTAAACCCAACTGATAAATATGTTCACACCTGGAAATTCTTGCGAGTAGATTTTCAGTATGAAAATCATCTCGTGGTGATTGGGTTTTACTACAGGGTATATTCTAAAGTCATCTATGTTTTGGTGATAGATTCTTTGCTTGACAAATCTTTAGTCTGGCTCCTGAGTATTCTCTGGGCTCAACAGTGCACTTCCTTGTAAATTCCAGTTTTAGCAAAAAACCTGTCAAATCAATTTAGCAAGAGTGTTTCATTCTTAATATCTGATCACGCTCTGTATCTGATCAGGTTCATCATCATTCATCATCCCCCATGTGATGTCTTATCATATTGCCTGTCTTCAACAGAGAATACTGTTAGGTCGGTTTAGCCAGAATCCCTTTTACCCCTGATGTTTCCTCTTAGCATTTTTCTATCCACTGTCCCCCCATCCTGCTCCTCCACTATAAATTCCCACTTGCCCATGATGTATTCAGAATCGAGCCTGGTTTGATACTGAGTGTCTTTTGCCCTATTGCAATAGTCCTGAATAAAATGTTTTCACTTCTTTTACCACTTTCCAGTTCTGGTTTTTATTTGAGATTGTTTAGTCTATAATTTAACATCTGAATCACTCTAGATTTTTATAGGTATGTTAATACTAAGAAGATTATTAGCTGTTATAAATTTATAAATCTTTATAAGAGTAGATGATTATGTTGGTTTTTCTTGCATTAGTATCAATAAGTATCTATACTAATAAAAGGGTAATATGCTAATTAGACAGGGTTGACTGGACATCTTCCGGTTGTCCGGTCCTCCTTCTGGACAAAGCCATGGTGGCGGGGGCCGAGGCCGAGGCGGTTAGGGGCAATCAGGCCAGTAGGGGAGCAGTTAGGGGCGATCAGGCCGGCAGGGGAGGGCAGTTAGGGGCAATCAGGCCAGCAGACAGAGGGGTTAGGGGTGATCAGGACAGCAGGCAGAGGGGTTAGGGGCGATCAGGTAGGCAGGCAGAAGCGGTTAAGGGCGATCAGGCAGGCAGGCAGGTGAGCAGTTAGGAGCCAGCGGTCCCGGATTGCAAGAGGGATGTCCGACTGCTGCTGGTTTAGACCCGATCCCTGTGGCCCCTTCCTTGACTTTTCCAAACAAGGCTGATCCCCTGGGGTGTTTTGCTAGAATCTCTATGTTTAGTCTTTAAAGACCTGACCTTGTAGAAGCATATACTTTCTCAAGGATACTTGCCCTGCTGATTATATCTACAGGTTAATTTTAGTTCAAACTGTTGTTACAATAAAAAGCCAACGAGGCAGGAGAATAGGACTGCTTTTACTACTGATGTAAAAGAATCCCTTAGCCCTCTTTTTCACAGAAACCCGTGTAGGAGTAATCTGTTCATCCATCACTCAGGGTCTGCTGGTCAGCCCTGCCAGTATTCAATCTTGGAATTGTGTGGACTCGATACTTAATCATTAAAACATAGTAGTTGCTCATCTACTGCTTTAAACTGGAATCTGAGGTCCTTCTGTGTTCATTGATGTCATATATTCAATGACTTTAGAGGCTCCTTGAGGGGGTGGTGCATGGGAAAATAGCATAATATAATTTTAAAGTGTGATATGGAAGTCTACATTACAATTTGACCCATAATTTTGGAGTAAAATATGATTATCAGCAAGCAAGTCATCGTGTTTTACCATTTCTGTTATTTCAGGTGTCTACTATTTCTCTGAACTTTGCAGAAAGGTGGTTCAATGTCTAATATAAATAAACATTCATTGGAAAATGCTAATTAAAACAAGTCTGGTTATTCAAGCAATGCATTATTCAAGAGAGTTCTCTAATGTTTAATGTTTATTTCCTTCTTGGATATTAACAATCTCTGTGACCCTTTGTTATTAAAATTAATCAGTGATTAATCAAAAGCACAAATAAGCATGAGTCTTAAGATCTAATATCATTTATAAAAACACATTAGTAGTGGATCCTATAATACATATCAAATAGGTATTGTTTTATAAAAACCTGATACTAACATTCTCTGTGTTGCTGAAGGGCAGCAATTCTTCAACTGAATCTTTTTAAAAAAAAATATATTTTATTTATTTTTTACAGAGAGGAAGGGAGAGGGATAGAGAGCTAGAAACATCGATGCGAGAGAAACATCGACCAGCTGCCTCCTGCACACCCCCTACCGGGGATGTGCCCGCAACCAATGTACATGCCCTTGACTGGAATCGAACCTGGGACCTTTCAGTCCACAGACCAACGCTCTATCCACTGAGCCAAACCGGTTTCGGCTGAATCTTTTTATTACGACAGTATTTTTTGTTTCTTGTTGTGGTGAGCATTAAGGTTAAAATAATTTATGTTCTTAAAGCAATTCCTTTGAAAGAAAATGTAGTGAGCTAGTAGTTCATCTTCATACCCAATGGCTAAGGGCAACTTTCTTGTCTCTTCAAGGTGATTTTAATGAAATATCAATTTCATTTTGATTCACTACAATGCCTATAAATACCTGCATATTTTCTAGGAAGGCATGTGGGAGACTATTCAAGCATGTCCTTTGTTAGAATGCAAAACATTGATGTCTGTTTTTAAAAACTATTTTCAAGTTTGTTTGGAGACAGCCAAGTTTCAATTAAATAAAAGTGTTAGAAATAATGTTCAAAGATAAAATGGGATAATAATGTACCCACCTGGCAGATCTTGCTGATTTGGAATTAAAGGATTGTATTTAAGATCGAATTTCAACAGCATTCTTTATAGTGTGACCCAGTAAAGAAATATCCTTCACTGACTAATTTTCTTCTAATTTGCCAAAATAACAGCCAGTAAAATGCAGGAATAATGCTGCTATTTAATTTTAGAATAACTTAGAGCATTCTCATTAGCATTTCCACTCCACAATATACTTTTATTTTGGAGTTGCTACCATGATGTAGAAAATTTAAAAAATTTTTGAGTGAGATTTTCACTAGTTTTAAAATCATTAAATCACTCCTTCACGTTAAAAAAAGAAGTGGTGCCCAGCTGGCGTGGCTCACTGGTTGAGCATTGACCTATGAACCAGGAGGTCACAGTTTGATTCCTGGTCGGGGCACATGCCTGCGTTGTGGGCTCGATCCCCAGAGGGGTGTGCAGGAAGCAACCCATCAATGATTCTCTCTCATCATTGATGTTTCTATCTCTCTCCCCCTCTCCTTTCCTCTCTGAAATCAATAAAAATATATTTAGAAAAAAAGGTGGTTTTACTAGAAATATGGACCTACCTAAAAGAAAAAAAAAAGTCTATTAGTGGACATTTGTTTTCTGGCTACTCAGAATCTATTCATTCTTTAGGTACCCATGTTTCTGATCCTTCTAAATGATAGTTTTGTGTGTGTGTGTGTGTGTGTGTGTGTGTGTGTGTGTGTAATTTTACAAGATATGTTACTTCTCCAAGGTTCCCTTTTCATTTTAAAAGTGGAGATTTTTATTACAGAATAACTGAGATACCTTATTTAAACAACTGAGCCTAATACCTAGTATCTGGTAGTTGTTAAGAAAGAGAAGCCTTACCTCTCTTAATCATTCATTTTCGGTCTGAATCTAGCTTACGTACTGGAGTAAAATTGTTAACACGCTATTTTATTCTTTTAACATTAATAAGTTTTCCATCTGTATCATTTGCAATCTACTATCTACTTGGTTATGTGGCTTATGGGGGCTGTGCCTTCTGAGTTTGATGGCTGTTTAGGGAAAAGTAACTAGTGCCATGTGGATGAGGTTTCAGTGGGTTGAAACTTCCCGTGGTATGAGAGAAATCAAGCAGTGGTGTCTGTTTCCTCAAACTGCCATCCAGAAGAGAGTTATGACAGAAAGAGGCCAAATTGCACACCGAGGATAAAGTGGGTGCTGGCTGTCTGGAAGAAGAGGCACTTTAATTGGTGATGCTACTGTCAAAGTTTGCCAGAGGCTGTCACCATGGGAATGGCCACTCATGAGGAAGGTTAGGTCAAATGAGGGAAGAAAAATATATCTTTCTCAACACCTTGCCCTTTTGGAGACATGAAGTACATATCAGATAAAGTAAGAGTTTCCTATTATGGGTCAGGTTCAATATTTATTTTTCTTTACATTTGTAGAAAAAAACAAATTCTCCTTTTTAGTATCTGTCTAAACAGGGATTCATGTTGGGGCTTAGTCATTTATATATTTAATTTAATTTAATTTAATTTTTTATTGTCTAAAGATATGTCTCCTTTTCCCCCAATTGACCCCCCCCCCCAGTCATTCCCACCCCGGACAAGCCCCCACTGCCCCAGTGTCTGTGTCCATTGGGTAGGCTTATATGCATGCATACAAGTCCTTTGGTTGCTCTCTAACCTCCATTCCCCTACCATTTGTCTCTGTATCTAGTCTTGTTCATCAGTTTATGTTGATCCTTATATCCCACATATGAGTGAGATCATGTGATATTTATATTTCTCCAACTGGCTTATTTCACTTAGCATAATGCTCTCCAGTTCCATCCATGCTGTTGCAAATGGTAAAAGTTCCTTCTTTTTTATAGCAGCATAGTATTCCATTGTGTAGATGTACCACAGTTTTTTAATCCACTCATCTGCTGATGGGCACTTGGGCTGTTTCTAAATCTTAGCTATTGTAAATTGTGCTGCTATGAACATAGGGGTGCATATATCCTTTCTGATTGGTGTTTCTGGTTTCTTGGGATATAGCCCTAGAAGTGGGATTACTGGGTCAAATGGGAGTTCCATTCTCAACTTTTTGAGGAAACACCATACTGTTCTCCACAGTGGCTGCACCAGTCTGCATCCCCACCAGCAGTGCACGAGGGTTCCTGTTTCTCTGCATCCTCACCAGCACTTGTCTTTTGTTGATTTGTTGATGATAGTCATTCTGACAGGTGTGAGATGGTATCTCATTGTTGTTTTGATTTGCATTTCTTGGATGATTAGTGACTGTGAGCATGTTTTCATATGTCTCTGGGCCTTCTGTATGACCTCTTTCGATAAGTGTCTATTTAGATCCTTTGCCCATTTTTTGATTGGATCATTTATCTTCCTTTTGTTAAGTTGTATGAGTTTTCTGTAAATTTTTTAGATTAAACCCTTTTGAGATTAAACCCAATGATATTGGAAATATCATTGGCAAATGTGTTCTCCCATGCAGTGGACTTTCTTGTTGTTTTGTTGATGGTTTCTTTTGCTGAGCAGAAGCTTTTTATTTTGATGTAGTCCCATTTGTTTATTTTCTTAGTCTCCCTTGCCCTAGGAGCTGTGTCAGTAAAGATATTGCTATGACATATGTCTGCTATTTTGCTGCCTATGGAGTCTTGTAGGATTTTTATGGTTTCCTGTCTTACATTCAAGTCCTTTAGTCATTTTGAATTTGTTTTGTGTATGATGTAAGTTGGTGATCTAGTTACATTTTTTTGCACTTATCTGACCAAATTTCCCAGCAGCATTTATTGAAGAGACTGTCTTGAGTCCATTGTATGCTCTTGCCTCCTTTGTAAAATATTAATTGAGCATAATGGCTTGAGTCCATTTCTGGGTTCTCTGTTCTGTTCCATTGGTCTATATGTCTGTTCTTGTGCTAGTACCAGGCAGTTTTGAGAACTGTGGCTTGGTAATATAGGTTGATATCTGGTATGGTGATTCTTCCAACTTTGTTCTTCTTTCTCAGGATTGCTGTGGCTATTCGGGGTCTTGTTTAAATTCCAGATGAATTTTTGGAGAGTTTGTTCTAGATCTTTGAAATATGCCATTGGTATTTTAATAGGGATTGCATTGAATCTGTAGATTGCTTTGGGTAGTATGGAAATTTTAATGATGTTGATTCTACCAATCCATGAATATGGTATGTTCTTCTATTTGTTTATGTCTTCCTCTATCTCTTTTTTCAATATCCTGTAGTTTTCTGAGTACAGGTCTTTTATGTCCTTAGTTAAGTTTATTCCTAGATATCTTACTTTTTTTGGTGCAATGGTAAATGGGATTTTTTTTTCATTTCTCTTTCTGTGAGTTCATTATTGATGTATAAAAAGGCCATAGATTTCTGGGTGTTAATTTTGTATCCTTCTACTTTGCCAAATTCATTTATTAGGTCCAATAGTTTTTTGATGGAGTCTTTGGGGTTTTCTATGTATAGTATCATTTAATCTGCAAATAAGGACAGTTTTACTTCTTCTTTTCCAATTTGGATGCCTTTTATTTCTTCTTCTTGTCTGATTGCTATGGCTAGCACTTCCAGTACTGTATTGAATAGGAGTGGTGAAAGTGGGCATCCCTGTGTTGTTCCTGTTCTTATGGGAAATGAGTTTAGTTTTGCCCACTGAGTATGATGTTGGCTGTAGGTTTGTCATATAGGGCTTTTATTATGTTGAGGTATGATCTCTCTATTCATTCTTTGCTGAGAGTTTTTATCAAGGAAGGGTGTTGGATTTTGTCACATGCTTTTTCTGCATCGATTGATATGATATGTGATTTTTGTCTCTCACTTTGTTTATGTGATGTATCACATTTATTGATTTGTGGATATTGTACAACCCTTGCATCCCTGGAATAAATCCCACTTAGTCATGGTTTATGATCTTTCTAATGTATTGCTGAATTTGATTGCTAGAATTTTGTTGAGGATTTTAGCATCTATGTTCATCAAGGATATTGGCCTATAGTTCTCTTTTTGTGTGTGTGTGTGTGTGGTGTCTTTATCTGGTTTTGGGAATAAGGTAAAGCTGGCTTCATTGAAAGGCTTGGAAGTATGCCTTCCTATTGAATTTTTTGGAATAGTCTTAGGAGGATAGGTTTGAGTTCTTCTTTGAATGCTTGGTAGAACTCCTCTGTAAAGCTGTCCAGACCAGGGCTTTTGTTTGCTGGAAGATTTTTGATTGCTGTTTCAATTTCTTCGGTAGTTATCAGCCTATTCAGGTTTTTGATTCTTCTTGATTGAGTTGGAAGGTTGTGTTTTTCTAAGAATATGTCCATTTCATCTAGGTTGCCATTTTGATGGAATAGTGTTGTTAATAGTGTTTTTTCATAATCATTTATATTTCTGTGGGATCAGTTGTTACTTCACCTCTTTCATTTCAGATTTTATTTATTTGGGTCCTCTCTCTTTGATGAACCTCTAGCCAGGCTCACCAAGAAGCAATCTTGTTTATCCTTTCAAAGAACCAGCCCTTGGTTTTGTTGATCTTTTGTATTGTTTCTTTGGTCCCTATGTCGTTTATCTCAGCTCTGATCTTTATTATTTCCTTCCTTCTGCTTATGCTGGGCTTTTCTTGTTGCTCTCTTTTTAACTCTTTGAGTTGTAGGGTTAGATAATTTATTACCATTGTTTTTTGTTTTTTGAGGTAGGCCTGTAGAGCTATGAACTTCGCTCTCAAGACTGCTTTCACTGTTTCCCATAGATTTTGGATTGTTGTGTTTTCATTGTCGTTTGTTGCCATGATGCTTTTTATTTCCTCTTTGATCTCTTTGGTAACCCAGGCATTGTTTAATAGAATGCTATTTAGTCTCCAGGTGTTTGATTTTTTTATTGTAGTTGATTTCTGGTTTTATGCCATTGTGATCTGAGAAGATGCTTGATATGATTTCTATCTTCTTGAATTTGAAGAGACTTTGCCTCTGTCCTAATATGTGGTGTATTTTTAAAACTAATCCCTGTGCACTTGAGAAGAATGTATATTCTGCCCCCAACTGCCCCTCCTGTCGGCCTGATCGCCCTCAACTGCCCTCCCCTCCTGGCCTGATCGCCCCTTACTGCCTCTGCCTATATGGCTTTGTCTGGAAGGTCTCCCGGAAGGTCTCCCAGTCTAAGTATATTACCCTTTTATTAGTATAGATTTTCTATGCATAAAACAACTTATCATTGAAAAACAAGTAAAATAAGCCTCTCTTTTGTATGCCAAAATGCAAACCAAAAACATTTTCCCACCTTGTTAATTATATTTCTTTATTTCTTCCTTTGAGAATTCCTGGCATTCTTTTACAGGAAAGCAGCTAATTCCTCATTTATTATCTTATATCATATTTTAAGACTTTGAAATTTGTTGAAAGAAATGTCAATTTTATGTTGGTATATGGGTAATCAAATGTTCAGCCAAGTTAGTAAAATGCAAATTGTTACTGTCAAATACAATTACAGACTTCTTTATTTACTGAACAATTCTGTTCTTATTAAAAGCTTTAAAAGCCCTTTAGAACATTGATAAATGACAATATATAAAGAATATATAGAGCTTTTAATTTATTTTTTCTATAGAGATAAGCAAAAAAAATTTTTTTAAGTGTATAAAATTGAAATTTGGGAGAAGAGATGTGTAGTAAAGAAAACAATAGAAATTTATGTGTGATATTCTATTTTTCCCTAAATATTCTACTCTGCTCTTCATGTCTGGTTTCTTATTCTTTGATAATTCTGCTCACATATTTGAATCCATAAGTAAGAATAACTTCTGACTTTACCTCAAAGGGAGTATCCTTCAACCAAAGCCACTTTTAATTTCTCAATAGTGTTACCTCTGTCTGAGAGTTGGTTTAATCTTTTCTTCTTGGAGAAATTGGGAATGCATATTGCCCATTTGTAGTGTAGTGGCTCTACTTTATGGTATTATTGTCTACAACATGATGCTTTTAGTTATTAAAATACTCTTTAATGTTTGTTTTCCAATAAAAACTAAGTGAGATTAAAACTGAATTTATTTTCATTTAATTTGTCGGAGGCCTTATGAAGATTTTTTTTTTTTTTTAGAAAGCTTCTTCAAGAAAAAGTTAATTCTTTTAGAGTTTGAATTTTAACTTTGTAGAATCTCAAGAACCCATTGATAAGATAAAACAGGTGGATTTCAACATAAGAACATTTAATGAATACAACTTTAGTTGGAGTGAGAGAATTAGAGAGGGAAGAAAGGAGGAAAAGAGGAAACAGAGAAAGTCTTTTGGAAGAAAAATTATTTTTTTGGACTTGATGATTCAGAATTTTTGGACTGGAACCCAGATTCTTTGTCTGCCAGAGTGGAAGAATGAATTCACGGACAGAAGATGGTATAGCAAAGGTGGAAATTTATTAAAGAACAAGTACAGACTCCCATGTGGGGCAGGGGAAAGGGTCACACTGAGTTCCTTTTCCCTATGGCTTATAAAGGCTGCGGATTTTGGTGCATTGATATCCCTTCTGATTGGTCAGTATTTCCTTAGACTGGTTACTATAGTAACTCCTGAACTCAAAGGTCAAACCTCACAAGGGACAGGGGAGGTCCCCTCCCCCTCCCCCCTTATTGTTTTCCTATTCCCTTTGGGATTTCTTTTTCTTCTTCTAGATGAAGGACTTCCTTCTCTTTATTTTGTAAATATAGACCTTTTCCTGTTCCCAGCTCCCTCATTCTATGGAAATATAACTGTTGCAGCTTTTCAGCTTCCCTCCTCTATGGAAATATACCTTCTGCTGCTCTGCAGCCCTGCACTTCTTCCATGGTCCTTTAATTTCTAAAATTTCCTAAAACCTGTCTTATTCACCTTCCAAAATTCCTGTTTCATTGAGAAGATAGAAATGAAATGAAGAAAGAAATGAAAGTTGTGCATCATGCACTGGTTTTAAGTGTTAAAATATTTTACACACAAAGATCAAATTCTGTGTGTCCCATTAAATTGCAAGAATTGTAAGGAACCTGAATAATGTTTTCAAAATGTGATCTCTTGATACTTTTATCAAAATTACCTACTGGTACTTGGTAAAAGTGCAGATTCACTAGCCTGCTGCAGACTATTGAATTGAGTCTTTGAAGGTGGGGCTCAAGAATCACATTTTTATTAGACTCTCTAGGGCAGTGGTCGGCAAACTGTAGCTCGCCAGCCACATGCGGCTCTTTGGCCCCTTGAGTGTGGCTCTTCCACAAAATACCACGTGCGGACACACATGTACAGTGCGATTGAAACTTCGTGGCCCATGCGCAGAAGTCGGTTTTCGGCTCTCAAAAGAAATTTCAATAGTTGTACTGTTGATATTTGGCTCTGTTGACTAATGAGTTTGCCAGACCACTGCTCTAGGGGGTTGGGATATATTTAAATTTAAGAAGCATTGTTCTATTCATAATATAGAAGACCACTTTTATTTTTAGAAGGGATATCTCTGATGAACATAATGGTGAAGTAACTTGCCCAGAGTTGCACAGCATGTTAATGAATATTTAGTGTTAATTGATCCAAAACCTGTGCTTTTTGCTACCCACCATTTTAAACCTCCTTGTATCACCTCTAAATAAGAACAATCATATGTTAGTTATATCTACTGAATCCCTGTAACTAATAATGAAAGAATTGAAATTAAATGCAATTTTCAGTGGGGCTCTAGGAAAGGCAATAAGAGTAGACAAGGGAAAAATGGAAGAACATTCAACATATGATAAGTAAATGGCACTAGTGACTGGGTAAGAAAGACTTAAGGGTTCATCTTTTGTTAGAACCTGTCACCCTCGTTTACTTCACCTTAAACTAGGCTTTTGTTCCTAGAAGACACAGAAAAAGCTTTTGCCACATTCACAGAAACCCCAAATTCCAAAACACTATCCAGAAATTCCCCCAAAGTACTATAATCTGTGTTCAACTAACATGCAGAAACAGTCTCTTTTTCCCTAGCTACACATTCTTTGGCAATATTTTCTCAAAAACTGTACCTCGGTGGGTCATTCTGCTCTGCCACTTTAGCTACTGAGCCTACAATATGGATTTTTTAGTACCAAAATATGTCTTCATATCGTAATCATTGCTGTAATAAATGTGATAACAGAGAATATCTATTGAGTAAGGCTTTGCTAGGCCCACGGGAGTTGTACATTATGTAAAAACAAAAATGAATTCAAGACTGAACAACGTAAGACTCCCTTTCACAGCAGAAATATGCCAATCTGTAAAACACAAACATAGGTGTTTTCCACGAAGTCTAATGCCAGTCCCTATCATTATTTCAGCTTCCTAAATAGAAGTGTTTCTTCCCTTTAGATCGATGCAAAGATACCTGTTGTCCTGTAGGGGAACATTATAATCTTTTGCTTTCTGTAAAATGGTATGAAATTCGTATCCTATTTTGTGCTCCTAAGGGCATATGTGTTTTCTTATAAGAGACTCTTAAGTTTTTATGAGTAGACTAGAGGCCCGATGCATGAAAATTCATGCAAGAGTAGGCCTTCCTTTCCCCGGCTGCCGGCACTGGCTTCTCTCCGGTCCCTGGGCCCCGGGCTTTCCTCCTCCGGCTGCTGGCTTCCCTCCTGCCCTGGCTTCATCAGGAAGGACATCCGGTCTAATTAGCATATTACCCTTTTATTATTATAGATATTGTGCTAATTTAGTAGCATTCTGGGTAAGCAGGCTAGTAAAATATTGGGGACTAGATAAAAAAGTGTAAGTTCATAAAAGTTAAGAAATTTAGTTGTCATTTAAAAAAAATTTAACTACTTGAGAAATAGCAATATTTGATATTATTTATTACAAAATGATATTTCAGGTTACAATGAATACTTCTACATAAAATTACTTGAAGTGGTTAGAATATATTCTGTTAGGAAAAGCAACATGGTGAATGGGTAATTTCACATGCAAACATTTTACTGCTTTGTGACTTGTTTTTCTTTTAGTTCAGGAAAAAATGCCCAGAGTACAAAATAGTTCTCAAACCACTGCCTAAGTGTCCACTTGCTTTCCATTTATTCATTTATAACTTGTTCAGTTTTATAGCAAGTACTTGAGGATCTACTTTACTTTTTAGGTGAGAACATTTAAGTTCTACTCTCTTGGCAAATTTCAGTTATAAAAAAATTGATTAACTGTAGTCATCATGTTTTACGTGAGATCTTCAGACCTTATTCACCTTATAGCTGAAAGTTTATACTCTTTTACCAACTCTTCCTATTTTTCCCATCTCCCAGTCCCTAACAACCACTTTTTTTTAAAGAAATATATTTTTATTGATTTCAGAGAGGAAGAGAGAGGGAGAGAAAGATAGAAACATCAATGATGAGAGAGAATCATTGATTGGCTGCCTCCCGCACGCCCCACACTGGGGATTGAGCCTGCAACTCGGGCATGTGCCCTTGACTAAAATCTAACTTGGGACCCTTCAGTCCACAGGCCAATGCTCTATCCACTGAGCCAAACCAAATAGGGCAACAACCACTTTTTTATTCTCCCTGTTACTCTGAGTTTGACTTTTTAAAAATTTATTTTAATCTGCTTAATTTTAATATTTCACCAATAGGTGTCAAAGTATTTGTCTTTGTCTGGCTTATTTCATTGAGCATAATGGCCTCAAAATCCATCCATGTTGTCATAATAGTATGATTTTCTTCTTTCTCATGGCTGAGTAATACTCTATTTTATATATACATAGCACATTTCTTTATTCATCAATCCATTGATGGGCACTCACATTGTTTTCATATCTTGGCTATTGTGAATAATGTTGCAAAGAACCTCGGAGTGCAGATATCTCTTCAATACCCAATTCATTTTCTTGGGATATATACCCAAAACTGGAATTGCTACATCATATGGAAGTTCTATTTTTAATTTTTTGAGCAACTTGCATGCTGTTTCAACAGTGGCTGCATCAATTTACTTTCCCAACAACAGTGCAAGAGGGTTCCCTTTTCTCCACATCCTCTCCAGCATTTGTTATCTCTTGTCTTCTTGATAGTAGTTTTTCTAAAAGGTATGAGGTGGTATCTCAATTGTAGTTTTTATTTGTATTTTCCTGGTGATTAGTGATGCTGACCACTTTTTCAAGTACCTGTTGGCCATTTGTAAGTCTTCTTTGGAAAAATGTCTTTTCCATTTCTCTGCTCATTTTTTTGGCTATTGAATTACATGAATTTTTATGTATTTTGGATATTAACTCATTATCAGATATATAATTTGAAAATATATTCTCTCATTTTGTAGGTTGTCTTTTTGTTTTGTTGATGGTTCCTTTGCTCTTCAGAAGCTTTTTATTTTAATGGAGTTCTGCTTATTTTTGCTTCTGTTGCCTTTAGTTTTGGTGTCAAATCCAAAAATTCATTGCCAAGACCGATGTGAAGGAGCTTACCCACCATATTTTCTTCTAGGAACTTAGTGGTTTCAGGTGTTATATCCAAGCCTTTCATGCACCTTCAGTTTACTTTTGTGTATGGTGTAAGGTAGGGATCCAGTTTCATTCTTTTTCACCTGAGGATCTACTTTAGAATGCATCTGAGTCAACCAAAGTGATTATAAATGAAGATTATGAGGCTTCATTCTCTATATCTTCCTTGGTAGGTAAAGGATAAGGTATTTTAAAATCCCAGTTTTACCAGGTTTTGCAGGTATTTCTGATTTGGGATTATAAGCCATATTAGGAAAATATTAACTTCCTGTATGCTATGCATCCTATCTAAAGAGGGAATATGCAAATTGACCGTCACACCATAACAAGATGGCTGCACCCACAGCAGAGGCAGGGATTCTGTAACACAAGGTGGCTGTGCCCACAGCAGAGGCGGGGATCCCATAATACAAGATGGCTACGCCCACAGTGGAGGCCAAGTTCCCCTAATGAGCCTTAAAGAGCAATCAGCAAGGACCTGAGGCTGTGTGGTGCTGGGCCAGGGCAGGGGACCTGAGGCTGCGCCCCCACGCCTGGTGGGGCTTGACAGGGGACCTCAGGCCATGCCCCCGCCCAGGCACCAGGCTGGGGGACCTCAGGTCATGCCCTCCACCTGGAAGGGCTTGATGGGGGACCTCAGGCCATGCCCCCTGCCTGGCAGGGCTTGGCGCGGGAACCTCAGGCCATGCCCCTTGCCCCGGCGCCAGGCCAGGCGACCTGAGGCTGCGCCCCCACCTGGCAGGGCTTGGCAGGGGTGGGGCCGGCCGGGTCTGGATCTAGCCCAGTGGGGGTGGGGTTAGCTGGGTTTGGGTCTAGAGCAATTTTGAGGGGCATGTGAGTGGGCGGGGACTTAACTCTGGTTCCCATGGCACGTCCCAGACTCTGACAGGAGGAAGATTTTCATATACATTTTACTAATTTTCTTTCATCTCTGACACTTCTGTTATAGAGAAAGGGCAAATAGCAATATTAAAATATTTCCTCTAATTAATTCCCTTTTAATATGCACGAATTTTGTGCACTGGGCCACTAGTCCTAATATAAAAGGTGGTAAAATTATCAAACTACATAAACCAGGGCTGGGTGCAGCAAGGTACTTAATGTGCAGAATTTAAGGGGGCACTGATTCTCAACCCTGACCCTGCTCTGACCTATGGATTCAATTAACCCAACAATTTTGTTGAATAGTTTTATCCCCACCCCTACTCCCACCCCTACTGTACCCTTCAGGTGGGCACTTTTATTTCATCATGGCTTTGGCTCCCTGGGTTCTTAGAGAGGGCTACTACAGTCCAGCTGCTTTTTACGTGGGTGAGCATTATGTAACTTTCTCTAACACCAGGTTTGCTTCCAGATCATCACTGAGCTAATTAAACAAATGACAGAGATCTTGCCAGAATCTTAGGACTAGTCAGTCCTCTGACTTTGCAAGTAGTATTTTTTTAAAAAAATTATATGTATCTTATTTATTTCAGAGACAAAGGGAGAGGGAGAAAGATAGAAACATCAATGCTGAGAGAATCATTGATTGGCTGCCTTCTGCATGCCCCCTACTGGGGATCCAGCTCAACACCCAGGCATGTGCTCTGACCTTGAATCAAACCGTGACCTTCTGATTCATAGGTCGATGCTCAGCCACTGAGCCACACAGGCCGGGCCCTTGCAAGTAGTTTTAAATGCAATTTCATTTGCATATCCCAGAAGCCTTGAGATAAATGCAATTTGGCAGATAAATAATATTTGGGGATGGTACGAAGGGTACGAACAGTATATAACAGATCCAAGTAAAGTGGCTATTTTTTTCCTCATAGAAGAAAGTTATATTAATTTGTATTTTCAAAGATATCACTGTTCATACTGGCATTTATCGATATGTTAAGATGTTTAGATTTATCTAATACATCTTGATGGTATGTTGATCCTAGTGGTAAAACTTCACAATGGTGTGGCCTGCAAGCAGAAGGGCCTGGATGGGACCAACCGGAAAATGAAGTATTTCTTCTACAGAGGACACTGCAGTTATTAATTGCCAGGTGCATTAGAATATATGTGGATCTTATGCTTCAGAGGTGCTTGTGTTTTTACTTTTTAAGTTCTTCAGTTCCAAAAAGGTTACAGATCTATTCCCTGACAAAAGAGAATCTGCCATCTTCAAGTCTGTTCTTCATTATGTACTAAATGTTAATCTTCCTGTTATAATGAGCTAGTTGGGGAGAGAACTGCACTGTTACATCTCTGATGCCACGACTTTTCTTAACTGTGTCTGAGGATGTTGTGTGCTTCTCAGCGTTTCAATTGCTGCTAATCTTATTTGAGCATCCCACATAATTAGAATTGCTACAAATTCTGGTTGTTCAATCAGGTCCTTTATGAAGTATGCTAAGAGACTAGGAAGTGGAGGTGGACTCCCTGTGTTCTTGCCTTGAGTCTAAAGGAAGTTAAATATAAACATTCAGGAAGTGTCTGAATACACCTACATTTTAGTGTGATCCTTAGTACATTTCCCTTGAGGTTGGCAGAGAAATCTGAGTATGATTTTTTTTAACCTATCCAATTTTAACTTACAATTTCAAGTCCTAAAATTTTCCTCTACTCATTGAACTGTGTGCCCTAGATTATAAGGATTGGAGAGAGAGAGAGAGAGAAACAAAACTTGGCAGAATCATTTGCTATTTTGTGATATTTCATATCATATGCAGCTAGTCTCACTAAAAGTAAATATATGTTAATCCAAATATCCAGATATAAGAAAGGCACATGGAATGGAACCCATTAAATTCAATTGAAGACACATATAAATACGTTGGGCTTTGAAAAACATCTGGGTTTTGGAAAATTATCCAAATATGTCTGCTTTGAGAGGGTCTCTTAATAGATGTAATGAAGAAAACTTTCTCTGTTTTTATTATTATCTAATTCATCAAAGGAGTAGAATTTATTTCCCTAACTCAAACTTGGGAATTTGGTTCTGAAATATAGCCTGGTTATAGACATTTGTGAACTTGAACTTCTCCAGAGATTTTGGGAGTACAGGTAAATAATGACACTTGAATCAAGAACTCCTGATTATAAAGGGTGTGAACTCTCTTTTCCTCACATTTAAGAATTTTCTGTAATCATTTGAGAGGCTATCTCCATCAAGCTTCTGTTAAAATGTAAAATATTGTCCCATAAGGTGTTGATCCTAAAAACACATATCAGTTCTTGATATAGCAGAGGCCTTGTTTTTTTTAAAATAAATTTACCTTTATTGTTGAAAGTATTACAGATGTCCCTTCCTGCCCCCCATTGACCTCTTCCACCTCATTCCCACCCCCTCCCCAGTTCTTCCTCACACTATTGTCAGTCCATGGGCCATGCATATCTTACCTAATAATAGACAAACATGTAAATTGACCATACCTCTGCTACGCCCACAGCCAATCAGGAGTGAGTATGCAAATTAACCCACCAATGGTGGGTTAATTTGCATATGCAGGCACGGAGAGGCCGGGAGGGGCAGGACGCCTACTATGAGGGGGAGGGGGGTGGCGGAGGGAGCTACAGGAGCGATGCTCTGGCCGGGAGCGAGGACTTGCAGGCTCCTGGGTGGCCGGAAGCAAAGCCAGGGGAAGGAAGGTCTATTCTTGCACAAATATTGTGCAATGGGCCTCTAGCATGCATATAAGTTCATTGGTTAATCTCTTCCTGAGGCCTATTTTATGTTTAAATATATATTTTTTTATTGATTTCAGAGAGGAAAGGAGAGGAGAGGGTGAGATAGAAACATCAATGATGAGAGAGAATCATTGATCAGCTGACTCTCGCATGCCCCACACTGGGGATCCAGCCTGTAACCTGGGCATGTGCCCTGACCAGAAATCGAACCATGACCTCCTGGTTCAGAAGTTGATGCTCAACCACTGAGCCATGCCATCTGGGCCTGGGGCCTTGTTTTAATATAGTATTGGAAAAAGTCTTAACCTTTTGCACTTGGATGTCGAGTGTGACTCGACATGGTTAACATTAGAATAAAGGAATCGAGAAAAAAGTGAGCGAGTGCAAAGGGTTAATATTGGAGAACTGTCAGTAAAGAAGGGAAACTTCATGTCGTCCAGAAGGATCCTGGGTAACTTAGCATTGGCCAATTGAGGACGTCAAGCTCAGAGAGGATAAGGACTGCCTCAGATATTGCTTAGTTCAGTTTTTCTTAGGGCTGCCTACACAAAAACTTTTGTCAGTGACTCATCAAATTTCATTCTCCTAAATGTGATGCTATTTTTGTCTATTTTAAGAAGTTCAATAAGCATTTTCTGCCAGCGAATATATTTCTGGTCAGCAGAGGTTCATAAGCATTTTTGTAGCACGTTAAAGGTATGACACAAAACACCTAAGGTTAAAAGAAACCTATTATTATTAAATACTAGAGGCTAGGTGCATGAATTCATGCACCAGTGGGGTCCCTTGGCCTGGCCTGCAGGATCTGACCAAAACCGGCTCTCCAACATCCCCTGAGGGGTCCCAGATTGTGAGAGGGTGCAGGCCGGGCCAGGGAAGGATGTGGGAGGTTGGCCAGCCAGAGAGGGACCACAGGAGGGATCCAGAGGGATCCAGGGTGTGTCCGACCTGTCTCACTCAGTCCTGATCATCCGGACCCCAGCAGCAAGCTAACCTATTGGTTGGAGCGTCTGCCCCTGGTGGTCAGAGCACGTCATAGCAACTGGTCGACAGGTTGACTGTCTGCCCCCTGGTGGTCAGTGCATGTCATAGAGAGCTGTTGAACAGCCTTAGCATATCATTAAGATATTACGCTTTGATTAGTTGAACGGATGACTGGACAACTGGACACGTAGCATATTAAGCTTTTATTATATAGGATAATTATCAAAATATAAGAACAAGTTTGTGATATAGTAATTTTCAGTTTTCCATTTGTCTTTCACCTTCAGTATATTTAATATTCAGATATATTATTACCCTTCATTTGAAGAAGAGGTAAATGTAAAAGATATTTTGGACTATTTGCAAAAACTTGAGTACAATATGAACATATCTGTGATGACTGTTTACAATATGAACATTTCTCTTGATGACTGTTTACAATACTGATTTTGTTTATAATACTGGAATTTTTTGCCTACATTTATAATTGAGGGAAAGGTGAAATCAGTTACAAGTTAATAGGAAAACAGGAATACAATTTTATTTGTCCATATTCACCACCCTCCTGAATTCTATATGTGGTCTCCTTGGTGGCCTGTGTTCCTCAGGTTAGCAATTCTTGCTTATAGATTAAGACAGATAAGATACATGAAGATTTTTTTCTTACAAGGCAAATGATAGTTTCAATATAGTTCCAAAGACATAAGTTATATCAACTGAATAATTATCTTTTGAAATGTTATTTTTGTAGGAAAATTGGGACTAGATTTTATTCTTTTTGCTTTTGATTATTTTTTTATTATAAAAAACATTGTTTCTTTGGCAAACTCACCTCAGTTAAATGCATTTAATAAAATCCCTGTGGGATTTATACATTCTGAGATTTCTGGGAAAGGGTGTCTATTCATGAAAATAATGTTGTTAGACTAAATAACTAAGTAAAAGGCTATGATGAGTCAGAAATAACAAATTTTATGGTAATACTAGGTGTATTGGCTAATAATGCAGATTTTTTTCAATAGATGGAGTTACACATATGTTGATATATATGCAGTTTGATATGTATGCTATTTTGTTGTATGACAGCAAGTTTCAAAACTTCATATGTAAAATTTGCTGAAGGTGTTAACATCGTAGATATTTTTACGCTTAAAAATGTCGAATTTTGTGCCTAAAAAAGAGCATTTGCGGGAAGTTTTAATTCATTACTTTATTTTGAAGAAAAGTGCTGCTGAAAGTTATCGTATACTTCGGGAAGCTTCTGGTGAACATGCTCCAACTCAAGATACTTGTGAATGCTGGTTTAAACGCTTTAAAAGTGATGATTTCGATGTAAAAGACAAAGAACATCCAGGTCAACTGAAAAAGTTTGAAGACCAACAATTACAGCATTATTGGATGAAGATGCGTGTCAAACTCAAAAACAACTTGCAGAAAGATTAAACATTCCTCAGCAAACAATTTCCGATCATTTACAAGCAATGGGAAAGATTATAAAGGAAGGAAAACGGGTGCCACATCAACTGAACGAAAGACAAATGGAAAATCGAAGAGTCATCAGTAAAATGTTGCTTCAACGGCACAAAAGAAAGTCTTTTTTGCATCGAATTGTGTCTGGCGATGAAAAGTGGATTTATTTTGAGAATCCCAAATGCACAAAATTATGGGTTGATCCAGATCAACCATCAACATCGACTGCAAGGCCAAATCGCTTTGGAAAGAAGACAATGCTCTGTGTTTGGTGGGTTCAGGAAGGTGTGGTGTATTTTATCTTCTAAAACCAGGTGAAACAGTTAATACTGATCGCTACCAAAAACAAATAATCAACTTGAACCACGCTTTGATCATGAAATGACCAGAATGTTCCAGAAGACATGGCAAAGTAATTTCGCTTCATGATGACGCACCATCACACACTTCAAAACCAGTTAAAGACACATTAATAGATATTTCCTGGGAAGTATTAACCCACCTGCTGTATTCACCAGACCTTGCTCCTTCACATTACCACTTGTTCTGATCAATGGCACACACACTTTCTGAGCAGCACTTCAAAACATACGAAGAAGTGGAAAATTGGGTCTCTGATGGTTTGCTTCAAAACAAGAAAAGTTCTATTGGGACGGTATCCACAAATTACCTGAAAGATGGGGGAAATGTGTAGTTAGCGATGGACATTACTTTCAATAAAGCACTTTTGATGTTTCTCTTGAAATTATCGTGTTTTCTTTGATTACAAAATCCGAGTTATTAACTGATACACCTAGTAGGTCTTTGTTTTTAAAAAGTAGATTAATCAGTAGCCTTAGGCCTTAAGATGTTGTTAGCTCTCCCGGTTAGGACCAAAAACAGCAATGCATTTCAAATTGGTCACAGGACAAAAACTGGCACTCAGGTCCCTTGTCTTCTACTTGAGCATGCTTTACTGCTCATTTCATGAGTGATAAAAATAATGAGGATAATGACAACTGTGAGGATAGTGTCCAAAGTAGAGAAAGAAACCAAAGGGGGAAAAGCCATAATTGTTTTTAGTACTCTTTTTAAGCTTCTTGGAATTTGAGTTTTCATGGAGAAATAAAGTCATCTTCAACGCAAACTAGGCATAACATCCATAATATCCAAGTCATGTTTTATTTCTGTTTTCTGAAAACATATTTCTAAGGAGCATAATGAGACGAAACCAGTGGAAGTTAAAATTCCAGGTCAAGGTTTTGACTCAAATGTTGACAGAAGTCAGGCAGTAAACATACAGGCCTACAGTAGGCCAAGTGTAAAACAGAAGAAGTGCTCATAAGATGACCACAGCTCACAAGGAGGGGGTTTAAGTGAAAAGGAAATTGTGTAGCCAATAAGAATTTCACAAAGTCTAACTGTGAGAATAACGCTCATGCTTGGACTTATATATTTCCGGGTCTTATATAGGTATAAACCAATGCCCTTGGTTTTTGGCTTTCTCAGCCTATAGATTCTTAGAAAGATATGTCTAGAGTAAAGCAACACTGGCCATGGTTGGGCAGAGTGGGTAGGGAAAGGAAATGTACTTCCAGCCCCATTGGACTGGTCTTCTCTGCTCTGGCAAATTGACTTAATCGATCTTTCCTTTTGGTGCATTCTTACCACACTGATACTTTTATCTTGATTTATTATGTGGCAGTTGACTTCCACAAAATAATTTACTCAATGATTTCCTCTAATAGATTGTGTATCAGTTATTCATTTTCCCATAACAATGCTGCGAAGTATACAAAAAACATTTATTTACCTTTAAGGCTATGAGGTGTCTGGTTTGAACAGGGCATGGCTGACATGGCTCTGCTTGGTTGATCTCATCTGGGCTCACTTGTGCCTCTGCAGTCAGAGCAAGTCAATTTGGGAGCTCTGCTCATCTTGGCTGGGCCATTATCTAATCTAGAATGGTCTACGACCTAAAGCTGCCTATTACCTAATCCAGGATGGCCTCATCTGGGATTACCTGAGCAATTTGGCTTTGTTCCTGAGGCCCCCCTCCTCTAACATGCACACCTGAGCACATTCTTTTCATGTTACTGGCTAAGGGGAAGAGTTGAGCATAAGTACTTTTTCAAGCTTGTTCTGGAGTTGTGCTAATATTTCATTGACCAAAGTTAGTCACAAAACCAGTCAGATTTGAGGGTAAAGGGATAAATTCATTCAAGTCAAAACCACAGTTTTGACATTTCTTAGTTTGGCTATAATCAGAAAGGCAGAAAATCACAAGCGTTGGCAAGGATGTGCATAGCTAGCTGGCAAGAACCTAAAATGGTGCATCCATGTGGAAAGCAGTAGGGTGATTCCTCAAAAAATTAAACGTAAAATTATTGTATGATCCATAAATTATACTGGGTATATATTCAAGATAACTGAAAGCAGGATGTCAATGAGATATTTGCACACCCATGTTCATAACAGCGCTATTCACAACAACTAAAAGGTAGAAGAAACCCAAATGTTCATTGATAGATGAGTGGATAAACAAATATGTGTACATACACATACATACACCACTCAGGAATACAGTCTTAAAAGGAAGGGAATTTTGACACATGTTACAACATGATTTAACCTTGAAGATACTATATTAAGTAAAATAAGCCAGTCATAAAAGGACAAATACTGGAAGGTTTCACTTACATGAGGTTCCCAGAGTAGTCAAATTCATACAGACAGAAAATAGAATGATGGTTGCCAGGTTTTGGGGACAAAGAGGAATGGGAAGTTAGTACAGAGTTTCAGTTGGGGAAGATGAAAAAGTTCTGGAGACGGATGGTTGCATAACAATGTAAATGTACTTAAAATGGTTATAATGGTAAATTATATGTTATGTATATTTTACCACAATAAAAAAGTACATGTAAAAGAATAAGGGAAGAGATTTTTCCACATTAGTAATTATCACAACTATGTCATATAGCAAAATAGGCATGGATGCACAGGAGGGAAGTAATTGGGGGCATACAGCAGTCTATCACAGAGGGCATTTTGAAAGGCAGTAACATTTTTTCAAAGCACAATGAATCATTGCAGAATTCAATTTTCTTCAAAATGGCTTTGACATTTATAACAGATTTTAAAAAATTGTAGTGAGATGTTATATTCATCTTAGCATAGCACTCAGTATGTAGCAGGAACTTGAATTTTGGAACTGAGTTCAGGAATACCAGTGACAGAACATCTAGCCCCCTTCACACACAACAGACTAGTTACAGGGACAAATTCGAGTTACAGGGAAGAAGTCAAACCCCATTTTTTATGTTTGCCTGTGCTGCCTATAATCGGCTACAGAATCAAAGTCTTCTATATCAAATGGATAACATTAAAATAGCTGAACAGCCCTAGCTGGTTTGGCTCAGTGGATAGAGAATTGGCCTGGGTTTGATTCTGGTCAAGGGCACGTATCTCAGTTGCAGGCTCCTCCCAGGCCCGGGCCCTGGTCAGGGCTTGTGTAGGAGGCAACCAATCGATGTGTTTCTCTCATATCAATGTTTCTCTCTGTCTTTCCCTCTCTATTCCACTCTCCCTAAAAATCAATGGAAAAATATCCTTGGGTGAGGATAAACAAAAACAAAACAAAACAAAATAGTACTTAACATAGCTGAACAAATCAGATGTCAACTTGACTTGCATTCAGCAGTTACATAAAGCTAGAATTGCAGCGATAGCATTGTTTATCTGTCTCTGAGATCTAAACATAGAGTATTTTGATGTTCTTTAAAATTCTGTACTATTATCTGTAATTTTCTTCATAATCTGTGCTATTTCCAATTTTCTGGTAATGAAAATGATTATGGTATTTATAGCTAAGGCATCTGTTCAATATTTAGACCCAAGCATCATTAAATATTTCCAATTTATTAAAATTACTATGCTTGTTATTTCTGAAATATTGGATAATGATTCTATTCATAAGGGACATTTGTGTGAGATGTAACTTCACTGAGAAAAAAGGGAACATCACAGAGTATATTTTTAAAAACCATCACAGTAGAAGTTCTAGCAGTGATAGTAGTAGTATTATTGTAATAATAATCCTTTCGGTGACTTAATGTTTTTATTATTTATTTTGGGAGATGAAAATCATGACAGTAAAGATTGAAGTCATTTTTTTATAATGTAAAATAGTTTGATTTATTTTTAAATTTATCATTTTATTCTTATAACTTTCCAAGGCAGATAAGATGGATATTATACACATGTCACAGATGACAAATGAAACTTTAGTTTAAGTGCATTTTTCAAGGTTGCAATTTGTTTAGTGATGGAGACAGAACAAGGTGCCAACACGTCTTCCTTCTAGAACTGTGGGGTACAATACAGCAGTTACCTGTCCCACATGCCTATTGAGCGCTTGAAATGTGGGAATTCTGAATGGAGATGCACTGTGAGAGTAAAATACACACTGAATTTCAAAGGCAGTACTAGAAAAGGAGTGTGAAATCTCTCATCAATAATTTTATATTGATTGCATGTTGAAATTATAAGACCTTGGATATATTAAGTTAAAGCAAATACATTGTTAAAATAATTTACATTTAAACATTTCTTTTAATGTGGCCACTAGAAAGCTTAAGCATTTTATATATGGCTCTCATTAAATTTCTCATAGGTGGTGCGTTTAAAAAATATATATTTTTACTAATTTCAGAGAGGAAGGGAGAGGGAGAGAGAGATTGAAACATCAATGAGAAAGAAAATTATTGATTGGCTGCCTTCTACATGCCCCCCATGGGGGATCAAGCCCACAATCTGGGCATGTGTCCGGACTGGGAATTGAACCATGACTTCCTGGTTCATAAGTCGACGCTTAACCACTAAGCCATGCCGGTTGGGCTAAAACTTTATTTTTTCTGCTGCTTTGGTTAAGCATCTGAGTGTTAGGTCTGAACTAAGTGTTTAATTTCATATGGTATGGTTCATAGTTTAAGAATAAGGATTCAACGTGATTATTTCTATGTCAATATAATAATCGTTACTAGGTATTGCTCAGTGAGTTCAGAAATGGTCACAACGAAATAGTTAAATGTATTGCCTGTGCAGTTACCAGTTCTAAGAACAGGGTTTCTTGCTTTTTATCACAGATTTGTTAAGTTCATTGAGGTTATTCATTTTAACATTCTCATTTTTGATTATCATCTTTAATATGCAGTACCTAGTGGACTAATAGTATTCAGAACTTTTGAAAAAGCTTACCTGATAATAAAAATCGTTCTGATTCCCCATTAATAAGCTTTTCTCAAATGCCCAGCTCAAAGAAGTAGAAAAAATAAAGTTCTAGAATAGCACTATCCATGGGAAATATATAAGGTATTAAAATGTTGAGTCACTATATCATACACCTGAAACTAATATAACCAATATAAGATTGTATACCAACTATACTTATTAAAACATTGAAAAAGATAAAAAAGTGATAGCCACATATAAAATTTTAAATTTACTAGTAGTCATATAAAAAGAATAAGAAAAGTGAAATAAATTTAATAATATACTTTATGTAATCTAATATATCCACCCTCCCCTACCCTCCCTCTGAGGCCCGACAGTCTGATCCATGCCTCCTTGTTTCTGGGTCTGTTCTTGTTCATCAGTCTATGTTGTTCATTATTTCCCCTAGATGAGTGAGATCATGTGCTATTAGAAATACACTTATAAGAACCGAAAATGAGAAAAGCAATAATGGTTATGCTGACAGGCAAATGAATCAGTCTGTAGTGAGTTTCTTTCTGGGCCAACAGTTCTTTTGAGATCCAATTTCAATGTCAAACAGTTCCTATGTGTACATGTCAGCAATGACATTTCAGTTCTGGATGGTGGACAAATGGTGGTAATGCAGGTCTGACTCTCTCTGGTTTGGTCCTGGGCAACCTGCAGTGATGCACAGCTGCTAACTGCTAGTATGGCAAGGCGACGTCGGAGTCTTCCATCTCTGGACTGCTTCTCTTCTGTCTTCATGGCTGGAGTAGTCCTGTCGATTCCTCTCTGTTGCTGGAATCCACATGGTCTTGGAGTTGTTTTCTGAAAATATACAATCATATTCTCGACCAAAAGTTAATAAAGGAGTATTTTCTATAAATTTGACTTGCGATCCTTTTTCATTTTTTGCCCAAATGATTTTCCTCTGGCTTAATTTGACACCTTGTGTGTTTTTCATGGGTGTCTTGCTTTTAGCCTTACAATTAATTTTCTAAAGTATTAATTTTCTAGATGTAATTTACTTACAGGTTATTTTTCCTTACATTATCTTCCACTTCTTACAACTCACCCATACCTTTTTAGTGTTCCTGGGGTAAATTAAAATTCTTACCACAGAAAAATTCTTACCATGATTTATTTTGTGTTTTGTACTCTGTTCTCTCAGCTTCCCTCTCAGTCCCTTCCCACGAATAGGGCTGTGCTGTCTTTTTTTCATGTCCTACAACACTCCAGCATCCTCTCAATCAGCCCAGGGGCCTGAGTGCTTCCTGTTTCTAGAACACTGCTCTCTCTTTGCTGGTTAAATCTTATTAATCTCCTACATCCCAGCATAAGACTACCATTTTCTTGTGGACTATTTCATTGACTCCCAAATGTAGGTCAGTCATTTTTCATTATATGTGCTCATGACACCTTGTTTCTTTAGATAAATTATTTTAATTTAGGATGATATAGTTATTAACAATATTATTTCATTAATATCTCAATGCCCCAGTGGACTCCAAGATTTATGAGAGCAGGCTGTGTATCTATGTTTGTTCAGTACTGTATCCCCAGTGCATAGTGCTGGACACATAGTAGGTACTCAATGTTAGCTTAATGAAGGAACAAGCAAATACATGGATGAGTAAATGAATAGACAATCTTTGATGGATGCCTAATGCTTCATTTAAAATAGGACTCATGTTATTTAAGAGTCTTTTGACATTTTAATAACTATTATATCTTCCCTATTTGTTTTGCAAGTATTTTAGATTTACTATTATATCTTTGTACATTTGAACATTGTCAACAATATTGCTTAACATAAATCATCATTACTTATTTGGTTTATGCAACAACCATAAGAGGAAAATATTGATATTCCTACTTTTGTGAAGAAAAGACAAATTATAGGAAAGGCAGATACATGCTCAACCTAAGGAGACAATAATAAGTATGAAAATAATTTGGAAATGGTACTTTGTATATGTGTATTTGTGTGTAAAGAGAGAAAGGCAGCCAGACAGAGACAGATAGAAAGAGGCTTGATTTTTGAAATACTGCCATTTTTTTGTGTCAATTTCCACATTTGTGGGATATTTTTATGCTTATTAAATGCTACTTTGCTTAGAAATACAGATAATATAGATAATATAATGTTAACCAACTTAATTGTAACAATGTTTTTACCCTTAAAAATAGAAGAAAATCATAGGAAAACAGTGTGCTGCTAATTTTAACTAGAGACTACCAAGGAACCCTCTCAGAGACATTATATCCTGGGGTCAAAATAGCACCTGTGCTTATCTGTTCTATCTAAAATTCTGAAAAATGAGAACGGATGTCCAAATGGTGACTTAATAACGTATATATATATGTATATATGTGTATATATATGTTTATTGAAGAAACATTAAATTAGTTCTGGTAAGCATTCTGAAGAATGCAGGCTACTCCCTTTTAGAAGAATTTTTATTAGCAATTAAAATATTTTAAAATTACGATAAAATTTCTAGTTGATAATAAAATATGCTTAATTAGACCGATGGTTTTCTAAGTATGGTAGCTGATCAGGAGCAAAGGCATCACCTGGGGTCTCGTTAGAAATGCACATTTTTTTAATACCAAGCTAAATGCATAGAATCAGAAATTCTCAGAGAAAGACCCAGAAATTTGTGTTTTAATAAGTTCTATATATGATCCTGATGCACCTTAATATATGAGGACAGCCGAACTTGGCTATCATAACTAAGGAAAATTCTCATTAATAGCCTTAAAAATACTTAGTGAGTGCACAATATTATTGAGCCATACTATAACAAAGGGAAAATTATACATCTTAGAAGATTTCTGTTGTCTTTAAAAAAAACAAAAGTATATCTAATTTTTGTTGTTTTCAAAGTCCTCTCTATGATTTCTATTTCAGGTGCCAAATTCTTAAATATTTTTATAAGACTAAGGGCCTTTAATGATAGGAAATATTTAAAATATGTAATTATTAACAGCAAATTGACAAATTTATTGGCAGATTGATTCTCTTTAAAAAGATGGCAAAATTTGTAGCATTTTTTCTAATTTCTATGGTGTATATTCTCCCAACATGTCCAATTTTTAGCTTCTAATATAATAACACTAGAGGCCTGGTGCACTAAATTCATGCATGGGGAGGGGGGTTCCCAATGCCCAGCCTGCACTCTCTCCAATCTGGGACCCCTTGGGGGATGTCCAACTGCCAGTTTAGGCCCCATCCCCAGGATTTGGCCTAAACTGGAAGTTGGACATCCCTCTCATAATCTGGGACCACTAGCTCCTAACTGCTCACCTGCCTGCCTGCCTGATCACCCCTAACTTCCCCCCCCTGCTGGCCTGGTCACTCCCAAATGCCCCCCTGCTGGTCTAGTTGCCCCCAACTGCCCCCCCCACCAGCCTGGTTGCCCCTAACTGCCCACCTGCCAGCCTGGTCGCCCCACGCAGCCTGTTTGGTAGTCTGTTCAGTTGCGATGGTCACTTAGGCTTTTATATATATAGATTAGTGAAAATAGAGTTGGGGAGAAATGTTCAAAATAGGTGTTCTGTCTTTTTTGGAGTAAGGCGGGGGGAGACTCTTTAATAAGGTCTACCTTGTCCAATCCTCTTACTTTGTAGAAAATGATTTTTTATTACTTAATATTCTTTTCTGCCTTGTTAAAAAGAAGTCACACTGATTCTAAGATTCTTCACATTTTAAGAGTTATTATACAGGAATGTTTTGGTTTTTAAAATAGGCTACCAGACACTGATTAATTACAATGTCCTTTATCATAAAAGATGTGCTGACTTTTCAAAAATTTATGTATGCAGAAGAGTCCTTTAAATGGGAAGCATTTTGCCAGACCAGCGTGGCTCAGTGATTGAGCATTTACCTATGAACCAGGAGGTCATGGTTCAATTCCTGGGTTGCACGCTAGATCCTCAGTGTGGGGCGTGCACATGCACATGCCTGGGTTGCATGCTAGATCCCCAGTGTGGGGCGTGCAGGAGGCAACTGATCAATGATTCTTTCTCATTATTGATGTTTCTACCTCTCCCCCTCTCTTTCTCTCTAAAATCCACAAAAATTAAATAAATAAAAAGCATTTGGAACATATTAATTCAGGTCAGATTTTAGGTAGGTATCCCAATTAATTCTTTAACTTAGGGACTCTTTTGGTAACCAGGGTCAATCCTCAATACTTATATACTATAATAAAAGCAAAAACTTGGGTATAATTAAGAATAAACATTAAAATTTTTCTTTATTGTTGAAAATATTACAGATATCCCCCCTTTTTCCCTATTGACCCCCTCCTCTCCAATCCCACCGTCCTTCACCACAATGTTGTCTTTGCTCATGGGTTATGCATATATGTAGATAAGTTCTTTATTTAATCTCTTCCCACCCCTATCTCACCCTACCCCAGCCTTCCCTCTAAGATTGGTCAATCTGTTTCATGCTTCTATGTCTCTGGATCTATTTTGTTCATCAATTTATTTTGTTCATTAGATTCCACATATAAATGAGATAATGTGATACTTGTCTTCCTCTGATTGGCTTATTTCCCTTAGTATAATAGTCTCCAAGTCGTTCCATGCTGTCTCAAAGGGTAAGAGACACCACCCCCCCCCTTTTTTTTTTTACAGCTGCATAGTATTTCATGTTGTAAATGTACCACGGCTTTTTTATCCACTCATCTACTGATGGGCACTTGAGCTGTCAACATTTTAATTCTTCAAAATATTATTGAACATAATTATAATTGAAAATGGTACCCATGAGTAAAACAAACATTGAAAGTGAGGGTATTTTTTTTTCATAGCTGGTAAGAAACAAATCTGGCGTGTTGTTCATGGTGATGAGGACTCCTTAAACAAATCTGGCTGGTTATTATTTCAAGTGTAGGCTGCTGTCCTGGATTTCAAAATATTTCAATGCCTCTGTGGGTCGTTTGCAGTTTTTCTTTTTTAAAATTCCATGCTCCTGCCAGATTAATGTTAGTAAAAGTCTGTTTTGAGTCTGTTGCGGCTATGCTCAGAAAGCTTGAATATCTCATACTACCTACAATGTCAAGTCCAATACTTGAGCTTGGTATTCAAGTTTTGGCTTTTTGGCTCCGTTATAACTTTTCATCTTAATTTTCTAGTAATGCTCTAGTGAACTCATGCACTTTGCCATTTCTGCAAAATATCATGTTTTCCTTACGTATCTGCAATATTGTCTCTCCACCTATGCTATTTCTTTAATTTCTCATAGTGCAAATACTACATATACTTTTATATCCTAGTACACATCTCATGGTCTCTTCAAAATTGTGTCATCCTTCCTACTATTGTGGGGGAGCAGTAGGGTATAATAATTGAAGTCACTGCCTGGGTTTGAACATTTAGCTATTCTATCTTGTGCACATTACTCAGTTGCACTCAGCATGTCCTCATTTGTAAGTGATCCTATCTAATTAAAGAGTAACATGCAAATTAACCATCACTTCACAATAAAGATGGCTGCACCCACAGCCAATAAGGAGGGAATATGCAAATTGATGGGCCAATTTGCATATTTCAGAGACCCAGGATGCCAAGCCTGACAGGAGAGCAGAGCAGGAGATGGGCTGGAAGGCTTGGCGTTCTGGGTCGCCCCAGCCATCCAGGACATTAAGCCTGACAGGAGAGCTGAGCGGGAGAGCGGGGGGAAGGCTCAGGCCTAAACGGGCAGTTGGACATCTCTTGAGGGGTCCCAGATTGGAGAGGGTGCAGGCTGGGCTGAGGGACACCCCCCCCCCAGTGCACAAATTTCGTGCACTGGGCCTCTAGTTTAATAATAACTGTTTTACAGAATTACATTGTAAGGATTATAAGAGAGAAGATCTGTAAAGCATTTAGGAAAATGCCTGGCAAGAAATATTAACTATGGCTCTTTTTTTTTGTCCCTCTTTTGAACTAAAAATCTCCATCCAGCCACTTGTTTGGCCCTTATATGCTTTCTTGTGTTATAGCTTTTGTGTACCTATTATCATATTCTATATATTTTAAGAACCTTGGCCATGGGGACCGGCTTTCTGTCCTCTCCATTTGTCCTAACACATGTCCTAACACATGTGTTGCAAATAGTAGATGTGTTCTAACACATGTGTTGCAAATAGTAGATGTGTTGTCCTAACACATGTGTTGCAAATAGTAGATGCTGAAAATAGCTGATAAATCAATAAAGTGGAAGAGGGAAGGAATCACTTATTTGGGTACTGGAATAACAGGGTCCTGGTCTCAGCTCTATTAATATCTTATTGTATTGTATTAACTAATTAAGTGTTTTGACCTTCAGTTCCCTTTTTCTGAACAAAGATAGACTACTAAGTAATCTCTATGCATCTTTTTAACACTAATTTATAATTACCTGGGGTACAGTTTAAGCCCTCTAATGTAAATATAGACTACTTGTTATGATTCATTATTAATGTTTTTATTGAAAACTATGGCTTTTATTTTATTTTTTAAGCCCTCAGATACTCAGAATTGAGATAATTATTCTCCTTAGTTCAGGACACATAATTATACTTGGTCTATGGGAGAATCTTCCTTTAAAAAATTGTATTATATGATTTTCTTTTCAACTTATGAACTCTATGTGAATTAAACATTAAATGCAAAAATAAAATTATAAAACAAACAGAAAAATATAAGGCAGTGTATTTGACATTGGGTGGAATATACTTTGACTCACAAAGGAAAAGCCATAAGCAGAAAAAAAGTGATTTTTCCTATTTATTTTATAGTAGGCATTATTTTATATAGGTCACCAATTTAATGCAGATCATTTTTTTTGCCTCTTTAATATGGCAACTTAACTTTTTACATATATTTTTGTATTTCATTTAAAATTAATCACATATTCTCTAGGTCAGAAATCATGTTAGATAAACCTATAGAAAAACACACTGGACTTGTCAGAAATCATAGGTTCAAGTCCCAGGTCTGTCATTGTCTATATGAACTTGGGCAAGTGGTAAACTCCCTTGGGTCTGTTTGCCAGGGATCTACCTCACTGTGTTACAAGGTGAGTTGAATGAAATGTAGTGAAACCCCTTTTGCAAGTCACGGAGAACATCAGAGATATGTGTGTTTATTATTTTGTATAGCACTCACAGTGCAGAAAATAGAAAAAGCACTCATATTTATTAAATAAATGGGAGTGTTTTTTTTTTTAGTCTTGATGAAAATAGGAAATAATTGACTTTTATTCTAAAGGATGAATTGAGTTCTTAAAGTACTTAAATATATTAGTTAAACTAATTAACTTTCTGTATCAAGTGACCACAGAACATGGACATCAAGAATAGAATGTGGTGAGGTTTCAGGGTATTATATTTTCTTCAGAGAATTTTAACATCTGTTCCCAAACTCTGTTTATGTTGTTTTGAAGACTTTATTAAACTATCAGGTAACTGTTACTTTTTACTCTTCATACAGGAATGTGATTTTAATGTGACATATTTGTGGTCTAAACTGAGCCATAACACAATATATACAACATCATTAGTTTCATACAAATTAAGAGTTGCTTAGCTATCTCTTCTGGGAAAGGGAATTAATGAAAAGAAAATAATTTCCCAGGACATTTACTCTATAAGATGCATCCATTTAAATACTTATTTGTCTTCCTGACTTAAGTAATTCAGCCAAAATAATTTCCATTCAGAGCTCAAAGGGACATTTGCTAACTGAATTTAGAGCTTCATAAGAAAGTAGCTAAGTAATAACTAAACAAAAAAAGCTAAGATGTATTATTTTTCTATTACAGTAAATAACAGTCATGTTAACCATTGAAAATAAATGGAAATTATTCCAGTTTTAGAAACCAAATCATCCTGAACCTAGGTAGGGCACATAGAAATAATTCATTTAGCAATTTTGGCCTCATATTCTTTTCCCATGATGCATTTAAAATATGTACGTCACATTTGTTAGCTAATGTTGCAACTGTGCTTTGATATTTTGTAGACAAACATGTTATCTAATGAAGAAATGTGACAAGAAATTATCACATCATATTTATATAGAATCAATTTTATTTAAAAAAGACATGGTAGAAATATATTTCCTAATACAGAGATGAAATATTTTCTTGAAATTCAAACAGATTTTCAAATTATGCAAAATACTTACAATTACTTATTAATGTTATATAATGGAAAATCTAAATAGTGCAAGCAAAATATAATCTCTAAAATATGACTCAGTATTGCTTGACAGATTAGTAAGTCAAAACATGATTTGATTCCATGCTGGTTTGTGCTCAGTGCGATGGCAGAACCTGAAATTAAGCAATTAGAATGTGCCTTATCTCACTAAGCCAGTAGGAGAGGTTTATTATGATTCAAGCAACAGACTTATGGGTCTGTGGTCATGCAGCAGAGAGAAGAGCTGAGATTGTGTTTAGACCTTCACAGTTTTGTCATTCTTCTTTGGAGCTTCAGAACCATGGACAGCACATCCCCCCCCCCCCCCCCCCCCATGGTAAGGGGCTAAAAGATTCAATTAGAGTTGTAGTTATCTTTAAAGAAATCCTTTAAAAAATATTATTAAGCTGATTTACTTGAGGTTGAATGAAATTGTAGGAATCTCTATCAGATTATTAATTAGATGCTATGCAAGCTTGCTTTAGGATATTGCCACTGATGCAACTTGGTTTGTAGGCAATTTTTTAACTTACTATCTGCCCCAATACATGATCTAACTCATTTTCACTCTTCCAGATTCCAACAACTTCTAATTTTATGTTTGTTTGAATGTCCTTACAATGTTGAGCAAAAGAAAGATTTAAAAAAAGTCTACTTTGGCAACCATAGGGAAATAAAGATTGCTTGTGGAACTCTAAGTTATTGATATAAATGAGCATTCAGCCATATATTTAATTTAATCTTTTTTAAAATTTATCATATGGCCAGAGATAGCATTTCAATTGAAACCATGTTTCTAAGTCAGTGAAAGTTATTGTCAATTCTTATTCATTTTGTCATCCATTCAACAAATATTTATTGGGCCTCAGTTCTGTATTAAGCCTCTTCTATGTTCTGGGGTTAAAAGAAGCAAACAAACTGATATAATCTCTCACCTATGGCCAACTCTAGTGGGAGAGCAGGCATTAACAAAAAATATATAGCACAAAAATTATGCATCTATAGCTGTGATAAGTGTGATGAAGGAAAAATATAGTCCTATATAATAAAGAGGTAATATGCAAATTGACCCTCAAGTCCTCATGAGATGGCTTCCCCCACATCATCACAAGATGGCCAGCAGGGGAGGGTAGTTAGGGGCAATTGGGCCGGCAGGGGAGCAGTTAGGCATCAATCAGGCCAGCAGGGGAGAGTTTAGGGGTGATCAGGTTGGCAGGCAGAGTGGTTAGGGGCAGTCAGTCAGACAGGCAGGTGAGTGGTTAGGAGCTAGCAGTCCTGGATTGTGAGAGGGATGTCCGACTGCCAGTTTAAACCAGCAGTCGGATATCCCCCAAGGGGTCCCAGATTGGAGAGGGTGCAGGCTGGGCTGAGGGACACCTCCCCCACTCAGTGCATGAATTTCATGCACTGGGTCTCTAGTCTAGTAATAATGTACCTAGTGGCTGTGGATAAACTTTTTTTGAGATTTGGTATTGATCAGGGAAGACATATATGAAGAGAGGCCTTGATTTCTTGCCCAAAGGTCAACAATAGCCTCTGAAATGGATTTCACACACTTTATTTCCCCACTGAACTATGCTCCATACTGTGGTTTGAGTGATCTTTGCCGTGTGTAAATAAGACTATGCTTGTCTCCTGATTTTCTTCATCATCTTAATGGCTTCCCATTACTCTTAAGATAAAGGCTAAATCCTTGCTAGGAATGATCAGGAACTGAAATGCCTGTATCTCTTTATCCTTGGGGTCCCATTTCTTCTCTATTGGCTACATTCTCAGGCTTACTCTCTCCATGTGGAGGTAAAGGTAATCTCCATGAAGCTCTATGCTTATGCCATCTTAATGATTCTCAATTTCAGTTCCCCAAATTACATGGAGTAGGGGAGAGAAAGGTTCCAAAAGAAAGAGATGAGCAATGGATAAAATAACACATATCCTCATTAGTCATATAAATAAAACAAAATTATTCTGCATATGGTATAATATTCCAACGGTTAACTAAAGCTTCCTATAATATTTAAACACGTATATAAAGTAATTTGCTATAGTATATTCCAACAGAGTGAGATAATATTGAAGTCTCTTGGAGGTATTTGGATAGAGATTGGAAGTTTATGAAGTAAATTACTTACACTTTATATTCTGGTTCTAGAAAATGAGTGAATTTAAATGTTGATATTTTGAGCTCTATTTAGTAAATTAGAGTTAACATTATTTATTACCTATAGGTACTTTGTTAGTTTCAGTTTCATCCCATTATTTTCTTACTCTTGTTCTTGCTGCTCTTTAATTTTTTATGGGAACCTATGGAGAATTTAAAGCTTTATAAGATATCACTAAAGCACTGCTTTTTAAAGCATATAAATTTTTATTTATTTACAGGGAATTATTACAGCACAAAAGGTGTATTGGGCAAACTCTATCACGGAGTTGCTTTTCTACTTCTTTCATTAGTTTCTAGGAGGAAAAACAAGGCAAAGATCATCTCTAATATCGATATCATGATGCATGTAACAGATTGGTCATTGGAAAGTATAAATCATTTGAAGGTTTTAGGTTTAGCTACTCACTTGGAACAATAAATCCTGTGTGTGTATTGAATGGGCCATTGGTGCATAACTCGACAAAGTATGAAATTGCCTTCAAGATAGTACTGAACCCTATATATACACCATTTTCCTATATATACATACTTATAATAAAATTTAGTACTTTAGGCACAGTAAGATATTAATAATAGTAATAATAAAATAAAACAATTATAACAATATGCTGCAATAAAAGTTATGTGAATGTCTTTCTCTCAGAATATCTTATTGTATTGTACTCATCCTTCTTCTTGATGATGTGATATAAAATTCCTACATGCTGAGATGAAGCGAGTTAAATGAGACATTATTAAATAAAATAAGGGTTATTTGAATGCAAGCAGTACTATACTGCAACAGTTGATCTGATAACTGAGACAGCTACAAAGTGGCTAAAGGGGGGTAGTGTACATAGTGGGGCTAACGCTGGAAAAAGGGATGATTTGCTTCCTGGGTGTGATAGTGTGGGACAGCGTGAGATTTAATCATGCTACTCAGACAGCATGCATTTAAAATTCATTAAGTTCTTATTTCTTAAATTGTTCATTTAATATTCTCGAACTGTGGTTGACTTTGGGTAACTGAAACCGTGGAAGTGAAACCACCTATAAGGAGGGGCTGCTGCAGTAATAATACTATGGAAGTCTTTGTATCCATGACTGTTCTTTGTGACAAAGTTTTTCCTTTATGTCAGCATTAACAAAATTGCCTGATTTAGAGTCAATGGTAGGTAATACATAAGCTTTCCCCCTGTCTTTCCATATGTTTATGGTTTAAATTGATGTCTTACCGAAAGTCAAAATTTCCAGGAGACACTTTAAACATAGAAAATTCCCAGGATTTTCTTCTCTCAATCAAGTTTCATCTTGTGACACTTTCCTAGGTTAACTTGAGCAATGTCATTATTATGTACATTCATTGAGTATAAGCTGTTAATGTCCTAAATATTTTGATATGCACCATTTAATTTAACTTTCCCATAAACCGCCTGAGATAAATAAAATCACTATTTTTAGCGGAGGGATGTGAATCTGAATTCCATAATAAAACAGCTTGTTTAAATGGAGCTTGGACTTGAATCGTGGTCTGTCTGACCGGATTTCACACTCTTAATACTAAATTACAAACCATAGAACAACCTATTTTAAGACACCCACAGCTGCTTCTAACTATTATGTAATAACACTGGCTTTCATTGAAATATGGTTTGGTTGTTCAGTCTCTTGCTAAATTGCCAAGTACAGAAAATTCCCCATAATACACTATACAGTAATGTTCTTTGTCAGTTCAAATATGGTCATTCTCTGCATAACAACATTTTAATCAATGATGGACCACATGTAAGATGGTGGTCCCATAAGATAATGGATCTGAAAAATTCCTTTTGCTTAGTGACATCGAAGCTGTGTTGTAACATCTAGTGCAACACATTACTCAGGTGTTTGCTGTAATGCTGGTGTAACCAAATTTATATTTATCATTTTGTTACAACATTTAGTAGAGTAAAATTCTATACAGGCTTATAGCCAAGGAGCAATATGCTGCACCATAGAGCCTAGGTGATTAGTAGGTAGGCTTTACCATCTAGGTTTGTGTAAATACACTCTGTGATGAGAACACAAGGTGAAATTGCCTAAGTACTTATCAGAATGTATCCCTGTTGTGAAGTGGTGCATGACTGCATAGATAAAATTCTCAAAACCCGCCTTGGATTCCTCCAGAGTGTCATCATGGATTTGGGATTATACTGAAAAGAATGAGAAGAGTTTGTCTTCACTGACCCTCATGAATATGTTTCCCAGATAAAAAAAAAATTAATTGGGTGTCTGAAAAGTGGGAAGATTTCAAAGTTTTTGACAGTTTTCAAATGTATTGACATTTTCAGAATTCATAATGATGTCTGCTTTAATGTCCTGTAAATTTAAGATGATGCTTTTTGGTCCCTATGAGGGTTTCTCGACCTCCTACTTACATTTTAGACAGATAATTCTTTGTTTTGGGAGGCTGTCCTCTTCCTTGTAGGATGTTTCACAGCATCTCTGGCCTGTAGCCAGTAGATACCAATGCAGCACCCAATGGTGACAAACAAAAATGTCTCCAGGAATTGCGAGATGTCCCCAGGGAGGAGGCAAAATTGACCCTAATTGATAACCACAGATTTATATGTATACACTTCCCAGAAATGCAAAATATCCTTATTTTATGGAATGCAAACAAAAGGCCAGTCTTTTTGAGTAATGTGTCCTGATTTCATTGTTGTAAAAGGGAAACTTCTAAGTGATCACTATTGTGTGCTGTTAAGTACTGGTAGATACATTTATTGCAGTATTTTCTCAAGCAAATTGTTATCATTTAAAAAATCACAGAAGACATTTGGTGTGTGGATGTTCAAAGGTTCCATCTGAAGTAAAATGGCAACTTTTTTCATGTGAGAAGTCAATACAGGAAATATTTCAGAGGAAGTAGCAGCTAATGGCAATTTTTTTTTCCTATGAAATCTCCCCCTACAATCTCATAAAAACTTGTGATCTCATAAAAACTTGTGATGTGGCAGTTTTCAAAGTAATTCTATTTTATTTTTTGTCTTACTATTGCGCCACTGTTTAAGTTATTCTGGATCATTCCTCTAATTTCTTAACTTCTGATCTCACAGGCCAGGATTTCAGGTGTCACTCCTCCTAAAGGCTCCAGCCTAATAAGGCATATTAATCTATTCATTCTAAGAAGCCAACTTGGAATATCAAGAATTGAAGCAGATTTTCAAAGGCACTCAAGAATATAACAACTGACACCCACTTCTTTATATTGGCATAACAGAAGCATTCAATTGACCTTTTGGAGAACAAAAATTATCCTCAAGGTGACTTTCTACCCATTCCCATACTATAAAATAGATGCCAACTTCTTTCTCCAAGAAACAAGTGATCTCTTAAGCTAAACAGTAAGGAGTTGTTTTAGATGTCAGAGTTTATACCACACAGAAATGCCATATCCTTTCAAAAACAATCTGCTTTTCTAATCAATTGCAAAAGTTTAGTGACCACAAATGGAGAAGCGGGCAGGGAAGAAAGCCCCCAGGCATGGTTGTCCTTGTTTGAGAATGTCATTAAGAAGCCTGTTCTGGTTGGTGGACAAATGGTTCCTGGCTGCCTTTGTGGATGGCAAATCCACTCCTTTGGATTTAGTGATACAAAGAGCCACGTTTGTTGTTGAGTGCGATTGTCTCCACTTAGAAGTACTTAAAACATGCACATGCTCTTTCTGAAAAGCTATTCAATTTTCATTTTATTAAATGATTTATTGGATGGCTCCCAAAATGATTATCTAGAAATGTCAGGTAAAGGTTAATTTAATACCAGGGGGCCAAGTGGTATAAGACTTGTGTGGAGAAGTTGATAATCCATTTGTTTTAGGAAAGGAAGGGGAATGATTTAGTGTGACACTATGAGTACCTCATATTATTTTCAATTTACCTGTTGGTAAAGAAATACTTTTTTTAGTGTCTCTTCATCAAACAAAAAGTGAGAATGTTTTTGAAAGAATGACCTCACTTTGCTATTTGAAAATAAGTGTTGGTATAGTTTAGGAATATTTCATTTCTGCTGAAACACTGTCTCCAAATGATATTGCTATGAAAGAAAGAAGCAGGATATGGGGAGCATGATGAAGTAAATTTTTGCAGACATATTATTACATAGTGTTTTTGAGTGTATAGAGGCTCTGGAGTCAGAAAATGTGGGCTTGATTCCTGGCTCCATCATCTACTTACTAAATATATGACATTAGGAAAGTCACTCAACCTCTTAAGCTTTAGTTTCCTCATTTGTAATGTAAATGAAGACCATAGTTGTTTGCACACTAATATGTTGACTATCTTTTCCAATATTCAAGAAATATTTATGGAGCAACAGATGTGTGCTAGGAATGTTTCTTCCCCCAGCTTTATTGAGATGTAATTGACATAAAACATTGTGTAAAATTAAGGTATACGATGTGATGATTTAATACACTTATATATTGCAAAAATGATTAACACAATAGGGTTAGTTAACATCTCCATCATGTCACACAATTACCATTGATTTTTTTTGTGGTGAGAACATTTAGATCTATTCTCTTAGCAAATTTCAAGTGTATAATACAGTATTATTAAATGTAATCACTATACTGTGTATGAGATCCCCAGAACTTACTCATCTCAGAACTGGAAGTTTATATACTTTGGTCAACATCTCCCATTCCCTCCAAAACCCCAGGCCCTGGCAACTACCATTCTAATTTGTGTTTCTGTGAGTTTGGCTTCTTCAGAGTTCACATCCAAGTTAAATCATGCTGCATTTGTCTATCTCTTGTCTGATTTATTTTATTTATTTACTTATTTTAGAGAAAGGGAGAGAGGAGAGAGGAGAGAGGAGAGAGAGAGAGAGAGAGAGAGAGAGAGAGAGAGAGAGAGAGAGAGAGAGAGAGACATCAATTTGTTGTTCCACTTATTTATGCATTCATGGATTGATTCTTGTATTGTCCTGACTGATGATCAAACCTACAACCTTAGCCTATCTGGATGATGCTCTAACCAACTGAGCTACCCAGCCAAAGCTAAGCTATTTTTTTGCATCTATATTCATCAGGGATATTGGCCTGTAGTTTTCTTTTCTTGTAGTCCTTATCTCCTTACTCATTATTTGCTGTTCATATTTTCTATTTATTCATGATTTAGTCATAGTAGGTTGCATGTTCTAGGAATTTATCAATGTCTTCTAGGTTGGCAAATGTGTTTTTTATTACTTTTAAAAATTATATTTTTATTGATTAAACATCAGTGACAAGAGAGAATCATTGATTAGTTGCCTCCTGCATGCCCTCCACTGGGGATGGAGCCTGCAACCTGGCCTTGTGCCCTGACCAAGAATGGAACAGTGACCACTTGGTTCAGAGGTCAACACTCAACCACTGAGCCACACCAGTCGGGTAAGAAGGATTTAGGTTCTTTCAGATTGGAGTATTTACATAAAAAAAAATTTCCCTTGTAAAATTGAACACCTCTTTACTCTGCCCTAGTCAAGACCTTCCTCCATGAAAGAGTCAGAGAAAAAGGGTGGAAAAATAACTCTTCAAATGTAAGACCTGCAGTTATTTGTATAATGTGTGTGTGAGGGTGTGAATATAATCCATTTGCCAAAATGAAATGGTACATCTCAGTTCTTCAGTTTTTCTATTAAATAAATTATCATTTCTTCTTGGATAGGCAGGAAAATTTCCCTTCTTTGTCTGATAGGTATCCCTTTTTTCTAATCCCTTGGACATTTTTCTTCTTCACCTCCCTGGGGTGGGGATGGGGGTCTCAGTTTCATACTGGAGAGGTGCTTCCAGGCTTTTCCCCTGGGGTTTTGTGGGAAGGAAATTTAGGTTCTTGTTATTCCTTAGGGTAAAATTTAACGACAAACCAACATTTCTTTGAATAATGAAGAGTTTTTCACAAAATTATTTTGATGAAAGATCTAGCATATAAGACTCATGGAAGTACATATGCCATGTGAGCAGAACTTTGTTAACTCATTATGGACTTCCCAGCTCTTAGTAAGTGCTCAGGAAATACTTGCTAAATGTATGAATAGATTATGCTATTATTCTAAGAAAATATCTGCTCCTCTACTCTGTTTTACCAACATTGAAGGCAGGTGAGCATGTAGGAGGATGCAGAACAAAGAAGTCCGGGAGAGGGAAGGATACTCCTCCTGCAGCAAATAAAAATGAGAGGAACTGAATTTTTAACATGTCTTCAGTGTTGCCAAACTATTACCTCTGTTAGGTACCACTCTTATTATCCCTTCAAATAGAGCGTGATGGATTTAACCTGTCACAATGCCATTCTGAAAGGCTTTGGTTTTTGAGAACAAGAAGCTCAAGCCTTGTCTCCTGTTTTGTTTAGGGTAAATTTAACATCACAATCTAAGCAGCACCAGAGACTTACCTGTGGGCAGTGTGCACCCCCTGATCCCCACCCTTCATTGCCTTTTCATTCAGAGAACTTTCAGAAAGCTTTTCCCCCTCTCACAGTGAGGTTCCTGATGCTTTTTGCTTTGGGCTTCTTCAAATCGTAGTTGAAAGCTTTGCAAATGTAAGACATTTCCATCAGTTTGGGCATTATACGATTTGAGTTTTTTTTGATAAAATTTTATTTTTCTTGCCTGGCTTTGCTTGAAAGCAATAGCTCAGACTGCTTTAATGTCAAATTGTTCTCAGCCTATGTAGAGGGAAGCAGGAACTTGGTCTGTTCTAGCAGAAGCTAAAATCAAGGAACCCATCTAACTCTCCATCTGTATCTTTGAAGAGTTTTTGCCAGTGTTCCCAATACAGTAGTTCCTCCATGGGGGATACGTTGAAGACTCCCAGTGGATGCCTGAAACTGCAGATAATACTTAGCCCTATATATACTATGGTTTTCCTACACATACATACATATGATAAAGTTTAATTTATAAATGAGGCACAATAAGAGATAAACAGCAACAATGAATAATTAAATAAAACAAAAATTAGAACAATATACTGTAATAAGACTTATGTGAATGTGGTCTCCCTCTCTTTCAAAACATTGTACTGTGCTCACCTTTCATAAAGGAAGCACTTTATGGCTTCTCCTTAGCATATTGAAATTGCCAGCATCACTACTCTTGCACTTTGGCCCCAGTGTGAAGTAAAATAAGGATGACTTGAGCACAAGCACTGAGATACCACAGCCGTTGATCTGTTAAATGAGATGGCCACTAAGTGACTAATGGCAGGGAGTATACAATGTGGAAATGCTGCACAAAGGGATGATTTACATCCCAAGTGGGACAGAGAGAGATGCATGAGACTTCCTCACAGTACTCAGGACAACACACAATTTTAAAACTTAAGAATTATTTATTTCTGGAATTTTCCATTTGATATTTTCAGACCATGGTTGTCCATGAGTGAATGAAACCAAGGAAAGTGAATCTGCGGATAAGGGGCTAACTTTACCTTTTTGTTGAGGCTATTAGAAAGTTGGGTTGTTGCTAAAACATTTTGTTCGAGAAGTAATGTCTGATTTCATTCCATTCTTGTCTCCTCTGAATCTTATTATCTACTTGATCCTGTGACTTCTGTTGTATTCTGGGCTTGAACTTGAGATAATGTCTATGTATTATCTTCCCTACTACGTCCCAAGCTACTTAGGAACAGGATATATTCTTTTACAGTTTTTAAATTTCTCAATACATAAATTGAGGGGCCATTAAATTTTTTTTCTGGGCCTAAATTGAGGTTACTCAGTATACCAGTTGATGCATGGCTAGTAGTTGGGAAATGTGCCATGAGAAGGGTTGGAGATCTGACATTGGTCCAGGTGCTCTGCCTCAAAGAGTGCCATGTAAACTCAGGACCTCTCCCTTTCCCCATACTAGTCCTGATAACATTGTTTAAACTGCTCTTTCTCAGCCCTAACCAGTTTGTTTCAGTGGATAGAGCATCGGCCTGCAGACTGAAAGGTCCCAGGTTCGATTCCAGTCAAGGGCATGTACCTCGGTTGCAGGCACATCCCCAGTAGGAGGTGTGCAGGAAGCAGCTGATGGATGTTTCTCTCTCTCATCAATGTTTCTAACTCTCTATCCCTCTCCCTTCCTCTCTGTAAAAAAAATCAATAAAATATATTAAAAAAAATAAACTGCTCTTTCTCTGAAAGCACAAAGTCAGTGTATATGTATGTATTGGAGTATTTGAAACAGCCATGTCCAGGCAAGGCAGCAGTGGGGCTCACAGCTGGCCACAGCCAAAAGCTATTAGGAGCTCTTCCCAAACAGGGTGTGAACAGTTCTAGAACTCTACTGTGGCCTTGCATTTAAAATTAAAGGCACATTCTTGTCATAGCCCAGAAGGACTTCCATCATTTGACCCTTCCTTTCCACTTCCTCCATAACCAATTTCCCTCATATATACTATACTAGTAGCCCTGCACACGAATCCGTGTGCCAGCAGCTCTCTGCGGGGCCTGGCCGCTCTGTGCCCGCTGTTCAGAGGCTCTCCATGGCCCAGAGGCCCATCCGTGGCTGGACAATGCAAGTGTTCACCCCCCCCACCCCCCACTCTGTGCCCACTGCCCAGAAGCCCTACGTGGCCGGGGTGGAACGCTTGCCTCGTCACCATGGCGACGAAGCAAGCATTCTGCCAGGCCACTCGTGCTGCCTTCTCTCAGCAGCCACTCCTCCAGGACTGGGGGAATCTGGCGGGGCTGAGAGGACTGGGCGCCGCCATCTTTGTGATGGAGTGACAGTTCATTTGCATATTACCCTTTTATTAGATAGGATACTATCCCCCAGAAATACTGGCTTCCTTTCTGTTCCTGTCATACCAATTTATTTCCCATTCTGGGTCTTCCCAGGGGCCAGAGATATTTTCTAGGACTGCTTTATCTGGCTCACTCCTCTGTACCTTTTAGTTCACATTTTGTTCCTTAGAGAGGATGTCCTTGCCACCCCAATCTAAATGATATAAATTTGGTTGTACCTATTATCCCAATTTATAGTTTTTTTCTTTATTTCATACTCTCACAGTTTGTAAAACTATGCTGATTCATTTTTATTATTATTACTATTATTTTAAGATATATTTTTATTAATTTTAGAGAGGAAGGGAGAGGGACAGAGAGACAGAAACATCAATGATGAAAGAGATTCATTGATCGGTTGCCTCCTGCACACCCCACACTGGGGATCAAGCATGCAACCTGGGCATGTACCCTGACTGGGAATCAAACCATGACTTCGAGGTTCATAGGTCTATGCTCAAATGCTGAGCCATGCCGGTCAGGCTGTGCTGATTTATTTTAGACAAAATGCCTTATTAAGGGTAAGGACTGAAGTTTACTGCTGTATTGAGAACACCCTGCATGATGTACATAGTAAATCTCAGTACATATTTTTTAAATTTATGAACTGCCAGGGAAGACTAAGGAAAGATTGAGGCCTAAATTTTATAGGTCAGAGGAAGGGGTTGTTTGTTCTTGGCATAGAATTTAAATGATGCATCTAAAATAAATTTATGCAGAGAATTTCTCTTCTCTATAAACATCAATGTGTATTCTTTACAGAGAATGGGTGGTAATTTGAAAATGATAAATGGGTCTCCAGGTTTTTTCACATCCTGCTAATTCACTTTGTCCTGTAAGCTATCTCCAACACTGTCACTTCCCTTTTTATTTTCTCTTCATATTGCCCATTTTAAAATTGGGTAGCTTCCATTTATCTCCCAGCCTACAGTTTAAATTTGTGTCTAGAGAGAGACATTCCCTAACCCCCAAATAAAGTGAAATCTCTTGCTATTTACCCTTAAAGAACTCTTCTCCTTTCATAACATTTGTCACATTTCATTCACTCAGTAGTCAGCAAACATCTACACACAGTGAAGGGTCGGCTCATCAGACTTGGGGATGCTCAAACCTTGCAGGTTCAAAGAAAAGACTGGCTTCTAACAAGCTCCTGAGAGAGAACCCTTGAAATATCTTGCCTGATAAGAGTATCTTTTTATACCTGGGGCTTTGGGCCACAGCAGATGGTTTATACTAAAAGTGTGATTTATGGGGATAGGGCTTGAGCAATGCTGTTTCAGTTAAACCTCTCAAGGGGCTGGACACATACTGAATAGCCAGTGTCAGTTACATGGGTGTTTCATGCCTTTGTGATTGATCCCCAATAAAAACCCTGGGCAGTAGGCTCAGATGAGCTTCCTTCATTGACAATATTTAATGCCTGTGGTCACACATCCTTGCTAGGAGAATTAAGTGCTGTATATATGGCTCCACGAAGAAGGAACAACTGGAAGCTTGTGCCTGGTCTCTCTGGGGCTCTGCTCTATGTGCCCCTTTCCTTTGCTGATATTAATCTCTATCCTTTTGCTGTAATAAACCATAGCCATGAGTATAACAACTTTTCTAAACTCTGAGTTCTTCTAGTGGAATCATGGAAGCTGAGGGTGGTATGGAGACCCCAAACACAATCTATTACATGCATAGTATGCCAGGCACCCATTAGGGGCAGGATATATAGTGATAAATAAAGCAGGCATGAGCCCTTGGTTCATGGAGGTTTCAGCAGATGATGGAAAAGCCAATTGACAAAATTAGCAGTCAGTGAGTATAATAGTTTTGAGATTATCATGCAGTGAACTCAGTCTGGATTACCACATGGTGGTCAAGAGGAGTTGAGTTCCCTATCAATTCTGATTTTGATTCTGTTAGAGAGGAGCATGTTCCTGCTGGCTTCCTAGCCTAAGGCATCAGAGAAGCTTGGGCAGGAAGTGAGAGGGTCCCAGTCCAGTCTGGAGGCGAGGGGCCATGGCTGCATCCATGGCTAGACTAAGGTGTGAGGCACAGAGGATTTGAAGTGATGCATGGCATTTCGGTTCTGATACTACAGTGATTTTATAGAAAACAACAGTAATTTTCCTTCTTCCTCTGTGGCTTCTTGACAATGTACATACAGTGAGGCAGAGTGTCTGCCAACCTGTGACACCAAAGTGGAAACATTAGCTTTGTATTACAAATTGAGATTACTGTTTTGTTTTTAGAATTTATTTGTTAAACTTTTGAATACTATAAAAAAGACATGATGTGTTGCTTGGATGGAGATGAACATTAAATGGTTGAAAACATTAGCTTATGTATTTAAACCAGTAAATAGAAAGAATTCCATAGTACAGAATTTATTGTAGGTACTAGGGAGAGCTTTAAAATTTATATTTCATAAGGCTCACAAATTGTGGAGGGACTAATCGATAAAGTATATATGGTATGCTTAAAAGTTATAAAACCTCAGCATCAAGTTTTTGAATTTTTAAAAATATGGGTCAAATAATGTTTTTCTTATTATAAAAACAGTAAAGACATGCTATAGAAAGTTATAAAATTCTGAACATTCAGACAAGCAAAAATGAAAGAAATCTACCACCAATGATCTCAGATATATATATTTTTTGCATCTTGGTATATATTATTAGACTCAGTTGCAATTAATGAAAACAATATAATATATACTACTGTACATATTATGTGTTATATATTAAACATAATGCACATAGAGAGACTCAGGTATGTGCACTATAGTTGAATATATTTTCCCACTAAGCAGTTTTCCCCCAGTTACTTAGCTATTATAAACAGTGTTTCAGGCACATTTCTATGAATAACTCTTTGTGCAAGATCTTAATTATTGCTTAAGAAAAATTTATGGGTGTAAAATTTCTAAGACAAGGAGGATCTAATTATTTGAGAGTCCTGCTTTTATTTTTCAGTAAAATTGTAAGTAGATAAAGTATCTTTATAGCCTTTTTTTTTTTTTAAAGAAAAGCAAAGAAAAAGCAAAGCCCATTTATCCCTTTTCCTCATTATTTCAAAAGCAAGACATCTCTCTAGCAGCAGTGATCTTGTAACATTTATGTCTTGCTCAAGGGTAATCAACTGAAATGTATGTTTCTGAAGGTAATTAATATCCCATTGAGTACTGATTTCATAGTAGGTCTTAAGGATTTCATTGTAGCTAATGATCTTTTACATTTGTCAGAATTTATTTATGATTTTGAAAAGTAAAAGTATTTAGCAGTACATTCAGCTGATGAAACATTAGTACTAATATTTAATAGATATTGGATAAGATACTGAAATGTTTTATAAACATGGATTTTTCAGACTGTTATGCAGTCATCAAAATTATTTTTATAGTTTCTTCAGTGGATACTTTGAATAATTGTATATAAAAATTGCTTAGCATTGGAATGTTTTAAAAATTGAGTGCCTGGCACATTGCTTGATACATAATGAGTTTTTAAATACTCATTTGAATAAGTTATTGAGTGAAAGAATGGATGAGTCTCTCCCAATTTTACATGAGCAAATTATGTATTATATAATTTATAGGTTGGGAAACTATCTTTAAATACAGTAGATTTAAAATTCTTTAAGTAGTGATTATCCTAATAGCAGATAATGAAAGAGGCAATGACTTGTATTAAATCTGAATATATGTATATACAAACATTCTTTTTGACACATAAAATAACCAAATGAGAAGCATAAGATATGTCTGCTGAAAAAAAGCTGTTGCTGATTTTATGTTTTCTTTCTGAGTTCCTGTTTTAGGTAGTCAGCTAGATGCAGTCTCAGCAGAGTCACTTGCTTGAGAATCCAAAATGTTTTAAAATAATTTTCTTAGGATCATGCAACTATAAACCACATAGATTCTGGCATGTGAGCCTGAAGAGGCCGTATAGAAAGTGACCTGACCTGTGAGCGTGCTCCTCATACCAATTCTTACTGTTTGGAAAACAGGCACAGTTGCTTCAAGTAGAATGAAAGACCCTTTGGAAGGCATGCGGATTTATCTTTTTCACTTGAGTGTATTTCCAGGCCTAATACCTTATATTTAGTTATGTATTTTATTTATATTTTTAAAATTAAATTTATTTTAGTGACACTGGTTTATAACATTCTTTTTATTTTTCATTGATTTCTTGAGAGAATGAGAGAGGGAGAGGAGGGGGAGGGAAAGAGAGATAGAAACATCGACATGAGAGAGACACATTGATTGGTTGCCTTCCGCTAGAGCCCCTACCAGGACTAGGGAACCTACAACACAGGTAAGTGTTCTGGACTGGGAATTGAACCCATGATCCTTCGGTCTGTGGGCTTACGCTCTAACCATGGAGCTAAACTGGCCAGGGTGGTTTATAACATTTTATAGGTTTCAAGTGTCCATTTCTGATACATGATCTGTATTGCATTGTGTGCCCACCATCCAAAGTCAAATAATCTTCTATTGCTATATATTTGGCCTCCTTTACCTTTTACTACTTCCACCCCCTTCCCTCTGGTAACTACCATACTGTTATCTGTGTCTATGAGTTTTAGTATTATATCCCACATGTGGGTGAAATCATATGTTGCTTAGCTTTTTCTGACTGACTCATTTCACTTAGCATGATATCCTCAGGGTCTATTCAGGTTGTTGCAAATGGCAGTATTTCATCTTTTCTTATGGCTGAATAGTATTCCATTGTATAAATGTACCACATCTTCATTATACAATTATCTACCAAAGGACACTTTGGTTGTTTCCATCTTGGCCACTGGGAATTAACACAGGGTTGCATATGTCTTCACAAATAAATGTTTAAATTATTCGGGAAGATACCCAAAAGATGAATTGCTGGGTCATATGGTAACTCTATTCTTAATTTTTTTCTAAGCATTTTATTTTATTTTACTTATTGAATTTATTGTGAGTTGATTTGCAAAATCATATAGGTTTAGAGTCTACAGTTCAATTTTTGAGGAACCTCTATACTGTTTTCCATAGTGGCTGTATCAATTTAGGTTCCCACTAGCAGTGAATGAGGGTTCCTCCACAACCTCTTCAGCTCTTGTTATTACTTGTCTTGTTGATAGTAGGCATTCTGACAGGTGTGAGGTGGTATCTCATTGCAGGTTTGATTTGCATTTCCCTAATAGCTAGTGAAGTTGAGCATCTTTTTATATATCTGGCCACTTCTATGTCCTTTTAGGAGAAGCGTCTGTTCAGTTCCTCTGCCCATTTTTTAACTGGATTGTTTGCTTGGTATTGACTTGTATGAATTCTTTATATATTTAAGATATTAACCCTTGTTGGAGCTATTGTTTACAAATATCTCCCATTCGGTTGGCTGCCTTTTTGTTTTGTTTGTGGTTTCTTTTGCTGTGCAGAAGCTTTCTAGTTTTATAAAATCCTATTCATTTATTTTTGCCTTTACTTCCCTTGCCTTTGGGATCAAATTCATAAAATGTTCTCTATGACCAAGGTCCATAAGTTTAGTATGTATGTTTTCTTTTATGTAACTTATTGTTTCAGATCTTATACTTAGGTCTTTGATTCATTTTGAATTAATTTTTGTGCAAGGGGACAAACTGTAATCTAGTTTCATTCTTTTGCATATGGCTTTGCAATTCTCCCAGCACCATTTATTGATGAGTCTTTCTTTTTTCCATTGTATATTTTTGGCTCCTTTGTCAAAATTACTTGCCTATATATATGTGGGCAAACCTCTGGGCTCTCAAATCTTTTTCATTGGTCTCTGTGTCTTGTTTTTCTGCCCATACTATGCTGTTTTGATTATCATTGCTCTGTAGTATAATTTGAAGTCAGGTAGTGTGATACCTCCGGTTTCGTTTTCCCCCTTGAAGATTACTTTGGCTAGTTGGGCTTTTTTTTTTTTTTTTTGTTCCCTACAAATCTGATGATTTTTTGTTCTATTTCTTTTTAAAATATCATTGGGATTTTGATGGGGATTGCATTAAATCTGTATATTGCTTTGGGTAACAATGGGCATTTTAACTATGTGCAACTTAGTTCTGTTCAATTGACATATGGCTTCTGGGAGTTTGAGATGAGAAACAGCTAAAAATGCCAGTGAGCTTTATCCAGAGGTCTCTTGTTTCAGGACCATGGATAATGCTTGCCCCCAAGCCCACCAGCTCATAAGTGTTTTCTCGTCAAAAGAGGTCACATGAGGTTGTGTGCTTAGAGTAGTATTAATGCTCTAAATGAAGAGAAATGCTTCATGGTTTGTGTTTGCTCCACATTGGATTGACACAGTATCTGCATATGCTTTGTGCAGAACACATTAGATTATTATAAGACCTTTTAATACATTTATATTACATAACAAAAGACCATTCATTTTATAGATGCTTGTTAAGCACCCAGTGAATGAAAGCCATGGAGATAAGCAGAAATTAATGAAATAGATGTGGCTCCTTCCATCATGCCTTGGTTGCTGAATACTATGTTACTCTTCAATTGGCTCTGTCATCTCTCTCAAGATACAATATTTCCTTAATTTTTTAAATTTATTTTTATTGTTGACACTATTACAGATGTCTCCTCCTCCTCCCCTTCCTTCTGGCTATCACAACATTGTTATCTGTGTCTATGGGTTATGCATTTATGTTCTTTGGCTAATCCCTTCACCTTCTCTTAAAAGTAGAGAGTCTGCTATATAATATTTAGTCTTTTGTAATATTTACAGTGTTGGAATGCTCTGTAAATGTATTAAATAGGCTATAAATATTAAAAAGTAATATTTTATAGTCAAAGCTAAACTTTAGAGCCAGACTTGCATTCAAATTAGCTTCTGCTACTTGGTAACTATGTGACTTTAGGAATAATACCTAACCTCTCTGAACCTTAATTTCCTCACCTATAAAATGAAAATAATGATGCTTATCTTGTAGCGTTATTGCAAGAATTAGAGAACATACCAATGATTCCTTGAGCTAACTTTATTAATCTGGTGAATAATGTTATATAGATATTTTACTTTCAGGGGAGGTCTTTTTTTCTGGGACTTTTAATTTCCAAGTGATGTTGAGAGATAATATTTCTTTTTAGATTTTATAACAATTATAAAAGTAAAATGTATAAAAGTAAAATGCAACAATAATAAGGAAAAATTGATCTATGCCTTTGCCATCCAGTCTCAGTTAAATGATGTTCACAGTTTGGGAAACTTTTTTTTTTTAATAATTCTTTATTGTTGAAAGTATTACGCATGTCCCCTTTTTCCCCCCATTGATCCCCTCTAGCCTGCTCCCGCCCCTCCCACTCCTCTACCCCTGCCCCCAGGCCTTTAGCACCCTATTATCTGTGTTCAAGGGTTATGCATATATGCATACAAGGTCTTTGGTTGATTACCTCCTACCCACCGGCCCTTCCCCACCTTCCCTCTGAGACTCTACACTCTGTTCCATGCTTCCATGTCTTGGGATCCACTCCATTCATCAGTTTATTTTGTTACTTAGATTTTGGGGAAACATTTTTTTTCATACTTTTTATATTATTAAAAAATGGCTTATGCACATATTATAGAGTGATTTTTGTTCATCTTTTAAAATAGAATTATCACCTAATTTCCTTTTTCACCTAATGATGTAACTTGGAAAACTTTATATTCATATACTGAAAATATTTCTTCATAGCCACATTATGTCCTACAGTATGGAATTAATTCATATATTCCTCTACTGGAGAATAAAGAGATTGTCTTTGCTTTTTCAAGTGCTGCTGCTATACATCATTATCAGATCACGTTAAATAATTTTCTCTTTTGTCAAAGCAAAAGTAAACCTGGGATGGGGTGGGAAAGTTTCTTTAATGTGCTAATGCTCATGGCCACGATATTAACAACATCCTCATTTTCAGCAGTGACCATTAGAGTTAATGATGCTGCTGAATTACAATGAGTTTTTGGTAGACGAATGCATACACAATTAGATAGCTTAATCAGTGCCTAGAGTTTGTTATATACACTGCATTAAAAATTAATGACAAGATTCAGACTTTTAATTCTTAAAGATATCATTAAACATGGTTGTTTGGAATGAGTGTTGATGAATTCCCTTGGTTAATTGAGCTTATTTAAAAGTACATATATAGAAGTGCATTACAATTACTGTTGTATTATTAAGTGACATAAATGCAATCTATGTCAGAGGTATATGATCTAGTTGATTCCTATATGTATGTATTCTGCATGCTTTAATATTTTTATTTATCTTGTTTTGCCCTTTAGTTTCATAAACCTAATGTGTCACTGAAACTTTTTAAGATTTAGCAATACGATTTTGTTTGTCGGCTGTGACAGACCTCTGACAGGTCCGTGGATGTGAAGATGAGACTGGGATGAGAAGAGGCTGGATTCAGCAGAGTGGCATGAAGTGATTTATTGTTTCAAAAGATTACTCTGGCTGATGTTTGGAAAATGGAATGGGAAGGGGCAAGGATAAAACAGTGATGTATTTCACAGACTACTGCAGTTTGCTGGGCAGGAAATGATGGTGGTTTGGCCTAGGGTGGTAGCAGTGCGAATGGAGAGAATTATATTTTACAGCTAGAACAAACAGGACTTGTGTGGAGAAGATGAGGGTAAGCAAGGAATCCCGGACAACTTGTAGATTTTTAAATCTGTGCCATAGAGTAGATGGTAGCTCTTTTTTTACCCCAACATAAACAATTAGTAGAGGAGTGAATTTTACAAGTTGGAATAGTTGACTCTTGGAAGTTTTAAGTTTAAAATATTCATTAGATGTATACACAAGTGGAAGATTCAAACTAGAGGTTTAGTGAGTGGAAACAGAGAACAGTGGAGAAGATCAAGTTAGAGAAATAAACTTTAGAGTCAACAGCATCGCATAACTGGTATTCAGAGACATAGGACTAGATGACAGGACCTGGGAAAAAGATCCAAGCCTGAAAGCTCTCACTGTTGATATCACATCTAAGTTTCTTATAACTTTAAACTTTAATGGTATTGAGTGAGAATGATTCACAAGGGAGTTTAGTTAAGGTGCATTAAGGTAGTCACATTAATTATTGATAAATTTCAAGTAGATAATTACTTGGTCTTCTAAATAAGGACACACTTCAGGGCACTTAATTCCTTTAATGCTAAGATTAATCTCATAGTACTATGGTACCTTTCTTGGTGTTTCTCCATGATCAATGTATTAATTACTTTGTGGTGATAAAAAACCTGCATTAATTTAATATAATGATACTTGATATCACGGAGAACTTTTACTGTTTGCATTTTTTCAAGTCATATGATAATTTAGAAATATTTGGGGCTTTGAAGACATTTTTGGAATTTCAGCAAGAAGATTCTCACAGAAGATGCATTGTTTGCAATAGGGAATAACTCAGAATGAGAAATGAAACATGCCTCCCCCACCCATGTAAGCTGGACTGATTATTATTATTTTTTGAGCAGGCTTGAAAAATAAATGGACTGTTTTCCCTCTGAGTTGACAGTTCTTTTAGCCTAAAGATTGTGTCAGAGTTAAAGTTGCACAACCCACACAGAAATTCTTCCTATGGAATCCATAGAGAGTTTTTATTTAGAGATTTAGGGATTTCCAAACATTGCACTGTAATTGGAAAAGCGTGGCTCTGGCTCTTGGGGGAAAAGAGACAGGTTTCTAGTATCAGGTAGAAATTTAAGTGAAATTTGAAATGTTCATCTGAGTGAGTTTTATGAGAAAAGTTTGTTGACTAGCTGAATTTTCAAAGTGTGGTTGTTACTTTCCTTTTAAATACATTTATTAATAAGTATGAACTTGACTGGTAAGATGGTTACATGATAACTTCTTGTTTTTATATTTTAATTTTTTAAATTTAATTTTTTTATTTTTCAATTATGGTTGACATACAGTATTATACTTCCATGTATTAGTTTCAGGTTTACACTATAGTGATTAGACATTTATATAACCTACAAAGTGATCATCCTGATATGTTTAGTACCCATCCATGATAATTTTTTCTCTACTAATTTAGTAATTTGTAAATTACTAAATTGGTGGTAACTTGTATTAGCTCTATTTAGGAAACTTTTTCTTTCTTAAGGTTACTTGTTTTTATAAAATAATTATTTTTTCATGAATCTTAAAGTCCTAGATTGACATATCAGTATCTACTGAAAATTAATAGAATAAATTTCAGATTACTTTTATCTCTTCACTGAAGAAAAGATAAGAACTCTTTTTACCCTAGTTTCTATTAAGTACTACAAATAATAAAATTGTAGGAATTAAAAAAATTCAACATATGGACATTTTAAATCAAAATTTTTAACTCTACTTGAGAAACAATAAAATTTTATCATAAAATTAATACATTTTTTACAGAAAAACTTAACTTTCTTCAAAAACTTATTTCTAGGTATCATGACATTTGGAAGAGTTTCCTTTTTTTCCCTCCCCTCCCCTCCCCTCCCCTCCCCTCCCCTCCCCTCCCCTCCCCTCCCCTCCCCTCCCCTCCCCTCCCCTCCCCTCCCCTCCCCTCCCCTCCCCTCATAAATGTTTAACTGTATGACCCTGCTAAAACTCCTGGGCATAAAGACTTTTTCTTCCCTTAAGTATTTCAATATTTCATTTTATTTTTAAATTCTGACATTTCTGGAAACATTCAGTCCTTTTGCAGTGATGTTGAGCACATAATCCTTTATCTCATGTACCTGTGAATAAGAACCAACAGAAATCTTATATGTGCCCTGACAGGAGATGGAAACTGCAACCTTGGCTCATCAGGACAATACTCTAACCAACTGAGCTACCTCTGCCAGGGCTTCATACCACTTTTCCTAACTAACTTGTGAAGAGAATAAGAAAAACAATTTCTGATTTGTTAGAAAATACCTAACTGAGAATGCAACTGATATACTTACATACAGTTAATTTTGCTTAATTTCAATTCAGCATGTAGTTTGTATATTTTGCCTATGAATTTTCAGGACTTTGAAATAAAACTCAAAATAATGACTTTTTTATAATATAGCTTATAGTTTGAGAAAAAAATTACCTACTCTTTTCTTTTCACCCCTTCCCCATTTAAATAAAAGGGAGGTTGATATTTTTAGCTAAAATGTTTTTATTTCTGAAGTCCCTTAAAGTATATAGATAAAATAGCCATAAATTTTGGTTGTTGAATCTAGGTATCAGGAAATTTTGAAATCTTAGGATTCAAAATCAATGCTTCTAAACCCACCTCTGTGTTATATACTGTGAATCATTCTCCCTCACACATGCATACATTGCTAATCAATCAAGACATTGGGTACCACATTTAGAATTCCCACAATCCTTTTGAGTACAGTCCTCTAGGAAGTTACACCAATATTAGACCTGACACATGAGATGAAATCTATTTGCCAATTCCTGCGGTATAGGAAGAATTTTTTAAAAATGCATGGAAGTATAAAAATAAAGGTAATGGTTAAAAATGAAAATTATATAAGTGAAAGGATTATATAAGAAGACACAAAAATAAATTATAGACTTGATACAATATGACTAACAACTTTCTTAGGTGTCACCGAGAAGCTGTGAAATACTTTGCTACTTCTATTGTTAGGGATAGGAGAAATTTTAGACATTATCTAGTATAATTCATATAAATTCCAAAGAGGAACAAACTGGCACAGAGGTATTCAATGACGTGTACAGTGTCAAAAAACAGTGAACAGCACTCATGTATACAGAGTCGACTGCAGTATTTCCATTCTGCCATTATCCTGTAGTCTTGTCTGCCTGTCCTCCTTCACTCCTTGCCAGATATATGAAAAAAATTTTATTACTTTTTTCATGGTACTTGAAAAGAAAACACACTTTTTTTTTAAAGTACTGGGTTTAATTAAATTCTTATTAGTTTTATTTTAGTCAGCTCTCAAGCAATTTTTGGTTATTTTATTCACATTAAGAAGAACTGTGTTAAATCACCTAGCTACTTATACCTATTTGTCCCTGCAGACCAAGATGTTTTGACCCATTTGTTACTATGATATTCAGCACATAGATAAATCAGTAATATTTTCACTACATGCAGTTGTACCCTTCACCATTATGAAAGATGCTCTGTTTCACACTTAATTTAACTATTATTTCAACTTTAAAAATAATATAGTGACCACTGAATATTTAACCATATGTATTATATTAGAGGCCCAGTGCATGGATTCGTGCACAAGTGGGGTCCCTCTGCCTGGCCTGCCCACTCTCGCAAGCTGGGACCCCTCGGGGGATATAGCAGTGCTCAAAGTGGCAGGCAGCCGGGGAGGAGCCCCAGCCAGGGCCGGGTGCCATGCTGCTCCCACTCACCCTGGCCCGCTGCGCCTGCCGCCACCGCTCTGTAGGGCTGCCAAGGAGGTGAGAGAGGCTCCCGCTGCTGCAGCTGTGCTCTCCAGACATGAGCCCGACTTCTGGCTGAGCAGTGCTCCTGTTGTGGGAGTGCACTGACCACCAGGGGGCAGCTCCTGCATTGTGCGGTGGTCAGTGTGCATCATAGTGACTGGTCTAGCAGTCGACAGGTCATAACGGTTGTTTAGGCTTTTATATATAGGTATTATTTAATCACAGCAGGAAGCATCAAATGCCTGACACACTGTTGATACTCTAGTATCCTACCTAATAATAGACAAATATGCAAATTGACCACACCTCCGACACACCCACAAGCCACGCCCACCATCCAATCAGAGCGAGCATGCAAATTAACCCAAACCAAGATGGCTACAGCCACAGAGAGCAAGGTTTCCTAGGTAACAGAGGAAGCCAAGCTTTCTGCCTGCCCTTGCCAGGCCTAAGCCTCCACTCAAGCTACAAAGTTTCAATTATAGAAGGTAAACAAATTCAAACAAATGGCGGCAGAATGCAGCTTGAGAGAGCAGGCCAGGGTTGCCGCTGGCAACAGGGGAAGCATAGCTTTCTGTACACCCTGGCAGGGCCCACCCGCTTAAGGCAACAAAGTTTCAATTATAACCCCAACAGAAATGGCTGCCGGCCTCGGAGGGAGCCCCAGGCTTGGCTCTGCTCCAGGCTACAAAGTTTCAATTGTAGAAGGAAAATAAATTCCAGATACCCAGGGCCTCTGCTTGGGTTGCCAGGGGGCGTGGCAGGCCTGCAAACCACCACAGGCCCCTTGCTCAGGCCGCCCCATGCCCCTAGGGAACCCCCACTTGATCCGGGACACCCTTCAGGGCAAACCAGCTGGCCCCCACCCCTGTACCAGGCCTCTAACCTATCTAATAAAAGAGTAATATACAGATTGATCATCACTGCAACACACAATATAGCTGCCCCCATGTGGTCAAAGATCCTGCCCCCATGTGGACACAAGATGGCCACCACAAGATGGCCAGCAGGAGAAGGCAGTTGGGAGGCACCCAGCTTGCAAGGGAGGGCAGTTGAGAAGGACCAGGTCTGCAAGGGAGGGCAGTTGGAGGTGATCAACCCTGCAGGAGAGGGCAGTTAGGAGTGACCAGGCCGGCAGAGGAGGGAAGTTGGGGGCAAACAGGCTGGCAGCAGAGAGGTTAGGGGGTGATCAGGCTGGCAGGCAGAAGCGGTTAGGGGCAATCAGGAAGGCAGGCAGGCAAGCAGTTGGGAGCCAGCAGTCCTGGATTGTGAGAGGGATGTCCGACTGCCCGTTTAGGCCCGATCCTGGTGGGGATCGGGCCTAAACGGGCAGTCGGACATCCCTTGAAGGGTCCCATATTGGAGAGGGTACAGGCTGGGCTGAGGGACAACCCCCCTCCGTGCACGAATTTCATGCACCGGGCCTCTAGTTTATTTATAAATACGTGAATAAAAATTAGGTTACTGGATTATGCATATGGTTCCTTCAGTCTATTGTTTCACCCAAGGACAGGCACAAAGGCAAAATTATAGGAATATGTCTCTCTGAAGTTAACTTTTTGAAAACATCTCTAAGATAACCCATGATTTTTCACAGGAAGATGATGTAGACTTTTCAAAAATCCATATTTTGGGTCAATATTTTCATAGGTGATTTTTGTTTGAAGTATAATTTATTTTATCTTTCTTTGAAAAATATATTTTTATTGATTTCAGAGAGGAAGGGAGAGGAAGAGAGAGATAGAAACATCAGTGATGACAGAGAATCTTTGATCATCTGCCTCCTGCATGCCCCACTCTGGGGATTGAGCCTGCAACCCAGGCACATGCCCTGACCAGGAATTGAACTGTGACTTTTTGGTTCATAGTCCGATACTGAACCACTGAGCCATGCTAGCTGGGCTATTTTATCTTTCTTAATTCAACAAGCTTAGAGTCTTAAAATATTCAGTCTTGGTATATAATCATTATTCAAAATTCTCCCAATTGGGAGGCAAGGTCAATACTTATATTGAACTTTGCTTTTTCCTATTTAAAATATGTTTTATTATTTACTTTTTATTTCCTTAATCAGCAGTGTTCTCATGTGTAATGTTATTTGTCTAAGAACTTATTTAGTAGCATTTCAACAATCAAACATATCTCATTCCATAAACCTGGGGCTATTCTTTATTGCTCACCTTGATCAAGGTATAGTTGGTGTCACTGGACATTGCTGTCAGATGATGAGGTGTGTCTTTGAAGATTTCTTTGATCTAATTTTCAAGTAGGCTTACAGTTCTGAGTATGCAAAACAGTTTAATCTTGTATTATTATTTATTAATTATTGTATTATTTATTTGTATTACCGCTAATCTTGTATTATTATTTATTACATTATTTATTTGTATTACCACGACTTTGGCCCACCCTTGTATTTTTATGTATATATTTTCTATCTCTATCTAGATATATAGACATATTTAACATCAAACATATTTAGTAGATATATAGGGTATTGTCCCTTTTAGATTTTTGATATCATGGTGTGTGCTTTTCAAATGCGTTTTATTTGAAATCAAGTACTAATGTTATTGGATATAAATAGGTTTGATTTAAAATATCATATGATTTTCTGATGTTTGAACATATGTTAAAAGTCCCCCTCACAATTACTTATAACAGAAAAGTTGAGCACCACACCTGAAATTACTTTAGTTCAAACATCTGTCATAGAAAATCTTTACTTCCCATTTCAGTGACTTTCTAATCTCGTGAGGCTCTAACAATTGAATAATTTCCAATTTATTTCTAGTCATTTCCTCTAAAACTGATATGTGTTCATATGGTTTATTTTTGCTTGTAATAGTTGGAATATGGAGCAATATTTTAAGAATTCTTTCAAATAATTGTAGATATTCTTCTTTTATTCTATATCAAAAATGTACAAGTGATGGTTTCTTAAAGATTAGTTGCTATTGAGAATTCGAAGTCATACAAGTGAACTTTTCATATATTTTACATTACTCATTACTTTCCCCCTCATTTTTACTTGTGTTTCACATATAACATTGTGTTACTCTAAGGCAGTGATGGCGAACCTATGACATGCGTGTCAGCACTGACACGTGTAGCCATTTCTGATGACACGAGGCTGCTGAGGCGGCCGCATGCCGAGGATGAAACATTTGCTGCTCCTGAGGATGAAACATTTGCGAAATAATGTTTTTTCCTCAAAGTGACACACTACCCGAGTTATGCTCAGTTTTTTGGCGAAGTTTGACACACCAAGCTCAAAAGGTTGCCCACCACTGCTCTAAGGTGTACAGCATAATGATTTGATATATGTATATATTGCACAATGATTACCATAAGATTAGTTAAATTTTATTACCTCACATAATTACAATTTAAAAAATTTGTCATTGTAAAAAATGACAAGTTTTTAAAAATATATTTTTTGAGTTCAGAGAGGAAGAGAGAGGGAGAGAAAGATAGAAACATCAATGATGAGACAGAATCATTGATTGGCTGCCTCCTGCACACCCCCCACTGGGAATCAAGCCCACAACCTGGGCATGTACCCTTGACTGGAATGGAATCTGGGTCTTTTCAGTCTGCAGACCAACACTCTATCCACTGAGCCAACCTGGCTAGGGCAAAAAAAAAAAAATGACAACTTTTAAGATGTATTTCTTAGCAAGTTTTAAATAGACAGTACATTTAACTATAGTCACCGTGCTGTGCATTATACTCCCACCCCCTGCCTCTGGCAACCACCAATCTGTTCTCTGTTTCTGTGAGTTTGGTATTTTTTAGATTCCACACATAAGTAAGGTCATACAGTATTTGTCTTTCTCTGTCTGATTTCACTTCAAATTGTTTTTAAGTGTTCTTATATCACTTTACTTATGGAATTCCAGTATAACTTGGGCCTGGTTCAGTTTGCTTAAGCAGGAAGCTCTGGTCAGCCTGGTTCCCTGTCGCCTCATTTTTTGTGGCATCCATTAATGATTATGAGCCACAGTGTTGGGTGTTACAGAGAAGTCTCCATACTCCTCCCTACTGCACAGAATCTAAATTTTATTCTTATATTTATGCAAGCATATTATATCTTTATTTTTCATTCAGACACTATTTCTTGATAAAGTGTGTTCAGGATGGACTCAAGGTTGTGATCCAGGGCTGAATATATTTTTTTCCCCACAACGATCAAACTCATTTGAGAAAAGAGGATAATCATATTTAGGCCAAATATAATAGCTCAAACTCAATTTTAATGAAAAGGAACCGTGGCCCAATTTCTTTTCTCCTGACTCAGTAATTGAACTATAGGACGACTTTGAAGATTTACAAAATCTTTTTTGTTTATTTGTCTGTCTCTCCCTTTATATATACTTATCTATAAAATATGCATATACTTTCAGGAGAGGGCCAAAGTAGGCTTACAGTTCTGAGTATGCAAAACATTTTAATCTTGCATTATTATTTATTAATTATTGTATTATATTATTTATTTGTATTACCGCTAATCTTGTATTGTTATTTATTATATTATTTATTTGTATTACCATGACTTTGGCCCACCCTTGTATTTTTATGTATATATTTTCTATCTCTAGATATATAGACGTATTTAACATCAAACATATTTAATAGATATATAGAGAGATAAGTAAAAATTCTGATAACTCTCATGGGCTGACAGTTTGATAAAGTAACTCATGAAGTGGAGTCTGAGTTTAGAGTATTGTAGAATTGAACTATGCATTTTGCCAGTGGTGATCTTTATTATTGAATTCTTACATCTCTTGTATTTACTCTGTTCCTTACCTGTAAAAGGAGCATTTTAATATATGCCTTGCTTTATTTTCATTTTGATATTCTGGAATGTGCCTAGAACATGGAACATAAATTTAAACTCCTTCCGCTCAGCTGTCTGCTTCTTTGACCCAGTTTCATCTCAAAATACTCTGGCTTCTGTCACTTTGAGTGACCATTGGACCAACGAAGGTTTGCTCTTCATAAAATGGAGATAAATTGCCACATTTTCTCTTTTCCACTTTTAATTTCACCCAAATTTTATAGCAGAGGGTGGAGTCCTGCTTTCTCAGTTTGTACTCAGTAAAACTAAATATTCAAACATTCACATTTGTTGTGGTCGGTCCTCTTCAATTTGGAGTGATCATTTCTGTCTATAGAATCCTCCCACTTAGCATTGCTCTCGCTCTTACCGTTGTTTATTAGAAAGTGTCTGCTATTGTCCTGTCCATCCACAGATAAGGAATGGAATAAAGCTGGCCTGGAAGAACTCTCCTAAGGAATCCTCCTATTCCTATAATTTCTCCTAAAACTGTTCAGTCCATTCCCATAGGGGGAAAGGATTTCAGGTCTTTTTTAGTGCCTCAAAGTGACAGTAACATATATGGAGAGCCCCATGGGGCAGACAGCCACTGTTTCAGTTTCTCCCTCTGGACTATGGAATAACAGGTTTAGACATGTAATGTCTATACAATTGTTGGATCAGAGAAATATATCACAAAATGTTTTTAAGCCAGTGTTTCAGAAACAGGATGAAATTTTAGATAATCCCTTACAGTTTATAATATACTAGAGGCCCGGTGCATGAAATTTATGCACTGGAGGGAGGGGGTCCCTCAGCCTGGCCTGCACCCTCTCGCAGTCCGGTACCCCTTGGGGGATGTCTGACTTACAGCTGTTAGTTGGACATCCTTAGCACTGCCATGGAGGCGGGAGAGGCTCCTGCCACTGCTCCTGCGCTCGTGACTGCCGCTGCGCTTGCCAGCCGTGAACCCCGCTTCTGGCTGAGCGGCGCTTCTCCTGTGGGGAGCGCACTGACCACCATGGGTCAGCTCCTGCATTGAGCGTCTGCCCCCTGGTGGTCAGTGCACATCATAGCGACCACTGTTTGGTCGATTTGCATATTAGCCTTTTATTATCCTACCTAATAATAGAGTAATATGCAAATTGACTGTACCTTCGCTACACCCACCAGCCACGCCCACCAGCCACGCCCACCAGGAAACTGTCAAAGGGACGCTGGGTGCGGCAGAGCCCAAGGCCGGGAAAGCCTCTGGCGGAGGCTTTCCCGGCCTTGGGCACCAGCAGGGAGCCTGCACTGATTGCAGGCAATGACCAGGGGCTCGGATCCTATGATCCTTAGCAGGGACACTGGGTGCGGTTGAGCCCAAGGCCGGGAAAGCCTCGGGCGGAGGCTTTCCCGGCCTTGGGCACCAGCGGGGAGCCTGCACAGATCGCAGGCAACCACCGGGGGTCGGCTCCTATGATCCTTAGCAGGGACGCTGGGGTGCAGCAGAGCCCAAGGCCGCCGCCCGGGGCCAAACCCTGACCCTGAAAGAAGGCAGAAGGTGGTGGCCACAGCCAAGGCCTGGGTCCCTGGTGCCGGCAGAAAACTGGTGCAGGCAGCCAGGTGAATGAAGGTCTATTGCACAAATCTTCGTGCAAACGGGCTTCTAGTCTATATTATAAAAGGCCAGTGGCCGTAAAGCCGTAATGCTGTAACGCCCAAACGACCGGTCACCGGAAGTTGCATCGATGGGTCCTGCGGTGGCAGCAGGCGGGACTCTGGGTCCTGCAGTGGCAGTGGGCCGGACTCTGGGTCTCATCCGATTTCGCACGCTGGGCCTCTAATATAGGATAACACAAAAAAGGAGTTTCAATTTTTAACAGTTTGTTAAGGCTAAAATCTGAATGCTGGGTAATATAGTAGACTTGAAACTGTGGCTACCTAGTTAATGTGCCTTTGTAACAGAACAAACAGAAATCTACAGCACTGTTTTCACTAAATTGAGCCATTAAAGGCCATGAATGATTGACAGCAAGTATGCAGGTCATCGTGTGTGTTTGTTTAATATATGCCAGGACTGTGTGTTAAATTACATGCTCAGTGGGCATACCCTAGAGACATCTTTGATATGTATTACACAAAACATAGAAAGAGCTAAGGTATAATTCTCAAAAATAAGTATAAAAAATAAACAGATGATGTATTATAGAATTATACACCTGCAACCTATTTAATTTTATTAATCATTGCCACCCCAATAAATTCCATTAAAAAAACCTTTAAAATTTAAGTATAAAAACCCTGCCTTTTAAGCTCTATAATGGAATTCAGCATTACAGAATCCAGTTATAGTAGGGTCCTTGGCACTCAGATTATTATACTGAGCTCTTAAAAGAGACATACCCCTTCGATTTCTAAATATTTTTATTTTAAATAGGCCACCAGCTTATTTCATATACTGGACACAGAAAGGCGCGGTAACAATATATTTTGGGGAAGATATTCAAACCCAGTTTGTCCTTTATCAATGATGAAGTGCTCTTTTAAATTCAATTATCAAGACCTCAGTAGCACTTAACTGACTGACAAAAGAGAATTATTATCCACATTTTAATAGCTAAAGGCATCATAGATTTCAGATGGGAACATTTTAAAAGCTCTTATCCAACACTGGATTCCCACATAATCTCACATCTCTTTTGGTAGTAGGGGTGGGGTGGGGCGTGTTGTGGTTGCGGTAACAATTTTATTCTGTGTAGGAGGAAATTTGCTTTGGTTCACTTTTAATGGATCAAGAAACATCTGCAATATGGTGCAGCTAGATTAGTAAACCTGTAATTTAGGACTGAAGAGATCTATTGCACTTTTCTCATCTTGCACTTTCTTCTTTCTTTTCTCAGTAGTTTCTTACTCATTATATTTAATTTAGGCAAGGTCACAGCCACCTCAGGGCGGAGCCACTGCTCTCCTCAGAGACAGTGCTCTGGGGTGGACCGCTGTCCTCTCCACTGCAATTATTTACACGTAAGCAATATTTTGTCCTCCGTAAAGATTTCAAATTCATGCAAAGATAATTAGGAGTCAGATGTATTCTGTTTTCTCTTTAAACATTATCATTTAGAGGTTTAGACTAAACCACATTTAAATGCTTTAGGCTAGAACACAGCTTTTAAATGTAGACAAACCACACAGAGACAGTATTTTAAAGATCTTTTAGATTAAACTAGCAAAACTATATAAAAGACATTGCTGTGCATGATTTAGGATTTTGCCTGATTAAAAGAATAAGAATGGAGAATGAGAGAGAAAAATATACATACCAAATAGAGAAGAATAAATGGTCGGGTAAAGGCCTATCTATAAAAATTAAACATGATTTGACTGGGAAGCAGGAGACTTAAAATTACAGCTTACTACTAGTAAATTTTCCTCTCTTGGTATCAGTTTCTTCATGTCTGAAAGTCCAGATTAGGCATTTTTATTGGTTATTTCTACCTTCATTTCTGTGATAGCAAAAGGTAACCAGTAGTGTAAGGAATAGGTATCCCAAAGGGTCATTTGTGTTCTTAGAGGAAAAATACATTTTGTCTAAAAACATTTTTAGACAAAAAGCGGTGAAGACCATTAACCATTCTATGTTTTGTATGTAATCTTAATATAGCATACAAAATAAGTTTATATGTGTAAATTCTAAGATAGTGGTTCTCAAAGTGGGATCAGACCCCTAGGAAACTGTAATATTCTTTCAGAGAGCTTCAAGATAGAAAATTTTTATAATAATATTAAGACATTATTCTCTATTTTGGTGTTTTGAAATTGCCATACGGGTACAAAAACAATAGCAGGTAAAATTGCTGGTTCTTTAGTACAAATTAATGAAGTGGCGGCAAATTGTACTAGTAGTTGTGTTCTTAACTACTCACTACCCATCATAGTAAACTGGAAAAAGAAGTTCCAAATTAAATTCAAAGTAAACAGAAAAAAAAAGAGGTAATAAGTATGAACGGACTGAATTCAAAAACAGGAAATCAATAGAGAAAGTCAATGAAACTAAAAGCTGGTTCTTTGAAAAGACCAAGGAAATTGATAAGCCTCTAGCCAGGCTAACTTAATTATAGATAGATAAAACCCACATAAACAAAGGCTCTTAGGAGTCTTCAATAATTTTTAAGAGTGTAAAGGGATTTTAAGACCCCAAAATTTGGGATCAGCTCTTCTATTTGGCCTCATGAAAATTAATAGCAGCACATCTGATTTTTTTTTTTTCTGGAGGTGCCTTTTCTATAATAAAAGTTTTCCAGTGTGTTGCCCGGCTGGCATGGCTCAGTGGTTAAGTATTGAGCTATGAACCAGGAGGTCATGGTTTGATCCCAGGGCACATGCCTGGGTTGTGGATTTGATCCCTAGTGTGGGGCATGCAAGAGGCAGCTGCTCAACGATTCTCTCTCATCACTGATGTTTCTATCGCTCTCTCCCTCTCCCTTCTTCTCTGAAATCAATAAAAATATATTAAAAAAAAGTTTACCAGTGTGTTTTCTCTGAGGACAGAATTTGGGGAAGAACCATCATCTGGAAGAGCTAAGCCTTAAATTGTGTCAGAGTCCTGGGGATGCACAGAGACCAATCTTTTAGGCTTGAGGAGAAGTGACAGTGCTATTATCTCACTGACCTTAGATTCTTGTGGTACCCAGAATCTCCCATTCTTCCTTTGGTTTTATTTTTATATTCTTTCAATTTGCTTTTAAATCATAAAAGCACCCTGAAGGTTTTAAATAGAGTTCTATACAGTGAAAATAGTTAATGCAAGGTGGCTTATTGGGAAGTAGAAATTGTTACTTTTGTCTTTAGCAACTCAAAGAAAGTTCAAGGAGGCCCTTCACAGATAGTCTATGAGCCATTGGATGCATCTGCTCAGGCATTAATTTATCTGAGCTCTTGAAATAACATTGAAATAATAATAATAAAAGGTAAAACCAACCGGTGGAAATAGGTGTAATGGATTGTATAAATGAAGTATAACGTATGCATTATTGTTGCTAACCACATGTGAAATGCACTTAAACTAGACGATATTGCTAATTTACCATTTTACACTGCAGAGCTGACCGAAAGGCCATAGATTACCCGACTGCTCTGAGCTGGGCAGGATGCCAGGGAAGGGATGGGGATTTGTGGGTGTGCATGCCATTCTTTACATCCTGGGAGTAAATTCTGGTTGGGAGCGCATCATAAATTATAAACGTGTCCAGAAGCCTCATTTGCTAGTTTCTCTCCTTTTGTTTTTGCAAAGGGCTTTCTGATATGCTCAATTAAACAGCACTGGTTGTTCCCTTGATGGAACTAGAACAGTCCCGCACGAATGTTATCAGTGTGACTGTGGAAATAGATAAAAAGCCACGGAATTGGGCTCTGTGGGGGACATTGCAAGAAGCCAGAAGAAACTAGTTCCTCCCCTGCCAGGGATTGCAGCAAAGTAGGGCATCATGACATAGGATGGCGTGGAATTCATAAACTCTTCTAAAGGAAAGTACATGATAGCAGATGGGAGTCACAGAGTAGTAATTAGTTAGTCTGGGTATGACAAGGACTGGAATGACATGTTTTTAAAAAAGCCTTTTAAAAATTATGAAAAAAATATATGCAAAAATGATCAGTCAAGAATCTGATAGTCTTTTCTGTTGTCACTGTGTTTATTTTTAAAATGTTAGTATTTGTTTTTTTCCCCCCCTTCAAAATCTTATCTATCCCTGAGCATATATTCTTGTGTGTGTGTTTTTTTTTTTTTTTTTGGTAAAGATAGTATCATACCGAATGTGATGATGCCATAAAATCTCTCAACCCTGATCCTGCTCCTCTTCAACTCTGTCCCATCTCTGTGAATGCCACACCTTTATCTAGTAAATTCTAGTTATACACACAGAACACAGTGTCACTTATAATATCTTTCCCTTCTCTCCTCAAATACAATTCACCACAAGTCCTGTTGATTTTGTCAATAAAATATCTCCCAGATCCAATGAATTACAATCAGGAGTACTACAACTGTGGCTGTCAATAGACAATTTACCATTGCGTTTCATTTGACTTCTACAGTAACCTTCCAGTGGTTGAATGACCATACACATGTTACCAGCCAAAGTAGTCTCCACACTGTAGCCAGGTTGATCTTCATGAACCACACATTTGATCCTAAACCCATTCAATGGCTTCCCAGTATACTTCAGATGAAGATAAAACTCTTCATTGTAAATTTTAAGTCCCTGCAACATCTCACATATTTAGCATCATCTTGCATAACACTATTTCCAAGGCTGCTACGAATAGTTGTATATGTTGGGACTGCATGACTCCCACCCAACAAATACCTAGTTATATCTGAAGAGAATTATATTATAAGCCTGTTCTTGAACCAACTATTGGAAAAAGGATGGACTTATAATTATTGGTTAAGAAGAATCATTAGGAGGGGTAGAGCTGACACAGAGTAGTCAACCACAAGAAGCAATGTAGCAAATAATATATATTAAAATGATACAAAGGGAGAAAGTTATTGGAATACTGATTAATGAAGATGAATTATGGTAGGGTTGATAAGAATTAATTCATATAGTTTCTTTGTTAAAAGAGATGTGACTTGACTTTTCATGAGTTTTCACATTACAAATATTTTGGCAGTGTTATTTTAATTATTTCCAAATTTTCTTGCTCGTAGTTTGTTTCTTCAAGTTAATCTACCTTCAAATCACTGAGAAAAGAGACTCTACTTATTTATTCTTGATTTTAGAGATAGAGTAATGAACAAGCCAGAGAAGAGTCTGTCTTTATGAATTTTATTCTTAGTGAAAGGAGGTAAAAAATAATAAAGCAAAAAAATCAACAATATAGTTTTAAATATTGATAATTATCTTTAAAAAAAATCACCATATCATATGAGGCACTCAAGTCAGTAATAGTACATATCAATTGTAATTAAAATAAACTAAGACCTTGATCCACATTTGGCTGTGATCATGTTTTGGCTATAATTAACATTTGCCTGTGAAGAACTTGTAACATACCTCATGGATTGAGAACCACTAGATGTATAACTGTGGCCAATTGTTTACCCTCTTGACATGGTCCAGTTTCTTCAATTGTAAGTTAGGATGGAAATGCCACCTCCTTTAAGGCATTTCCCTGAAGATTATAACTATAAAGAGTTTAGAACAATGCCTGGCACATGTAAGTGAAGTGTGTGTATAAAATTAATAAAATAAATGCATCTTGTTAACCAGGAAGTAAAATTAGCCTCTGCATTAGTTCTTTTCCATTATAATGTGTGGATTAGAATCAGGCTTTAGGTGTATTTAGTTCAATGTTTCATGCTAAATGGGAGGAAATGGAGCCAGAATTAGACTGCAGGTCTTTCTCATGCCTATATACTGCTCTTTATAGTGTTTTGTTCTGCCATGATTTCCATTCACTCATGCTTTAAGTATATACACCCTCAGGAAAACAGAAACGTAACCTCCATCTGAGGGGCATTGCATCAGGAACTGTTAACCCTCTTTCCTGGTGGTGTAGTTGCCTCTTGGAGGGTGCATGTTTGGTAAGAAGTAGATGTTTTCAGAGTCAAAATGCTGTGATTACCTCAGTGAGCAATTCACATAGTGGTGTTTTTAGCGAAAGTCCTAATTAGCCTTCTATAGCTAATGAGCTTGTGGGTTATAAATCTACTCATTATTATGAATGATAGGGCCATTGCTTAAAATTGGCCAGTTTTGCATTAAGACATAATTATTTATGAAGAGGCCTTGCCCCAGAAATGGAAATCATAATAATTAGATTTAATCTTTCTGTGGCTTTTGTACTTCCTCCACCCCCTCCAGAAGCAGATGTCTAGAGGGTACTAATTACTAAGTAGTGGAAAGTTTCCTGCCCAAACAAATCAGAAAGTCAGGAGGCTAACCCCTGGAACTTTTAGCCACCACTTAGCCAGGTGCCTTTAGAAAAAGAGCCCCCCCCCCCCGGGGGTTTGTCTGTTACTGGTAGATTTATGCTACATAATGTCACCAGCTGAGGAACCTCCGGGCTTTGTTTCTTCAGCAAGCAGCGGATATTTTTGTAAGATGCTTTTCAAAAATAGTTAAATAGCCTAGCCGGTAGGACTCAGTGGTTGAGCATCACTGAGCATCACCTATGAACCAGGAGGTCACAGTTCAATTCCCAGTCAGGGCACATGCCCGGGTTGCAGGCTCAATCTCCAGTGTGGGGTGTGCAGGAGGCAGCCGATCAATGATTCTCTCTCATCATTGATGTTTCTATTTCTCTCTCCCTCTCCCTTCCTCTCTGAAATCAATAAAAAATATATATCTTTTAAAAAATAGTTAAATAGATATCACAAACTTGCCAAAAGTTTATTAACTTGGTTAAAACTAGACCATGAATAATTTCATATCAGGAAAAGAATATGGAAATTACTCCTTTTGATCGGGACACCGAGGTTCACGGTCAAGCATGGGCTGGCCCAAGAGTCCTACGCCTAGTGGCACGAAACAAACTGAAACACAGGTACTCAGGTCCCCAGACTGGATCAAAGTTATGTCAATTCAATTTTTTGGAATTTAATAGTATAACATGCATTCTTTAAACTTAATGAAAAATTTAATTTTAAAAATCCCATTACTAAGATGAAAAGATATTCCTATTCCTGGTGGTTTTTGTAGCTGAAAGATGGTGTCTGGATTTTAATAAAATAATACAATACAGTTAGAATTGGGGCAGTCTTTGTAGAGACTATCAGTCTAAATTAATTTGGTCTAGATGCTAGACCTAACGCTTTGTTTTAGATGAGGACACTGAGGTGATGTGATAGGTTCCGTGAGGTGCAATGTCAGACTGCTCATTAGTGGCAGAGCTGGACCGAGGGCACAGGTCTCCTGGCTTCTATTTCAATATGCTTCCAACTATGCCTCAGAGCCATAAGGTTGCCTTTGGCGAGTCAAAGTATTTATCCTGCCTGCTGATCTGCAAACCTTGTCTCAACTCTTCCATTTCTCTCTGCAACACAATTTCTCCCTATCCAGCCCAGCAGAGGAAGGACAGAAACATTTTCAAATATTAACACTGACCATAAAAAAGAGGTGTGCAAATACATAGCTATATCTGCTTCATAATTGCATTCCAATCTTTTATCCTTGATATTGTGACTTAATGGATGAGTATAGATTCTGAAATTAATAGCTGTAACTGCAGATGTTCTGAAATTGAACCCGTGTTCTGAAGGCTGACTTCTTAGTTCAAATCCTACTGCCCTCCTTTATTATCTATGTTACCTTGAGCAAGCAACTCTCTGCTTCAGTGTTCTCATCTGAAACAAAGAAACACACAAAAAGAGATGGTATTAATAGTAAATGCCTGATAGATTTTTGTGAACATAAAATAAGCTGATATTCATAAAGCACGGGGGAAGGTGCCTGGTACACAGTGTGCACTTTGTCAAGTAAATGGTAGCTGTTCTTTTTTATAGTATTAAGTACAAACAAATCAATATATAAAATAGCATGAATTATAAATGTATTAAGCTTAGAAGCTTAAGTGCCATACATAAATAAGTCCATACATATATTTTAGTTAATCCTCACCCAAGGATTTTTTTTTCCCACTGAATTTTAGAGAGAATGGAAGGAAGGGGAAGAGAAAGAGAGAGGGAGACATTGATGTGAGTGAGACACATCTATTGGTTGCTTCCTGCACGCACTCTGACCAAGGCTGGGGATCGAGCCTGTAACCAAGCTACATGCCCTTGACTGGAATCAAACCCAGGATCCTTCAGGCCATGGGCTGACACTCTAATCACTGAGACACTGGCTAGGGCAATAAGCCCTTATATTAATTAGAGTCATCACAACAACCTAACACTGGACTTTATCTTAATTTTATAGATAAGAGCACGTAGACCCAGAAAGATTATGTCCCTTGCTCCAAGCCACACAGTTAGTCACTGACAGCAGCTTCCCTTCATAACTCGGATTTTTGGTACATTTGAATTTCATGTTTTTGCCTGTCAATCCAGATTCCAGAAATTGCCCTCTAAATTTTCTAATTGCAAACCTTTGAAAGGCTTTTTATCTTAAAAAAGGAAAGAAGATGATAATTGATTGACAGTAGTGCTAGATGGGCAGTTTATTTAGGAGCTTTCAAAAAGGCTAAGTTGTGCTATTGCATGATGGGGGTGTTATAATGCTTTGGTGGATTCTAAAATTCAGAGGGGGGGCACTTTAGCATTGGAACACACATGGCCTAAGTGATGACAGGAGATGAGTATGAATTAAAAGGCCAATCACTTCAATCCCCTGACTCAGGCCACCCATTAAGGCCTGCACTGACAGGGTTGCTGTCTAATAAACATCACCCACAGAATGACACCATCTGGCAAATGTCAGAGGAGAGGGTACAGAAGCAACAGCTGCAGCCATCTGCTTGTGTTGCCAGTGACTCAAAAATGAATGGGTAGGGAGGGTCCGTGCTTCCAACTGAGTGAATATGCTGCCTTGTCCAGTTCCATCTTTTGTTCAGATTTGCTATAGAGATACTCACTCCTTCATATATTCCTAGAATGTACATGTAAACATGTATACTTTATGTGTGGAAGTTAAATTAATAGCTGTAACTGCAGATGTTCTGAAATTGAACCCATGGTGTCCTCACTGCACTCCCTTCAGTTGCCAAAACCAGGTCTTCTCTCAGTGTTCCTGCTTCAGCAAATGACACTCTAATACAGTGATGGGCAACCTTTTGAGCTTGGTGTGTCAAACTTCGCCAAAAAACAGCATAACTCGGGTAGTGTGTCACTTTGAGGAAAAAACATTATTTCGCAAATGTTTCATCCTCAGGAGCAGCAAATGTTTCATCCTCGGCATGCGGCCGCCTCAGCGGCCGCATGTCATCAGAAATGGCTACACGTGTCAGTGCTGACACGCGTGTCATAAGTTCGCCATCACTGCTCTAATCTATTGAGGTGGGGACACCAGAAATGTTTAGGTATTCTTGCCTCTTTTCCACTCCTTATGACTCCTCAAGCTAAGTTGAGTCCTGTTTTGTAGTCTCATAATATTGTGTGATTTTTCATTTATAGAATTTATCAACATTGGTAATCCTGGATTTATATTTGTGACTATATTTATGTCACTTCATTAACCTGCAAGCTCCTTGAGAGCAGGTATCATGTGTATGTTTGCTAATTAGTGCTTACATATCTGATTTTGCTAAGGATTTATCCAAAAAGTAATTGTTGAATTCACTCTCCTTGCTACATTACTTACAATGCCATGTCTTTAGAAAAGGAATTGCCAATAATGACAACTATCAAACAGGAATGGACTGACCCTAGAAATGGTGAGTTCTCTATCTCTGTTTTCAGCAACATCTGGCTGGACTTCTGTTATCATGAATTTAGAGGTTTGGAATAGGTGATTTTTAACTCTACCCCCAATACCATGGCTTATTATTCTGATGTGGTCACTAAGACCTTATAGATTGGTGTGCCGCGCCAGAATGGTCATTGGTGAACCTGATTGGGGGGTGTGGGGTGGTCGGTGAAGGATTAGAAAAGACAAGACAAGAGAATAAAGCTGGGGCTAGGTGGGATGCTTCCCTCTGATGGAGAGACAGTGCCACCGCCTGCAAGCCGAGTCTATTTTATAGCCAGATTCCACTAGGCAAAGTAAGGGTGTGGTCAAGATGTTTACAACCTTCTTGTGGGTTTCGATTCTACTCAGTTATATGCATCTGATCAAGCTTTGCTTACTTGCTGCACCTCCCGCAGCCCATATCACTCAGCCACGTGGGACCACAGGCTCGGACCATAAGGTCAAGCTTACAACTATAGCCTTTGGCTATAATTGTGCTGGGGCTTGCACGTGGCTTTACCACGAGAGGATCGTGCCCTCTCGTTAGTCCAAGGTTTGAACCTGTCCAAATGCTGTAGCCGCTCTCTACAGATTGGTATAGTGAGAGCTTTGCATTGGAGTGTCAGGAGACCTGGATTTCAGTCTAGATCTCAGTGTCCTTGAACTACTCACTTCTATTATCAACAATCCTGTTACCTCATATTTAAAACAGGGTGCATAGTGTAGATGGATTAGTAAGTCACCTTATGAACTCAGGAGTTTAACCCAACAAAGTTAACTTTTCACTCATTTTGTGTGTCCCCTGTGGGTGAGCAGAAGGCTCTGCTTCACATAGTCACTTAGGGACCTGCTGATCGAGGCTTCCCTCTCTTGAAGTTGAACCGTTGCAAACCTCAGTCTTTCCCACATTCCCTCTTATCTCATCATTAGAAGAAAGAGACCGGAGAACTGTGCATTTCATTGGTTAGAAACAGAGAAATGTAGAGACCTGAGAAATATAGAACACATGTAGTATTTGCTGAGTATGACTGTATTTTCCACATGAGGGATTTTTGATTTTTTTAATAGTTTTCTTGACCAGTGGAAACATTTCTTGTAATGAAATGCTATATAAGTAAGTGCATGAAAGAAATAAGAGTGAAACTTTATTAATGGAAGCATAGCTGGAGAGGCCTGAGCCTCTGCCTGTTCTATACTTCATAAGCAACCATGCCATGTAATACACCCAGGCACCTCTATGGACCATTGAGGGCTCTGCTGCATACAATGTGAAAACTGCCTGCCTGGATGATGTCTAAGGTTGCTTTCAACTTTAAAAATTATATTTGTAAGTGGTAAGTTTTTTTTCAAATTTATTAAGCTACTGTATATACTGTTAAAAAGTCTGTAGCCAATTCTAATGGATTTTAAACGACTTTTAAAATTGAAAACATGGTATACTACTATTAAAAAAGGGAAACAATCTATCCAATAATCCCTAACAAAATTATTTTTATTTGCTTTTATGTCTTGCCCATAATTGTATATATTTTGCATAGTTGCATTATTGTGCAATTTTTAATCTTTTTATTTTACACTTTATCATAAATTTTGTCAATTATATTTGGGCAATATAATGATTATTTTTATAAATAGAATATATTAGCTAAAGCAATCATAAATGCAATATTGTAAGTCTTTAACTTAGTAGCTTGAAATGTGTTAGTTCTCAAAAATGGCAATAATAATTGATAATAATGGCAGGTTGAATTTTTAAGAGGAAAGTTATGTCAATAACTTAGAAAAGTTTTGCCTGAAGGAAAATTAGTAAGCTGAGTAGTAGACTCTCTATGAACCAAACATATTATATGAGCTAAAACCAGAATTATTTAATATCTTGTATAGAGTGCACTAAGCATCAGACTTTGTCTAAGCACTTCTGTGATTATCATACTTAATCCTCACAACAACCTATGCACAGTAGGTAAAATTATTTTGCAATTCATTTAACAGATAAAAAAAATGAAGCTCAGTTTAGTTAGCAATTTGTCCAGAGTTAGCTGACTAGATAATGCCTGATCCTGGATTAAATCAGATCTGTCTCCCAAGTTAAATGAGTTGTTTAGAGGCAACTGTCTCTGATGAGGCAAAGAGGTATTGCAGTTCTCTTGCCAGTCTTCTCCAGTCTGACTGTTTGTTTTCCTTTTTAAATTATTAGCACTTAAAAAAGTGCATGGAATTTAGTTTGAAGATATAAAGTTTAAGTTAGAATGTTAAGGAAAACTATTAATGCCAATATACTTTCTTACAGTTTCATGGTTCATTTTACCATAGAATTAATGTGAATACACAAATAGCAAATTATTCTCTAGGTTAAAATTAATTCTTTATCCTGACCCAGTAAAAAATATCTAATAGATTATATAAATCAAGCCCAGCAAGAAAACAACGCATTTAAACTGCCTTCAAGCCAGTGTACATAATAGTAATGATTCTAAGAGTGTTGCAAAAAGAGAATGGGTATAAACAAATACTGATTATTAATTATTTAAATATTTACAAAGTTCATACTAAAGGATCTTGACTCTATATGTAGCACTAACAAGTGCATGTAGGAGCAAAGTCTGTAAAACCAAGTACCCATTTTCTTTTTAATAATACATGTATTCTCACACCAGTTAATTTAGAGAACATCCTATTTTAAATGCTATTGCACAGTATTGGTTTTGTTGATAACATTTATCTCCTAAAGTGGAGGCCACACAGGTTGTCCCTGAGTCAAGATGTGGACCACAGACATGTTTGATCTGGCTCAAGTAGTGTTGATAATTATTTGTCAACATTTTAAATTTGGGATTGTGGTAGGCAGAAGAACGGCTCCCAGAGGTGTCCATGCCTTCATCCTTTGAATCCGAGAATGTTTCATTACACAGCACAAGGGACTTGGCAGATATAATTAAGGTTATGGATCAGACCTTTAAATAATAATAAAAAAATTATACTGGCTTATCTAGGGGGGTCCATTCTAATTGCATGAACCTTGAAAACCAAACTTTCTCTACCTGGCAGGCAGAGAGGTATGGCAGCAGGGGAAATCTGAGAGTCAAAGCTTTACTGAGATTCAACTTGTTGTAGGAGGGAGGACACTTGGAAAATAAGAGAAGGAATGTGGGCAGCAAGGAGAATGGGATTTTGTTCTATAATCCTGAGGAATTGAATTGGGTCACACTTGGAAGAGTGTGGAAGCTGATTAATTCTCAGAACCTCTAGAAAGAAATGTAACTTGCCAATACCTTCATTTCAGCCTTAAGAGATCCTAAGCAGAGGTCCCTGCTGAGTCACACTGTAAGTGGATTTCCAACCTAAAGAAATGGTGAGATAATAAGAGTGTTGTTTTAAGCCCCTAAGGTTTTGGTAAAAAAAAAAAAAAAGTATATGGCAGAAAAGGAAACTGATAGAAGTATTTCACATAGAAATTCATGTTTTTGAGCACATTTTTTGTTTGGCTGCATTGGATTGGAGCTGAGTAGTAGAGGCACCATTTGGTTGAAGCCTGTGACTCTTATTTAGACAAGTTACCACTGGCCCTTATTCATTTGCATAATGAAACTGCCCTGTTGGCTTTTGCATTTTCAACCACTGAGCTAAAATTTGAAAGCAACGGAACTAGGTAGGAACAACCATGGTACACTTTAGCATTACTAATTGTTGCTTGATATGCCTTCCTGTTTTATCCCACTCTGGCCTTCATGTCTGTCTCTCTCCATTTCTTTCTTTTTAATAGAGCTTCGTGGACCCAACATAGCTGGTTGCTGTGGAAACATAACCCTTCCTTTTCACAGATATTTTTCAGGAATGAGTGTTATCATGCTATTCTTTTATCAAGTTTCACTCATAGCCTCAGTTGGTATGGAGTTTCCCTCCACCACGTATTGAACCATGTTGGACAAACATTTTTTTACTGCAGAATCCACGTAAAGGCACAGTTTCAATATTTTACATTTAATTACAGTTGCTACATATGAGGACAGGGCAGTAGATTATTTAGGAAGAGTAAATCAATATATCTTGTTCGTGGCATGGAATTACTTTGCACTAGAAAGAGCAAGACTAAATAATGAAGCAAACAGTTGCCTGGGCAACTGTTAAAGAAATGCCCCTGCCCTCAATATTTGGATGGGTCTCTTTCAAGTGATTGGGTATACCAGTAAAACTTAATTTAAAAAAATCTTGGAGCAAATAGTCTGAGGTGAGCTGTGTGGGTAAGAGTGGGAGAAGAGCAATTTCTAAAAGGGGGTTTGCAGGTGAGAATATAAAAAAAATGCTTGCTTTGGATGTTTCTTAAGTGACCCCTCTGCCTTCTAGGGCCACCAACCTTCTTTTGATACTTTTCCAAAAGGAAGGAAGGACTTTTGAAGAATCCAGTGACCCCAAGATTTTTCAGGGTGTTTTGTCTGATTTCTTCCTTGCGTTCCTCTGTCTGACAGAGCAGGAACGTGATGAAGATTCCAAGGAATTGCTGGTTTACTTCTATGCTGATTTATAATATATAAATCAATATATATTTTTATTGATTTTAGAGAAGAAGAGAGAGGGAGAAAGAGATAGAAACATCAGTGATGAGAGAGAATCATTGATCGGCTGCCTTCTGCATGCCTCCTCACACTAGGGATTGAGCCCGCAAGCCAGGCATGGAAATCAAATCATGACCTCCTGGTTCACAGGTTGACACTCAACCACTGAGCAACACCAGCTGGGCTGCTGGTTTAATTCTTGTGCATTGCTGCCTCCATCATGTTTTTCCTCTTTATTCATTGTAGAAGAGGGGGAACAAACCAGATGTTTTCAATGTTTGAATTACTTGGAATGTAGAACTTTGTAAATACAAGTTATTATCCTACAAATTGCCCCTAAGATAGCAAGAATCCAAAGACACATTTACATATATAAACTAAGTGACCGGAACGACTGGAACGACTCTTCGCTATGACGCATACTGTGGCCAGCCAATCGGCCCTATTAGGAGCGGTGCCAGCCAACCATCCGCAGTCCCTCCCCACAGCCGGACCTGATCGCCCCCTCTCACCCTGATTGGGGGTGGGGTCGGTGGCCAACCTCCTGCGTCTCCTCCCTCCAGTTGGCCCAGCTGGACACCACCCGTATAGTATATACATAATTTTAAAAGCTATTCTCATAGCACCCTATGTATCTCTCTTTATCAATTTTCATACCTGAAATTTGATATTTATTAGTTTAATTTTTCAATTAGTCTCTTTCCCACTACACATTTAAAATTTATTATGGCAAAGTCTCTATATCTTGATCCCCATTTTATACTAAGAATTTAGCACAGTGGTTATCTTATTAGAAGCTTTCAATAATTTGTTGTTGAATGAAATATATGCCTTAATTGTCATTTTTATGGATGTAAATTTCTAATTCTGAATTATAAGGTGACAGGGCATTAGAGACAAAGCACTTAAGTGTAAGTGTGATTCAGAAACCATTTGTTTAAGAAGTTGAAAGAATTTAAAGTCCCACATATATCCACCTTAGGGTAATACCTCTGCCAGAGAACTGGGTCTGTTCCATATCCTAGTTAAATAGCTGCCAGATAGTGTCACATGTAGGAGGCCATGAAAGTGGAAAGTGAAGGAATAAAAGTAATTAGTGATGGACTCCAAGCTGTCTTGTTGCGGATGCCTAGTGTCTGATAGTGTCCAAGCTTTGCTCCTCAGAATCTTCAGATAGCCATCTTGACTGGCAATTTGGATTCGTCTTATCTAAAGATCTCACTAGTTGCTCTGTAAAAAGTTTGGACCTTCTTTCAGCCTCATGTTGTCTCTGCCATCTTAGTTTCTATGTGCCCGGACTCTTTATTGATCTCACATTTTATCTACTTACCTGTTTCACTGTTTGCAGTTTCTTTTCTGGTCTTACCCACTGGGTATTGCTCATGACCCATCTGTCATTTCATTCTCACTTCAGAGCAGAGGCATACCTATAACTTATGACAGATGCTTTTCCTCTAAGAAGGGTTCCTAAAGTTAACCCTAGAAAAAGAAGTCAATTTCTGGGGCCTGGGGAACTGCTCCAAGTCACTCTCTTCCAAGATCTAAAGCACATAAGAGTTTTTCCTTACAATTATTTTTAATGGATACATTTATTTTCTATTTAATTGATATTTACTTTCTATTTTTGAAATAATGCATATTTACTATAAAATTTAAATAATGGAGATTATAGAAAATGACAATTGCTCCTTTTAATCCACTCCTTAATTCTACTTCTCAGATAGAACCACTGTTGTTACTTTGCAAATCTCAAGCCTATCTTTCTTATGCAGTCTCTGAATTTGGTCTGACCCAGGCTAGAGTTCAAGCTCTACCATTTCATTGCTGAGTAAAGTTATGCAAGTTACTTAATCTTTCTGAGCTTTAGTTTATTCATTTATAAAATGGGATTTCTAATAGTACCTATTTAATAGGCTTAATATGAGATTCCAGTGATGTAATAAACATAAAAATGCTCATTAAATTATTTGGTATTTAACACATACCAATTGGTATTAGTGAGGAATTCCTATTCACTTCATTAATATTTTACTAAACATCTTCTATGTTAATACATTAAAAAAAATTAGAGGTAAGTTTTCAAGTGACCTCAGAATATTCTAATATATAGGATACCATGATTTCCTTACTAATGAAAATTTCTTTTATTTTTAATATATCTTTCTGTAAAATTGTTTGACTATTTCTTATAAATATAAGATTAATACTACTTAAAATTTTCTCTAGACAAACCCTTGGTACTTAACTAATTCCAGTTATTGACTATGATGTCTATTGCTTACCTGGTTGAATGTGATCAACTGTGATTCCAATTTAGATGATACCTTATTGAACACTGCTGGCACCTTAGGGATATAAATGCCTATCAATAAGCCAAGACAGGTACTAAAAATTATGAGCTCTGAAAAACATTAACTAGCTGAACTAAACATTTAATCTTTTGCATGTTGTATGAAAATATCATTCGATATTATTGTCTAAGAAAAGAACAGGAAATTTATATCACCTACCTTTTTAAAATATTAGAGTTACCATAAGAATTTCATGCTAAATTTACATCTAGTTGCTAGAGTAATCTCTGACACAGGTATTCATTCAATTAAATAATTTATAATTAATACACATAATTTTATACATACTTGAGCCATAAATTTTAATTTTTATACAAATCAGTTGAAAGTAAGAGCTCATGATAGTAAATTTCTGGTTGGTTAGATTTGGCCCAAGTCATCAATGCAAAGACTAGAAAGTTTCTGGAATCTGTTAGAATGAAACTTCTTTGACGTACATCTTTGCCTAAAGTCAGTGGTTTTCAACCTTTCTAATGCCGCGACCCTTTAATACAGTTCCTCATGTTGTGGTGACCCCCAACCATAAAATTATTTTCGTTGCTACTTCATAAATGTAATTTTGCTACTGTTAATGAATCGTAATGTAAATATCTGTGTTTTCCGATGGTCTTAGGCTCTATAGCAGCGGTTCTCAACCTGTGGGTCACGACCCACAGGTTGAGAACCGCTAGCAGGGTCACCTAAGACCATCGGAAAACACAGATATTTACATTACGATTCATTAACAGTAGCAAAATTACAGTTATGAAGTAGCAACGAAAATAATTTTATGGTTGGGGGTCACCACAACATGAGGAACTGTATTAAAGGATCGCGGCATTAGAAAGGTTGAGAACCACTGCCTGAAGTCAATCCTATATAATAAAAGGCTAATATACAAATTACTGAATGGCAGAACGACTGGTCGCTATGATATGCACTGACCAGCAGGGGACAAATGCTCAATGCAGGAGTTACCCCCTGGTGGTCAGTGCGCTCCCACAGGAGGAGTACTGCTCAGCCAGAATCCAGGCTCATGGCTGGCGAGCAGAGTGGTGGTGGCAGGAGCCTCTCCCATCTCCATGGGAGTGGGCCTAAGCCGGCAGTCAGACATCCCCCGAGGGTTCGTAGACTGCAAGGGGGCGCAGGCCAGGCTGAGGAACCCTCTCCCCCACCACCCCCGAGTGCATGAATTTCGTGGACCGGGCCTCTAGTAAGTAAATAATTTTATATGCAAGAAATTGTACAAACTAGTCTTTACAAATAAAGTTATAGACAAGCAATGATGAGAGAAAAGAGAATGGAATTTGGAGTGAAGGAAGCTATAATTTCTCAACATAGCAGAAAAGCTACATTTTTGTCACTAATGGTAGAATCTTGCCTTTCCACTTACCTTTTCTTTCTCATGTTACCTGCCTACTATATTCATGAGATTTCTAGGGACTTTATTTTTTGTTATTATTATTGATATTTAAAAAGGTAACTTAAACTTAACTATTAAAGATTAGAGAATGAGTAATTTTCATCTTGAGGGCATATTATAGATCTCAGACTAGAAGTCTATCTTAATTTTAAAGTTTAAAGTCCATTGTTGGATAGAGCAGTTGTTCTAATTGCAGAAATAAAAAAGATAGAGAGCATCTTAAAGCTTCACACAAAATCCCATTTCTGAATAAAATGCCAATTTGGATGAAAGAAAATTGTTTTAAATGGTCATTGAAATCCCAAGATAACGGGTACTGCAGATTCACAATGGTTCATTGACTCTAGGGCCTCTTGCCTCAAATACTTGGATTGCTGGTTTGTGGCCAAATGGATATAGCCTCATTTTCCTCGTTTTCTCTCAAGCCATCTGCAATACTTCCACAGAAAATGTGTGAAAAATATTACTGACTTCCTAATATCAAAAAAAGAATGTAGGTAAGAAATAAAAGAATTATAGAAAAAGCCCAGCTTGGCTAATTTTGAGTTTTTAAATTTCCTAATTCTAGAGGTTTTTTTTTTGTTCAGCTACTCCAAGCCAACTCGTTTCTAGTCTAGGTTTTCCTTCGGTTCTATATTCTTTCTAATTTTCCTAGTCCTGGTTCAGGGTATGTTTTTCTCCCACATACTTAATTTTCTATTGGAGAAAAATCATGGACTTAATATTTCATTCATTAAACACATATGTCCTGAATGCTTACTCCCAGGCACTTTTCAAGGTGTTTGAGAATCTTCTCTAATAAAATGGTAATATGCAAATTAACCATCACTCCGCTACATAAGCCACGCCCACCAGCCAAGCCACGCCCACCAGCCAATCAGGGCGAGTATGCAAATTAACCCAAACCAAGATGGCTACAGCCACAGAGAGCAAGGTTTCCCAGGTAACAGAGCAAGCCAAGCTTTCCATAGCCGTTGCAGGCCTAAGCCTCCACTCAAGCTACAAAGTTTCAATTATAGAAGGTAAACAAATTCAAACAAATGGCAACAGAATGGAGCTTGAGAGAGCAGGCCAGGGTTGCCGGCGGCAACAGGGGAAGCAAAGCTTTCCGCACACCCTGGCCAGGCCCACCCGCTTAAGGCAACAAAGTTTCAACTGTAGAAGGTGAATTAACTGCCACAGAGATGGCTGCCGCCCCGGAGGGAACAGCAGGCTTGGCTCTGCTCCAGGCTACAAAGTTTCAATTGTAGAAGAAAAATAAATCCCAGATACCAGGGCCTCCGCTTAGATTGCCAGGGGGCGTGGCCCGCCTGCAAACCACCACAGGCCCCTCGCTCAGGCCGCCCCACACCCCAAGAGAACCCCACCCTGATCCGGGACACCCTTCAGGGCAAACCAGCTGGCCCCCACCCGTGCACCAGGCCTCTATCTTATCTAATAAAAGAGTAATATACAGATTGATCATCACTGCAACACACAATATAGCTGCCCCCATGTGGTCAAAGATCCTGCCCTCATGTGGACACAAGATGGCCACTACAAGATGGCCAGCAGGGGAGGGCAGTTGGGAGGCACCCGGCCTGCAAGGGAGGGCAGTTGAGAGGGACCAGGCTTGCAAGGGAGGGCAATTGGAGGTGATCAACCCTGCAGGGAGGGCAGTTAGGGGTGACCAGGCTGGCAGAGGAGGGAAGTTGGGGGCAACAGGCTGGCAGGGGAGCAGTTAAGCATCAACCAGACTGGCAGCGGAGTGGTTAGGGGGTGATCAGGCTGGCAGGCAGAAGCGGTTAGGGGCAATCAGGAAGGCAGGCAGGCAAGCAGTTGGGAGCCAGCAGTCCTGGATTGTGAGAGGGATGTCCGACTGCCCGTTTAAATGGGCAGTCGGACATCCCTCCAGGAGTCCCAGATTGGAGAGGGTACAGGCTGGGCTGAGGGACAACCCCCCGCCATGCACGAATTTCGTGCACCGGGCTTCTAGTAAAACAGATAAAGATCCTTATCTTCATGAAGTTTATCTTCTATATATATATGGCTAAGCGTCCGACTGTCTGACTGGTAGCTATGACACGCACTGACCACCAGGGTGTAGACGCTCAATACAAGAGCTGCCATGATGTGCACTGGCCATTTAAAAAGAAATGGCACCATGGACCTGGCACCAACAAACCAACACTCGGCTTACCCCAAGTGGGATACAGGCCCCACCACCACCCCGGAGTGACACCCCAACAAATCGCAACTAACGCTGCCAAGATTCCGTGGCACAAAATGCAGCCCACAGACCAGCCCAGCCCTGAAACAGTTGCTGTAGGTGCTGGGTAATGACATCATGAAGCAACACCTGGCTTCCTCTCCCTAGCAACTAGCCTCCTTGGAGTTTCTTCAGCCCAGGAACATGACTTGCTTTATAGTCAGGTGCAAACATTTTACACTTTAACCAAATGTTTGTGAAGTCTTTTCATGTTCCTCATCTTATTTGATCCTCACAGAAGTTCTGGAGTAGGTAGATAGGAGACTCAGTAGAATCCTAATTTTTTTTTTTTTTTCATTAGCCTGAAAACGGAGATTTTAGAAAGTTTAGAAACTTGACCGGACTAGAAAGAAGTAAGAAATAGTGGAACTTGAAAATGACCTCAGGTTTTCTCACTGCACAGAATATAGTCAAACACTGCTGCAGTTAAATATTTTACTCTTTGTTCTTGCTGCATGATCTACAATAATAATCTGCTTCGTGTTGTTATTTACTGCTGTGTTGCTGACAATTACCTGAAAGAGAAGTTGGGGTACTTCACTGGGCTGGAAAAAGTTTAGCTAAATCAGAAAGCAGGTCTAATTAAGCAAGTTTATTCTATACATGTAAAAGGCATGTGCGACATATATAAAGCTCTCGCTGGTGCCAATCGTATGTGTGTGTTTTGGTCTGTCATTGTCGATCGTGAGTTTGGTTGACACTTCTATTATAGAGAAAGGGTGAATAGCAATATTAAAATATTTCTTCTAGTTAATTTCCTTTCAGTGTACACAAATCCGTGCACTGAGTCACTAGTATTCTAATAAGGGAAGGAAGAAAATAAATAATAAGTACAATAAAGAAGTAAATTATATGGCATGTTGGAGCATCATAGAGATAAAAGGGAAAATTAAAGCAAGGAGTGGGGGTTGTAATTTCAAATGTGGTGGTTAGAATGGTCTTCCTTGAGAAGGTGACATATGAGCAAAGACATGAAGTAGTTTGGGATTAGTTCTGTGCATATGGGGAGAAAAGCATTCCAGGCAGCGGAAACAGCTGAAATAAAGATTTTTCTGGTGGGCATGTGCCTGCCATATTCAGCAAGGAGACCACCATGGCTGGAAGGGAGTGAAAGAGAAGGAGGAGAAGTCTCAGGCACGTGGGTCTGCTGTGGGTTGGGAAAGGTATTGTGGGGGGAGGGGGAGGGGAGACAGATCACAGAAGGCCTTAAAGTTCCCTTTAAAGAGTTTGGCTTTGATCCTGAGTGAGGAAGAGCCATGGCAAGATTTTGAGCATAGGAGCATCAGGATCTGACACACATTTTAAAGGGGTTACTGTGGCTGCTGTGTTGAGAATACTTCCTACTTTGCATTGTATTCATTCTTAGGCTACATTCTAGAATATATCTATCTATATCTATATCTATATCTATATCTATATCTATATCTATATCTATATATCTATATCTATCTATATCTATCTATATCATCTATATCTAAATCTACTAGAAACCCGGTACATGAATTTGTGCATGGTTGGGGTCTGGCTGGCCCACCCCGATGGGGGCAGATCGGGGGCGGGGCTGGCCGGCCAACCACCCGCAGCCCCTCCACCCAGACAATCCTGCCCCCGATCGGGGTGGGGGGACATTCTGGGGCTGGCTGCAGTGCGAGTCATAGCGACTGGTTATTCCGGTCTTCCAGGTGTACCAGTTGCTTGGCTTTTATATATATAGATATCTATATCTATCTATATCAATGATGAAGTTTACTTTTGGACCTTTCAAATAAATAGTTAAAATATGTTGACTTATTTCTTTTTTAACATAGTACAATGAAAAATATAATTCTTTCTCCTTCCCAAATTCAAATATAAATGAACTAATTTAAGAAAATTTCTCTGACTACTTATTATCACTCTTGTATTTGAGATGCCTCAGGCAGGTTTTGCAGATTCTACTGTTTTTGCAGTTCATAATCTGCTCTTACTTAGACAATAGGAGTTAATGAATTCTTAACAGTTTTCTGCAACTTACTCTGAGTACTAGTTTTAATTGGTAACTTAAAAAAATGTTAGTTTTTTTTAAAGGAAAATTCATGCAATAGAATTGACCTGAGTTGCTCTTAATTCAACTAAAAGTATTATATAAATCCAATCACCTGGTTTGAAATCCTGCCACAAAAGAAATTATTAAGCAAAGGTAAATAAGTCTATTCAGAGGTACCTTGCTTTAAGCAGTGGATTAATTTTATATTATTCTTTTTCTCCCACTTGTTTTTAATTTGCAGCAGGATACAAAAAATGACCCATTGAGAATAAAAGATTGTCTCAAATTCAATTATGATAACAGACACAACTTTATTCAAATAATTTTTAATAAAATTTTATTTCTTGTTGCTGGAAACACTATTCTGTTGAGTTACACCAAATCACTTAAGATTTAACTTAAATCAAGCTGAATTTGATGGCACAGTCTTTCTCGAAAACCGACTTTTATCCTAAAGGAGTAAATTACTTAGCATGTTAGAAGATAAGTGGTGTGGATGTTAATGGTATATGGTCCTGTATTTGTGTTCAATGTATCCAGTAGTGTTCTCAGAGATTTCAGAATACAATAGGTGAGCTTTATTTACAACTCTGCACTCCAGTAAACTTATTTAAAAAATGAAAACATCAGGTAATACTGAGAAAACTAATATTGGATTCTTCAAATGTTTTAAGCATAAAAGAGTGTCTATAGCCAGGTGATTTTTTCTTTCTTTTTTGGTTTGATATTGTTTAATATTATATAAGTTTCAAGTGTACGGTTCTACAATGCATCATAATCTATATATTGCATTGTGTGCTCAGCACCCAAAGTCTAGTCTTCCGTCACCATATATTTGACCCCCTTTATCCTCTTCAAAAAAATATGGAATGGGATTTGAGAGGAGAAAACAAGATGGTGGCATAGGTAAACACCTAAACTGCTGCCTCGCACAACAATTTCAAAACTACAACTAAAAGACAAAACAAACATCATTCAGAACCACAGGAAAGCTGGCTGAGTGGAAATTCTACAACTAGAAGAAAAGAGGAAAACATATGGAGAGTCAGAGGAGCTGCAAAAGGCTGAGGTACAGAGACATGCGCTTGGGCGGCTGAGTGCCTGGCTGGCTTTCTCTAGTGGGAAGGAGACAAAAGCTCCCGACTACGCTGAACCCCAGTTCCGACTGCACTGAACCCCATTTCCGGGCGAGACCCTGGGGACCCAGGCTTATACGGGGGAATCTGGACTGTCAGGCGGAAACTCAGGGGAGCCGCGAAAGGCAGAGGTCTGGAGGTGTGCGCGCAAGTGCACGAAGAGAGGACTGACTGCTGACTGCACCGGTGGCTTTCTCTAGCGGGTGGGAACTAGAAGCTCCCGACTACGCTGAATTCCAATTCCAGGCGAGAATCTGGGAATCCAGATTCATTGGGGGAAAAACTGGACTGTTTGGCAGCAGACGAAACTCGAGGGTGGCTTACTCTTAGAGGTGCTTGCAGCGATTACCGAGGGACACTGAGACCCAGGGGCCTCATAGGGCAGGGCTGACGGGAAGCCAAGACTGTCTGCTCTGCCCTGAGACTCCGCCCCATCCAAGCTGAGCACTGAGGCTTTTGCAATTTTGCAAGTCTTGTCTCATAAGGCTGTCTCCAGCACAGAAGTTCTCCTGGCATAGACACAGCTGATCCTCACAGCCAGTTGGCCTGGAGGTCAATTCCTCCCAGTGATACCAACAACAATCAAGACTTAACTACAACAAGGCTGTACACACAGTCCACAAAGGGGTGCAACAAGAGTATCCACCTCAGGTAACTGGGGAGGCCGAGCCACTGGGCCATATAGGACACCTAGCGCACAAAGCTACCTTACGAACTCAGGGAAGCAGCCAAAATGCGGAGACAAAGAAACAGATCACAAACGAAAGAAATGGAGGGAAACAAATGACTGGATATAGAGTTCAAAACCATGGTTATAAGGTTTTTCAAGAATTTCCTAGAAAAGGCCGATAAATTTAGCGAGACCCTCAAGGATATGAAATAGGACCAACTAGAAATTAAACATACACTGACTGAAATAAAAAATATTATACAGAGACCCAACAGCAAACTAGAGGAATGCAAGAATCAAGTCAAAGATTTGAAATACAAAGAAGCAAAAAACACTCAACCGGAAAAGCAAAAAGAAAAAAGAATCCAAAAATTTGAAGGTAGTGTAAGAAGTCTCTGGGAAAACTTCAAGCGTACCAACATCAGAATAATGGGGGTGCCAGAAGAAGAGAGAGAGCAAGATACTGAAAAGCTATTTGAAGAAATAATGACAGAAAACTTCCCCCACCTGGTGAAAGAAATAGACTTACAAGTCCAGGGAGCATACAGAACCCCAAACAAAAGGAATCCAAAGAGGACCACACCAAGACATATCATAATTAAAATGCCAAGAGCAAAAGACAAAGAGAGAATATTAAAAGCAGCAAGAGAAAAACAGTTAATTACCTACAAGGGAGCACCCATACGATTGTCAGCTGATTTCTCAACAGAAACTATGCAGGCCAGACGGCAGTGGCAAGAAATATTCAAAGTGATGAATAGCAAGAACCTACAACCAAGATTACTCTACCCAGCAAAACTATCATTCAGAATTGAAGGTCAGATAAAGAACTTCACATATAAGAAAAAGCTAAAGGAGTTCATCACCACCAAACCAGTATTATATGAAATACTGAAAGGTATTCTTTAAGAAGAGGAGGAAGAAGAAAAAGGTAAAGATAAAAATTATGGACAACAAATACATATCTATCAGCAAGTGAATCTAAAAATCAAGTGAATTAAAAATCGGATGAACAGAATAAACTGGTGAATATAATAGAATCAGGGGCATAGAAAGGGAGTGGACTGAAAATTCTCAGGGGGAAAGGGGTGTGGGGATGCGGGAAGAGACTGGACAAAAATCGTACACCTATGGATGAGGACAGTGGGGGGGAGGTAAGGGCAGAGGGTGGGGTGGGAACCGGGTGGAGGGGAGTTATGGGGGGAAAAAGGAGAAACAATTGTAATAATCTGAACAATAAAGATTTATTAAATTAAAAAAATAAAAAAATAAACAGAAAAAAAAAAATGGAATGCTTCCTTTTTGTGTGTCATCCCTGAACAGGGGCCATGCTAATCTTTGTATCATTCCAATTTTAGTTATGTGCTGCTGAAGTGAGTACGAAAGGATTTTTTAAGTGGCAAAATAATAATTTATAGTAAGAAAAAATTGTAATAATTTTTAAGATTTATTTTTATTTTTTTTATTTATTGTCTAAACTTTTCATATGTCTCCTTTTCTCCCGAGTGACCACCTGCCCAGCCATTCCCCACCCCCCCCCCCCCGGGCAAGCCCCCACCGCCCCAGTGTCTGTGCCCATTGGTTATGCTAATATGCATCATACAATTCCTTTGGTTGCTCTCTAACCCTCCCTCCCCTTCACCTCCCCTATCATTTATCTCTGGATCTATTTTTGTTCATCAAATTATGTTGATCATTATATCTCCAATATGAGTGAGTCATATGATATTTATCTTTCTCCAATTGGCTTATTTCACTTAGCACCGTGGTCGGCAAACTGCAGCTCGTGAGTCGCATTCAGCTCTTTGGTCCCTTGAGTGTGGCTCTTCCACAAAATACCATGGCCTGGGCGAGTCTATTTTGAAGAAGTGGCATTAGAAGAAGTTTAAGTTTAAAAAATTTGGCTCTCAAAAGAAATTTCAATTGTACTGTTGATATTTGGCTCTGTTGACTAATGAGTTTGCTGACCACTGGCTTAGCATAATGCTCTCCAGTTCCATCCATGCTGTTGCAAATGCTAAAAGTTCCTTCTTTTTTTATAGCAGCATAGTATTCCATTGTGTAGATGTGCCACAGTTTTTTAATCCACTCATCTGCTGATGGGCACTTAGGTTGTTTCCAAATCTTAGCCTTGGTAAATTGTGCTGCTATGAACATAGGGGTGTATATATCCTTTCTGATTGGTGTTTCTGGTTTCTTGGGATACAGTCCTAGAAGTGGGATTACTGGGTCAAATGGGAGTTCCATTTTTAACTTTTTAGGGAAACTCCATACTTTCTTCCATTGTGGCTGCACCAGTCTGCGTTGCCACCAGCAGTGCATGAGGGTTCCTTTTTCTCCACATTCTTGCCAGCACTTGTCATTTGTTGATTTGTTGATGACAGCCATTCTGACACATGTGAGATGGTATTTCATTGTTGTTTTGACTTTCATTTCTTGGATGATTAGTGACTTTGAGCATGTTTTCATATGTCTCTGGGCCTTCTGTATGTCCTTTTTCGAAAAGTGTCTAATTTAGGTCCTTTGACCATTTTTTGATTGGATTGTTTATGTTTCTTTTGTTAAGTTGTATGAGTTCTCTGTAAATTCTGGAGCTTAAAACCTTATATGAAATATCATTGGCAAGTATGTTCTCCCATGCAGTGGACTTCCTTGTTGTTTTGTTGATGGTTTCTTTTGCTGTGCAGAAGATTTTTATTTTTATGTAGTCCCATTTGTTTATTTTTTCCTTTGCCTCCATTGCCCTAGGAGCTGTGTCAGTAAAGATATTGCTACCACATATGTCTTCTATTTTGCTGCCTAGGGCGTCTTATAGGATTTTTATGGTTTCCCATCTTACATTTAAGTCCTTTAGCCATTTTGAGTTTGTTTTTGTGTATAGTGTAAGTTGGTGGTCTAGTTTCATTTTTTTTTTTTTTGCTTGTATCTGACCAAATTTCCCAGCACCATTTACTGAAGAGACTGTCTTGATTCCATTGTATGCTCTTGCCTCCTTTGTCAAATATTAATTGAGCATAATGGCTTGGGTCAATTTCTCTGTTCTGTTCCATTGGTCTATATGTCTGTTCTTGTGCCACTACCAGGCTGTTTTAGTATTGTTATCCCTCCAACATTGTTCTTCTATCTCAGGATTGCTTCAGCTATTCAGGGTCTTTTTTTTTTCCAGGTGAATTTTTGGAGTTTGTTCTAGATCTTTGAAATATGCCTTTGGTATTTTAATGGGGATTGCATTGAATCTGTAGATTGCTTTGGGTAGTATGGACATTTTAATGATGTTGATTCTACCAATCCATGAACATGGTATGTTCTTCCATTTGTTTATGTCTTCTTATCTCTTTTTTTTTCAATGTCCTGTAGTTTTCCAAGTACAGGTCTTTTACCTCCTTAGTTAAGTTTATTCCTAGGTATCTTAATTTTTTTGGTGCAATGGTAAATGGGATTGTTTTTTTTTAGGGTTGCTTCCTGTGAGTTCATTATTGGTGTATAAAAAGGCCATAGATTTCTGGGTGTTAATTTTGTATCCTGTTACTTTGCCAAATTCATTTATTAGGTCTAATAGTTTTTTGATGGAGTCTTTGAGGTTTTCTATGTATACTATCATGTCATCTGCAAATATGGACAGTTTTACTTCTTCTTTTCCAATTTGGATGCCTTTTATTTCTTCTTTTTGTCTGATCACTATGTCTAGCACTTCCAGTACTATATTGAACAGGAGTGGTGAAAGTGGGCATCCCTGTATTGTTCTTGTTCTTAGGGGAAATGAGTTTAGTTTTTGCCCATTGAGTATGATGTTGGCTGTAGGTTTGTCATATAAAGCTTTTATTATGTTGAGGTATGATCCCTCTATTCCCACTTTGTTGAGAGTTTTTATCAAGAAAGGGTGTTGGATTTTGTCGAATGCTTCTTCTGTGTCAATAGATAATGACTGCAATTTTTGTTTCTCACTTTTTTTTATGTGATGTATCACATTTATTGATTTGCAGATATTGTATCATCCTTGCATCCCTGGAATAAATCCCACTTGGTCATGGTGTATAATCTTTCTAATGTAATGCTAAATCCGATTTGCTAGAATTTTGTTGAGGATTTTTGCATCTATGTTCACCAAGGATATTGGCCTATAGTTCTCTTTTTTTGTGGTGTCTTTATCTGTTTTTGAAATTAGGGTAATGCTGGCTTCATAGAAAGGCTTGGAAGTGTGCCTTCCTCTTGGAATTTTTTGGAATAGTCTGAGGGGGATAGATTTTAATTCTTCTTTGAATGATTGGTAGAACTCCCCTGTAAAGCCATCTGGACCAGGGCTTTTGTTTGCTGTAAGATTTTTTATCACTGCTTCAATTTCTTCAGTAGTTATGGGCCTATTCAGGTTTTTTGATTCTTCCTGATTGAGTTTCGACAGCTTGTATATTTCTAAGATTATGTCAATTTCATCTAGGTTGTCTTTTTTGTTGGAATAGAGTTGTTCATAGTATTTTTTCATAATCCTTTGTATTTCTGTGGCATTGGCAGATGAAATAGTTTTAAGAAATGCTGAGACATGCAAAATAAAATAATTACAAATCAGCAATGTGATAAGAAAACACATGAACAAAAATTTCACAGTTATCTCATTTTAGGTTTCCTCTGCTTTTTGAAATAAGTGTGGCAAAAAGTTACGGGAGAAAATTATTATAATGTTATTGGTTTTCATGAGAAAATTTGATGTCTCTTTATGGGAAGATATTCTGACACATCATGTATTTATTTAATAAATATTTACCATGTGCCTGTCATATTGTAGACACTGTATTAAATGCTGGAAAACAAATAGAGATATTCTGGTGGTGGGGGGGAAGTAAGATGAAAAAGAGATGAGTTACACAATTGCACATTCTAGTTAGAGCCATGAAATAAACAAAGGATTTAGGTAGGACTTAGAGAGGAAGCTATTTTTGAGTACGGTGGTAGGGGAAAGCTTCTCTCCGGAGCTGGTGTCAAACTGACCCCTAAAAGAAGAAGAGGAACTGGCCCTAAGAAGAGGAGTGGGATAAGGGATGAGGGTATAGCGTGGCAGGCAGATGGGGTGGAGATAGCGGGGAATGAGATTGGTCTATTCCAGGATCTGGGGCCCTTAGGGGGAAGAGATCAAAGAATAGAGCCAGCCAGTGTGAAGATGTTGAGAGATGGTGCTATACCATGATGGGCTTGCAGAATGTGGTAAACATTGTGAACTGGGAATGCCCTGAAGGGTGTAGTCATAATAATGACACTCTTATTTATATATTTTTTAAAGTTTATTCTGATTGTTGGAGAGAGAATGGGTTATGGTTAGTAATAAAAAAATTACTTTAGTGGCCAATTTAAATGTTACCGAATTTATCCCCTCTGGCATAGGGGCATTTAGCAAATGGCCACTGAGTGACTCAGATTACAACTAGATCTTGCTTGTAAGTGAGAGTTTGAATGTCAAATTACCTGTTTGGAATGATGAAGATACAGAAGTGTTCAGGGATAAAATAGCAGATAGGTGATTTGCTTTAACATGATAAAGAAAGAAATAGGGTGATGTAGATGAATAAGGCTAAATGTGAGAAGGTGTTAGAGTTGGGGGGTTTGTTGTATTCCTTTCTACTCCTGTGAGTTTGGAAATGTTTTATAAGTTAATTTTCAAATGTAAAAAAAAAGCAATATTCAGCTCGCAAAAAATAAATATTACCAAAGCTAAAATGTAAAGAAGGAATGTAAGCTGCCTATTATAATAGTCCAGGCAAGAGTGACTTTTACAAGGGGATAGCAGTGATGATGGCAAAAAGTGAATGCATTCAAGACATTTTTAGAGGTGGACTATTATGGATTGGATTTGGGGTTGGGATGGGTAGAGAAAAAGGAGGAATTAGGAATTTCTGGTTTGAGCATCTGGTTGAATTGTGACACTAGAAATACAAGTCTGAGAAGATAAATCAAGTCACCATGATTCTGGACATTTTGAGGTTGAAATGGTTTTGAGAGATCTAAATAAAAACAGATATGTGCTTAATCCCTTCACCCTTCTCACCCAGCCCTAAACCCCTCCCCTCTGACAGCTGTCAGTCTGTTCTCTGTCTCAATGAATCTGTCTCCACTTTATTAGTTTATTTTGTTCATTAGATTCCACATATAAGTGAAATCATATAGTATTTTCTTTCTCTTACTGGCTTAATTCAGTTAGCATAATACTCTCCAGGTCCATTCATGCTATAGCAAAAGGTAAGATTTCCTTTGTTTTATGGCTGAGTAGTATTCCATTGTGTAAAGGTACTGCAGTTTTTTAATCCACACATTTACTGACGGGCACTTGGGCAGCTTCCAAATCTTCGTTATCTACCTAATAAAAGAGTAACATGCTAATTGACTGTACCTTCGCTACGCCTACCAGCCAGTCAGGAGTGAGTATGCAAATTAATCCAACAAAGATGGCAGGTTAATTTGCATAAGCAGGTGCCAAGCGGCCGGGGGCAGGGTGGGATGCAGTTGCTCCGGGCCTCTCGGCAGCATGGGAAGGCAGAAAGGTGGCTCCGGCCTGGAGCGAAGGCGGTGCCGGCAGCCAGGGGAAGGAAGGCCCATTCTTGCACGAAACTTCCTGCATTGGGCCTCTAGTTTTAAATAATGCTTCATGAACATTAGGGTGCACATAGAAGGGTGAAGGGATTAAGTAAAGAAAAAACAAAGACTCATGGACACAGACAACAGTATGGTGATTGCCAGAGGGAAAGGGGTGTGGGGGGAGGTAGAAGAAGGTAAAGGTGGGATAAATGGTGATGGAAGGAGACTTGACTTGGGGTGGTAAACACACAATACAATATACAGATGATGTATTGTAGAATTGTATTTCTGAAACCTGTATAATTTTATTAACCAATGTCACCCAAATAAGTTCAGTTAAAAAAAGAAAACGGGTATGTGATCCATACCTTGGAAGAAAATTCTGGGCTAGATTTGAAAGTATTCGATGAAAAAGAACAGGCATTGGCTGTCTCAATGGAGGACTGTCTTTGTCAGCTTGGGCTGCCTTAGCCAAGTACCATAGGCTTCTTGGATTAAACAAGAAAACTTTATTTCTCAGAGTTCTGGAGGCTGGGAAGACCAAGGCCAAGGTGCCAACTGATTTGGTTCCTGGGAAGAGCTCCCTTGCAGACAACTGCCTTCTTGCTCTGTCTTTTGCATGGTGGAGAGAGATCATCTCTCTTGCATCTTCTTATAAGGGCACTATTCCATCAGGAGGGCTCTACCCTCATGACTTTATTACTTCCCATTTGCCCCATCTCCAAATACCATCACATTGGGAATTCGGCCTTTAATATATGAGTACTGGGGGCACACAAACATTTGGTCCATAGCTAAGACTAAAATTTACTCACAGAGATTTGCCTCTTGGGAGTGCTTTCCAACTAATTCCCTGTGGTCTGGCCCTTCTGTTATTACTAGTTCCACCCTCAAGCCGCTGTTCTTTAGGAAATCATAAGACACCCCACACCCTTTGGAGCTGTAACTGATTCAGACCCATATTCTTTCCTTTCACTATATTTAATCCTCAGTTTTCTTTATACTTCTTTCTTTAGACAGTGGTTGTATTGAAATGTAATACCATTTTCCTATAATATAATAAAAAATGTCTTTAAAGAGTATTTACTGTAATAATACCCTCCCATCACCACCTGTACTTGTTTATAGATAAAAACAACAAGAGAAAGTAAAAACAGTTTCCTCAAGTTCTGAGAACTTGTAAGGATCATGCACGGTCTTAAATTTGAGTCAGCTTATAACAGCTTCTGTGTTTTTTAAACCATCAAATTCTCCTTACTTAGTTTTTATGTCTGAAATAGTGTTTCACAAATTAACTTTAGATAAAGGTTAGGTTATATTGAAACTGAAATAATCTAAAACATTTGATTTTCTAAGCTCTGCTATAAACTAAATTCCTCTTAACCTCTGGATAAGTAAAGGCTGCTTTTAGAACTTAAATAAAATCATAATATTTTAAAGCTAAAAGTACTTTAGAAATCGATCCTAATTCCGGCCCAAAGAAATGATGGATCTTCCCCAAGGTCATGAAACCTGCTGGAAGAATTGGCTGGGCTGGAAATGATTTTCTCTAAAGTTTACTCTAGAGCTTTCCTCACCAACCTTCTGAAGCAGTGAGCACCAGGCAGTGGGCGGTAACTTTTGTAGAGCTACTCTGTGCATAAATTACTGATGATTCATTGTTAGATGCTTAGTCCTATTGTATTGACCCTTTCAGAATATTACTTTTCTGTTGTGTCTTGATAAAAATTTTCCGAGTTTATATGGAATAAAGTGCTTTCCACTAAAACATATAAAACCTCAATGTCTTACCTTTGTCAAAATAATTTTGGACTTATTTACTGAACACCTGTTCTGTGGCCAGCCCGGACAAGAAAATCATTAAACACAAGCTTCTTCCCAAAGCGCTCTTCATAATGGTGACAGAATATATATTGAAGAATAATATGAAAAGGTTTAGTTAGTTATAGGCCTATTTTATATAGATTATAAGTAATGGGTAGCTCAGAGAAGATTTAGGTTAATAGAAAATAATTAAGGCAAGAGAGCCCTCGCTGGTTTGGGTCAGTGATAGAGCCTCGGCCTGAAGACCGAAGGGTCCAGGTTTGATTCCAGAAAAGAGCACATGCCTGGGTTCGGTCCCAGTAGGGGGCGTGCAAGAGGCAGCCGATCAATGATTTTTTAAAATATATTTTAAATAAAAATATATTTAAAAAACCAACCAAGAAACAAAACAAAACTCTTAAAAAATTAAAAAGAAATAAGTCATGCAAGAGAGAAAAATCAGAAACTAAGTGGCTTAAAAATGGTACTTTTGAATAAAAGTGGATGATTCTTATAGATTTAGGTTTGCAGGTTTAATTTGCATGAATTTTATTTGTCTTCAGATAATTGGTTCAGCATGTTGTGTATCCACCTGTCACATTTCAGCGATTCCCTGTGGTTTAAGTATTATCAGACTAAAAATCTAGTTAATATAGCTCAGCTTACTCATCCAAAATTGCTTTCAATGAAAATAGCCAATTTAAACATTACGAAATGTAAAATGAAAAACTGAAGTTTTTTTAATATCCTGTGTAATTAACAACTCTCTCACTAATATTTAAACATTATTAATTTCTATTTAACCTAAACCTGGTCTGATTTTGAAGTTAGATTCCTTTGGGGCTTTGTGCTTCTTTTCAGAAGTCAGTCTATGCATACATCCTTTCTTTCCACTTGTGAGGACAGTAGGGTGTAATGGGAAGCAGGCTGGTTAGAAATACATGCAATTTAATCCAGGTCAAATCACTCACTTGCTGTGTGATGGTGGGCAAATCTCTCAGCATTTTATATGATTTGATAAAATGAGGGGTTATACTCAATATTTTAAAGAGCATTTCCATGTCTAAAAATCCATGAATATGATAGTGTCGCTTTTCACATGCACATCTCTACAGTTTCAGTTGCTTAATTAAAAAAAGCAAAACCAAAAAATATCTTTAGGGACTCTTATGCTTTTTCTCCTGAAGATATTGGACTAGTAGTTTCAAGAAATGGTTCCCTAGCAACAGTTTAGCACTGGTACAAATTTTAACCAATTTTAGAAAATGAGGCATATACATTTCCACAAAACATAACATTCAAAAACAACATAGGCCCTAGTTGGTTTGGTTCAGTTGGCCTAGAGCAGGCGTCCTCAAACTACGGCCCGCGGGCCACATGCGGGTGTTTTTGCCGTTTTGTTTTTTTACTTCAAAATAAGATATGTGCAGTGTGCATAGGAATTTGTTCATAGTTTTTTTTTTTTTAAACTATAGTCCGGCCCTCCAACGGTCTGAGGGACAGTGAACTGGCCCCCTGTTTAAAAAGTTTGAGGACCCCTGGCCTAGAGCGTTAGCCTGCAGACTGAAGGGTTCTGGGTTCAATTCTGGTCAAGGACACATGCCTGGTTGTGAGCTTGATCCCCAGTAGGGGGTGTACAGGAGGCAGCTGAACAATGATTCTCTCTCATCATTGATGTTTCTATGTCTCTTTCCCTCTCCCTTCCTCTCTAAAATCAATTATATTTAAAAAACAACAACACATTATGAATGTCAGTTACCTGGTTTTAATAATGTACTATGGTTCTATGAGATGTTAATGTTTGGGGAAGCTGAGGAAAAGTTATATGGGAATTCTCCATATTATATTTGCAACTTGTTCTGAGTCTAAAATTATTCCCAAATAAAAAGGCTTTAAACACACACACACACACACACACACACACACACACACACACACACACACACCTTGAATGCCAGATGGAGGAATTTAACTTTAAAATTGCCTTCAATTTTGAATAACTTAGCTACAATTACTTTAATCTCACTAGCTTCTATATCCTTTTAGTTATTTTATACCCATTAGTTTTGTGTGGTTTTTTTTTTTTTAGAAAAAGAATAAATGAGTTATTAAGATGTGAATCTAAGATCTGCTTACCTTCTTCTCCTTCTGCTCCCAGGTGCTTGTTTTGTACGCAACAATGTGGTGAGGGAAGATTTTGGAATCAGTTTACCATTAATGGCTGGTTTGACCATGATTCACTTTCTCCATTTGGAAAAATGGATGTGATAACAGTACCCATCTCACAGGGCTGTTGTGTGAATTAAATGAGGCAGTACATGTAAAACCCCCTAGGAAAGTGTTTGGCATTTAGTAAACTCATTTTACAATAAGCCAGAAAATACGATGTATTTAAAGGAACAAAATTATGAAGCTTTCACTCCCAGGGCTTGTAACTGGGTGGGGAACCAGACCAAACCGTGCCATGCAGCTAAGTGCTAATCCCTGTGCTGCTCTCAGAGCCTAATAGGGACAAAGAAAGATGAAACCAATGCAACTAGAGTGATCGAGGAAGAGATTATGGAAATGGATTTAGCAAATGTTATGTATTCTTGGCAACAAAACAGAGCTCAGTCAGTTACTTTAATCCTAATCTATGGAGATAATATCATTTGTAAATGTTACAAAATGTACTTTGTAAAGTACCTTTAGGGTTTTAATTTTTAAAGTCCCTTCATATACAAAGCACTATTATTATATCCACAAATTATAGCAAAATTCCAATAATTTGAATGAATATTTCTGCAAGAGACTCCATGGTTAGCTGCAGGAAATTAAAATGAATGATAATAAAATCTATAATAAACCCTGAAGACAGACTTCCATATTTTGAGCTGTGATAGCATTTTTTTTAACAACAGAATATTTATGAAATTATCTTTGGCAAAGGAAAGTTGATTTATGTTGCTCTGCTTATGTGGTTCATATTATGTTATTCTTTGAATTTATAGCTTATAAAAATTTACTTTAATTGGCTCTTTTGCCATTGATACATTTTATTTGTCTACGGATATATTAAGGGGAAATTAATTTTCTCTTTCAATGGATTTGGATAAGCTTTGCTTACAGGAATTCCTGTTTAGGCTTTTATCTTCATTATATGGCTCTTATTTATAAGATATAAATTTTACTTAAATTATTTTCATAAGGAAATCTTTAGTTTCATGTAAGAAAACAGGTAGTAATTGAGTATTAAAATTGATTGGGATGGCTGGCCGCTGCTCAGTAGTTGAGCATAGACCTGTGAACTAGGAGGTCATGGTTCGAATTCTGGTCGGGGCATGTGCCCTGGATGTGGGCCCGATCCCAGGTGAGGGGTGTACAGGAGACAGCCAATCAGGGATTCCCTCATCATTGATGTTTCTGTCTCTTTCTCCCTCTCCCTTCCTCTCTGAAATCAATAAAAAAAAAATTTGATTGGGATGGATCCAAGTATCTCCATTTCTTTGTTTTTCTTATATAAATTGCTCAAAGCAGAAAAGAAAGCTATGTTTGGACATATAAAGGGAAATAATTCACCATATTTTTTTAATGTAAAGGATTTAAAACTAATAATACATATTCAGTAGAGAATACTCAATATAAAAAAGAGGGAAATGGAGAAAAAATAAGGACAATGTAATTTTTTAAGAAGTTGGAATATTTTTTCTTTCCTTTTTTTCTCCTTTCTCTTGTCTTTTTTCTGGATTTTTTTTTTAAAGGCACTAAGTTTCTTTGTATACCAGTGCCTGTATTGAGAGATGGAGGATCCAGAAGTAAATAAGACAGAAGTAATCCTTTTCCTCATGGAGGAAATAGGCATAGGAATACATTTTTAAAATACTTTATCACTAATCTTTCTAGAACATATTTGACTTTAGTTTATCGCTTTTATTTTTGTTTTACTGTTAAGTAGTTCTTCTCTTTATGTAATTATCAATTTTATGTGTCAACCTGGGTGGGATACAGTGCCCAGATATGTGGTCAAACATTATTCTATATGCTATGTGACTTACACAAAATGCATACAAAAGGTTGTAGAAACATTTTAACGCATCAGGGGCGAGGTGTTAACAAGTAAACCTATCATAGCTGGAAGCTCTTGAACCACATTCACAGAATTCAATTCAATTACAAGGGTCTAAACAATTGTGAAAATAGTGAGTCATTATTTTTCTTGAGCTTTTAAAACACCTAAGTGAAAAAATGGTAGGTGAAAACTTTGAAAAGAGAAAAATGTGTAGCTCAGTGTGTGACAAATGGAAAAACATGGATTTTTTATTTGTAATTTTCAGTTCATTGTCAAAATTTGGGAAAACCCCATCAATTATGAAGAAGGTGACAAAACTACAAACCATAAACAGACTCGGGAAATATTAACAGGTCAGAATTCAGAGTGCTTCCTTTCACTTTTATATATAAATACATATAATACCTATATATATTTACCTATGTATATACAATATATAATATATAGTTGTGTATCCTATATATTAAAAGCCTAATATGCATATTGACCGACCTGCGGAATGACTGGCAGAACGACTGGTTGCTATGATGTGCACTGACCACCAGGGGGCAGACGCTCAATGCAGGAGCTGCCCCCAGCCTGCAGGCCCCAGGCCAGCCAAGGCAGATTCCAGGGGGGCCCTCTGATCACCCAGCCGTTTGCCCCACAGATTGACCCTGATCGCCGGCCAGGCCTAGGGATTTTACCTGTGCACTAATTGCATGCACCGGGCCTTTAGTATTATAATATATATGTAATTTTTTTACTCATTTGACATATTATATGCTAATCTGTATACATTTTTATGTGAAATTATATCCTGACTACTTTTTTTATAAATATAATCTATAGTAAAAACTAAAACATAGATGGAGTCAAAATTCCCAGTATTGAAAAATATGGAGTATGTTGATCTTATACTCAGAATTGTCTTCTGAAAGATTAAATTAGAATACCCACCCCATCTGCACAGTCCTGTGTTCAGAGTAAAATAATAGTGTGGCTTGGTTGTTCATTTCTTGTCATTATGGTCATTATACAAATAGCTTTTCCTATGTGTCTCAATGGTGAGTGCATCTATATGAATCACTATCTAGGTAAAGTGAACACTTATGGGTAATCAGAATAATTCATTTTCTGAGTCATGAAATTATTTGTTTCTTTTTTTTAGGTAAAATGAAGTTTATATAATAGGGTATTTCTGTGGCACGGGTGAATTAAGATCAGTAAATTCCTTAAAAGGATCATGGTTCATGTTTTCTTAATTTATAGGTGCCTTTTAAAATAACACATTTTGCATGCATTTCATTTTACAGATATAATTAAAAGATTGAATAATCTTTTATTATATTACATGAAAACTTAGGACATTAAGAATGTGTTGTAAATATTTACCCTAAAGCAGTGGTTCTCAACCTTTCTAATGCTGCGACCTTTTAATACAGTTCCTCATGTTGTGGTGCCCCCCAACCATAAAATTATTTTTGTTGCTACTTCATAACTGTAATTTTGCTACTGTTATGAATTGTAATGTAAATATCTGTGTTTTCCAATGGTCTTGGGCTCTACAGCAGCGGTTCTCAACCTGTGGGTTGCAACCCACAGGTTGAGAACCACTAGCAGGGTCGCCTAAGACCATCGGGAAACACAGATATTTACATTACGATTCATAACAGTAGCAAAATTACAGTTATGAAGTAGCAACAAAAATAATTTTATGGTTGGGGGGCACCACAACATGAGGAACTGTATTAAAAGGTCACAGCATTAGAAAGGTTGAGAACCACTGCCCTAAAGCATATAGCCAGACCATAGAGCTGTTATGCTGTAATTTCCAACTGCATTTTTTCATTTCATTTCATTTATATTTATTTCAGGTACAATCAAAAGTTTATTTAGACACTGGCGGGGGGGGGGTGGGATGAGGGCATGCGACAGGGGGTAGGGGAGGCTGGGGGAAGGTCAATAGGGGAAAAAGGAGATATATGTACTACTATATGTAATACTTTAAACAATAAAAAAAAGTTCATTTAGAAAGTCACAGAAGTAGAAAAAGTGAACCAGCTGGGCTATGTGGACTCAGGAAACAAGTTACAGAGGCAAAAGGAGGGCCCTTGGAGCTGAGACAGACAGAGAGATAGAGATAGAGATAGAGATAGAGAGAGAGAGAGAGAGAGAGAGAGAGAGAGAGAGAGAGAGAGAGAAGAAGAAGAAGAAGGAGGAGGAGGAGGAGGAGGAGGAGGAGGAGGAGGAGGAGGAGGAGGAGGACGACGACGGGGAGGAGAGGGGGAGGAGGATGGCGAGGAGAAGAAGGAAGAGGAGGAGAAGGAGGAGGAAGAGGAGGAGAAGGAGGAGGGAAAGGCTCTGTGTGCACTGCATTTTTTTCCAATTTTAATGTGTTTTTCTCTTCATTCCCAAAGGAACTTGTTAGACAGCGTGTAGGTTTTATTATAAAAATAGTTCCAAAGTGATGAACAATATACTCTTCAGCATTCTGGCTAATATTCATTCTTTATAACATTTCTTTCTCTGTAAAATAGAGGTTCTATTACTATACAGCTATACAATATGTATAGTTCTAGTATGATTAGATACATTTTACTTTATTTTTGATTGACAAAAAGGAATATATTAAAGTGGTAATCCATATAATGGAAGAATATGATTTTAAATTTATTTATTAATGATGTAAGGGTGAAAGAACGAGGTATATTTTGGAAGGTCTAGAGAACATGTTTCTAGACAGGTATTTCTTATATGTAGCTATTCAGTTCACTTCATGTACCATCTGGAGTTAGTTATTTCCAACTACGTGTCTCCTGGACCTGACCCCTCTCCTGAGATCCACTTCTGTATTTGTAACAAAATGTCTGCATTTCTAATAGATGTTCCGAGGGAAATTCAAACTTGAAGTGTTGAAAATAGAAATCACTATCTTCCTGTCAGTTTCTTATTTCTATTTCCTGTCTCAGTTAATGGCATTACTATTGACTTTAATTCTGTTCAGGAAAGATTAGTGTCATCATTAACTTCTGCCTTTCCCCTCATTTCTCCAATGTAATCAATTACAAAGTTTATTGATTAGGACCCTTAATACTATCCCTATTATAACTGAATTTGTGTTCAACCTGCTATCTCTTGTATTAACCATTGAAAATATTTAAAATATGGCAACAAATCCTTCTTCAGGTATATTAGCAGCATCTTTCTTTGCATTCTGTGCTCTGTAACACTGACTTTTTCACAATTCTCAGATCATCCATGAGTTTCAAAACTTCAATCCTTTTCCAAATTTATACTCTTTCCATAGATTGTCTTTTTATATTTTCTGAATATAGAAAACTTGTTCATCAAGACTGCGTTAAAATATCACTTATTCTGTGGCCATTCTCTTGGCATTCCCATGTAGATCAGACAGGCTTCCTGTGAGCATGGTTCCATTGCTGGGTAGTGCAGTCTGTCTGTGTGCCTGGCTTCCCCACTGTTTGAGAGTAAGGAATGTGGTTTATTTATCCATGTAAACTCCTACTGTAATTATTAGCCCATATTAACTACTAATAAATGCCTTTTGACTGAATTGGGAACATTGTTTTAGAATGAAACATTTCCCATTATTGAAGGATTATGGAACAACTTCTGTGCAAACTTCATCTCACTTTTACCCTTAGAATGGGTTTTGGAGATCTTTTCAAATGAATGTATGGATGTTTTATGTATGGAAACATAAAGTTAGTCAAAATGACTCATTGCTAAGGGTTTGTTCTTCAGAAATACAAGATTTTCTATAGGATCTTGAATTTTTATAAACAAATCACTTTAATGCCTTTGGCTACATCTCCTTTTTGGCTATGTTTAGAATTCCACTTTGTGATCTAACTCTTGTGCTCTGGGTCATGTCTGCTACATATTTAGGATTTTAAGAAACACTAACACTTGTGGCACAGTGGTTCTAAGTTTTCATTTGGACTCAGCAAATGCTTTCATTAATCATTTTGCTGGCAAATATGACATGCCTGAAGAAAATGGTTTTAATTTACCATAAGGTTTGACAAAGAATATTTTTATGAGAAAGATGACTGGCTTTTTAATTAAATTCTCATATACACTGGAACAGCTGTGGTTTAAATGTTTTTTTTCTAGGTCCAGTATGACCACATGGTCAATAGGATATGGTTGGCTATTTGTCAAAACTGACTTCTCAAAAGGAGGCAAGAATATTTTAGTAAAAATAATCTTGTAGCCCAAGGTCAATGAGCAATGGATGAGCTATGTGTAAGTTTTTATCTCTTTTTATCTCATAGCTACACATGAGTATCACATTTTTTGTGTGTGTGAATTATAATTCTTCATGCAGAAAAATGTTTCATGTGGCAACTTCAAAGACAACCTTCTGAGAAACCAAGAGAATATTTAATAATGCTCATGAGCAATGAGGCATGAATGATCAAATGAAGGTCCCAGTTATCCATTGATTATTCTATTGTGGCAGGTAACTTCAAAACCACACACAGTCTTTTGAACATTACTTTCATTTCCTAACATTTCTTCCTATCACCAGAAGATTACTTTTCTTGACCCTCCCTAACAGGCAAATGCCTTTTGTATTATCTATTGATCTTAGGATATAATATTCATAGGAAGGTGAATGAGACTCATCAAGTTCAAATGAGGTATAATTGCAGGAACCTTAAAGGTAACTCTTAAATCCTCTTATCCTTTATTCAGAAAAATATTCAATTTCTCAAAGAAAGGCCTTCCAGAATACTTTAGGACTTAAAACTTCAAATTAAAAATGATGTTTCCTGTTAGATTCTTTAATATCATATGGAGAAGCTTGCCATTTGGCAAATATCCCTTAACATGCAGGAAACTAGTGAACTGTAACTGAATTTCACCTTAGCTTATTAGTTGTCATGGTTACCTCCTTTTTCTGTATGACAAAAGAATTCTAAAAATTAGATTTGGAACAAGACAGGAAAACATACCATGCTCAATAAACACCACTCAGATATTGTAATAGGCTTCAAAAAGGCATTAACTATAAAGGCAATAAATAAACTGTTTAGTTTTCAATGAGAAGGGCCAGCATGGCACAAACTACTACCTTACCAATCACAGTGGGAAATTATTTTCACCGATTAACTGTAGCTATTAGATATATTCTGGATAAAGCCAATTTAAAGTTATATAATTTGATAAGCTAAAAATAACAAAAGTGTAATTAAAAAATATACCATCGAAAGGTGAGGGTTATTGTTGTTCCTTGGTGTTCATTTTCCATCTGGGAAATCTGATCCTATGCTGTGGCTTTTTTCATTGTCCCAAATTCTGGTCAATTAACATTTTATGCAGTACTTTTGAAACTGGCTTTGCTACCTTGTTGCTCACTGCAGTTGCCTTATTGAGTTCATAGATTTGTTATCTTCTTTTTTCTTAAGCTTTTTAATTTGTTTAAAAATATTTTTATTGATTTCAGAGAGCAAGGGAGAAGGCGAGAGAGAGATAGAAATATCAATGATGAGAGACAATCATCAATTGGCTGCCTGCACACCCCCTACTGGGATTGAGCCAGCAACCCAGGCATGTGTCCTGACTGGGAATCAAATGTGATCTCCTGGTTCATAGGTTGACACTCTACCACTGTGCCACACCAGCTGGGCCCTAGATTTGTTCTTTTTTAAAAAAATTTATTTTATTGATTTTTTACAGAGAGGAAGGAAGAGGGATAGAGAGTTAGAAACATCGATGAGAGAGAACCATCGATCAGCTGCCTCCTGCACATTCCCTACTGGGTATGTGCCCACAACCAAGGTACATGCCCTTGACTGGAATCAAACCTGGGACCCTTGAGTCCGCAGGCCAATGCTCTATACACTGAGCTAGACCGGTTAGGGCCATAGATTTGTTCTTGTTTCTTCTTAAATCAGAAACCTACAGAAGCAAAAGCTACTTTTTAGAAAAGAAAGTTGATTTATTTTTATAGGTGTCAATTTAATTATTCTATTTATTTATGGTTTTATTTATTGCTATTGGGCTTTTTAACAAGAGCTGAGTGGTATAGTTGAAAATAAATAGGAAATGCTTGTGAGGCTGAGATTGGACAAGTAAATGTGTACACATGTATAAGCTAATTGCTGTTATATTGGTTTAGAGGTTTTATGGTTTATGATATATTCATATAATAATATGTAGAAGTATTCTTCTTGTATCTGCTTTGATTCATTGCAGCAACATTTTTTATTTTTTCACAGCACTTACAAAACATAGCCTGGTTACAAACTATAATAATTAACTTTTCTCCTTTTCTATATTATCTTCCTTATTCTGAGTTACCAATTTTAAAAAATTAAGAAAAATATCCCTTCCTTCCATTTTTTGCAGCACTATTGCTTCTAAAAGCTTCATGATTCAATTTGTGCTTATTTCCATGGCAACCATGTAAGTCAGATTTGATGAAACAAAGGCAAACAGAAAATCCACATGAAGCTTTGTTTGGATGCTTGCTTACCTGGGAAGATCAGTTACATCTGACATGTGCTCCAAAAGTCAATACTTTGCTAAGACCTTTTTAGATCAAAGAGACTGTCGATGTTATGGTCTCTGCTTTCTCAAGGATAATGATCTCTATCTTTCAAAAATACGAGGTTGTAGAAAAATAGCAGTTTCTTGACCCTTTCCTAGCTAGCACCCCCACTATCACTAATTCCTCTTCCATCCCTGGGAAAACTTCACAAAAGTGTGTAGATTCAACACACTCTCAATATTTCCTTATTTAAACAAATAAATACAATTGGATACTAATGGGAGGTTGATGAATGTTCTACATATATTTGTTGAGTGCCTACCATGTATCATGCACTATTCTAGGCACTGAAGATGCAGCATTGAGCAAGAAAGATTCTTTTTTTTTTCTTTCTTGGTAGTTACGTTTTAACAGGAGAAGCAAACAATATTAAAAACATTAGTACTAAGACGTACAAAGAAAATGATATCAGGTATTTGGTTTGAAAAGGAAACATGAAACTTGATATTAAGAAAACATGGCATTTCAGAGATATTAAATATATATTGCAATTCAAGTTTTTTTCTAATGTTTCATGAATCTCTGACACCTGTAAATAATACCTGTAAGACACAGTAAGCTGAGGAATCAGTAGCTTTAGAGGATATGGTACCATAGAAGTTGGTGGTAACCATTTATAATCAAGTCTCACTCCCAACTTCTGCCAAATCAACTAGACAGTCTGGTCTCTATATCTCTACTCTCAAGTCTTTCTCCTTTTCTTTGATTTTTGCTTTCTAGCCATATTGCATGATTATAATATGAGGGCAGGTCATACAGTTTCTCTTGCTTATGAACTTGCACATGCGGCTGGAATGCTTTACCCACTACCTCATACTTCTTTAGAAATCAAATCAGGTATCACTTCCTCTGATTTTTCAAGCCTTTCAAAGGTATCTTTTATTATAGGATCCACTGACATACTCTCTATATATTCTCACCATTATTTTTATTTTTACTATATAATTGTGTGTTTGATTGCACTCTCATGATAAATAGTATCTCAAGGAATAAGATTGTTTATTATTTATTGTAGTACCCACCACTAATAATTTGTATGGTGACTGAAAAAAAATTGTATTTATTGATTAAATACTTAAACATAAGAGAAAGGGAAAATGGAACTAATTTTTTTTTTTGGTAACATCTTTATTGATATATGATTCATATACCATACAATTCTCTGTTTCAATGGTAGGATATTCATGGAGCTGTTTAATAATCACCATACTCAGTTTTTCAACATTTACATCACCCTCTTCCCTCCTCAAATTCCATACTATTTACCCACCAGCCCTTCACCACAATCCCTATATCCCTCTCAGACCTAACCAACCACTTCGATGAAAAGAATTGAATGTTGTTTATCTAAAGTTCAGATTATTTTTTATTGGAATTTTAAAATATTTTGGAAGAATCTCAAATTTGCAGGAAAGTACAAATAATTTCTTGTCTCTGTAACATTAGAGCGGGGCTGACTTGACTTGATGTCCCCTGGCCACCTGATAGTGTAGTGTGTATTTACTGTACTTTTTGTTTAATGTATTACTTTAGAATATTTCCTATGATATCTGTGGTTTTGAACATTTATCTTTTTTTTTAATCTTTATTGTTCAGATTATTACAGTTCCTCTTTTTTTCCCCCACATAGCTCCCCTCCACTCGGTTCCCAACCCCCTGCCCTTACCCCTCCCCCCACTGTCCTCATCCATAGGTGTACAATTTTTGTCCAGTCTCTTCCCGCACTCCCCCACCCCCTTACCCCCAATAATAGTCAGTCCACTCTCTTTCTATGCCCCTGATTCTGTTATATTCACCAATTTATACTGTTCATCAGATTTTTTATTCACTTAATTTTGATTCACTTGATAGATATTTATTTATTGTCACTTTGGTGTTCATAATTTTTATCTTTACCTTTTTCTTCTTCTTCCTCTTCTTAAAGAATACCCTTCAGCATTTCATATAATAACAGTTTGGCGGTGATGAACTCCTTTAGCTTTTTCTTATCTGTGAAGCTCTTTATCTGACCTTCAATTCTGAATGATAGCTTTGCTGGGTAGAGTAATCTTGGTTGTAGGTTCTTGCTATTCATCACTTTGAATATTTATTGCCACTGCCGTCTGGCCTGCATAGTTTCTGTTGAGAAATCAGCTGACAGTCATATGGGTACTCCCTTGTAGGTAACTAACTGTTTTTCTCTCGCTGATTTTAATAGTCTCTCTTTGTCTTTTGCCCTTGGCATTTTAATTATGATGTGTCTTGGTGTGGTCCTCTTTGGATTCCTTTTGTTTGGGCTTCTCTGTGCTTCTTGGACTTGTAAGTCTATTTCTTTCACCAGGTGGGGAAGTTTTCTGTCATTATCTCTTCAAATAGGTTTTCAGTATCTTGCTCTCTCTCTTCTTCTGGCACCCCCATAATTCGAATGTTAGTATGCTTGAAGTTGTCCCAGAGGCTCCTTACACTATCTTCATATTTTTGGATTCTTTTTTCTTTTCTGGTTGGGTGTTTTTTGCTTCCTTGTATTTCAAATCTTTGACTTGATTCTTGTGATCCTCTAGTCTGCTGTTGGCTCTCTGTATATTATTCTTTATTTCAGTAAGTGTATGCTTAATTTCTATTTGATCCTTTTTTCATATCCTCGAGGGTCTCACTAAATTTCTTGGAGGTTTCTAGAAGATTCTTGAGTAACTTTATAACCGTGGTTTTGAACTCTATATCCAGTAGTTTGCTTTCCTCCATTTATTTAATTTGTGATCTTTCTTTGTCTCCGCATTTTGGCTGCTTCCCTGTGTTGATAGAGTGGCTTTTTGTGCTCAGCCTCCCTAATTACCTGATGTGGACACTTTTGGTGTACCCCTTTGTGGGTGTGTGCACAGTCCTGTTGTAGTTAAGCCTTGATTGCTGTTGGTATCACTGGGAGGAATTGACCTCCAGGCCAATTGCCTGTGAGGATCAGTTGTGTCCGTGATGGGAGAACTTCTGTGCTGGAGACACCCTTATGAGGCAAGACTTGCTTCAGTGTGGCTTTGGTGCTCACTGAGTCTGCCCCCTGAGTGTGTCCCTTATGGATGTGAAGAGTTGTAATCTGGATGGTCTCTCTCTGACCACTGGGTACACTGGCTCTTGGATCTCCAAGGAAGTGCAAAGCCAGCCACTGCCTGAGGCCACCTAGCAGGAGCTACAGAGAGATCTGCAGATTCCTCCTCTTTGTTTGGGGTTTGGAGGTGCCCAGATGAGGCCCAGCTGTGAAGCAATGCAAGCTGCTGTCCTGCTTTGGGCCTTCTTTTGGAGGCTCTGGTTCTCTCTGACCCAGCTGCAATATATTAGGTTTTAGATTACAAAAGGCCAGGCCATTCATATGCAAAAGCCTCTGCGCACAGCTTGGGTGGGGTTGTAAGTTGGGTGGGGCAGGGTCTCAGGTAATCACCAGGGTGGAGCAATCAGCAATGGCTGACCATCAGCCCTACCCTGAATGGGTCCCCGGGTCTCTGTGTTATGCGGCCCCATGCAGGAACAATGATGGCTGCAAGCACCTCTGAGAGAAAGCCACCCTCATGTTTAGGCCTGATGCCAGACAGTCCAGTTTCTCCCGTATGAGTCTTGGTCCCCAGAGTCTCGCCTGGAACTGGATTTCAGAGCAGTCGGGAGCTTGTATCTCCCATTGAAAAAGACAGTAGCGTACTCAGTTGCCAGCCTTTTTTTGCGCGTGCCTCTGTACCTCTGCATTTCACTTCCGCACCTCCTCCCAGTTTCAGTGTGCTTTTCTCTTTCATTCTAGTTGTATAAATTCCACTCAGCCAGCCTTCCTGTGGTTCTGGATGATATCTGTTTTGTCCTTTAGTTGTAGTTTTGAAGTGGTTGTGCGAGGCAGTAAGTTCAGGTTTTTACCTATGCCATTATCATGGTTCCTCTCTGAACATTTATCTTTTATCCTTTTGAAGCAACCAGGACATTAGCTTACATGCAGTACATTCCTCATTTTCTTACCATCACAAAAAACTACCCAAAGCAGGAATTTAACACATACATTACCATCATCTAATCCTGGAATCCCACTCAAATTATACAGTTGTTCCAATAACATGTTTTATACAAAAAGAATCCAGTTCTAAACCTTTCACTGCATTTTGTTCATGGAGCTTTCTTCACTCTTCTTCCCTTTGGAACAGTTCCTCAGTTTTTTTCTTGACTTTCATGACCTTGATCCTTTTAAAGATGAGAGTGGTAATTTTCAAATGCCCTTCAATTTGTGTTTATCTTTTGCTTACTCATGATTGCATTAAGTTTTGCATTCTGAGGAGGAATACTGCAGAGGTGATGGTGTCTCCTTCCTATGTCTTATCAGGGGGTGATCTGTGGTTCTGCTAATGGTATTCACTTTGATCACTTCGTTAAGCTGCTATCTATTAATTATTCTTTTCTCTTTGAAATTAACAAACATTTTCTAGGACCTTACTTACAAAATCATGCACTCATGGTTTCCTATTTTTTGTCAGTGCTTTATAATCCATGACTTTGCTTATTTATTTTGATACTCAAATTTCTTCCAATTTGGTCGGTAAGCGTTTCTTCAGGTTGCCCCCTATGATTGTTTTTGACATGGCCTAATCATTTCTTGAATATTTACTTGCATTAAGGCAGAAATAATATGTCCTGTCTCATCTTGCACTTTTCCTGCCTCACCTCTTGAAGTAATCATTTCTATAAAATTCCTAGATCCTTTTGGTGGAGAATGGTATTTAGAAACCAAGAGCTGGGTATTAGGTATACTTATTGCTATGTGTATGGTTCACTCTAGGCCATCTCTGTGAAGACAGTATGTGTATGCACACATATATGTACAAGGGTGGGCCAAAGGAGGTTAATAATAATAATTTACAATAATAAATAATAATACAAGAATAAAATGTTTTGCATACTTACAACTATAAACCTACTTTGGCCCACCCCTGTATATATAGTGACTCCATGTTGTTTATTTCTATATCTAGCTCTGTATGTTGAAAACCATGACTTCACACTATACTCCCAATTTCAATTTCCCACCACATGGAAGGTAGGAGAATTCTCCTATTGTGTATTTGTAATTTCATTCTCTGACAGTTAGAAGGCTAGCTCACATTATCTCAATGTATTTACTTATTTGACAATTGCATTGTATAGCCAATCTTCTGTGCCATTACCACCCCTTCAGAGGGCTGATGGCCCTTCAGTCAGCTCAGCTGACTCCCCACTCCTGGATGTCTGCTCACACTATACAGACACCCTTCTCATCCTGTTTGGGTGTGAATTTATGACTAGAGAAATGTTTTGATAAGAAAACAATACAAACTGGATGAAAAATAGTGCTTATAACATAACATAACACAATTTAAATTTTCAAATATGTAAAAATATAAAATAAAAGTATTAGTATTGGTGTTCCCCCAAATGTTTATAGGTTGATAGGCTTTCTTTTTGGTGCTGAGAGATTATGTGCAATTTTAAAAATATATGGTTTTAAATAGTTTACAAGTGATAGCAGCATCAATTGCTTTTATGTTTAAATAGATAGTAGGGGATTTTTTTTGGAAAAAAATAGAATTCTGATAGATATGATAATACTAAAAATGAAATATTAACTGAAATGCTTCATTTATCAGCAGCATTAAAAATTATCTTGCCCTTTAACATATATTTAAAGGGACCTTATTGCTAAGTGCTAGTAGTATAGTCACTAATGATTATGACAATAAAAAAACTCCCTTCTCACCAGCTCACTTTCCCAATATTTTTTACCTTCCTCTGTTGTGGAATGTAAACCTTCGTCTTCTTATCTTTGTCTTGGAATTGCTATAGACTCCCAACTGGCTCATGCATGATTTGCTGTTCACAGGTGTCAGCATTCTCTACCTTTTTTTCCTCCCCCTTTAATTTCTTCAAGAGCCTAGTTGTATGCTATTCACAAACCTCTTCAGGGAATTTAGGCTATCAACGTACTGGAGGTCAAAAGCTCTGCATTTCTCTATGACTAGAGGAGTATGTATTTATCCTCCATGTTGCTAATTTAAAATTTTGCATCTTAAATTTTATTCCTTCTGCTTAAAATTCATATTCTAAATCAGCTGTGGTATAGTTAGTTTTTCTAATGAGTCCTTTTCTCACCTATTTCTCTTTTCACATATTTGAATTCAGAATAATTTTTTAAAATAAATATACTGCTGCTTAAAAGGACTTATGTCATCTCCTATAAGTCAAATCTTGCAGATGTGATTATGAGAGGGCCATGAATTCCTTTCTCTAATCATGCCCAATTAGTTTGTTATAGATGTCTTTATTCTGTTGTGATGAAAACACACACACACACACACACACACACACACACACACACACGCGCGCACACACACACACCTTTTCTATTTCCAAATGACTTTTGAAGAAAATCATTATTAAGAAATGTGATTATAACTCCTGAAACATGCAGAATGAGAGAAACTAGAGATTAGTTAGAGATGCAGTGATGCTTGACTTAGATTTATTTAGGTGAGTGTGATGTTATTGATCTGAATTGGTGTCCCTAAATGTTACTTATGACAAGAAAGCAATTGCTGTAAAGGTCAAAATTAAATGATGATAAAATTATCAATATATAGAGAATTTCCCTTTACCTTGAAATGGAATTGGTTTGCAATATTTAAAGCAAAATGTTTGCTCAAATTAATTTCCTTCAATTATATATTTCTCATAGGTAAAAGAATAAATATTAACATTTGAGCCCTTTCCTTCTCATATGAAACCTTTATTAAAAATATAATTGCCTGGCTGGTGTGGCTCAGTGCTCCTTTCTGTCACGCTTTCCCCTAAAATTTTCTCACATTCATAATAGAGTGAATGTTAATCTTTCCTTTTTTTTTTTTTAAAAAAAAAATCTCAGGCACAATCTGGAGACCGTTCTTATTCTAAAATAGGCCCAACCCAGATTGCTTCTATCCATTAACCCTGATTTATTTGCTTTTTAACATTTATCACAATTTTAATATTCTTAATGTTTTACTAGTACATTTAACTTGATTTAATTTTTTGTTTTTTGACACTAATTTTTTCCATGACAGATTATGCTTTTTGTTGTTGTTGTTTCTCTGTATATTTCTAGTACTTATTACATTTTCCAGAATGTAGAAGGCACCTAAGAAAAGTTTATAGATGAATAATGCATGTAACTCTAAGTTTTTAAGTTTAGTATCAAAGGAGATTTCCCCCGTAGATGTAATTATGAATCTTGCCTTTAACCATCCTGCTTGAGCTGATACTGATAGTTAGAAGGGATATGGACCCTCTTTGTACAGTCTGAAGTGAGGGGCAGATTATGAAACACACACGTGACTAGTGTGGGGGAGAAATAAATTTTCTTCTACCTTTCAAGATTCTTCCAGCTGGTCTAATAATCAAATCAACATGAGACAGATCAGTAAGAGAAAATAACCAAATTTAATTCCATGTGTAATTATGGTAACACCACATACATTAGGGTCAGAGATCCTACATTTATTTATAAGAAAAATGGTGAATTTTATGTTTGTACAAAGGATGATCCTGAAATACTGCTTTTATGCACAGAGATAAAGTCAGTCATTTAAAGCCACTTATAAAATACTTCCAACTACAATGCTGGTAAGTAGAAGATTAATTTTCTTTCATTATTATTAGAACAGCACAGATAATAGGTTAATTCCTCCCCTATTGTGTATAGGTGATTTCCATTATCATTAATTGGAGTTTCATATGTAAGGCGAAAGGGAAACAGTTAAACTTCATATGGGAAAAACTTTACCAGCTCTCCACAAGGCCAAATTCTCTCAACCAGTAGATGTCATTCTATCTCTATTTTAATGTGAATTTTTAATGTCTGCCTTTAGCTATCTGTTCTGAAGATACATTATGAAAACCAGTTTCATTTCAGTCTGTGCTTCTCTTGATTATTGTTCCAAGTTGGTATCTTTTCCCTTCCATAATAGGAAGAGTGGCAGAGTGTGAAATTGGGACAGTTTGACAGAAGTGTCAGTCGATAAGCTTCTGTCTTCCAGTCACTTAGCCCTTGGTGTGGGATATTTATCTACTTATTGCTCAATTCACAGTAAAACATTGATTAACTTGAGAGAGACATCCTGTTCTCATCTTTCTTTCCAAGTAGGGCATTCTATGATGTTTCTTGGTAAAGATAAATAGGTAAAAGCTATGCATTGTTTTGTCAAGGTGCAAGGGAGCAATTACTCAGGAAGCTCTGATCCTGAGTGCTGCACAGCACTATAGAGGCCGACAGCTGGAAATGTCACCTCTCCCTGCAGGTGACTCTGGCTCACCAAGACCCAGTTAACTGCCTCTCTTTTGTGCTCTCACACCAACTGTAATGGTGCATTTGTAATTCTGCAGTACCCATGTCTGTTTACTTGACTCATTAAAGAGTATGTGTTTGCAAGGTAGAGACAACACCTTGGCATTGATTCAGTTGCTAAGTTTTTATGGAAATCTGATTGTTTAAGCACATTTTAGGTAATGGGAACATGATGGTGAATGACACAGTGATTGCTTGTAGGATACTGGGGGACAGTGAGAATCCAGACAAGAAAATAGCCAATGACCATGCAGAATAAAATTATTAAAAAGGAACTAAATAGAAAGCATTATGGAAGCATGTGAAAAAGGACATCTTTCAGTCTTAGGGGATCAAGATATTTCCAGAAAATATGATATCTAAGCAGAATTCTTAAGTTTTAATAATTAATATCCAGAAGAAAGGGGATAGGTTAGGCTGGCAAAAGACCAAAAAAAAAAATAGGAAAAGTGCTTGGCTGATGTGGCTCAGTGGTTGAGTGTGGACCGATGAACCAGGAGGTCATGATTTGATTCCTGGTCAAGGCACATGCTCGGGTTGTAGGCTGAATCCCCAGTGGGGGGTGTGCAGGAGGCAGCTGATCAATGATTTTCTCTCATCATTGATATTTCTCCCTCTCTCTCTCCCTCTCCATTCCTCTATGAAAACAATAAAATATATTTTTAAAAATTAAAAAAAATATGCTGCTCTCAATGACTCTCTATAATGGTAGCTCTGGTGTGCATTTTAAAATTCTGAAGGATATGGGGGCTAAGTACATGAAATAGGATTATGTACTTTAAACATAAATCATGCCATTTATTAAGCTCATAAGCCCTTAATAAGTCTTCACCACATTTTTTCTATCTGGCTTATGAAAACCAGAAAAAAATGATTATTTTGCCTAAGTAGATATGTTCATGATTCCATTGTTCATAAATGTCAAGTCTTGTCTATCCGTTTGGATAGGTATTCAGCAGAGTTCACTCCATTTTTGTGGTGTCTCTCCAGTCAACTAACTATAATTTAGACTAAGCATCCTTAGTGCTAGTAATATGTATTTTAATGAATATATAAGTTGACAGTCACCAAACTTTTTAAGTTTAAATGACTGTGTAGTTGTTGAAAAGTTAGGGAGAAAGTAGTGAAGGGAAGCAGAATTTGCCACCAAAATATGCCTCTGGCATAAAGATTATTTTGAACCGGTTATTTTTAAGAAACAGCAGATTCAGGAGAAGCTCTGAAAACCCAAGAAGAAATTACTCTTTTGTAAGAGACATCTACATTTATGAAGGAAATCTCTATTTGCAAAGGGGTCTGTCTCTCGGTACCAGGAAGAGGATGATGGGTAAATTTCTAGAGACTTACCTAAATCTATATAAAAGCCATATCCACGTACTTTTCTTTTCCTGGTAACCTCCCATAACTGCCCACAACTTCCAAACATCTTTCTTTGGTATTTGAATGGACATGGTATTTAAGGTGGTGAATCAGGCCTTTTCTAGAAGTTACTCAGTTTTCCTTGGTATCTCGCATGTATACAGAAGGTACAGTAGTCATCCTTTATCTGGAGTTTCACTTTTTATGATCTCAGTTACCTGCAGTAATCCATGATCCAAAAATATTAAATAGAAGGTTGGAGTAATAAACAATTAATAAATTTTAAATTGTATGTCGTTCTGAGTAGCATAATGGAAACTTGTGACATCCCAATCCATCCAACTGGAGACATGAATCATCCCTTTGTCCAGCATATCCATGCTGTATATGCTACTTGCCCATTCGTCAGTTAGTAGTTTTGGCTATTAGATTGGCTGTTGTGATATTACAGTACTTGCATTCAAGTAATCCTTTTTTTTTTTTTACTGAGTAATACCACACTCACATAACGTTTATTGCATTATACTGTTATGATTGTTCTATTTTGTTATTAGTGATTATTAATTTCTTACTGTGCTTAATTTATAAGTTAAACTTTATCATCAGTATGTACATATAGGGAAAAAATACAGTATTTTAGGGTTTGGTACTATTTGCGATTTCAGACATCCACTGGAGGTCTTGGAACATATCCCTTGAATAAGGTAGGGCGGACTATTGTATACATTTTATTAAATTTCTGTTTGTTTTTCTCCTGGTAGTCTGTCTTTTATTACAAGGAGGTCTCAGCCAAGAACCTAAAAGGATACAATTGAACACAATATCAATAAAAATAACAACCATAGCTGTGATGGTTTGTTGAAATAATTTTAGTTTGTTAAGGGTCATATGTTCGTGATGATACTTAAAGCAGAAAAACACAGAGTTTAAAGTAAGTTACAGAGTATAAAAATATTTACTATTCAGTAAGCATGTGTTGTTATGGATGTACCAGTGGTTCTTTATAACTGACATCCATTCTTTTAGGGCTGGCATCTGCTTTGATGAATTAGCACTAGAGCACCAGTTGTTAAATATATTTTTTCTTTCTTTTCTTTTTTTTTAATGTTAGCCATCCTTATAGATGTGAGGTGATATCTCATTATCATTTTCACTTGCATCTTTTCATGTACCTGTTGGTCACTTTATGCCTTCTTTGGAGAAATGTCTGTTCAAGTCCTTTGCCCATTTATTATTTATTATTTATTATTTTTTGTTAATCCTCACCCAAGGATATTTTTCCATTGATTTTTAGAGAGAGTGAAAGGGAGTGGTAGAGACAGAGAGAGAGAGAGAGAGAGACATTGATGTGAGAGAGAGACACATCCATTGGTTGCCTCCCTCCCCCACATGCCCCAACCAGGGCTGGGGATAGAGCCTGCAACTGAGGTACATGTCCTTGACTGGAATTGAACCCAGGGCCCTTCAGTCCCTGGGCTGATGCTCTGTTCACTGAGACAAACAAGCTAAGGCCCTTTGCCCATTTTTAATTGTATTACTTTTTTTTTTTCCTATTGAGTTGTAGGAGTTCTTTATATATTTTGGATATTAACTTTTTATCAGATATATGGTTTGTAAATATTTTGATAACAGTTTTTAATTTTTATATTTACCATTTTTTTTTTCCATTTTGAGGCTCTTTGTGTTCTGGTCATGAAACCTTTTCCTACCCCAAGGGAATTCACATGTTATACTTTTTATCTAAAAGTTTTATTGTTTTCTTTTCATGCCAGGGCTGACCAGCAGACCCTGAGCAATGGAGGAATGATTACTCTGACACAGGATTGCTGTGAAAGAGAAGGCTAAGGGACTGCCTGGCTAAAGGAACCAGACAGCCTCGATCGCCTGCCTCTTCAGGCTTTTATTGTAACAGCAGTCTGAGATAAAGTTTATCTTTTAGATACAATCAGTAAGGTAAGTAATCTTGGGAGGACACATGTGTCTGCAGTGTCCTTTAAGCAAGGACACCTAAAGGTTAAGCATGAGGGTTCCAGTGAACACCCGAGGGTCTGCATGTACACAGACTTGTTTGGAAAGGTCAAGGAATAATTAGGGGCAGCCACCTTCGGCCAAACTCTCCTAAGTCAGAATTCCGATAAACAGGGCAGGCCACTTTCAGCCCACTCCTTTTTTCAGAATTTTCCTCCTTATAGACTTTCCAACCAAGTCTCCTGTGCTTCCCTACACTTTCATACCTGTAATACACCTAGAATTGATTATGCCTATGATGTGAAGTGGGGGTCAGGATTCACTTTTTTGTTGTTAAATATTTTTAAATCATATACATTGTTTTGAATGGACTTTTGTAAGTAGGGACTTTTATAAGTAGAGAGGGGGGAGGGGAGAGAGAGAGAGAGAGAGAGAGAGAGAGAGAGAGAGAAATGCATGTGTATGTGTTTGTGTGTGTGTGTGTATACACACACACACACACACACATATATATATATACACACACACACACACACACACACACACACACACACACACACACTAGAGGCCCAATGCACAAAATTCGTGCAAGAGTAGGCCTTCCTTCCCCCCGCTGCCAGCACCAGCTTCCCTCTGGCACCCAGAACCTGGACTTCCCTCTTCCCTCTGGACCCAGGGTTCCCGTGCAGCCCCGGCTTCATCAGGAAGGATGTCCGGTCTAATTAGCATATTATACTTTTATTATTATAGATATGTTTTAAAAATATTTATTAAATATTTGTCTCTACATCATAAAATATAAAAATATATATAAGCAGTAAAATAATAAACACAGGGAGTTATACATTAAGACAAGTAATTGTTAAAATCTGGAACTCTATTTTGTGAAATGGCATGATACGTTCCTACACAATTATCAAGTAGCAAAACTTATACAGCCTATGTATCCTTGGATAATATATTAGGCAAATTTCTCAAAAAAAGACAACTAACTATGTAGACTCAGTCCCTTATCTTCTAGGGCAGTTGTCAGCAAACTCATTAGTCAACAGAGCCAAATATCAACAGTACAACAATTGAAATTTCTTTTGAGAGCCAAATTTTTTAAATTTAAACTTCTTCTAATGCCACTTCTTCAAAATAGACTGGCCCAGGCCGTGGTATTTTGTGGAAGAGCCACACTCGGGCCAAAGAGCCGCATGTGGCTCTCGAGCCACAGTTTGCTGACCACGGTTCTAGGGGATAAAGCCTCTACATGCATGGCCTTGCTAATAATAATATTATTAGCAACTTTAACCCTTTGCACTCGCTTGCTTTTTTCTCGATTCCTTTATTCTAATGCTAACCGTGTCGAGTCACACTCGACATCTGAGTGCAAAAGGTTAAATAATTCTTACAGACTAGGTCAATGTGGCAAACTGACAGAACAATGGATTATGTCAACTAAATGGGACTTTAAAAGTTCCTCTTACCTCTACCAAAGAATTTCACAATAATTTTTCTAATATCCTATGGGGATCTCAAACCAAACATTATTTTAGGATCATATAAAACTAGTTTAACATAAAGACCAAATTCTTAAACTTTTGGTGTTATTTTCAGAATAGATTTGTCTAAGTATAGACCTAAGTTTTGTAATACTTGCATTGTGCAGTTTTGACTACTCTATAAGGTGTTTGAAACATCTAAAAGGATCCAAAAGATTTCAGGTACACAGGGGCAGGCCAAATAATGCCCCCTACCCCTCAAAAATGGTCAGTTCCTAGTCCTCAGAACCTGTGAATATGTTACGTTACATGGCAAAAGGCTCTTTTCAGATGTGATTAAGGTAAGGACCTTGAGATGGGGAGAATATCCTGGATCATCTGTATGAGCTCAAACTAATGGAGAGCCCTGAAGCTCTCATATTTTCCTGCTGCAGTCAGAGGGCAATGTGACCAAGTAAGAATAATTAGGGATATGCAGTGTTACCGGTTCTGCAGGTGGCCTTGGGCCAAGTAATGTGGGTGTCCTTGAAAAGTTGGAAGTGGTAAGGAAACAGATTCTCCCCATAGCTTCCAGAAAGGAACATCGTGCTGCTGACACCTTGATTTTAGGTTCCTGAAACCTATGTCAGAATTCTTATAGTCAAATGGGAAAGAGAATACATTTGTACTGTTTTAAGCTTATGGTAATTTGCTGCAGCAAAAATACATTAAATGTGTACTATAGTTTAAATTATTCAATGGAATTTACTTAATTATAATTATATCCAATGCTAAGATGCTTAAATAAAATTTAATTCTAAATATTAGATATTCATTACTTATTAGGTATTTATTTATTATTTGTTATTAGACATATAATGTGCCTAATAACCTGGAGTTCTAGGTGAAGATGTTAGAAAACAGAATGTTATTAGGGAGTTTGCTTATTATTGCTTGCCTTTAATGAGAAACTTCAAGAGATAGATAACAGAAAATTATTGGTCAGTATGTGAGCATAAATAAAAGGGACAGGATAGCCTGTGTAGCAAATTAGAATTTACATGATTTCTTTTGGCCAATGAATTGAGAGGGGAGGAGACGTATAGTTTGCCAGATTCTCTCTTCCCCAACTCTGTGATCATGGAAGCCTATATCAACATAGAGTTTCCTTAACCTTGAATCCTGGAGACATAACATGGGCAGAGGCTCCTTGCCAACACAGAACATAATCTAGTTTATCTTGGTGGGATAGAGTCAACTTCATTAATAGTTTACAGAGGACTCCTAGAATTGAATTTTTATGGTTATAATTGTTATCACATGTGCCAATCCTTGACCAAATCAATCACTATTATCAAAAGAATAAAGTACGCCAAGTAGTTTTTTTTTTTCGTTTTTTTTTTTTTTTTAATTCTAACTGGAGGATATTTTCCATTGGTTTTTAGAGAGAGTGGAAGGGAGGGAGTAGTGGGAGAGAGTGATAAACATGGATGTGAGAGAGATGCATTGATTGGTTGCCTCCCACACGTGCCAACCTGAGACCCTTTGGTCTGTGGCTGACACTATAACCACTGAGAAAAACTGTCTAGGGCAGTGGTTGGCAAACTCATTAGTCAACAGAGCCAAATATCAACAGTACAATGATTGCAATTTCTTTTGAGAGACAATTTTTTTAAACTTAAACTTCTTCTAACACCACTTCAAAATAGACTTGCTCAGGCCGTGGTATTTTGTGGAAGAGCCACACTCAAGGGGCCAAAGAGTCGCATGTGGCTTGCGAGCCGAGTTTTGCCGACCACTGGTCTAGGGCTATGCTGAGTAGTTTAAACACAGGCTGTAGGACTTTCTGGGAGATGATGGTACAATACATTATCAGATCAACCAATGTGGGATGAAGGAATGGATTTGGTTTTCACTAAGTCTGGCATTTAATGGTTATTCTGATTATTGAAGTGGTTGAATATAGGAGAGACAGTAAAATCAATACCTGTCTGATCCACCAGTAATTCCACATCATCTGTATCAACTACACCTAGCTCCTTGATAGTTTTACTTTCTTTGGATTTTGTGGAATATAACTGTATCCTGCAAATAAATTTTTCTCTTGCATGAGAAAAATTGAATTTCCTTTTAGTCCCTGCTAATGTGACAAAGTTACCCAAGTCAAAACTTTAAATTCTTAAATTAAAACTCACTAAATTAGATGACTATGTTATAACTAGAAGCCCGGTGCACGAAATTCGTGCACGGCAGGGGGTTGTCCCTCAGCCCAGCCTGTACCCTCTCCAATCTGGGACTCCTGGAGGGATGTCCGACTGCCCGTTTAGGCCCGATCCTGGTAGGATCGGGCCTAAACGGGCAGTCGGACATCCCTCTCACAATCCAGGACTGCTGGCTCCCAACTGCTTGCCTGCCTGCCTTCCTGATTGCCCCTAACCGCTTCTGTCTGCCAGCCTGATCACCCCCTAACCACTCTGCTGCCAGCCTGGTTGATGCTTAACTGCTCCCCTGCCAGCCTGTTTGCCCCCAACTTCCCTCCTCTGCCAGCCTGGTCACCCCTAACTGCCTTCTCCTGCAGGGTTGATCACCTCCAACTGCCCTCCCTTGCAAGCCTGGTCCCTCTCAACTGCCCTCCCATGCAGGCCGGGTGCCTCCCAACTGCCCTCTCCTGCTGGCCATCTTGTGGTGGCCATCTTGTGTCCACATGGGGGCAGGATCTTTGACCACATGGGGGCAGCTATATTGTGTGTTGCAGTGATGATCAATCTGTATATTACTCTTTTATTAGATAGGATAGAGGCCTGGTGCACGGGTGGGGGCCAGCTGGTTTGCCCTGAAGAGTGTCCCAGATAAGGGTGGAGGTTTCCTTGGGGCGTGGGGCGGCCTGAGCGAGGGGCCTGTGGTGGTTTGCAGGCGGGCCACGCCCCCTGGCAACCCAAACGGAGGCCCTGGTATCTGGGATTTATTTTCCTTCTACAATTGAAACTTTGTAGCCTGGAGCAGAGCCAAGCCTGGGGCTCCGGCAGCTATTTCTGTGGCAGTTAATTCACCTTCTACAATTGAAACTTTGTAGCCTTAAACGTGTGAGCCCGGCCAGGGTGTGCGGAAAGCTTTGCTTCCCCTGTTGCCGCTGGCAACCCTGGCCTGCTCTCTCAAGCTCCATTCTGCCGCCATTTGTTTGAATTTGTTTACCTTCTATAATTGAAACTTTGTAGCTTGAGTGGAGGCTTAGGCCTGCAACAGTTATGGAAAGCTTGGCTTACTCTGTTACCTGGGAAACCTTGCTATCTGTGGCTGTAGCCATCTTGGATTGGGGTTAATTTGCATACGTGCCCTGATTGGCTGGTGGGCGTGGCTTGGCTGGTGGGCGTGGCTTATGTAGCAGAGTGATGGTTAATTTGCATATTACCGTTTTATTAGAGAGGATGACAAATACTGATGTCTCCCACTATTTTGTAAGCTGTACAACATAAAATAATCTCAGAAGATGACTGTGCCACATGACTGACTACAGATCACCTTCAAATAGAGAATTTTTAAACATTTGAACTATTCCAAAAAGCCAACTCCTTTTTTACTTCCTAGTTTATACTATGAAAACGACAGTTAGTTTGTGCATTATAACTGTGAAGAATATTTTCCTTGTAATTAATTTTTGTATTCCATATAGCGATGATTATGGGTTATATATTGTACTCAAACTTCCCATTTCTAAAAAAACTGATCCTACCTAATAAAAGAGTAACATGCAAATTAACCATCACTCTGCCACACCCACCAGCCATGCCCACCAGCCAATCAGAGCGAGTATCCAAATAAACCCAACCAAGATGGCTACAGCCACAGAAAGCAGGAGGGAGGCTTGGGTTTCCCAGGCAATGGAGGAAGCCAAGCTTTCTGCCTGCCCTTGCCAGCCTAGGCCTCCATTCAAGGCTAAAAAGTTTCAATTATAGAAGGTAAACAAATCCAAACAGAAATGGCGGCAGCCACAGAGCTGGAAAGAGAGGGAAGCTAGGGTTGCCCCTGGCAATGGAAGAAGCAAAGCTTTCTGCACACCCTGGCCGGCCCAGGCCTCCACTCCAGGCTACAAAGTTTCAATTGTAGAAGGTAAATAAATTCCAGATACCAGGGCCTCCGCTTGGGTCTCCAGGGGTCATGGCCAGTCTGCAAACCACCACAGGCCCCTCACTTAGGCTGCCCCATGCCCCAAGGGAACCCCCACCCTGATCCGGGACACCCTTCAGGGCAAACCAGCTGGCCCCCACCCATGCACCAGGCCTCTATCCTATCTAATAAAAGACTAATATGCAGATTGACCATCACTCCAACACACAATATGGCTGCCCCCATGTAGTCAAAGATCCTGCCCCTATATGGACACAAGATGGCCACCACAAGATGGCCAGCAGGGGAGGGCAGTTGGGAGGCACTAGGCCTGCAAGGGAGGGCAGTTGAGAGGGACCAGGCCTACAAGGGAGGGCCATTGTAGGTGATCAACCCTGCAGGGAGGGCAGTTAGGGGTGACCAGGCCAGCAGAGGAGGGAAGTTGGGGGCAAACAGGCTGGCAGGGGAGCAGTTAGACATCAATCAGGCTGGCACGGGAGTGGTTAGGGGGTGATCAGGCTGGCAGGCAGAAGCGGTTAGGGGCAATCAGGAAGGCAGGCAAGCGAGCAGTTGGGAGCCAGCAGTCCTGGATTGTGAGAGGGATCCCAGATTGGAGAGGGTGCAAGCTGGGCTGAGGGACACCCCCCACCCACGTGCATGAATTTCGTGCACCGGGCCTCTAGTTAAAAAATAAACCAGGATAAATGGATAAATGCTCTTTTCAGATCTATTCCAGCCCAACTCTGAAATGATCTGGATCTGGAATTTATCTCTGAATCGTAATAAGAGCTTCAATATGACAACAAACAAAAGGCCATCCAAACAAGTTGATTTTATTGAATTGGTTTGAGCAATGAACTGTATAATTTGTTTCCCTGCCAACAATATTTTGTTTGGTTAGGCTTGTCAAAGGAAGAACCAAGTAAAATCCTTTTCTCGGTAGAGGATTATTTAAAGGATGGATTGGCTTCTTTAACGTCTACCTTAGGAATGCATCTGAGCTCCACCCTCTCTTGCAAATTCAGACCTTTACCACTGCCCCTTTTTATGTTTTTCCTATCACAAATTATCCCTATTTATGTTGTAAGTTTGTTGGTGATCTTACTCATAGTTTTGTGATCTTTTGTTCTTTGTTTTAGGTAGAATCAATGTGCCCTTTGCTCAGGAAAAAAAGTGTTTCTGTAGTACCAGTTCTTGAGTTTGCAGATAATGTGCTCTGCAACCCCACCTGAAGGGTGAGCGGAGGTGAGCTCTGGGAGGTTATGGAAAGGCAGCCAGGCTCTGTGGCTTTGTTTCTCTGCCTGGAATGCTGATTGCCGGGCGACTGTGGCCACATCTTCTGTTCTTTGTCCCTGCCCAGGTCACAGGGCTTCAGCTATAGCTCATACTGCCCATTCCTGCAGGAATGCTCACTGAATCTCTTTGCTCCTCCAAGCTGAAGGGAGTTCCATCCACAGCCTGATTCTGGGCTGAGCCCCACAGTTAGCTTCAGGCTGCAGGGCTGTGTTGGTGACTCCTTTGAGCTCTTCTTTCTGGCCACCCAGGTTTACTCCCACTTGTCCATCTTTAGATGTTTCAGTGAACAGATCTCAGACGTATTTGTGCCTTGAGCATGGAATTCTTTATTGAATTATAGCTGTTCAAATTGTTGAAACTCAAGGGGAGAGACCAAGGAGATCTCTCATGCTGCCATTCCTCTGACATCACTCACTTAAAATGAACATCTACCTTAAATATGACTTTTATTTGTAACCCAACAGTCTATATAATTACCTTGCTTTTATAGTCTAGAGAGGCCAAAGGATTTTGACAGCTTTGCACTAATGCTTTGACTAATAGAGAACAGTCTGAATGTTTCTGAAGGCTTTTACTCAAATTCAATTTGAAAATGTATCCCGTAGGTTTAAATTTTGCACTAGCCTTCTTACTGACAACTTGGTCTTCAGTTCTCTCCTCTTAGCTTAATTTCCAAATTGGAGCTAAGTATAGTCACATTTCTGCTTAAAGCCTGTTGGTAGTTCTTCATCACCCATGGAATAAAGTTTTAGACTTCCTTCCATGACCTTGTCTCTATTTACCTCTCCAGCAAGTTTCTGCCTTATAATTCTGCTGAAATAATACCATCTTATTTTGAATTTTTTGCACACTCCATGGTGTTTAACTCTACAAATATCTGCTCAAGTTGCTCCTTCTGCAGGAATGCCCTTCTTACTTTTTTTTTTTTTTTTTTAATTAGCCTCATTAGAACTCTTCCTTTAAGATTCAGGTCAGATGTCCTAAGTTCTGGGTGGTTTCCTCTGAGATGTCCATTCTTTAGGCTTTCATAGTAAAATATGGGTACTTATCCAATTAAATTGAGATTATCTATTTGTATCTCTCACTCGCTGAATAAAATCCTTGAAGATCTTGACTATTGAGTACCTTCTCCATCACCCAGCTCTGTTCACTGGTAACTCCTACTGCCTCCTCTCCACCCTTGCCCACACATCTGCACATTCCCTCGCATAGAGTCTAGTATATAAAAAGTGCTCAATAAACATTTATTGTACTGAATAAAATAGATTTACCTCAAGACATCCTAGAACAGTAAACAAAGCACTGGAATTAAAGGACTGATTTATACAATTCAATAACAAATGCAAGAGCTGCACTAATGAAGTTAGATTCCTGGATTTGATGCTTAAAAAATCCATTTTTTTACTGTATCTGACTGGATTCTTTGTATCTTTGAAAATAAGTTCTTGGTCTACTTTCTATAATGGGCAAAGAACTTTGCCCACATCTTCTTGTGGCCAAAGAACTTTCTGTTCTTTGTTTTATTATCAGTTTGGGTATTATTCCTTCTGGGAAATCTCACATTCTCTAGATACCTTTTACACTTTTCTCTTACTTTTAGAGCTTACTATGAAATAAATAATTCTAATATAATACTTATCACATCTATTTATATATATATAAAAGCCTAAGTTACTGTTAACAACCAGTTGACCGAATGACTGGTCGACTGATTGCTATGACGTGCACTGACCACCAGGGGGAAGACGCTCAATGCAGGATCTGCCCCCTAGTGGTCAGTGTGCTCTCATAGCCAACCTCCCATGGCTGGCCAACCTCGTGCAGTTTCTCCCCCTGGCCAGCTGGCCCTGATCTGCCCTGATTGGCCCTGATCACCGGCCTGGCCGAGGGACCCCACCCGTGCATGAATTTGTGCACCAGATCTCTAGTTATATTATAATTATTCATTCATGTGTCTCTCTGTACTTTGTTTAATTCTGTGCTCCTTGAGGGAAGGATTTTTCTTTTTCTTTATTCTCCCTTCTCCTTTTTTTTTACCCACTGTTTATTTAATACAGTGGTCCATTTTGGATATTGGATATACCAGTTAGTTTCACTCTGCTGGTCTCAGCCACTGTCTCAGAATTGTATTCCATGGGTGATAAGGAGGATTGAGATTTAGAGTACAATGGACAAATTATCACTAACTAGAGGAACAGAAACGAAGTATAATATCTTTAAGGGCAGCAAACAGACTCTCATGCCAACTTGTTACATATGTGCTATGGCATCTGGAGACCTAATTTTAAACCTTGGTTTCACCACTTCTTTAGGTAACATTGAGTAATTTTTACAAACTTTGGTCTGGTCTCTTTTGTCTACAAGTGACATTAATCTAAATCTAACCACATTGACCAGAAAGCGGAGTTGATTGGCCATATCACAAAAATCCGAGTCGTTTGGCTTTAGGCATTTTAATGCAGAGGTTTAAAAGATGTTGCTAGGACAGTGTTTTTTTTCTCCTCTAGATTGGTTGATATATGTGCAGCTTCATTCTCATATTCTCCCTGTATCAAGCAAGAAAGCCTCTGTCATCTCCAGATTTATATCCCCACATTAGAAAAAAGGATTGTTGTTCCCAAGGCCTGGGCAATTATCTGGTTGATTTTACTTGGGTTATTACTGTGGTCAGACAGATGACGCTATTCTCAGTGGCCAGTCTGAGATTTGTACTTCCTTCCTTGGGTTGGAGAAGGAAGGGAACTCAAAGTACCCATAGGATCACAGAGTATGGGAAGGATAACCCAAAAGTACTACAAGAAAGGAGGGAACATGGTAAACAGAGAAAAATTATTTTTCCCAGAGATAATTACATTTATTCTAACAAATATTTATTAAGCTCATCCCTCAATAAATTTCTGGAGGGATTAGATATTTGATATCAAGTCCTTAGCCCATAATTTACCACACAGTAAAACTAAAAAACAAAGGTAACTATTAGTGCCATTAATTAATTGAGCCAAATAGAATATATTACATACCTAATAAGCTGGTACCTGCTACTCATTTACATTAAAAAGTTTCTAAGGAAAGAGTGATTGAAGATTGACTTCTAACCTGCTGACACATATAGGTAACATTTCGGCTATCCTTACCATTCTCAGTGTGGTCCTCTGGGTTTTTAAATACTTTTGCCATTCAGATTTATTTATTTGAAAGCATTAATTGGCTTTATTTCATTGAGAATATTATAGTAGCAACAATAATATTTCAAAGTCTGTCTTCTCTTTGCATCTAGAAACTTCCAGGCATTATTTTTTCCCCTCATAGTAGTCAAAGAATAAAGCCTCTGAGTATTTTGGTGTAGAAATGATTCACATTATGAAACACTGTCATCTTTGAAGCAACCATCCCCTGTAGTATCTCACATGAATTTAATTTTCTCAGACTCTATAAAAAGGTCACATAGTCCAAAGTCAAGATGTCACTCAATTATGCTGAAGCATAATTCTCTGAAGGGCTTTGTATTTGTCCCATTGCTAGCTTTAATCTGATTGAGAATCAATGTGCTAAGATAAAAAAGAATCTGAAAGATCTGCTAGGCTCAGTGAAATGTAGATTCTAGAAGGAAGGTAGGAGCTGGTTCAGAAACCTACGGCCATCTGCCCAGCAAAGAAACAGTCTACCAGTCAGGAGAGCATATTTTTAAAGCTGTCTCCCACTTCCATCTGTGGTTTTGAACTAGAAACATAACATATCTGGTCATTACTCTTCCCATTCTAAAATGGGAGAAGCTAATTGCTAGAGTTAAAAACAAACAAATAATGCTCTTAAATATGCATTCTGACCTTTCTTTTGAGGCCTTCACAAAACTGTAGACACAACCTCTTAAGTAAACTCATTAAACAAATAAAATGGTTGCAATAATGCTGTACTTTTATCTTTGATAAGGTTACACAGGGTGATTGCCCATAAAACTCTTAATTTAGAAATCCAAATACAGAGCTAAAGATACCCTGTTATGAGGAATTTCCTACCAGGACATTAAACCTTTATCAAATTTAATGCACTTTTAATCCTATGAGTTGTGTTAATAAATCACAGAGCAAATATTTGAACCCTGATCTTCTCTCAGCTTTCATTTCCCCATGTGCTCCCTATTCTATCCTTGTGTAAGGAAATCTATATATATAAAAGCCTAAGTGACCTTTATGACCGGACGACCTGATGACTGACCGGTAGCTATGATGCACACTGACCACCAGGGGGCAGACACTCAATGCAGGAGCTGCCCCTTAGTGGTCAGTGTGCTCCCACAGCCAACCTCCTGTGGCTGGCCAACCTCCCTCGGTCCCTCCCACAGGCGGGCTGGTCCCGATCGGCCCTGATCACTGGCCAGGCCAAGGGACCCCACCCATGCACGAATTCGTGCACTGGGCCTCTAGTAAATCATAAAAGAGAACAAGTAAGAGGGGATGAGAGTAATAGTTAGAAATTAGGCTATATTATAAATGAATCAAGAGGAATGTGAGCCCCTTGAAGATACTGGAGGTTTTCTCACAGTACATGGAAAGGGTCCACCTAGTCTGGACCCTGCAAATGGGACCCCCAAAGACCAGAGGACTTTGGAACATCTAAGTTACACGTTTTTTGTTTTGTTTTTTAAATGAGTGATGTAGTGTTATAAATAAAATTTCATTCCTACCCACTTTTGATGCCTCCCTTATTTTACAGGCAACAGTCTTTTGCATCACTAAAGGGTGTGGGACTATTGCTACAATTTCAGAGAACCTGGGCTACCTGTGTGGGTTTGAGCACTGTGGTTCAGCACCCTGGCGGTTTGCCTTACTAGGCCTGTGGGGCAGAATCTGTCTATTCCCAAGTGCTCCATACTAAAGGTGCTTCCATTGGATTTGCCCCTCATTGCAAAAGATCAGGTGGGAGGGAGGAAAATAAACCCAAGCAACTCCATCTTTGCCTCCCTTCAGACATGTTTCTTACACTTTCTTCCCCCCCCCCAGTTCGGTTTCTGTTACTCAGTTTGATATTCTGAAAGCACAGACTCAAGAGGGAACAGAACTGCAGGGCTATCTTCTGTGATGCCTATTAAAGTCACCTCTGTGAAAAGGAGCTAGAAGGTGCTGAGGTTTCAAAAAACAGGAAATTATCATATCCAGCTCACGGAGTCTACCAGCACCACAGCACATCTTTGTGGGAAGCTGTTGATCACTAGGTCTAAAAGGAGCCTTGCTGAATCTGTGGCTCAGTTTGTGGCATTGATTAACAAACAACAAGCTTCACAAGACACTGATCAGTGGTGGATCCAATTGCCATCCCCCCTGTATTTTAAAGTACAAAAACATGACCAGACCTAGTTTGCATTTGTTGCTAATTGGAGTGACTCAATACAAGTTATCAGAGATGACTGTCATGTCATGCAGTAAAAATTAAAGTACACTGCATTGTTTTATGGAAACGTGAAATTCCAAAGTAAAGAACTGGGGCAAAAGATTTATGTTTTCAACAATGGGATGCTTATTAAGTAACTAGCACATGTGAATAGAACACATTAGTTTAATTTAAAAAAAAAGCAGATGCTGCCAGGCCTTACTACATTTCGATGACCTCAATTCAAATGTAGTTAAAGAGGAATGGCTATACAATCAGGAATTGAAGAGATAAAGCCCACTTTGCCATAGAAATCTGGTGAAGGGGATCTGATACCTTTGGTTATTCATTTGGAGACAAATTTTTTTATTTATAATATGTTTTTATTCATTTCAGAGAGGAAGGGAGAGGGAAAAAGAGAGATAGAAACATCAATGATGAGAGAGAATCATTGATTGGTTGCCTCCTACATGCCCCACATTGGGGATCGAGCCCACAACCCAGGCATGTGCCCTTGACCTGAATCGAACCATGACCTCCTGGTTCATAGGTCAGTGCTCAACTACCGAGCCACGCTGGCTGGGCTGGAGACAGATTCTTACCAATTTCCACAATCTTCAAATGAGATACTAAAGATACACATTTTTATTTCTTTTCTGACTTTCACTTCCTCCCTTCCTTTTCTGAAGGTATTTTCCTTATGACATTTTGAGTTTCCTGTATCTCAGGACTAGATAGGTTATTTGGCCATGTGCTAATACTGAATTCTGCAACTAAGACTTTTTTTTATTTTTTAAAGTTTACTGGGTTATAAGCATAACCTATGGACACAGACAGTACGGGGGTGAGGGTATGTGCTTGGGGGTGAGAACGGCCAGGGAGAGGTCAATGGGGGGAAAAGGAGACATATATAATACTTTAAACAATAAAGAATTTAAATTAAAAAAAAAGCTTACTGGGTTAGTTTTTAGCTTGAAGCTTTTGTTATTTGTTCATTGCTTCTGTAATCTTATTAAATAAAGTTTATTCTGTCATATAAGTGTTTACTTCTACCTAGAGTTGTATTTGATTGCTCCGGGTATCTATATATTTAAAAGCCCAGCGATCGAGCAGTAGAACGACTGGAACGACTGGTTGACTAGTCGCTATAACGTGCACTGACCACCAGGGAGCAGATGCTCAAAGCAGGAGCTGCCCCCTGGTGGTCAGTTTGCCCACACAGTGGGAGTGCCACTGGGCTGACCAGGATGAGCGGCTGCTGCTCAGAGGGTGGGTTCGCAGTTGCTTGGCTGACCAGCCACACCTCCTACCAGTGCATGAATCTGTGCACTGGGCCTCTAGGTTTTTATAATACTCTATTTTTAACACTACTAAAATCTATGCCTTATTGACTGCCTTTCATAGCTTAGGGAATTATTAGGTCCTGGGAATATAATAATGAGTGATTGGATGATCAAGACGAGGTATTTGATTTCAAGAACCTTAAAATTGAGCTTATCTTAACTTCATGGTAATTGTTCAGAGTGTGATATTATATCCCCATTTTTGGATAAGGAAAGTGTCTCAAAATTAACTAGCATACAAATTAACACAGGGAACATTTTGTTGAAAGAGTCAAAGATGGACCTGATTCTAAAGTTCATTTTATTTGCTCTCTGTTATATCTATTAAAAACCTTTCCAGCCCAGCCAGCGTGGCTCAGTGGTTGAGCATCGACCTATGAACCAGGAGATCATGGTTCAGTTCCAAGTCAGGGCACATGTCTGGTTGCAAGCTCGATCCATAACAGTAGAGGTGGTGTGCAGGAGGCAGCTGATCAATGATTGTCTCTCATCATTGATGTTTCTATCTCTCCCTCTCCCTTCCTCTCTGAAGTCAATAAAATATATTTAAAAAACAAACAAACAAAAAAAACAAACAAAAAACCCTTTCATGGATGTAATAGGTAAAATGGAGCTCAAATGGCTCAGGCTGAATGCTTTAAAAGGAAGGAATTTGAAAGAATAATTTTTATCCTGCAGCTATCATTTTAGATGACAATCTGCATTATATAGTTAAATGTAGCTTATCTGGAATATGCCATGGAGATACGGGGAACATGGAGACAAATTAGGAGATGGTGATAATTCATATGAGATGTGCCTCGTCTCTCTGAAAGGATGATAGAAGCACATGCCAGATCTGCTAAATAAGTCAGATGGTTGAGTTACGAAAGGAGCATTATGCTTACAGGTGCTTGGAAATAAGATTCATGGTGTTTGAATATGGCAGGAGTTGCCTTTATGCCAGGTAGTATAAATGATCTTTTTATGTGTGTGTAAGCAAAGATGTAAAATGATTTTATGTGTTTGCTTTGGGGTGACCAATGAATACCTTTGATTTGGAATTTCTGTTGTGATTTGTTAAAATCTGAGACCACAGTTTGAATTTAAGCCTTGATTTAAAATGCACACATTTGGTAAAATCTATGATTTAATATTTTTGATTGGGGTACTGTGAACTAGATAGGGTGGATTCTATAGTTTTAGCTATTTTCTCTTACTGTCTTTCAAGTTGACCTGTCACTGATGGACAAAAAGGCTTGTAGCAGGAAAGTCTAAGGCGATGTTGTAGTAGTCCACAGAATACATAATAGAAATCTGCATTAGGGAGGCTGGATAGACGCATGATGAGTGTTTATACACCTGTCATTTGGATAAAGAGATAAGAGGAAATCAAAGTTGGTTACAAAATTTTGTGCCCAGGAGCAATTGTTTTTCCAATAATGGAACTATCCCTTAGGCAAAGGGCTTGAAATGAGTGTCAGAGAAGATCATGAACTTGGTTTTGAAGATGTTGAGTAACCTCTAAAACTAAAACTTATATGACAAAGGCTAGAAATGGTAACGACTACCTTATTTAACATTTATTTGTACCATAAACTCTGCCAAGTCCTTTTTATATATTAATTTATTAATTACTAAAAGTCAAATGAATAGAGTATTAGCTGTGCTTTAGAGAACAGAAAACTGAGAATCAGTGAACTTAACTAACTCTCCCAAGCCCATAACAGGTAGACATACACCAAATCTTTTAGTCTGGTCTGTGACTCACCTGTTACACACTATCTCCTCTGTGCAATGGGACAGCATAAAATAGAATAACTATTGGACACTGACTCAGGTTGAATTCTTAATTCTCCTGTATAAAGCTATACCAACATTTTGATTTTATTTTAAAACTATAGGCCCGGTGCATGAAATTTGTGCATGGGGGTTTGTGTCCCTCAGCCCAGCCTGCACCCTCTCCAATCTGGGACCCCAGTACTGCTGGGTCCCAACTGCTTGCCTGCCTGTTTTCCTGATTGGCCCTAACTGCTTCTGCCTGCCAGCCTGATCACCCCCTAATCACTCCCCTGCCAGCCTGATTGATGCCTAACTGCTCCCCTACCAGCCTGTTTGCCCCTAACTGCCCTTCCCTGCAGGCCTGGTCACCCCTAACTGCCCTCCCCTGCGGGCCTGGTTACCCCTAACTGCCCTCCTCTGCAGGCTTGGTCCCCCCCACATGCTCTCCCCTGCAAGCCTGGATCCCCCCCAACTGCCCTTCCCTACAGGCCCAGTCACCCCCAACTTCCCTCCTCTGCCAGCCTGATCACCCCTAACTGCCCTCCCCTGCAGGCTTGATCACCCCAACTGCCCTCCCTTGCAGGCCTGCTCCCTCCCAACTGCCCTCCCCTGCTGGCCTGATCGCCCACAACTGCCCTCCCTTGTAGACCTGGCCCCTCCCAACTGCCCTCTTCTGCTGGCCATCTTATGGTGGCCACCTTGTGTCCACATGGTGCAGTCATCTTTGACCACATGGGGGCAGCCATCTTGTGTGTTGGATTGACGGTCAATTTGCATATTATTCTTTTATTAGATAGGATTATATAGGATAGAGGCCTGGTGCACGAGTGGGGGCCAGCTGGTTTGCCCTGAGGGTGTCCCAGATCAGGGTGGGGGTTCCCTTGGGGCATGGGGCAGCCTGGGTGAGAGGCCTGTGGTGGTTTGCAGGCTGGCCATGCCCCCAGCGACCCAAGCAGAGGCCTTGGAATCTGGGGTTTATTTATCTTCTATAATTGAAACTTTGTAGCCTTGAGCGGAGCCAAGCCTCCTGCTCGCTTGGTAGCTGCAGCCATTTTTGTTGGGATTTATTTATCTTCTATAATTGAAACTTTATAGCCTTAAGAGGAGGCCGAGGCAGGCCAGGGCTGTGGAAACTTGGCTTCCTCCATTGCCTGGGAAACCCAAGCCTCCTGCTCTCTCCATGGCCACAGCCATCTTGGTTGGGTTAATTTGAATACTCACTCTTGATTGGCTGGTGGGCATGACTTGTGGGTGTAGTGGAGGTATAGTCAATTTGCATATTACTCTTTTATTAGATAGGATAGTGGAACATACTTTTATATTATTTTCTGTAGAACATGTTCAGACACTTATAGGCTCTTGCAAGCAACTTAGAAACCATCTTCAGTTCTTCTATGGCATGGATTTAGAATTAGGTGTGAACTGTGGCTTGCATACTTAAGTCAGACTTCTTTCTGTTACAAAGAAATTTTGATGAAGCCCTTATTTATCATGTTATGCTCCGTGGTGTAATGAATGCATGTTTACTGAAGTCTTGGCATGTGCCTAATCATGGAGTTTGAGATACGCTCTGTAGTGGATCCATCTGAAGCAAAAAGACACTTCTTTTTTTTTAACAAATGTTCCCTGATATTATGCAACATAAATTTTTTTCACAACCAGATAATTTTGTTCTTTCTCAATTGCTATTAGTCTCTGGAAGTTTAATTTTTCATATATATATAAGTTATCTTACCATTGCAGACGTCTTTGAGGGAGAGGCTTATGGCAAATCCTGAGAGGAATTCTACATCAAGGCTTCTGTTAGGAGCACTGTCACTCAAAGTGGTCTTTCAACAATATTTAATGTTTTCAACGTTGTGTACATCAGAAGGGTGGTCTCTGATTCAGGCATTGTGGATACATGCTAAAAGAAGCTATTGTCAGACAAGTTCTCCAGAGGTCAGGAAAGATAAAGGGCAACTTTCCATTTACCTTTCTTAACATTTATACCTTTTGGTTGCTGTCTGTCTAAAGTCTTTAGTTATTGCCTTTTTTTAGGTAGTGCAGGAGGATAGTATTTGCAAAACAAGCTGTGAAGGCTTGAAAAATTAATCTACCTAAAGACTGGACCAAAAGCCTTTTGCTAGAGAACAGCTTCTTACTTTAAATACCAATTACCAAATCCTCAGAGCAGAAGAGAAGTAAACAGTAGAGCAGGCCAGTTAGGCAGTTTTATAAGTAAACCCACCTCCCCTTTCTTGAGCCTCTGAAGGTTTTCTCATATATATTTTTGTCATTTTTTGGCAAAACAATCTCACCATCAGACCAAGACCTAGAAAGGTCCAATCTATATTTGCATCTGGATGCTTTATTATTTAATTTTATTTTTTTCTGTAAGAGGTAGATTTTTATTTTATTTTAATTTTGATGATTACTGAGTTGGGTTAAAATTCCAGCCCTGAGTTTCTCTAGCTCTGTGGTTTTTATTTTTATTTTTATTTTTTAAAAATATATTTTATTTATTTTTTACAGAGAAGAAGGAAGAGAGATAGAGAGTTAGAAACATCAATGAGAGAGAAACATCGATCAACTGCCTCCTGCACACCCTCTACTGGGGATGTGCCCACAACCAAGGTACATGCCCTTGACCAGAATCGAACCTGGGACCCTTCACTCCACAGGCCGACACTCTATCTGCTGAGCCAAGCCGGTTAGGGCTGGTTTTTATTTTTTAAAATTATTTTTATTTTTTAAATATATTTTTATTGATTTCAGAGAGGAGTGAAGGGGAAGAGAGATAGAAACATTAATGATGAGAGAGAATCATTAGGTGGCTACCTTCTGCATGCCCCGGGACTGAGCCCACAATCCAGGCATGTGCCCTCAAGGGGAAATGAACTGTGACCTCCTGGTTCATAGGTCTATGCTCAACCACTGAGCATAGCTCTGGGTTTTTAGTTTCAGTTAACTCACCTGTAAATTACAGGTAATATATTTATTACAAATAGAGTTACTATGAGAAGTAAATGAGTTACTGCACATAAAAGGCTCCACTCAATTTTTTTTTGCTTCTAGTAAATAAATGGCCAATAAATATCAGCCCTTCTTGTGTTGTTGGTGATTCCTTATAGAAAGTGTGTACTGTTTGAATTCCCTCTTCTCTTTAATACCTTCTTTTCCTTTAGAAGTTGCAATGTATCTAATCCAGTTTTTTAGCACTGGGAGCTTATTTATTTTATCTTTATTGTTGAAAGTATTACACATGTCTCCATTTTCCTCCCATTACCCCCTCCACCCGCCTCTTGCCCCCTCCCCAGGCCTTCACCGCACTATTGTCTGTGCCCATGGGTTATGGCATATAAATTCTTTGGTTAATCTCTTCCCACCCCAGCCCTTCCCTCTGAAATACCTGTCTGTTGCATGCTTCAATGTCTCTGGTTCTATTTTGTTTATTAGTTTCCACATATAAGTGAGATCATGTGTTAATTGCCTTTCTCTGTCTGGCTTATTTCACTTAGCATAATACTCTCCAGGTCCTTCCATGCTGTCTCAAAGGGTAAGAGATCCTTCTTTTTTACAGTTGCATAATATTCTATCATTTATATATACCACAGTGTTTTTGGGCACTTGGGCTGTTTCCAGATCTTAGCCTTGTACATAAATTGTGCTGCTATGAACATAAGGGTGCATATATTCTTCCTGATTGGTGTTTCAGGTTTCTTAGGATGTATTCCTAGAAATGGGCTCACTGGGTCAAATGGCAGTTCCATTTTCAATTTTTTGAGGAAACTTCACACTGTTTTCCATAGGGGTTGTATCTGCATTCCCACCAACAGTGTACTAGGGTTCCTTTTTTCCAACATCCTCGCCAGCATTTGTTGTTTGTTGATTTATTGATGATAGCTATTCTGACAGGTGTGAGGTGGTATCTCATTGTTTTAATTTGCATCTCTCTGATGATTAGTGACATTGAGCATTTTTCATAGGATTATAAGTAGTTATGTTTCCTGCAAAATAAAACAAATCACAAATTTTTAATCTGTATTCTTTTAAAAGGATATTTGGCATTTGCTTGATTTCCTTCTTGTGATACTGAACTGCAAAACAGGACACGTCCCAGGTACCTGCCTGGTCCCAAATCAGAAGTATTGAAAATATATCTTCAGTCAGATTGTAAGACTGGAGTCACATGGAGACAAATTAAGAGGCATGGGCAAAGGCTTGTACTGATATTCTGGGCCTCTTTTTTATTATTGATGTATAATTGACTTAAAATATTCCGTTAGTTTCAGGTGTATATTATAGGGATTAAATATTTATGTATATCGCAAAATGATTCTCATGTTAAGTCTAGTTACTATCTGTCACAGTACTAAGTATTACAATATTATGAACTACTAGAGGTCTGGTGCACGAATTTGTGCACCAGTGGGGTCCCTCGGCCTGGCCTGTGGGATCGGGCCACAACCAGCTCTCTGACATCCCCCGAGGGGTCCCGGATTGCAAGAGGGTGCAGGCCAAGCCTAGGGACGCCACCAGTGCACAATCGGAGCTGGAGAGAGATGTGGGAGTATGGCTAGCTGGGGAGGGACCACAGGAGGGCTCCAGGGCATGTCCAGCCTATCTCACTCAGTCCCAATTGGCCAGACCCCAGCAGCAAGCTAACCTATCAGTTGGAGCATCTGCCCCCTGGTGGTCAGTGCACCTGGTGGTCATAGCAAGCAGTTGAGCAGCCTTAGCATATCATTAGCATATTATGGTTTGATTGGTTCAATAGATGACCAGACGACCGGACACTTAGCATTTTAGGCTTTTATTAGGATATAGGATATATATATATATATATATATATATATATATATATGTATATATATCCTTAGGATATAGGATATTTCCTAAGCTGTACATTATATACACATGGCATTTGTTTTATAACTAGAAGTTATAACATAGTTACCTCTTAACCCCTTTCACCTATTTTTCCTGCCCCTCTATACTTCCCCTCTCTGATAACCACTAGTTGGTTTCATGTATATATTCTTTTACCTACTTGGTTTTTTCTATTTATAAATGTTTTATTCTTTTTGATGCAATTGTAAGTGGGATTATTTTCTTAATTTCTCTTTCTGATAACTTAGTATTAGTGTATAGATACACAACCAATTTCTGTATATTATTTTTGTATCCTGTGACTTTACTGAATTCATTTATTAGTTTAGTAGTTTTTGGTGGATTCTTTAGGTTTTTAAAAAATATATAAGATTATGTCATTTACAATTGTGGTATATATATACTCTGGAAACTCTAAGACATTGATGAAATAAGTTGAAGACAACACAAATTAATGGAAAGATATATTATGCTCATGGATTGAAAGAATTAATGTTGTTAAAATGTCCATATTACCCAAAGCAATCTACAGATTCAACGCAATCCCATTAAAATACAAATGACAGAACTAGAACAAAGAATCCTAAAATTTGTATGGAATCACAAAGACCCTGAATAGCCAAAGCAATCTCGAGGAAAGAAAGAATAACACTGGAGGTATCACATGTGTAGTATAAATCTCAAAGCTATAATAATCAAAACAGTATGGTACTGTGACAAAAACAGTCACATCCTATATAATAAAAGGCTAATATGCAAATAGACCGAACAGCAGAATGACAGGTTGCTGTGATGCACACTGACCACCAAGGGGAAGATGCTCAACGTAGGAGCTGCCCCCAGTGGCCAGTGCACTCCCACAGGGGGAGCGCCACTCAGCAGGAAGCTAGGCTCATGGCTGGTGAGCCAGCAGTCAGACATCCCCCGAGGGCTCCCGGACTGGGAGAGAGTTCAGGCTGGACTGAGGGACCTCCCCAAGTGCATGAATTTTGTGCACCGGGCCTCTAATAAATCAATAAAATAGAGTAGAGAGTTCAGAAATAAACATGCATATATATGGTCAATTACTCTATGACAAAGTAGACAAGAATGGTGAAAGGAAAGTGTCTTTAGTAAATGACAGTAGGAAAACTGGACAGGGACATGAAAAATAATGAATCATAACCACTATAGAACATATTTTTAAAAAAATATATTTTATTGATTTTTTACAGAGAGAAAGAGAGAGGGATAGAGAGTTAGAAACATCGATGAGAGAGAAACATCGATCAGCTGCCTCCTGCACACCCCCTACTTACTGGGGATGTGCCCGCAACCAAGGTACATGCTCTTGACCGGAATCGAACCTGGGACCCTTGAGTCCGCAGGCTGACGCTCTATCCACTGTGCCAAACCGGTTTCGGCAGAACATATTTTTAAAAATATATTTTATTAATTTTTTACAGAGAGGAAGGGAGAGGGATAGAGAGTTAGAAACATCGATGAGAGAGTAACATCTACCAGCTGCCTCCTGCACACTCCCCACTGGGAATGGGCCCACAACCAAGGTACATGCCCTTGACCGGAATCGAACCTGGGACCCTTCAGTCTGCAGGCCGACGCTCTATCCACTGAGCCACACCGGTTAGGGTTATAGAACATATTAAAAAATAAATTTGAAGTATATTAAAGGATTGAATGTAAGACCTGTTACCATAAAACTGCTAGAAGAAAAGTGAGGCAGTAAGCTCTTTGACATCAGTCTTAGCAATATTTTTGAACCAGTCTTCTCAGGCAAGGGCTACAAAAAACAAACAAACACACAAAAAATGAGATTACATCAAACTGGAAAGCTTTTTCACAGCAAAGGAAGCCATCATCAAAATAACAAAAGCAATCTTATGAATGGGAGAAGATATTTGCAAATCATACATTTGATAAGAGTTTGATATACAAAATATATAACAATATAAAACAACTTATGCAACTTAATATAAACTAACAACAACAGTAAACAACCTGATTGAAACTGGGCCTATGTTGCAATCTGCCTTTTAAATCTTGTACTGATCATAGCCAAAATATGAAGGGCAGTGCAGTGTATATTTATTCCCCCCTCTTCCCATTTTATAGCAGCACCCCCTTTTCCTTTTCAGGCATCACCTTTCCTCTATGCAGTTTTGTTGGGATTGCTGATCAATGCCTTGTGACCTCTCTTACCAAAGTGTCCCAAATTAGGCCAATCAGATACATTTCATTGGAATTTGAGTGCATATTTAGTTTCTCTGATTCTTGTTCTTTTCTGAATCTGGCTCACTAGTATTATCTTTGAATTTGTGTACTACATGACAACCTTTTGGTACATTTCTTGTCTTCTGTGGTTATTTAATGTTGATTTCTGTTTATTATAACAAATAAAATTCTAACTAATACTGGATGCTAAACAGTTGGTTTTGGCTAAGGGTCAGTGGAAAAAAGCTATGCCATTGTTATATTCTACATGAGAAAACCTAAATATGTCTTTAAAAATTTTAAGTGAATAGTTTTACTTCCATTATGATAGAATATCTCATTCAGTTCTTCACAAATATTTTCCATTTTTCAAAGACTCTTTTGCTTATATCAGGGCATTATTCAATCAAACAAAGCATATTTTTGTTGAAGGAACACATTTATTCCTAACGCTTTGAGTTTACAGTTGCCAAAAAGGAAATTAAGCCGACTCACTCATACAAATAGATTGGGCTGTATGCTCTCATCTTTCATCATTGTGTTGAAGGTAGAGCTGTGCTTCTATTTTAAGAATCAAGAAAAAATTTTCAGAAGAGATACATTTTTATTGAAGAATTTCTACAGAATCATAAGCCTTAGAGACACACAATAATTATAATTTGGACCCAGAGATTGAAGCCACTTCAATAATTATACTCATTATATATTCTTGTCTTTCTTCCTCAGCCTATTGAGGAGCAACAATTGCTTAATGTCCTGGTAGACATAACCAACATAAACCTGGTATGATGTCATTCTTGCAAATCACCAGATGAAGGCTCCAGTTGCTTGCCATCTCTCATCTAATCTTGAAAAATAAATCTTTCCCAAGATGCAATGACACATGTTTAGGTTGTGCAAAAAGCAAACAAATAACAAACAAAAAGTGTTATGATAATCTATCTGCAAATTATTTGCTAGTAGGCAAACATTTATTAATTCTTTGGTTTGTCCTAACAAAGTTTCTTTTATTAATAACTGACTGTGAAGATCCATGGCAGGAACTACACAGGGATTATAAGATGGTTTATGTTCTCCTCAAGGAAATATCTATGCAAATATAAAAGAACTAGATATGGATAAAGGATATGGTAGGCTCAGTTTTCATTATTGGTTAAGTTTGGCTCTCAAAATAAAAAAATTTGTTGTTTTGTAACTTACAAAGTAGTGTAACTTTCCCACCGAAAACTAGAGGGATATCTGTTGAATATGGTTATAAGGTTTTTTCACTAAAGTGTGGAAAGCTTTTCTTGTTTGTTTTTAAAATATAATTTTATTGATTTCATAGAGGACGGCAGAGGGAGAGAGAGAAACATCAATGATGAGAGAGAATCATTGATTGGCTGCCTCTTGCATGTCCCACACTAGGGATCGAGCCCACAAACTGGGTATATGCCTGACCAAAATCAAACTTTGACCTCCTGGTTCATAGGTTGAAGCTCAACCACTGAGCAGCACTGGCTGGGCTCAGTATAGTTTTAAGCATATTTTTTCCAATCATTTATTTGGACAGTAACATTTTGAACTTAAAATAGAACTTTACACTTATTTGCTACCTCATTTTTTCCCCTTACAGTGATCTTGTGAGAAAAGGAGGAAATATATTATTAGTTCCATTTTTATTGATAAAAATGGTGTCTTGCAAGGAAACTTGCCTAAATGTAAATAGCAAGCTAGTGGTCCAGTTAAATACCAGAACTTGGGCATTTTTAATTTGGTGAGACAATGTCTAACACTGATTAATGACTTAGAAATAATACATTTACATGGTGACTTCTACTGAAAACACATAGTTGAGAAAATAAATAGAACTAGTATTTAATTTATTTCCCTCTTTTTACTTCATCCCTATCAAAGATTCCTTCATGTATTTGTGTAGCTCCTTAGTTATCAGTAGCATTGTTCTGCAGCCAGCTATATACATCAGTAATGTAACAAAAAAGATCTGCATTTGTTCTTGCTTCTTCACATAATGATAGAGGCATTTCACTTCAGATCCACATGGTTCTTTCCAAATCTCCGGCTATAACATGCACTTGTCTTACTAAACTGAACATTTGCTCAGTTTGAATCTCAATTTCACTTGTTTATATCCAGTGTTTAAATGAGAATTCTCTGGTGACCAAGCTGGGAATTACTGCACATCTTAGCTTTTACTTAAAAGGCACAATTAGAAAACGAGAAAACAGAGTTTCCAGAAGCATATCCTTTTTTTTCCAGAAGATTCTCTAAATACTTTGCTTAGTTGTCTCTTCTGCAGATATTTCTGTAGTGAATGGCACCTTCCTCTGAGGTGGAATTGAGCCTCTGATTATGAGTCTCAAAGCAACAATGCAGGCTCTTTAAGGACCTGAAATAGCTGAGAAATGCTTACCTGAAAATACACTTTTTTTCTTTATACTGTCATGTGTAACCCTGATGTGATGGTTTATTACCTATCCTCAAATAGAGATTGGTGTGGGCAGGTGCTGCTGACAAATTTGTCATTTCCAGCCCAGAGCTACAAAATTCCTTGTCCAAGGGCATGGAATCCACTAACTCAGTATTAACGTTCAAAAAATGCCAAAGACAGTTCTGTTCTCTCAAGCGTTCCACTTGGTCTAATTGAGCTTCGCTAACCTTTTCTCTGTGACAGAACAACTTTGAATGTGTGTCAGGAGGGAGCTCTATAAATATTTATTGAATAAAACAGCTTGTTTGGATATGAAATGAGTTTAGAGATAGGAATTAACGCCAGTAAAACTCTCTAACTTTCTGGTGTGGAAAATGTGTGCTGAGAGAATGCCCAACATCACATTTTAAATAATAGCCACTTTTGTTTTTAGTATTCAACTTAATGTAGTGTTATATTAAAAAAATAGAACTTCCAAAAAAATTTAGGGGGATGGAAATCTTTAATTTATTCATCATTCATTCATTTGTCTGTTCATTTATTCATTCCTCAAAGTTTTTTAAGAGTTAAGGTCTCCTATAAAAATACATATGATGTATTTTTAATTTTTTAAAAACAGATTTTTATTGATTTTAGAGAGGAAGGGAGAGAGAGATAGATACATCAGTGATGAGAGAGAATCATTGATCAGCTGCCTTCTGCATGCCACCCACTGGGGTTTGAGCCTGTAACCCTGGGCCTGTGCTCCGACTGGGGAATCAAACCATGACCTCCAGGTTCACAGGTTGATGCTCAACCACTGAGCTACACCAGTCAGGCCATATGATGTATATTTAATTAGATTAAAGATATCCACTAAAAGGAAGAAAAATATAATAAATCCTGAGGATGATTATAACTGAGTTTTAATAATCAGCACAAAGAGGGAATGCTGACCAATTACATGTTTCATTTTCATCTAATTAATTTGTTTTCATATAACAAAAGCAAATAATTTATTAAAAGCAACACAACAGTTTTCTGGATGCGAGACCCCAGAGAAGATTTCCCTCTAGATATTGTAAGACATAAGAAAAAACAGTTGTTGAGGAAGTCAGAAAAATGAAATTGGAAGTTGAAAATATATTCATCCCTTTTATCATTAGCAAACCATGTGATTATGCTATTACCTATAGTAACAGATAGTCATATCATGACTGAGCTAGTAACCCTAGGAAAAATGGGAAAATAGAGAATTAGTGTTAGCTGCCTAGAATTGGCTCTGAAAATGTCACCTCTCCACAGAGGACTTTCCTCTTTCCACTCTCTATGACTTAGCTTTTCATTCTGCTCTCTATCACTTTATATTACTCACCATTATCCTAAATTACAATGTTCTGTTTACTCAATGAGGATGTCTCACTAGAATAAAATCTAAAAAGAGAGTCCCATCCTCACTGGTGTGGCTCAGTTGGTTGGAGCAACCTCCAGTACATAGAAATATCCACATGAAAACTATATGATGCTATTAACCAATGTTACCCAAATAAATTTAATAAAAAAGAGAACCATCTTGTGACATGAAAATCTAGTTTAGAAAAAAATAATTATTCACCTTTATTAGGTAAAAAGATTTTATAAAGTAGGTATATCATCCTATCACTAAGTCAAGTATAGAAAATGTTAACAAGAAATAGCATATGGCTACAGATATAAAAAAGCACACTTTGAATACTAGTAAAGTCAGGTTTGTACATACATCAAGAAACCCTACCAACCATTCCCACAGTTACACAGGTTAAATCTTAGGAATCATCTTTGGTTTTCCACTTTCCCTCACACCCTTACAAACCACCCATCACCAAATCCTGGGGCTCTATTTTCAAAATACATCTTTAATAGAGGTGATCATTAATGTTCAGCAAATGTCCCCAATCTTCTTCACATTTCCCAGTCCCTATGCAGTTAGGTTGAAACCACAGAATTAATTCAAGTCCAATGAGTTAGAATAACAATAGTGAGCATCACTTCCAGTCCAAGATAATTAAGAGCTGATGTCCCTCCAAAGGTTGTGGGTTTGATCCAGGGTTGGGATGATATGGGAGGCAACAAATCAATGTTTCTCCTTCACATCGATGTTTCTCTCTCTTCCTTTCCCTCTGTCTAAAATTAATAAGCATGTCCTCAGTTGAGGATTAAAAATAAAGGAGAGAGTCCCATGTATACCACTTCATCAGAATCTTTAAGAGTGACTGCCACATAGCAACAACAAAAAAATGTTAGACAAATGAAGATGTCTTAATACACATTGGCATCTGTCTTTGTTTCTCTTTCTGTCTCTCATTCCCCTTCTCCTTCTTGTTCTCTCTACACACTGTCTCTTCTTTTTTCTCCATGCCTTTCCTTTATATTTTTCTCTTAAAGACTGGTTCCAAGTTCACATAGCAGCCCCACAGCTTCCAAAGTAATGTGTTCTCTCACTAAATTGTAATTCCATCACCATATACTGTATTTGGCCCCCTATAGTCTGTATTTAGGGTTAAGAACCACCAGTATCAACCCTCGTAGATAATTGTAGCAACAAACACACAGAAAGACAACGAAACTGGGCTTTACTTCAGTTGAGAGGAGAATTTACGTGGTGATTTTGGGGAGAGGAGTGACATGAGTTGGTGGTTTAATATTAATTGCTTAGGCTGCTCTATTGGAAAAACATTGCATGGTATTTAAAGAAGCAAGATTAGCTAATGTCAGCACCAGTGTGAGGAGATAAAAGAAGGGAAAGGACTGGCATGTGCGTCCTGGGGAAGTTAGAGAAATGACAAACAAGAGGAAGAAATTATGGCCAGTGAAATAGATGAAAAAACCGGAAGACTATAGTGTTTTATAATCTGTGAATAATGTGTTTTAAGGACTATGAGCAATAAAGTGTATGTCATGACAGGATGGATTCTCTGAGAAGAGGACTCCGAGACCAATTTCCCATCTGCAGAGTTTATTAAGGAATGCTGGTGGGAGAAAACCTGTAGGAGAAAAAGGGAGGAAGCAACACGGGGCAGAGAAAGATGGAGCTGCAGCGCAGATCTGATGACACCTTTGATTGATCTCACAGAGTTAAAATGGCCCATCAAAAATCTCCTCTGTTGGGCTGAAATGGCTAAGCTTTGAAAAAACACAAAAATATTTACATCAATGTAGTTTATAATAGTGAAAAACTAAAAAGAAACGAAATATCCCATTGTTAGAGAATAGTTGAATAAGCTTATATTCATTTCATAGAAAATAGGCAACTATTAAAAATAACGTGAAAATTATTCATATTGGCAGGTAGTAATATTAGGATACTTGGTGTTTACTATGTGTCAGGAGTTTGTGTGAACACATCACATATGTAAGTGTGAATCCTCATAACAGTCTTGTGAAGAAGACACTGATATTGTTCCTATTATGCAGATGAGGAAACCTAGGCACAGAAAATTTATGGTATCTTAATCGAGGTCATAAAGAAAGTAAATGGCAAAAGTGAGATTTGAACCCCACATTGAAGCTTCAGAACCCATACTCTTTAAAAAAAATGTATTTTTATTGATTTCAGAGAGGAAGGAAGAGGGAGAGAGAGATAGAAACATCAATGATTAGAGAGAATCATTGATTGGCTGCCTCCTTCACGCGCCCTACTGGGGATTGATCCCGCAACCTGGGCATGTGCCCTTGACCGAAATCGAATCTGGGACCCTTCAGTCTGCAGACTGACGCTCTATCCACTGAGCCAAACCGGCTAGGGCTAGAACCCATACTCTTAACTGACATGAGATGCTGCCTTCTATCTAGAGTACCGTGACTACGTTTGGTGAGGTAAAATTTTATTTTGTCTTCTTGAGAAAAGCTTTGGTTTCTGTGACTTGAAGGAATTAATGGGTTCATTTACATAAGGAGCAAGGAGCTTCTGGGGAAGGAAAGGACTGAGACCTGACTCCTTTCTCCTAAGCCAGTTGTACTGAGGTGGCTCTGAGTGAGGCTGGGATCAGGCCAGAGCAATATGACTCCAGAGATAAGCTTTCAATAAAAGCAGAAAGGCATGGAATGATCAGGTGAGCTCTCCACTGCTCTAAAGTTACAGGTCAAAAGGGGGTGATGTGATTCTATGGGTGATAGAGGAATGGGTAACAGGGATATGCCCTATGCTAGCCATGCTATGTCCTAGCAAAGTAGATTTTGTGACTGAATCCAAATAGTTATAATCTTGGGAACCAGGGCTAATAATAGTGTGAAACATCCTTAGCTCCCATAACACTATGGAAAGGTTTTCCTCTCTCTACCTGTGCCTGGGGGAGGTGATAACTATTTCTCCTCCTCCTCTTTCACTTCATTCTCTTCCTTCAAAAAAAGGAAACAAACAATAACAAAAAAGCTCAGGCCCAAGCATAAAGCATTGGAAACATACAGGATGGTGATGTATTCCAGCATCCACAGTAGCAACTCTGCCTTTTTGCAAGGTTTGACTCAACTCCAGCATATGTTTTGGGAACATTTTGGACCAGACTAATTAGCTCTGGTAGCTATTATGGAGTCTTGCATTTCAAGGGAACACATATATATGTCCAGCTAAAGTAAGGAAATTAGAGCAAACAGGATCTGTCCTTTAATTGAGAGAATTATGGGTGAAGTGTGTGTGTGTGTGTATGTGTGTGTGTGTGCATGTATGAAGAACATGGCATGATTCAAACTTCAATATTGTGCTTTGGGACCAAACTATAAAGATAAACAGTATGGTTACAATAGATGATTGATGCTTTGCAAAACAAAAGAAATTATATGAGAAAGAAAAAAAATGTTAATGTTGATTGTATTATCATAGTGGTTATTGGGATATTAAAATATTTATATCTAAGCTTTTCTTTAAAGAGTAAGTAGGCATTGCTTTAAAAAAAAAAAAAAAGTAACCTTATTTATCATTTTATCTATAACTATAGAGGCCCGGTGCAAGAAATTTGTGCACAGGGGGTGTGTGTGTCCCTCAGCCCAGCCTGCACCCTCTCCAATCTGGGACCCCTCGAGGGATGTCCGACTGCCCATTTAGGATTGGGCCTAAACAGGCAGCCGGACATCCCTCTCACAATCCAGGACTGCTGGCTCCCAACTGCTCCCCTGCCTGCCTTCCTAATTGCCCCTAACTGCTTCTGCCTGCCAGCCTGATTACCCCTAACCATTCCCCTGCCAGTCTGATTGATGCCTAACTTCTTTCCTGCCAGCCTGTTTACCCCTAACTGCCCTCCCCTGCATACCTGGTCACCCCCTACTGCTCTCTCCTGCAGGCCTGGATTGCCCCCAACTGCTCTTCCCTGCAGTCCCGGTCGCTCCCAACTTCCCTCCTCTGCCAGCCTGGTAACCCCTAACTGCCCTCCCCTGCAGGCTTGATCGCCCCCAATTGCCCTCCCTTGCAGGCCTGGTCCCTCCCAACTGCCCTCCCCTGCTGGCCTGATCACCTACAACTGCCATCCCTTGCAGGCCTGGTCCCTCCTAACTGCCCTCCCTGCTGGCCATCTTGTGGTGGCCATCTTGTGTCCACATGGGGGCAGTCATCTTTGACCACATGGGGGCAGCCATCTTGTGTGTTGGAGTGATGGTAAATTTGCATATTACTCTTTTATTAGGTAGGATAGAGGCCTGGTGCACGGGTTGGGGCCAGCTGGTTTGCCCTGAAGGGTGTCCTGGATCAGGGTGGGGGTTCCCTTGGGGTGTGGGGCAGCCTGGGCGAGGGGCCTGTGGTGGTTTGCAGGCTGGCCACGCCCCCTGGCGACCTAATCAGAGGCCCTGGGATCTGGGATTTATTTATCTTCTATAATTGAAACTTTGTAGCCTTGAGCGGAGACCAAGGCAAGCCAGGGCTGTGCAAGCTTGGCTTCCTCCATCGCCGGGGGCAACTCAAGCCTTCTGCTCTCTCCAGCTCCGTGGCTGCCACCATTTTTGTTGGGATTTATTTATCTTCTGTAATTGAAACTTTGTAGCCTGAGTGGAGGCCTGGGCTGGCCAGGGTGTGCAGAAAGCTTGGCTTCCTCCATTGCCGGGAAAACCCAAGCCTCCTGCTCACTCCTTGGCTGAAGCCATCTTGGTTGGGTTAATTTGCATACTCGCTCCTGATTGGATGGTGGGCGTGGCTTGTGGGTGTAGCTGAGTGATGATTAATTTGCATATTACTCTTTTATTAGATAGGATTGTTGGGGAAAGACACGCTGTCTTATGTTTTCTTCAAACCATTTCTTAAACATATTGTTTCAATCCATCATTTAAATGTATTTATTCATCAATTCACTAGATCTTTTGAAGAAGAATCATTTTCAGAAAAAAAATTATTTACTGTCTGCATGGAGTGAACAGGACTTTGGCATTTGATCTGTAAGGTGTACTGCCTTCTAAATAGGACCTTGGGGAAACTCTAAGGGTGTGCATTTATGATGTATGTACTCAGTGAAATCTTTCAGAAGTCAGCCTTTTGCTTCATCTCAACATGCCCACATCAACCACACATTAAAATTTAGTGGTTCAGGGAAGTGCTAACCAAGTTCATCCCCATAACCTCTTACAGGGAGCAAGGATAATTCTATAAAGTTGTTCCCTGAATTCCTTTTTTTCTGTACTTTTGGCATGTGAAAATCAAATTAAGGGAAACAAAGTAAATTGCCAAATCCTCATATGTTAATTTTGTTTTCATTCTTCTAAAGCTAAAATGATTTAGATTTTGCTTTAATGGTTGCTTGGGGTTGTTTCACTATAGAAAATCACCAAGATGAGTATATTCATTCAGACAACAGTCTGTGACTTCTATCAGCATACTGGTTACTTTTCTGAGAGGTAACTTGCAGGTGTCAGGAAAATGCCTTGCGAAAACTAATTCTGATTTCATGGCCTTGGGAAAGGATAATAGGGTGTGGGATACATGCTAAATCTCAATAAACAAACTGGGGTGTATGTTACCTTTGGGAAGTTTAAATACTTAATAATAGACCTCGTCTACCCTTTGGAGCCGTGGGAGATGGTTGGATCATTGTAGTGCCCTGCACAACTCCAAGGGGGTGCCATTCACTGTACTCTCTTGTGAATGCCACCTTTTGAGGTTGTGTGATACATCTGGAAAAAATATCAACAGTCACAATGGTATAATGAAAAGAACATTGTTCTTAGGGCTAAAAGCATGTAATTCCTTTCCTGACTTTGCTAATGCTGAGCCATTATCTTGATGGAAATTTTAAAGAATAAAAGCATAATCTGGGTGATCACTTTTATATTAGTAATGGCTGTCTTACTTTAGTACCTGTTTTTCCAATTTGTTTAACATCATGTCAGCAAGATGGAGACAGTTGAAATGACAGCAGTTTGCATTTTAAAAATAATAGGTACACTATTTAAAGTGTACACTTTGTTAGTTTTTAGTATATTGACACTATTGTACAATCATCAAAACAATTTTAGAACATTTTCATCACCCCCAAAAGAACATTTTCATCACATACCCATTGGCAGTCAATCCCCATTTCTCTCCAGCTTCTCTACACCCACATCCCAGTTATGGGAAACCACTAACCTACTTTTTGTTTCCATAGATTTGTTTATTCTGGACTTTTCGTACAAATGGAATCATACCTCAGGTAGTCTTTTGTGACTGACTTCTTCCATTTAGCATAATATTTCCAAGGTTTATTAATGTTGTAGCATATATCAATACATCTATCTTTTTTACTGATGAATGATACTCCATTGTATGTATAGGCCACAATTTTTTGATCAGAACATTAGATAATGGACATTTTGGTTATTCCCACTCTTTGGCTATTATGAATAATGCTGGTAGTACATTTGTGTCCAAGTTTTTTGTGTGAACATATGTTTTTATTTCTTTTTGGTATATATTGAGGAGTAGAATTGCTGGGTCGAATGGTAACTCTGTAACATTTGGGACAGAATTCAGTTGTTTTCCAATGTAGCTGCACCATTTTACAGTCCCATAAGCAGTGTATGATGGCCCGAATTTCTCCACATCTTCAAGAACATTTATTATCTGTGTTTTTGGTTATAGTATTCTAGTGCGTATAAAGTGGCTGGTTGGGTTTCTATTTGCATTTCCCTAATGCCTAATTATATGCTCATTGGGCATTTGTATATCTTCTTTGGAGAAATGATGGTATCAGAGTCAGTATTCTAGTTTGGATACTGTACTATAATTTTACACATTGCTAACATTGAGTGAAACTGGATAAGGGTGCACAGGATCTCCCTATATTATTTATAAAAACTGTATGTGAATATAAAATTATTTCAAAATAAAAGACTTAAAAACATACAAAAAAACCTCCAGCATATCCTTTTATATTTATCTACAGAGTGATGTTTAAATAAGCTTATACTCATAATATATCTAGGCAATGGGGTTTATGGTCTGAGTGTTTATGTAATAATCATTTTTAGCTTCCAAGTAGAAAATACAGGTCCAAGAATAATAAAATACAAAAAAAATAAGTTATTTATTTCTCTGAAGATTTATGCAAGCATTTTATTTGAAATTGGCAGTTTAAAAGATATAATTTTGCATTGTTTTGAGCACAAAAATGCTTTAAGTTAGATTCTTTCCTTTTAATCATATTTTGTCTGATCTAAGTATGTCTGCTGAACATAACAATCCCCATGGGAATCTTCTTGTTACCATAGCAACCAGATTGCAGTTTCCAATATCTATGTAATGAAGTGCAGACATGTTTTCAGCACAAAGTGCTAAATTGAAGTTTGCTTCACTAATTAGCTGGCAAAAATAATCAATTCCTCCATGATTAATGATGTCACAATTTATGCAGTAGAGAAATCAGAAAAACTTTCTTAGCTAGTACTTTGTATTTTAGAGGGAGGTGTAAAATAATTAAAATCATTTTTTAATTCTTTTGGGTAACTAGTAAGGTAAGCTTAAGTTTCTGGGATCAACTTATTCCGTAATGTGCTCCTTGCATTGCTCAGTTTTTAAAATTGTTAGCTTTGTTAACATTTTATGTGATTTAGGATCAAAAGAATGACCATTAGAGTTTTTTTTAATAATTACTTTATTGATTAAGGTATCACATATTTGTCATCAACCCCACCCCCCCCCATTCCCATCCCAAACCCCCCGACCATTAGAGTTTGATGTTTGCTTTGGTGGCAGAGGACAGAGATGGATTGTAAATGTTTCTTAATTTTTCTGCCTTCTGAAGTTTATTGGACTTCCAGTAGCCTGTACGTTCTCTTATCTAAATAAACTTCCACCATTAAATATGTTTTTGATGAATGGGACATCTTGGTTAATTGAGTATATTGCTTAATAGGAATTTATAAGGTGAAGTCCCAAGATATATAGACATGGAAACCATTTTTATGAAGCCCTTCCACATATCATATGGACCAACGCCTCTTAATTTAGAGCTTGTGGGAAGAACTACATAACAATTACTAAACTTAGACACCTGGACTTCAGGGACTTATAAGTCACCAAGACTGCTGAAACAATGGGTCATCCATTCCTTAGGATTAGGACCACTGTTGGAGTTGCCCTTTCCACTCTGCTCCCTAGTCCTCCAGAATGGAAACAACTTCTTCTTCTCCTCCTCCTCCTCCTCCCCCTCCTCCTCCTCCTCCCCCTCCTCCTCCTCCTCCTCCTCCCCCTCCTCCTCCTCCTCCTCCTCCTCCTCCTCCTCCTCCTCCTCCTCCTCCTCCTCCTCCTCCTCTCGTCACTCAGGCTCTCTACTCTTTTCCTTTGTCTCCCACTGCGCTTTTATAAACCCTGCTTTATTAAAAAACAAAACCTAGAAGCATGGAACAGACTGCCCAATCTCTGAGGGAAGGAAGGGGAGGGTGGGTGGGTGGGAAGAGATAACCAAAGAACCTGTATGCATATATGCATAACTCATGGACAAAGACAATAAGGTGGTGAAGGCCTGGGGCGATGGATGAGGGCGGGCTAGAAGAGGTCAGTGGGGAAAAGAAGGGAACGTATGTAATACTTTCAGCAATGAAGATTTTTTTAAAAAGCTCAGCATTTAGGATCTTGAAAGGAAATGAAAAGGAAGCATAGGGGTCAATGCTTTGTCTAGTATTCAAGGGGCAATAGTCACCTTTTAGTCAAGGAGGTATAATTAGGCTCGCATCTCCTTTAAGTTTTGTTTCTACTGTGGCATAGGTTAAAAAAAGAACACTGCTCTTTGTATATATCTGAGATATAATTCGTATACACACTTTTGAAACACCTAATAAAACATGTAGCACATAATATTTAAAAATTAAAATCTATTGTTAAAAATAAAAGTGATCAAGCCTGGCCGACCTGGTTCAGTGGTTGAATGTTGACCTATGAATCAGGAGGTCACAGTTTGATTCTTGGTCAGGGCACACGCCCAGGTTGCGGGCTGGATCCTCAGTATGGGGCATGCAGGAGGCAGCCAATCAATGAATCTCTCTCATCATTGATGTTTCTCTCTCTCACTCCCTCTCGCTACCTCTCTGAAATCAATAAAAACATATTAAAAAATAATAGTGATCATGATAAAATGATATGAGATTAGCTATATATAGTGAAATAATATGGGGCAGACCATGCATAGGCAAATTATTGTGGCAGATTGCACATGGTTTAGGAATTCAGAGAAAGAAGAAGTTACTTCAAAATGGATATATTACCTTAATTGTTACAAGGAGGAAGGGCATTTTAATGAGCAGAGGAGAGCTTAGAAGGGATGGCCTAGCAAGTTAGAAGCAGGGAATGAGCAAGGTTTGTATGAAAGACAATGTCAAATGGAGCAATGGTATGGTCAATATGAGATGCTGCATGTAAGGTTGTTTAGGTCATTTCCTTTACTCTGAATAGAAGAGGGCAAGACACAAGGCCACTTTGGCTACAGTATCTTTCATCCAGGACTGTGTAAGCTATACTGGCTGTCTAGATGGGTGACCTCTTCTTTTATTACTTCCTAGGATTCAGGCCTGAACATGTTGTCTTGAATGAAGAGGATCATCTTACCAAATGCAAAAGAACCATGTTTGATCAAAGCATATTCCCCAGAACAGGCTATGACCACACCAGTGACCCTTAACTCAGGATTTCCTGGACATGCAGTGGACTGCTCAGGTACTATTGGGTCTATGAATTACTGCCAGTGTCCTGGATCCCCACTTAAGACCATATATTATACACTGTCAGTAAATATTATAAATGCAGAATATCTATAAAACAAAAATCCAGTAATTCTTTACTGTAGTTCATGAGATCTAAATTATGCAGAATCAAATATGTCCTCATGGTTTAAAAAATCGATATTTTTACAAATACCTTTGAAAGGTATTTTACAAAACACAGTGTGCATGATCTAGAAAAAGGAAACATAGTAGTGAAATTTGTGGAATTACTAATTTATCATATCTATTTCATTCAAACCTTTATTCTGCAAAACTTTATGGAGCCACGACTCTGTGCCAGGCACTTTGCCCACCATTGGGAACTCAAATGTGAATATGGGAGAGGGTCTTGTTATCAATGGACTTCAAATCAACTTTTTCAGACTCCTTACTGTATCTTAAAATCATTCAGCTTTATTCATGCTTATCAAGACTAAGACTGACACTGACTTAGGTGTTTCTCTCTGAAGGGAAGGGGAATGAATTGATTGAAAAATATGTCAATAGTCATTCTTTTCAGACACAGTGTTAAGAAGCATTAATATGCATTGTCTGAGTTTCCACTAGCTGATTTATATAGGCAGAAGCTGGAACTTGTATTTTTTCAATAAAATGACCCCCTCCCAAAGAAATCAAATTGAGCTAAAGGAAGAATTGTCATAAATGTGTGTGTGTGTGTGTTTGCGTGTGTTTGCATGAGCATGGGCATCTCTGTTTATACATTCCTGGGCCTCAGTGCTTTGATGTGTTTACTCTAATGAAAGAGACAGATTCCTTGGCATGGCTCAGTGGTTGAGCATCAGCCTATGAACCAAGAGGTCAGAGTTCGATTCCCAGTCAGAACACATGCCTGGGTTGTGGACTCGATCCCCAGTGGGGGGCATGCAGGAGGCAGCCAATCCATGATTCTCATCATTGGTGTTTCTATCTCTCTTTCCTTCCCCGTTTCCCTCTGAAATCAATAAAAATAAATATATATAGATATTTAAAAAGAGACAGATGTGGGCTCAGAAAGAAAGGCTACAAAAGCCACACAGAAAATTGCTTAGTTGGTCTTCAACTGTACATTGCACCTTGTTTAAAACAGTGCCATGAACCCATAGGAATATGCATTGGAGACCAGCAAATTCTTCAGCTTGAAAAACTCACCCACTTTTCACATATGCTTTGTCTTCTCTTCTTTTATCAAAATTAGTATGACAAGTTCTTAGATGTGAACACTTATAAATAACCTTTATCATTTTAATTAATCTGCCTAATTTCAAGAGCAAGTTTTCAAATTTTCAAAAATTTAATTGCCTATTGTTACAGCTCTAAGCTGGCAAAATACAAGGAGACATTGAAATGTCACTGCTTTATGTGGAAGAGAAAGGTCTCATGATAGATTTCTAGTCTATCCCAGGTCACTCTGCCATCATATTTCCCGAAGACCTCAGTATCAGACAGAATGCTTTCAAATGCAACTGTTTTAAAACTCCACTAATAATGGCTTTCATATTACTTCCCAATGTGAAAAGTCTGGTGGCATGTGGTTCTAAAGTTGGTGGTTCTGAGGCAGTTGTTGGTGATTCTCTGGGCCATTCCTTCATGGTTGGAAATTGGTAGTAGTGCTCTGCCTGAGGTCTTCCTGGGACAGATGTTTCACAGGAAGTAAGGTGGGTATATATAAAAGGGATTTTTCTTTGTGTTTCTTTTCAATGAGAAAAATATTTTTCTAGGGTGCATAACAGATTCTCCTTACTTTCATTGATAAGAAGTGATTTAATGTTTATCCCAAAACCAATTGCCAGTAAGGGAAAAGTAATTTGCATAGACCAATCATAATTCATTCCCCAGAACTGGGAACATGGTAGCCCACACAAAATTGGAATTCTTTTAGCAAGGAAAAAGGAGAAATGGCTGTTGTATGGGCAACTGAGAGCATCTACTGTTTGGTTCTGATCTAAACAAATGTTTTTCTTTAGTTGTCACATCTTTAGTTCTTTATACATAGTTTTAGGATTATCACAGCTTAGCACTATATTCTGTAATGTGGTTAGCTATTTATGGTAGGCTTCTTTGATATATTTCTATTTAGCAAGCACCAGAGCAGTAAATCAAACTTAAGAAAGACAATTTTAGAGTATGTAATTTTGGTTGCATATTTTTAAGGGATAAACATATTAAAAATGTTAAACAAAATTCAACTAATGTATGAATTACAGAATACATAAGGTTCCTTAAATAAGATATTAAAAATACTCTATGATCTGAAGACATATATCATTTAGTAACTCAAATAATTCTGTGAGACTAGAAGGTTTTGAATATTCTCCTTTTATTCTATATCCACATACAAACACCTCATATATCCTCTGCACACTAAAAGTAAACCATGCAAACCACCATATCCTCTTATATATCTAAGGTATATATATATCCTAGTCCATCACATCATCCTAAAAAAGGCTGTATCACCAGATCACTGTTTGTAAGAATGTTTGTATAGTTGTAACTTCTAGGAAATAAAAATTAATATAGTTGCATGTTAAGCAATAAGCACTGTCTGGATTGGTATCCATGTAATATTCTTTGGAGAAATTTCAACCCCTGTCTACTTATTTAGAGAGAAATAAAATCATTATCACACAGATGGAGGAATCTTGGCCTACATGAGAATGGCTCCCCACTCCCTCCCTACCCCTCCCTCCCTCCCACACACCCATTGCCCAAAGACAGACAGCATAGTACAGTTGTTCTGATCAGGCACAGATTTAACTTCAAAATTGTAGTTTGTATGATTAACATTTATGATGTAAACATGTGTGGCTTTCCATGGAGATGTGTTTTAGAACTTGAACTCTGTAGCCACATGGGCCTGGGTTCAAATACTAGCTCTATTAGTTACTAGCTGTGTAACTCTTGGCAGATAACTATTCTCTCTAAGCCTCAATCACTCCTTTTGTAAAACTGGAGTAATATGGTATATGTAACTTTGAAGGTTATTTTGAGGACAAACTCACATAAAGCAAATACAGTGTCTAGCATATAAGTTATTGTTAGGGTCTTTTTTGCCATGTCTTACTAGGAAAAACAAAAAGGGAGCTTTTTTTTTAGGAATTAAAGTAGAGTTCTAAGTTACTTGTTATATTTTCCCTTAACATAAATATAGAGATATCACTTCAATCATTAAGATGCTGAAGATAAATCAGATATATTACCATGAATGTTATGTTGCTTTGTTATTAGTTTTATAGGAAGTCTATTTTGTGAAAATGTTAGATTCAAAGTTAACGAGTTTGTTAGCTGGTCTTATTACAGGATTCAGTTTGTTTACAGAATGGACAGAATATCAACATAAAAAATTCACACTTAGTGAAATGTGAGAAAAATGTGAACACATGAAGAGTGACATGATTATTTGTCAGTGATTTTGAAGAAAATCATTGCATTTATGCATCTAAATAAGTCAATTAAGCCCATAAACACGTATCATTTCAAGGTTAATCATGAAAGATCTAAAAGAGGATGAGCTAAAAGAGACACAAGACGCGGGGGGGTGAGGGCATGTATGGGAGTGGGGTGGGGGTGCAATGGGGGGATATGGACACATGTAATACCTTAATCAATAAAAAAAATTAAAAAAGGAAAAAAAAAGTAACAAGTTTTAAATGAAAGCTTTGGAGAACATGCTCATCCCCTCTAATGATAACATCTTGCTTTTATGATACTAGGTGATATGAGGTTAATAATTAATTTTCTATTTGAGTCAAATTGGAGATTTTGCTAAGCTTCATTTGTTTATATAAATCTAGTCCCAAGTACACATAGAGTTTGTCATTCCAAGGGTACAGTTGACTTCATAGCTCTCAACTAATTTACATTTTTCAATGACTAAACTGTAGAGAGTGGCATTAGCTCGGCAGTTACGACATATTTTTGTCTCTTCTCTCTCTCATGGATCCTACCAAAAGAAACATCTAGAAATCCCATGAGAATGGAAGGAAGAGAAGCTGTGTTATTGTGGTTTGGCCGATGACTGCTGTTTTTAGAGTGCCATCTCCCGTGGGCAAAACACAAAAAGGAAATTATGCTTAAGAAAGAGCGTTCCACGTGACGTGTGGGAAAGTTTGGAAACCCACTCGGGTCTCATGGGAAATTAAAGAGCAGGAAAAAATGGACCAAAGAGATTAAGACAATTTTTAGATTATAAACACTTTCTGGGAAAGGATTCAAACCAATTCAAATAAGCAGCACAGAGGAGAACAAGGGAGGATTCAAGGACGACTGGGTAAAACTAAATTGCAGGGTTAGGTTAATTGGTATGGGCGGGAAGGCTTCCTATCAGGTTTAAGCAGTGAGCGTGTCTAAATAATGCTGAGAAAATTGAGTTAGAGAGTGTATACACAACACTTAGGAACCATGATGATTGCATTTCTGCTTAAACCGGAGATCTAGCTAACGGAAATCATTTTCCTATTTATTCGCATGTGCAGGAGAGAAAGGACATCTAGAATTAAATCTGAAGGCAGACTCATGAACTTGAGTTGGTTGTCTGCAGCTCTAATACAATGATGCTGGTTGCAGATCTCTTTAAAGCTACTTTTACTTACTTAGCTCCTCACTTACATCAAATAAAATTTAAACAGTGAGAGTACATAAGCTCAATTGTGGAAAGTTAGGGATGCAAGCTTAATCAGTTTTCTAAAACTATATATAATGGTGATGCAGTCAAAATTGATTTTATAAATATTTGCTTAGGCTTTTCTTTTTAAAGGGTATATATTTGCTAAATCAAAGCTTTATATATGCCTGCATTGTTTACTTTAAAAAACTGGGTGATCTTATTTGCAAAAGAGAATACTGAGAAATTTTCATTGAGTCATTTTAATACTATTTTAAAAAGATGGAAAGGCAGGGGTTTTTCAGGTAATCGGTTAGTGTCTGTAAACATGGCAGCGATACCTTTTGCATGCCTTTCACCCACACATCCAATTACTTTTTCTGAATTTCTGGCACCATTATGAATAATCAATACCATCTTTTAAGCCTGAAAAAATATATGCCTAGGCTTTTGAGTGTTAGTTTCTTTATTTCAAGGAAATGAAACCATTTCTATCTTGAGAAAAAAACATAAATTTCACATAAAGCTTTATGAAATTCACAGAGTAGAATAAAGGCTGGAGTATCAGACTTTTTAGGTATATATGTGTGCAGGAGGGGAAGAAAGAAAGCTGGGTAGCAAGCACATACCAGTAGATTTGGGACCTTGTGTGATGACGTAGTTTATGTACTCACCTATGGTTTCCAGTAATGTGGGTGGAATAAGGACTAAGGATTCTATAGTGCTTCCCTGTCCAGATTTCTATAGAGGGACATGATGGGAAGTATCTTGCCAAATATATTTGCAGTGGAGGGTTTTCCTCAAGAAGGAAGGGAATTGAGAACTAAACTCTGGCTTGGCTCAGTGGATAGAGCGTCAAACTGCAGACTGAAGGGTTCTGGGTCAAAGTACATACCTTGGTTGCAGGCTCCTCCCAGGCATGGGCCCTGGTAGAGGCATGTGAGGGAGGCATTCAATGGATGTGTTTCTCTCACATCAATATTTCTTTTTGTCTTCCCCTCTCTCTTCTCCTCTCTCTAAAAATAAATGGAAAAATATCCTTGGGTGAGGATTAAAAAAATACTGAATATATATATATATATATATATATATATATATATATATATACACACACACACACACACACACACACACACACACACACACAGAGACATATTGATACCATACACTATAGTTATTGTATGGTATATATATATGTACCATATATATATATATATATCTATATATATATATATATATATACACACACACACACACACACACAGACATATTGATACCATACACTATAGTTATTGCTCAGGAAATATGTATTTATTGCAATTAAGATAGGTAGGAGTAAATGAGTTTAATTTAGCAAATCAACCATCTGAAATGAGTTGCTAATAAAGGTTTGTGCAGTGGTCGGCAAACTCATTAGTCAACAGAGCCAAATATCAACAGTACAATGATTGAAATTTCTTTTGAGAGCCAATTTTTTAAACTTAAACTTCTTCTAATGCCACTTCTTCAAAATAGACTCGCCCAGGCCGTGGTATTTTGTGGAAGAGCCACACTCAAGGGGCCAAAGAGCCGCATGTGGCTCGTGAGCCACAGTTTGCTGACCACTGGTATGGGGAGTTCTAGTGTTCTTTTTCTATGAATTTTAAATTGCCACAAAAAATAGTGTTTCTGGTACAAGCTTCTTTTGAAAAGGCTGGGGAAATCATAATTCACAAAGGTGTCGTGCTTTAAAGAATTTTGTCATATTATCATGACCTTTAAGACTGTATCTAATAATAAGCTAGGTATAAGTCAAGGAAATCATGTCAGTTAGACCCACCAGGCGTGTTCAGAACCAGACTTTGCCTTATGGTAGGATAGAGTACAAAATATGTTCCAGGTAACGTTATTATCTAGCCAATATCTAAAATAAAATGAAATTGTATCAATGAACCATAAATATTGGTGTGTGATTTTTATGTTTTTCCTCTTTTTTAATTTTCACTGGCATTCATTTATAAGAAATGTCTATCTCCAGTCTTACTCCCTAATCAACATTTGGAGACATTGCCAGCCACTGTTAGGTATTTGGGCTCTCTTTAGCTCCATGTAATCTACAGCAAAAGAAGGAAGAGTGAGAAACAAGTATAAAATATGCATGGTATAGCCAAATGTGTGACTTTTTATTGTTGTTCTGTTGCTCTTGTATGAAACTATTTTCAAGGCTTCATGAGAACATGCAAAGTTCAATTTTAGTCTTCTAAATGAAAAAGTCCATTTTTCATTAAAGGAAAAATATGCATGGTATTCCATCTGAATTACTGTGACTATGAATTTATTTCACTGGAATGCAATTTAAAAATCATTGCACTAATTTTCTATGCCAGTGTGTCAAAAATTGACCATTTTAGGTTTGCTTATAACACATTGAACACTTAGTCATAGAAAAAAAGTGACTTGCTATCAAGACAAAACAAAATAGTAATTAAATTGGCAATTTCCAAACACATAGTTAAAATTTTTCACATGAAAGTTCCTGGATGAGTGGTAGAGATACATGAGGGACAAGGCTGTATTCCACTCTCAGCATCTGAGCCATGGATTATAGTAAACCAGCCTCCTCCGTGAAGTGCCATTAGCTTCTTCAAAGTCTCCATTAGCACATTTGATGTCTGTTCTACTCAGTGTTCTTGGTTGAAAACAACCAACGCCAACTCTGGCTGAGTGAACAGAAAAAAAGAGTTTATTATACAGTCATTAGGAATTCATAGAAACCATGTCAAACTAAATCACAGAGCTAGTTTGTTCATAAAACTGGAATTTTTTTGCTGGGATCTATTATTTTCAGGAGAGACCCTCACCATCTTGCTGCTCTGGTTGCTAACTCTGATGCAATTACCAGGCTGACTCTAGGTCACATGCCTGTGTCATAGCATCTAAACCTAGGGCAAGTGAGTATTTGGCATTTTCCAGCTTTTATGTTAGGACTAGAGGCCTGGTGCACGAAATTTGTGCATGCAGGGGGGGGGGGTTGTCCCTCAGCCCGGCCTGCACCCTCTCCAATCCAGGACCCCTTGGGGAATGTCCAGCTGCTGGGGAGCAGGCCTAAATCGGCAGTCAGATATCCCTCTCACAATCCAGGATCACTGGCTCCTAACCACTCATCTGCCTGCCTGCCTAATGCCCCCAATTGCCCTCCCCCACTAGCCTGGTCACCCCCAACTGCCTTCCGCTGCCAGCCTGATCTGACCCCCATCTGCCCTCCCCTGCCAGTCTGGTCACCTTCAACTGTCCTCCCCTGTCAGCCTGATCACCCCCAACTGCCCTCCTCTGCTGGCCTGGTAGGCCCCATCTGCCCTCCCCTGCTGGCCTGATCGCCCCTAAACCCTGCCAGCCTGATCTTGCCCCTAACTGCCCTCCCCTGCTGACCTGATAGCCCCTAACTGCCTCTGCCTTGGCCCCCACCATCATGGCTTCATCCGGAAGGATGTTGGACATCTGGAAGATGGCTGGTTGACCTGGTCTAATTAGCATATTACCCTTTTAGTAGTATAGATAGATTATATATGATAGGATTGCTTAAATGGTGGGGGGGGGGGGGACCTTTTTCAGCCGGAGGAGATGCTCTTGGCATACAAAAATACATAACCCCAAAATCTGGACTGATAGCCAGCCATACGCACTATACTGCCAAACTGGTTATTAAAAAATTGAACCACTTTCTTACACCTTATACCAAACAGCTGTTGCCATTAAAACACCTACTCAGCCCTCACCTGAGGTTCTGCCTTCGCAGTTCACCCAGATTAAGTGCTGATTGGTTGGTTTCTATGCCAGTCAGCATCAAAATCTCCACCTTCTAGGCAGCCATTGGCTCCTCGCAGCTCACCCAGATTTGGTTCTGATTGGTTGGTTTCTGTGCCAGTCAACGTCAAATGCTCTGCCTCCTAGGCAGCCATTGGCTCCTCTGGGAAATCCAGAATAGCCCCGCCTTCACATTAGCACCAGCCCTTCAGTCACACCCCCAGTCCACTACCGGGTGTATCTCTGGCCACTCTGAGAAGAGGCACCTCAGGTCTGTGCTGGTGGCAATTTTGAATTCTCATTCCTGACCTAACCTTCTTACAGTGTGAGCTCCATGAAGGCAAGCATTTGTCTTGTTCATTCTTAGTTCACTCATAGACTTTACCTGTGTCTATGCATCTATTCCAGCACTGCATGGTGACTGGTCGAATGGTCATTTTGGTCGTCACGGTTAATACACACACACACATACACACACACACACACACACACACACTAATTCATAAGGCGAGGAACTCACCAAACATGGAAAAGAAGTTCAGTTTTCAAAAAAAAATAAAAAAAATGGAGTTCAGAATCTATCCTCTGCATACTGGCATGATATCTGAAAGAGCGTAATAAAATTTGAGAAAAGTGAAGGAAAAAAGGAGTGAAGAAATAAATGAAGAGAGAGAATAAGAAGGCAGGGAGGAAGGGTATATTTTTTTGTGTGAGAAGAGATCTTGTCTTTAGCTTAATCAGAGCCACTTGTACCACTACAGGACAGGACTTAAGAGGTCACAAAGCAATACTGAATACCACAGTCAATATGAAGTTCAAACCAAGTCTTTGGAAATGAATGCAAAACTAAGAATATTAATATATTTTTTTCAGTAATGGGGTATGGAATCTGTATTGTTGGCTGCATGGATTGTTGGCATATGATTATTGAATGTATGACTTAAAGGTATTCTCATATTTTCTTTCAGCTAGATATCCTTCACAACAGTTTATGAAGTAATTTTAGTGAAATTAAACTTGAAATGCTGATAATTGTGTAATTAATTATAATCATCTTTGAGTACATTTGCTACTTAGTGGCACCTATGCAGTCAGTCACACTGCAGGTGTGAGAAGGATGGTGATTCATGTACAGCAGTAAATTCAAGTATCTTCCTTCATGGTTTCTTCTGAAAATCTCAGTTGGGTCACTTTAGTTTCTGAGACTGTGTAGGCAAAGGGTCATTTGGGGAAAAGGTCATTGTCAATTCAAGTGCTGCTAAAGCACATGTAAAGAAGTGACTGTCAGTGGAGTAACAGAAGGAAGGAAGCCAAACCTAGAAGTGGAGTGATATGAACAGTCAGTAGCATTTAAAGAGGACAACCATATAATTTATCAGAATAAGGCAGGAACCATTGGAAAACATCACTAATCAACTTTGGGGCTGGGATCTCGGACATCTTCTTCTAAAGACTCAGAGGTGGCAGGGTTCCCAACACACAGAAGGTACACATCCTTAATTTTCCCTCTTTATTCAAGTGGCTGGTAAACTCAGGAGGCATGGATTATACAAGCAAAATCTTTTTTAAAAGTTTCAAAAATATATTTCTGTTGGGATAGTAAAAAATGATTATTACAACAGAATGCTGATTTATGATATAAAGTCAGCATTCTGTTGTAAAATAGACAACAAAGCTTTGCTGTTTATGGGTAGCTTGTCTTCTAACTGGTCATATATAAATACTCTTTTATACTTATCAATAAACCTGAGTAGCACACAGAGAATATTTTAGTATTTTCATTTTATAGATGAGAAAATTAACAACCAGAGAGGAAAATTTTGTAAGGATTTAGGACCAGGTCTACTGACTCTTAACTTCACCTTTGGGCATTACCTCTTGTTTGATGATTATTTATCTCCTTGCCTTGTGAGGAAGCTATGCTTTTTCAGTTAATGTTATATTTTCATAATAAAAATAATTTATGGAATTTTTAAATTTTGGGAATTAACTGTAGAATAAATAAATATGTTTAACCATGTTATATTGGGTCTATGTATTGATTTTAAGGGCTAAGACTTGAAATCAATTTTATACAACTTCTACCCTTAGTTCCCATAGTTGCCTTCTAACACAGAGAGGAGAAATTCTGCATGAAGGTTGTTTTTCATCAGAAATAAGCAATCCTCTTAATTTTGCATGTGTATCACATCTTGGTGAATATTTTCTTCCTTTGGTCAAAATACATTAGTCAGATTCCTTCAGGTACAAGTGCTAAAACCCAACTCACACAGATCACACAAAGTAAGAAATTTATAGGCTCAGGAAATGAAAGTCTATCAGGAAAAATCTAAGCTTCTAGAACAGTTGGATCCACGTGTTCAAAACTGTCTTTAGGTCCTTTTTTTCTTGTTTCTGCTTTCCTAGAGGTTGACTTGAATTTCTGGCAAGCTGTCCTCTAAGGTAGTAGAAGGATCAACAGATACAAGCTACTAGTAACCCTTTTGAAAGAAAATTTATTTTTCAGTGCTACCAACCAACCAACCAACCAACCAACCAACCAACCAACCAACAAAACTCAGGCTTTAGCTCACTGACATGCACTGTATCAGGTTATTTGGCTATATCTAAACCATGATCTATAGCTCTTATTGCCCATATGCTAAAATCTCAATCCCTGGGTGAGTCTCAGACCCTTTTAATCACATTGTCTAAGCATGGTAGGGGATGGTACACCAGAATGAAATAAAGGTACTGTTTAGAAGAAGAGAAAAATGAATACTGGACATTCAAACAATGTCACTACCTTAAGATTACAAAAAGTGATGGATTACTTATAAGGGAAAGAAGAAAAATGTAATTTTACAAGGTATACTTTCTTGAGAGACAAAAATTGATAATACTTATGTGGTATTAATCAGTTATTTGTATTTAATAAGTTGAAATATTAAATATTTGTTGCATAACAATATTGATCACAGTATTCCAAAGCCTAGTCTTCCTTTAAAAAATTGTAAAGAAAGAATAAGTATTAGCAAACTGGTCGATTAGTGTCATGTTCTCACTTAATCTTATACTTAATTTTCAGAAGCTATATTCCTTGTCAAAATATATACTCAATAAAGTTATAGAAGCTTTTATTTGATATTTTTTTAAATTTTAATTTTTTCTTTCACCACGCTGAGAAGAGATTTCACAAAGGACATGTCTGTAAGAGTTGACATGTTATTCACAGACTGGAACTGTTATACAAACAATAGAGCTGTGGGTGAAAATTAGTTGCCTGCAATTCAGTCTGAGTACTGGGTACAGGGAGTTGTAATTGAGCAGGGCCATAAAATGCAGTGGTTAGGCATTAGGGTCTTAGAATCAAACAGAATTGGGTTGAGCAGCTTCATCACCTACCAGCCATGTGACTTTAAACAACTTACCTCATTTATCTTCCATTTTTTTCATCTTTGAAAGGAGGACCCAATAGTCTTCAAAAGATTGTTAGGATTATATGAGATTAAGCAGTTGAAATATTTATTGTAGCTCCTGGTGTAAATCAACATTCAGTTAGTCATGCTTTATTTTCTTTTTGGAACCTACTATGTAATGACTTATAAACTGTAGTGATTCAGGCCATAAGCTTCCCCAGGTGGCAATTTGAACCATTTTTTTTTTTAAATTTGCTCTGTTGGAAGACTACCTTCTCATTATTGAAGACATTTGGAAATATACCACACAGTCCTAATAGAAGTGAGTTAGGTTTTTATCGGCTTCAGTGTGCATATGACTATAATTAACAAGTAAAATGAACACAGACCATTTAAAATTCATTAAAGTATGGGAGAAAAAATGACATTTGATCATAAGTAAAACTCTCTGCATATTTACTTAGCAGGAGGCATTTGGGGAGAAGTACTTGATTCACTGATGTGTCAGGAGATGGCAAATGAAACTGCTTATAACCTGCTGCTGCCATCATTGTGGGATGGAGTTAACATTAATTGCAATATCTGAGTGTTTGGCATCACAACCTGTGAACCAGACATGAAATCTTTTTGCACATTTTATTATGTTCCCCCGCCGACCCAGTATGAATATTAGAACATTGGGTTTTCATCTATCACTCATTCTGTTTTGGATAATTATTGTAGTAGGTGGCATCTCTAAGATGTGCTGAAGAGATACCCACGAGGGAGTTAATACTCCAATCTCTGTGCAGGTGGACACAGGGAATCAGTGTTTGCAACAAAGGCCCCAAACTGGACACCATTAATTCTATCACCAGCCTTAAAGGGAGCGACATTGTGAGACTGAATGGAATCCTACAATGTTTTGAAAAAGGAAAGAAAAAAAGAGGCTGTTTATATTCACTGGGCATGATGGAGAGAGGGATTTGCTAGTTATTGCAAAGTCAGTTTTTGTACCTGGCTGATATGATGGCTTAAAAAGCCCATAGGGCCTTTTGTGGTAAGTGCTCTGCTGAACTCTACCTGCTCTTACTCTGGATTTGGAATCTAAATTGGTTGAGGAAAGAAATGAGAACAGAGGTGAGAAGGGTGAATAGATCCCAAGTCTATGTGGTTGAGGAATTGGTGATGTCAGGCTATTTGAGGGAAATGAGATTTCAGAGAAACAGAGAAAAGGGGATTTGGCGCTGTGGGTAGCTATTAGTATAGAAAGGTCTAGAGTAGAGCTTCTTTTTCAACTCTAACTTAAAATTAGAATCCCTTGGGAAATTTATTTGTTTTTTTTATTTATCCATTCATTGTAAGTATTCCTTTCTTTAATATGCTAAAAAAAACTTTCCTTTTTTTTAGCATATTAAAGAACACTGTTGCCTAGCCCCATTCCCTGACATTATGACATTAATTGGTCTGAGCTGTGGAACCAAAACACAGAAATTAAAATGGGTTCCCAGGTACTGTTCATATAGAGAACCAGGAGTTTATGACACTGTTTTGCAGCTTTTTTTTTGCATGTTGGAATCACTTAAAGTCATTTGAAGTGAGAAAATTAAATTATTGGTTGCATTGCTTTAACTTGTGAAATCACACATTAATACAATAGGAATAGGAGATGTGAGCAAGTATTTGAGCAAGGTGCTAAAATCCTGAAGGAATGATGTAGATGGCAGCAACAGGTTGGGGAAACATATGCCACAGTCTGACCCTCAGAGCTGGGGGGTTATGTTGCAGAGAATGGAGGAATAGCAATTTAAATGTGGCAATGTGAGGCAAGGTGAGCAGGATACCACAGTTGAAAACACTACCAATTCAGAGACCTTCAGGGGACCACAAGGGAAAGCTAGATAGTTTGTTGGTACTAGAAGGTGAAGGAAATGTTAGAGATGGACTTTAGGTTTCCTGGGGTTTGACAGCCAAATATTATGTAGCATTCAATGAATGTTTGTTGAGTGAACAAGTACTTTTTATTCAGGTCAATGTTGTGTGTGTATAACAGTGACCATATTATGCTGTATTAAAAATAATTATTTAGAAATTTGTTCATCCTAGTTATTGGATTAGAATTTATCATTTTATTTAATTTTTTTTATTGAATTTATTGGGTGACATTGGTAATAAAATGATACAGGTGTCAAGTGCACAATTCTAGAATACTAAATATATTTTAGTAAATATATTTTTATGCCATGGACATAAAAATTATTAAATATATTTTGCTGCCATGAATGTAAGGAAATCGGAGTTTCTGAGTTTAGGGGTTGGGCAGTAACCTATGGAGACTGCTAGTATTTCTTTTTTAAAGCTTTACACTTAATTGGATAATCCAGTCAATTTACAAAAGCTAAAGAAAATTGGAAATATTATAATTTAGGAACCTTCAAGAAATAGTTCTCAACCCTCTGTTTCATTATGAAAAATAGGAAGTCTTAATTCTTTTAGCAGTTACTTTAGTTATCTCCTTTACTTCAGATACATAGAGTAGGCATCTTAATCTTTATGGGCCAGGCTGGTAACTTGATTAAAGCTGGCCACTAGAATCCTCATTTCTGTGCAGAAAATTGTTTTCTTCCAGTTATACAGAAATAGGCATACCTTTCATTTTATCACTAATTTTTCTACATTGACAATGACAAGGGAACAAAGAATGCATCCCATTCCTTCTAATTCTAGGACAACAGCAATGCAAGAACAAGGATGACTGTGAACAGACACTTTGTCTCAGTGTTAAGAAGCCGAGAGAGAGAGAGAGAGAGAGAGAGAGAGAGAGAGAGAGAGAGTGTTTGTGAGGACCTCAGTGTTGTCCTAGCATAATGGCAGGGAGGGGACACAGTGGGTAAGAAGGAACTCCCCTCAGCACCTACCAGCTGTGCTCATATGTGAAGCTGACAATGTTTTGGCTTCTACTCTCCCCATGAGGACAGACCAGAAATCAAAATCTTCACCTACAATTTTTTAAAAAATCTATGTGGTATCAATACTTGATGTGGAATTTACACTGTTGAATTTTTAGAGTGTACAATATCATTTAACTATAGGCTGTACAGAAGATCTCCAGAACTTGTTCATCTCACATAACTGAAACTTTATACTCTCTGAATAGCAACACCCATCCCTTCCTCCCAGCCACAGGCAACCACCATTTCACTCTGTTTCTCTGAGTGTGACTCTTTTAGATACTTCATATAAGGAAAATCATATTTGTCCTTTTGTGGCTGATTTATTTCATTTAGCATAATGTCTGCCAGGTTCATTCATGTTGGTGCAAATGGCAGAATTTGCTTCTTTTTAAAGGCTGAATAATATTCCCTTGAATTTACATGTCACATTTTCTTTATTCATTCATTTGTTGGTGAATATTTGGGTTGTTTCTTTATCTTGGCTATTATGAATAAGCTACAATAAACATAGAGTGCATGTATATACTTGAGATCCTGCTTTTAATTTCTTAAAATTAACCTCAGAAGTGGGGTTGCTAGATCATATAGTAATTATATTTTTAATGTTAAATTGACTTAATGGGACATGCAGTCTTTGATGGTTGGTAAACTCTATGTAGAGTTTTATTCAGGTAGGAAGTGAAGTCACCATATTCTAGTTTATCTTGGAGAAAAAAAATGTGGAACAGGAGTTTTTTTCCCCATGATACATTGTATATTTCTGAATCAGAACTATCTAATATTCCTAATCAGACAAAAATAATTACGTACATCTTATCCTAAAATGTTAATCATTCCCTATTTTGTTTTTTAACCAGCTGAATTTAGAAGTTATATTATGTTTGGATAGCTAGATAATTGTTTTAAGCAGCATATACTTATGATCTGAAAGCTTAAAGGTGGCCCTTAAAAATATCTAGTTTACTTAAGGTAGTTCAAAAATGAAAAGTTTTTACAAAATTCCTGTTTTTGTCTTCTATGCTTACATTCTACTCCTATTTCTCTTTCCATGTGGACATCAATGTTAACATGTTTACTGAGTTTCTTTTTGTTTATATATATTCTTGCTAAATAGGTACCATTGCTTTATAGACATGATTCTTAAAAATATATATATTTTTAAATTAATTTTAGAGAGGAAGGAAGAGAGAGAGAAACATTAATGATGAGAGAGAACACAGATCGGCTGCCTCCTGCATGCTCCCCACTGGGGATTGAGCCTGAAACCTGGGCATGTGCCCTGAGTAGGAATCAAACTGTGACCTCCTGATTCATAGGTAGATGCTCAACTACTGAGCAACACCAGCCGGGCTGGACATTATTTTTTTTTAATCACATAAAATTAACTGGGTTACATAAAAGCTTTTATATTGTAAATTACTATATAATCTTCAACTATATTTATCTATAAAGTGATAAATTGCAGTTATTTAGGCAAAAAATTTCCACCTTATTGAGATGCAGTAAAGGTTAAACAATTAATTTTATGAAAGGCTTTGACAGTTTTTAATAGATTTATGATCTTTGAAGAAAATTGTAATTTCTTCCTTAACTTTTCATTTCTTCATAGCAGCATATTTTTGAATAGGCCCTGAATTTTAAAAAATTAGCAGTTTTGCAGTTTTTTCCAATTGATTTTAGGGTGAATATGTTTAAACTGCCATATGTGTTAAATGTGTATAGTGAGAGTTAAAAAATCACGTTATTTTTTTCCCTTTAAAGTCTCATAAATAGGCCACTCAAATATTTGAAGCTATGTACTAAAATGCCAGGTAACATGTATAAAAATAACATGAAGTTTAAATTTAGTTTTTTTTCCAGCCCTTAGTTATTAAGCTTATTTCATTTAATAATTCATTTAATAGGTGATAATATATAGACATAAAAATGGAGGTATTATCAGACCATGCTGCATAATGGATAATTATTACTCTGGAGATATAATAAAAGATTTCCCCTGTGTCATTATATGAACATTTTCTCTCAGTGACAACACATTTTCTCTCTTTAGCACTCCATTTCTTGGCTGTCATTTTTTGCTGCATCTTTTCTTTGCTGGTTTTTAAATAATCTGTCAATCTTATATTCCCCAAATAGGACCCAATCTTCTAGATATGGAAAGGAGTATAGTAAAACAGGGAAACGAAGCACATTCAGAAATAAGCAAGGCAACATTGAACTATAAAATTGTAGAATAAGCTCACTTTTGAATATGGATATAAATATAGTCACTAAGTTATTTTCAAAGTGTATTTAGTTGTATAAGACATAATTCATGAGACTTAGTTGTCTTTATCTCAGAGATGTAAGGTTGGTTTAACATCTATCTAGGGAATCACTTCAATAAACAGAATAAAATTATCTTTACTCTAGAAGGATTTATTAAGGTTAATAAGTAGTGTCTATATTAAATAAAATGAAAACATCAAATGTAACAATGGAACATTAGATACATTTCTACTAACATAAAAACTAAAAACAAAGATTCCCTGTCATTAACATGTTATGTAATATTGTTTTAAAAATCCTTGCCCATGCAATGAGAGAAGACAATCCTATATATTAAAAGGCTAATATGCAAATCGACCAAACGGCAGAACAACTGGTCGCTATGATGTGCACTGACCACCAGGGGTCAGATGCTCAATGCAGGAGCTGCCCCCTGGTGGTCAGTGTGCTCCCACAGTGGAAGCACTGCTCAGCAGAAGCCAGGCTCAAGCACTGGCAGCACTAAGGATGTCTGACTGTTGGCTTAGTCTGCTCCCCATCAGTAGGACATCCCCATTCGAGTGCACGAAAATCGTGCGCCGGGCCTCTAGATAAATAATAAACATATTGTGAAAGTTAAAATGTCATTAGTTGTTACGATATAATTAGTTTCACTGTGATTCTCATCTAGATGAATATACCCTTTCTCGAATGTATTACTGAGATGATGCCAAGTAAAAGAAAGAGGCAGTGAAGAAATGCAACCGCATGCTTTTACCCACCAATTTGGCCTAGTCTAGTGGAAAAAATAATTGGATAATACCCCGAATGCTCACATTAAATTTCTTTTATCTTCTTTCTCATATAATCTCACTCATTTTGAGGAACCAATTGTTCCTAGATTTCCCCCAAAACTGTCCCTCAAGGTGGATCTGAGATGTGGCTCTGTTTCTATTTCTTGCCATGATGACATGGGGTTGGTCAGTGGGTTACTGCAAGGAAAATGTGAATGCATACATGCATCTCAGTCTGAACTGAAAACTTAACCCTACTGTCAAACTCTTTGTGTCTTAGGTTTGCTCATCCTTGTGTTTCAAATAATACATGCCACTCTAATTTTCTCAAAGCTTCTTCCTCCTGTTTTGTTTTTCCTCAAGGTCTTTGTAGCATGCACACACCTCCAGGTTCACAAATTTTACATTCTCTTTCTCTCTTTTTTTTTTTTTTTTGTTAATCCTCACTGAAGGATATTTTTCCATTAATTTTTAGAGAGAGAGTGGAAGGGATGGGGGAGAGACAGAGAGAGAGAAATAATGATATGAGAGAGACATTGATTAGTTGCCTCCTGCATGTGCCCCTGGGGATCGAAACTGCAACTGAGGTACTTGACTGGAATTGAATCTGGCACAGCAGGCCAATGCTCTACTCCCTGAGTCAAAACAGCTAGGGCTACATTCTCTTTCTTCTGCCTATCATTGAGAGCTTTCCATTTGCCTTTAAAATAAGTTGCTGTTTAGATTAACTTTGCCCAATCAAGAACAAAAAGCCTACATATACAATGTTATTCACTCCTTTCAAGCACAGAAATTTCACATTACATTTCCTATTCTTCTAGCTTCATAAAATTTTCCTTTCAATATCATGGCTTTGAACAGAATGAGTAAAGTTATGACTTGACAAAAACACTGAATACAACTCCAGACAATGTGAAACAGAAATTTCACTTAGTTTTCTAAAGGTGTGGGCAAAAATGAATTTTTTAAAAGGCTTTTCTGCAACAAACCAACCTTTCTTAGTTGGCATTGAAAGTCTATTATAAGATATATTGCTTCCTTGTCTAAAAATGTTGCTGAAATAGGTTTAAATAGACCTATTTAAATGAGTGAAGGGGGACAAAGTGTACAAACTTCCAATTATCTATATATATAAAAGCCAAGCGACCAGAATGCTGGAATGACCGGAACAACAGGAACAATTGGTCGCTATGATGCGCACTGCTGCGGCCAACCAGCCTGATTGGAGCCCCGATCGCGCCCCCCTCCCAACCTCTCATGGACCCTCCCCCCAGCTGGCCCAGACCCCAGTTGGCCCCCCGACTCTGATCGGAGACAGGGCTGGCCAGCCAACTACCCAAGGCCCCTCTCCACAGCAGGCCCTACCCCTGATTGACCCCCCCCCCCACCCTGATTGGGGACAGGGCCAGCCGGCCAACCTCCTGCAGTCCCCCTGGCTGGCCCGGCCCCAATTGGCCCCCTCACATCCCCTTCCCCCGCCACCTGGCCTGATTGGCCCCCATCAGGGTGGGCCAGCCAGACCCCACCTGTGCATGAATTCATGCACCAGGCCTCTAGTAAGGTAAATAAGTTCCTAGAAAATAATGTACAACAGCTTGGGGACTGTAGTTAATAATACTGTGTTGTATATACACATGCAAAAATTGTATCCATGAGAAAGGAGCAATAGGAAGAGTAGCCTGTCAATTTAGCTAAAATTGTAATGGGTTTGATAAAATACACAGACATCCTGCAGGCTTTGCAGACAGACCCCCTGACTTTGGGAGTGGCCCTTGTGTTTTCCTCCCTGAGACAGGTGTCAATTGAATGTGAATGTCACTGACCACTCTTCTATTCCAGGCAATCTCCTCAAGAGATGTTTCCTTGGGAAATTCTGTTCTTAGGCAGGAACAATTATTTTGTTGTTGTTTTTATTTTTAAGATTGATGAGTTTTTATTTTATTTTTTTATATCTCAGAAACAATTCTTAATGTGAAAATAGTTGTGACTTGAAGTGCTCATCTATGCTTCCCTGAGAGAATCAGGAAGTAGATTGCATGAATTGTCTCCTGAATTTCAGCTTTTTTTCCTCAAAACTTTGATAGCCTCCCTGTAAATAATAATCACTGAAAGATAACATTATTATCATTGTGGCTCAACTGTTTTTAATAATTATATCTCAAGACAGATGAACAAGGGTTTGAAAGTAAGAAACTAGTTTGAAATCTAGTTGTCCTGAAGTATTAATGTTCTGTGCTGGTGGCCTGAAGCTTTGAGACCATTGTTACTCAGAGATACATTAAAACTAAAATAGAAACTTCACACAAAGAATTGAATAGCAACAAAATAAAAGTGCTCGTTTTTCTAGGTCTTTATTTAGAAGGATTTACAAAGATTAATTTCACTTAGCACTGTGGCATTAGTTTCTCACAAGAGTTAGTTCTCCTGAACAAGGGTGTTAAGGAGGAAATAGATCCATTAAACCATTAATCTTAAACAGCCAGTGGGACAGCTGTCAGAAATTTTAATTAATCTGGCCTATTAACTGAGACCAAATATTAGGTCATATGCAACTTGGTAAATCTGCCGACACAAATTATTTAGACAGATTTAACCAGATGAGTCAACTTCATCAAAAACAGTCAAATCACCTTTCCAATTGTTTACTAAAGAGTATCAAATACTTTGGATGGAAATGGGGAAACAAAGTTGATAATAAGAACTAAATAGGTCGTCCTTCACTAACCCCCCTGCCGGCCTGGTTGCCCCACACAGCCTTATTAAACATTTTTTGAACAATATGCTAAACATTTTGCACACGTATCTCATTTAACAGTAGCAATCATGCAAAGATAGAGGTTTTCATGTCATTTCCATTTGAAATATGGAAAACTGAAGTTTAGAAAAGCTTCATCAATTGTCTGAGGTCATGTGGTTAGTCAGAAGGAGATATGTTTGAGATTCAAACTTTTCTGCCTACTATACTATTCCAGACACACAAAGGAAGAGGGAGAATTACTCAAACATGCTACTGTTGTCATCAGTGGATTCTTATGTTAATGAATAAAGCAGATTTTATTTTTCTACTCTATAGTGGTCTCTAACGCATTTATAGGCTAGTAAAATTAGTCAGAGACCCAGGGCTAGACCTTCTAATATGACTATTTTCTTCTCTGATTCAACCTTTTGTGTTTGCTTCCTATTTTGTTAATGATTTGATATTGCTGATAAGATGTGACATTTTTTTCAATGTAGCTAATTTCTCTAGGGAAACCTTATATGTAAAAGACTCTTAATTTTAAATAGTGTAGGTGATTCCTATAGTGTTTTTAAAATAACTAGAGGTCTGGCGCACAAAATTTGTGCATGGGGCGGGGTGGTCCCCTCAGCCGAGCCTGCACCCTCTCCAATCCAGGATCCCTCGGGGGATGTCTGATTGCTGGTTGAGGCCCGATCCCCAGATATCACAATCTTGGACCGCTGCCTCCTAACTGCTCACCTGCCTGCCTGCCTGCCTGATCGCCTCTAATTGCCCCCTTCCCCTGCTAACCTGATCACCCCTAACTGCCCCCCTCCCCACTGGCCTGGTTGCCCCCAACTGCTCCCCCCCGCTGGCTGGGTTGCCCCTTACTGCCCCCCCTGCTGGCCTGGCCACTCCCAACTGCCCCCCTTGCTGGCCTGGTTGCCCCTAATTGCCCCCCCTGCTGGCCTGGCCACCCCCAACTGCCCCCCTGCCAGCCTGGTTACCCCTAACTGCCTCCCTGCTGGCCTGGCCGCCCCCAACTGCCCCTCCTGCTGGCCTGGTCAACCCAACTGCCCCCCTGCTGGTCTGGTTGCCCCACGCAGCCTGCTGTTCAGTTGTTTGATTGTCCCTCACTAACCCCCCTGTGGGCCTCGTCACCCCATGCAGCCTGCTGTTCAGTCGTTTGGTCGTCCTTCACTAACCCCCTGCCGGCCTGGTTGCTCCACACAGCCTGCTGTTTGGTCATCCGTCTGGGCGTTTAGATTGTGATGGCCCCTGGCTTGTTATATATTAGGATGATGATGATAATGTAGTTAGGTAAATACCACATAATAATGATGATGTGGTATTTAACTTAACTACAGTTGAGTTACTTAATGACCACTAGTATTTTTTAATCATTGCTAATAAAATACTGTTTCCAAGTTTGAGTTTTAGTCACCAACCATTACCCAGACTGTGAGAAATATGATGAACTTAGTGTACTTGCTCAGCAAGCTTTTTAAGTGACTTTGATTTCTCATCGTAGTGGAAAATAACTTACCTCATAGCACCGACTTCATCTCTTATTGATAATTTATTTTTATCCAAAGCAAATCTTAAGGTCTTTTCTAATCATTGATGAGCACCTCACTTGTGCTAACACTGAGCTCTTCAGTAGGCACTTTGCAATGTGAAGCTCATTTTCATTCAACCACACATCACTCTGTTAAGGTGTAATTTGCATTTCTGATCACGAGTATAATTTTCCATTAACTTTGTTGCAACATTGAACATAAGTACTGATATTACTTTAACTCTAATCTATTAATTTTAATATATGACATAATTTTAAAAAAACAAATCCAAATTTCTATCTGCATCTTGTGTACCATTATTTTTACACACTTTTAATTCTGTTATTTACTAGCTACAGAATTAGAATAATTTATTCTCAAATCAGACAGACCTCTGTTTATATCTCAGTTCTGATGCAAAATGTACTACATTAGGCCAGATACTGAAATACTTAAACTTCAGATTTCTTATTTGTAAAAGGAGGAAACCAACAGTCCTCATGGCACAGGAATTTTGTGAGGATAAGATGAAACAATGAATGGAAAATATATTTGTTTTCTCTTTTTTCAGTTATCATCATTGTACTTTTAATTTTTCTCTTGGTTTCTTGATTATCCCTCACTAGGAAAGCAAGCTACATTCAATATATTGTCAAGCCTGCCATAGATAAGATTTTACAATAGATATCCGAAATGTCTTACATTTTTTTCCACCTTTTCCATGCACCTTAATACATATGACTTTTGTAAACAATAAGACAAATATTCACATGCAAGGTTATTTGCAAAAATTGATAGAAATTTACATATAGTTATATATGGAAGCTTAAAAATTATTGTTTAAGATTATGAAGTCTTAAATGATTTAAGATGATGAGGTTGTTAGAAGAGCAGATACTGAAACCAGTCTGAGTTTGAACATGGTGCCACCACTCACTAGCTGTCTGACTTTGGCTGGTTTTGTGACTTCTCTGTATCTTAGTTTCATCATTTGCAATATATGACTTACTTTATAGACTTGCTGAGAGGATTGAGTTAATTCATACAACATAACTTAGAACAGAAGCCAAGTGCACTGTAATTACTTAATGTTAACTACTACAAATGGTGCAAGCCATTCCTTACATTGCTAATTTTAAATTAATGCCACAATGTGATATGTAGTCTATATTTTTTTAATTACCCAAATATTTTATCTATTCCTAAGATTAGATCTTTGAACATTGCAGACAGAAGCTCAGGATGTTTTGTTTGGGTTAATAGATACCCACTCGAATGATCATAATTTGAATCATACCTAGTAAGGATATCTATATGTTTGGAGTTTTGTGAGGTTCATCAAAATGAAACTCTTCTTCTAGTTTGTTGAGTAGGTCCTAGACATTGGAAATTATTTTTAAATATATGACTTACAAATTTTAAGCCATGTCATCATGATGATCAATTTATGCAATTTATCATTCTGATGACAGTGACAGGCAAGGTGCTGTGAGGGTGGGTAGTAAGAAGCAAAAGAAGAAAACTGTAGTCTATGCTGAGATGATCAAATAACTCTAAGTATCACTGAAACTGATTAGAATCCAAACTTACTCCAAAAATGCAGCATGCATTTTTAAAATAGTCACACAAATAACCCATTTACATACAGTGACCTTTTGGATGGAAATCATATTAAAAAACTGCAAGGAAAATATGTCCTTTTTCTCTTTTTTGTAGCTTACTTTGCAGATAAAGAATGGCATACATTCAAAAAGTAAGTGCTCCCTGCCTGTTATTCCACTATTTATTTGCAAATAAGAAGAATTATTCTTATGGAAATATTTATTGGGCACTTACCATGGGCTAAGCACCATACTAAATCTCATCTGTTATTAATCATTTAAACTTCTCAATAATGCTATCAATTATGCATTTTTAGCTTCAGTTATCCTCCTGACATTTTGCAACTATGGCTTAAATTAGTTTCTTACCCAAGGTCACACAGCTAATATTCGGCACACCAAGATTGAACCCAGGTCTCCATTCTCAGTTTCTATGTAATACGGCCCGGAAATGGAGTGATGGATAGTGAGAGCTGGCCCAGAGCTCAAGGATCCTCTCATCGGAATATATCTTCTTGATTTGAGTATGTGACACTGAATATTCATAAGAATTGTGTTTAAAATCATTTAATTCCAGGGCATGGTGTTCATTAACTAAGAAATAAGTGTACTTCTTGGAATTGAGTGAGAAAAAGTATTTTGACAACATGTGAACACGAGTGTCATATTATAGTTCTCATATTACAGGATGCTCAATTCTGACCATATAGGATAACTTTAGTGGTTTGTGGAATTGGCATTAAATAACAGTGAAGGTGGGGAAATTATTCCCTTTTTAATTCTTGCTCAACCAGAATTATCCCCAGGAGAAAGTACTTGTCTGATGATCATTGCTCTAACTTCTTTGAACACAAGGTCATTTTTACTTTTTAGAGTGGTCCTCAAAATTGGTGGTCCTTAGAATCAGGTAACCAAGAGAGTCAAGATAAAATTAAACAATATTATTTTCTTTAATTTATTGTTAGTGTATTTTTATCAATAGAATTCTTTTTTTTTCATGTATGGGAGTGATATAAAGTGAAATTCATTTAAGTAAAGAATTACTGGTATATTAGTAAGTTACATTTGGATATAGCAATATGCTAATAGGAGTACAGTTTGGAAAATACTGAGTTTCAAATAGTTTTTGGAGTCACGCAGCTGTGACTTTAAATTCTACCATTCGGTCAAACCCCCACCCCCTGCCACATTGCCCTATCTTTATGTTCTACTGTATAAGCCTCAGAAAATCATTAATCTCTTAGATTTATGCCTGAAAAATTGGACATGAGAATATAAATTTTACAGGATTCTTTTTGTATTCAATGTTTAAATATATGTATAGTGCTTACTCAGTTTAGATATCTCAAAGTCATCATGTAGGTAAAACCGTTGATATTATTTTCCAACTTTTCATTTTTTCTTATTTGCACGTCTCACATTATCTCTGTATCAAAAATTAAATATCACATTAACTGACCTCTGAACTTGAAATAACTGAACTCCCTGGAGATTACCAGTATTCTGTGAGTAGAGGTTAGGGTCTGTTTATTATGAGAATCAAATTGATCACAAGAACAATTATTGCAGTATCAAATATCTAGTCAAATGATGTATTTGAATTAACTTTCAGTTATTATGTAATGAAATAATTTATTTATTTTTCTTAGCAAAAGTCAGTTTAATCATGAAAATCTTGTATACCCGAGTCATGGAGGTCATCAGAACATGACCATGTAGCTTTGTCATCAAGTATAACAAGGGACAGGAAAGAAATTTATTTATAGACACTTCTTAGAACAGATAGTCTAGGGTTCGCTAGGAAAATATTGAATGGTAATGGGCCATAATTTTACATTATTAATAATAGCAAGTGGTGAAGTAGCTTTCTCATTTGCTTCTCTTGGGACTATTTCTGGGGGTGTGGAAGTAAATGTTTGAGTTCTATGGAGACTCTAAAATCGACACTAACTTTTTCTGATTATATATGAAAATTTACCTGACTATGTCAAGATATTTCACCATCTAGATGGATGTTTTTGGTTTGTTTTACTTTACATGAGTGCTTCTTACTGTACTTACAAATCACCTCATATCTGAAGACTTTGTTCAGTCAGGCTCTGATTCAGGAAGTCTGGGAGTGCTCTGAGGTTCTGTATTTCAGAGCAGCTCCAAAGTACTGCTCATGTTGTCGACCCTCAGAGCACGCTTTGACAAGCATTATATCTCCTTAGAAAGAAAGACCTTTCATAATCTTGACTTTCAAAATAGTTCTCTCCCTCATATTCCTATTCCACTATCCTGTTTGATTTCTTAACTAGAGGCCTGATGCACGAAACTCCTGCAAGGGGCTCGGCCCTCACAGCCCTGGCTTCGTCTGGAAGGTCTTCCAGATGGTCGTTCTGCTATTCGGTCTAATTAGCATATTAGCTCTTTATTATCTAGGATAGCCTTCATGTCACAACTTTAATGATTTTGTTAATTTGCTTATTTTTGCTTGTCTGTCATTTCTGGATTATAAACATCACAAAGTCAGGGTCCATGCTATATTGCTCCCAATGTCTCTAGGGCCTGACCCAATTAACAGATAAACAAATGAATGGAAAGCCATCTCTAGATTATACCAGAGTGTCAGTGTTACCGAAACCCAGGGTTCTCAAATTTTCTCTTGCATCAGAATCCCCTGAAGGGCTGGTTAACAAATGGGATTACTGAACTCTCCAGTGCAGAGTTTCTGATTCAATAGTAAGTCTGGGGTGGATCCTGCGAGTTTGCGAATTTGTGAATTTGCAACTGTAAATTGCCAGGTGTTGCTGATGCTGCTGGCTCAGTTTGAGAACTGACCTATAATAAAAAATATAGTTTAACAATAATCTCAAAAAAATTATGCTGAAAGGCTGATGCTTTCCCTGAAGAAGTATTTAGCCATCTAATTTATCTACTTACTTAGCACTGATGACTCAGTTTTTAGTAATCCCCTAACAGTGGTGAATATGGAGTTGATACATGTATAATTATGGTTCATTTTATTAACCTAGTCATTGTGGATGAAAAGGGCCTGCTGCGAGTGTCCTCCCCATGTCCCGCGTGGTTCAGGGTTCAGGTTCAGGATTCGGGTTCTGGAGGAGGCCGCACACAAATGAAAGAGACTAGACAAGAAAATATTAATTTGGGAGTTGGGGGCCAGGTGGAAGCCCAAGAGAGGACTCTGCTTTGCTGAGTCCCTTTTATTCAGGTTTGGGATCCACCTATAGCCCTTAGGCAGGCAATTTCCAGTACCAGTCAAACGATCTTATCAGTAAGTATTTACATGAGACTAACACGTGGAAGTTGCTTCAGCTACCTTTGTCTCCACCAGACAGTGGGTGTATGGCTCTGACTCTTGCCAGAGCCTCAAGGTTGACCAGCCTTCCGGGTTCCTTGTCCACACCTCTCTGCTAGTGAAGACAATGGGCAGCTTCCAACAGCTGCATGCTAACCTTTACAAGCTCAGGGAAGGCCTGTGCGGCGCCTTGAAAGCCGAGATACCTAAAGCAACCACAAAGGATGGTCTGAAATTAAAACCTTTTAACTAAAAGCAGTTTATGGCAGATAGTCATGTACTAAGCTAGAATCTTACCTGACAAAAGTCAATATTTATCTTAACTGAGTCTGTCAAAGGTCAGTCTTTATATTAACTGAGTCTGTTTTGTATCTTTAATAACATACTTTTGGAATGTCGTGTTAATTGCTGACTATTAACTATCCTGTACCTATGTAAAAAATGTATCATTTTACTTTTCATCCAATCCCAGAGGTTTTCCCTCTCCTTTCTCCTGCCTTCCTAATCTGTCACCAATGAATTTCATGTAATCCACTTATATTTCTCTTTTGATTGTAATGTATAAATAAGGTGCAAACTGCCATTCTCCTGGAGCATTGTCTGGATACATTCAAATTTTACTTCTGAGCAATTTCCACAGTTTGGCTCAAATAAACTCACAAAAATTCTCTATAGGTTTGAATGTTTCTTACATTGACACACACACATATATATCCTTGAAGAAAGGAAAGGGAAGAAGAGCTGTCCCTGACTCAGATCTTCTTGTGGATTGCAGTCACGCCAGCCTCCTTTTAAATCTCATGTCATGTCCCTTGCTCACTGCCTTCTCCTGACATCTTGCAAGCATCAAGGCTGGCCCTAGAGATCATTCACTCTGTTTGAGTCCCTGGCTTGGTTTCCTTCCCAATAGCTCAGAGCTCAACAGAACTTCTCTTTTTTGTTCTCTTTCTCTTTTTCTTTAATGCAAACAAAGCCTTACCTTCTTGCTCAAATAGTGTTTTCTTCTCTTTCCTTTCTGCAATAATGAAGCATCACTAGAAAATGGAGGAGGCTGAATAATTTCTGCACACACTCTCTAGTGCATGGAAAAACATTGCAGTCATTTTTTAAAGGGCATTGTGGATTTTAAGGACTCTATGATACCTCATTCTTCCTCTAATTATCCCCAGCAAGTAGTAACTGGGTAATGAGAATCAGAACTTTGGCCACAGGCAATGGCATTTTCACTTAAATATTGATTAATAAAAAGGTATTTTAAAGGGAAATTAAGCTTTTATTCATTGTAAAAGAAAGTTAATATCAGCAAGCAATTTTTAGGGTATGTATCTTAAGAAATGCTGAATTAAAGTTTGATTTAAAGCTGTCAGAAACATTTCTCTGTGTAAATGCAATTTAAATAAATTCAACGACATGCATTACATTTTCACACAAAACCCCACAAGAATAATATAGACAGCATTAATTTTAGTTGTAAACATAAATTCTTACCATTGTTTTACCAATATCATGGTATTTTTTCCTCAAAAGTTCTTTACTACATAAAGATTTGATGAAGTTCTGATAAAACCTATTGCTTAAATTGGCGCTGGTGGGGAGAGGTCCTCATCCCCACTTGTTGCTCATGGGAGTGGAAGTCTTGTGATGTCCTAAGAAAAAGAGTATTCTGAGATTCCCATGGGAGAAGGAGTGATTTTTATTTCTGTGGAATTACATCCCTGAGTTTCCAAGGTCCCATTTCCCCTTATCCTGCCAAGGAAGAAGTGTAGCTGGGGGTTTGGTTGGGCTAGAATCAGAGCCAGTGTCCAGAGTTTCCTTTCCATATTGGAGCAGTGTCCAGTCCAATATCAGGCAAGCTTAGCTTATGTTCCCCACTGCAGTCCATCAGTCCATTGAGTGTGGGGTCTGCAGGGCTACATGGCTATGGAGGAAACAGGGTGAAAGCAAGAAAGCAGGAGCAAAACCAAAGGAAACAGGGAATCAAGAGCGAATCAAGAGAATGAATTCCTTTGTTTATGGGGCGATGTATTCCCAAATTTTTGTGGGCTTGCAATGGCCACACCCATTCTGGCCAATGACTTTTGTTCCCCGGTGTTTCTGATAGGCACTTTCCCTATTCACCCCAGCTTCACTGTGCATGAATCTATTTCTCTTTTGTTGCACCCCTTCTCAGTGATCTGTTGGGAATGGGCTAGTGTTTCCCTGAGGAATGTGAAGCTGCAGCTTCCTGGTGAAGCTGCCCAAATGACATGCCTACAATGTCTGGCTTTCCCTTTGCTCCTTGCCTATTATTAGTAACTAGCTAATTACAATGGTATCAAAACTATACATGAAAGTATTAGAATATTATCAAAATTTAAATAAGAAATACTTTATTCTGTTGATTCAGTTATCTGATCTGTATTTTATTTTGTAGCAAAACATTCTAGCATTTATTCTTATGTAATCTTTGCTGTAGAAAGTAATGGCTTTATAGATCGAGATACATGGATTTTAGAATTTAAGACACATAATGTCACTTTGAGGAAATAAAAGAGACATGTCTTTGGCACTTAATATTTATTATCTTATTTTGGAAAATTTTCATTGCTCTGGATTAGCCAGTGATACGAAAGAAAATGTGAAGTAGAAGTCATAGGTCTGCCATAATATTACAGGTTTGTTTGCACTAATTACAGCATAAATGCCACATTGGTTTTCAGCAATTCATTTGTTGGACAGTTCTTCAAGCGGCCAGTTTCAGAGGCGCTGAGACTCTAATTAAACTCTGGCTGATGTTCCAAATCCTCTCTTCAGAGCCTGGGGGAATAATAACATTTATTTACAAGGCACCTCTTACCCTAAAGCTATCAGGTATCCTTCCCACAATCAGTATTCCAGTCTGTCCTAGAAAGGAAGGCCAAGCATTCTGTTTAGTTTTAGAGCAAGTACACGTACTTTTGTACAAATGAGAATTTTATTGATTAAAATACTCAGTGGAATACTACTCAGAAATAAAAAGGAGTGGAGTATGGTTGCATGCAAAATCATACATGTATCTCAGAGGCATTATGCTGAGGGAAAGACATCAGTCTTAAATGGTTATATAATAAGTGATGTCATTGACAATGCTTTCTAGAAGAAAACAATACTGGTGAAGGAGAATAGATTAGTGGCTGCTAGAGGCTGGGGTGGAGGAAGGGTATGATTGAAAAGAGAGGTAACATAAGGGATTCTTCTGTGTGATAGAACTGCTAAGAAGCTTGATTATGGTGATGCTTACACAAATATACAATTTGAAATGCATAACATATAAAACCAAAAGTCAATTTTACTGCATGATCATTTCATTAAAAAATAATAAAATATCTACACATTGAGAAGGATTGAACCACAATTTTGCCTCTGAGTTCTCCATAGGCCAAAGAATATAATAGTGCCCATAGGTAAAATCAAGCTCACTACTTAGGGTCACGTCTATTCCTAATAGAATAATATAATACATATGTCTAATATAATAAGAATGTCTCTTTTAATTACGTGCAGTACATGTCAGCCAGAAATCATCATTGTACCTCCTGCACATCTGAACATCCCTCTTTGTCTGCTTCATGCCTCTTTTTCCTCTACTTGCTTTAAAATATATGTATTCCCAGGTTGTATCTTAAATCTTAATTTCTTCAGCTCAGCATCCTCTCCAGGGAAAATCTCCTTCAATCAGTGACTTGACCTAAAATCTCCTTGTTGAAGATTACTTCTAAATCTGTACCTGCAGTCCTAATATACTTTTATACCTAATTGTATTTTTGTGTGTAATACCTTATTTTGAATATCCCAATAGCCCCAAAAAAATCACCACAGCAAAAGCAATTTAATTAGCATTTCTTCTGAAAGCTAAGATTATTCTAAAATCACTGACTTCTTGGTCACTAAAGCTAGAAATATTATGTTATTTTACCACCTACTTATATTCATTCTCCCTCATAAAATTGGTCACTAAATCTAGTTGATTCTTTCAATTTTGCATTTTTTCCTTCATAAAAACCTAAATTATACCTTGATCATGGTCACTTAGACTATTACAATACCATTCTCTATGATCTTATTCTCCTGTTATATCTCTATTTGACTTTTGTACTCTTGTTAGTATTACTTTGTAAAATCTGATTAATTCCTTCTATAGGACCAGAAATCTTTTTCTTACAGAAAGGAAAATCTAAATATCATATGGTATTCTGAAACTTTAATATTTGGACCTCCCCCACTGTCTACCATCATCTAGCACAGCAAACACAATTCTATCACTAACTACCTACCAACATACTCTCCTCTTGGACTGTAGCCACTTCATATGTTTTATTGATCCTTGAAACCATCCTATTTCATGTGGACAACTTCACTTCACATGGGCAGTGCTTAGTATATGTATGTCTCTCCTGTCCATTAGAATCCCATTCAGCCTTCATGTCTCTTACACCGTATCTTCCAGGAAGACCCTCAATCCAGCAATTTGGATTTCATCTTTGCCTTCTGTGAGCTTCCATAGAATAATTAACTTCTTTATTTTTATTTGACTTGTTATGCACACACATCTTTCCATTCAAAAACTCCAACCTTCTTAAGAGAAACAATCATATACTCATCCTACTTCCTTACCTTAAATGCTTTTTGGTATAAGGTGCAACACAAGCACACATATCCTACCTTATAATAGACAAATAGGCAAATTGACCGCACCTTCGCTACGCCCAAGCCACGCCCACCAACCAAGCCACACCCACCAACTAATCAGCATGAGTATGCAAATTACCCCAACAAAGATGGCGGCTAATTTGCATATCAAGACAGCGTAGAAAGAAGCCAAGAGATGCTGAAGGGAGGAGCGGAGGCGGGGCCGGGGGAGAAGGAAGGAGAGCTGGGCAGGCTGGTGGAGAAGGCGGGGCGGGAGACAAGGGAGGAGCGGAGGCGGGGCAGGGTAGAGTGCAGCAGGAAACCCTATTGCAGGATTTTTCCTGCAACGGGAACGCTAGTTCTATATAATAAAAGCATACTATGCAAATTGTCCCCTTGACCGGGAGTTGTCTGGGAGTTTGACCAGGGGGTGGAGCTGGCTGGGGGGAGGGAAGGAGGCATGGGCCAGCGGCCAGTAGCCGCTAGGGATCCTGCCAGTGCACAAATTTCGTGCATTGGGTCTCTAGTAAAGAAATAATCTTCACTTTCTTGTTAGATCTAAATAAATGGATAAATGCATAGCAGAATTTTGGTGATTTTTTTTAGTGAACTCTGGAAGTATAGCATCAGATGTCACCAGTGTTTAGCTCTGGGTATAGGATTTGGGTGACTCAAATTTGGGTGCCTCTCACACATAAGATATACAGTAGATATTTGCTCTGTGAATAAATGGATAAATGCATAGCAGACAGCCTAAGCAGGCTAGGGAGTGTTGGAAATGTTATCCCATACATTACAATTAGAGGAAGATTATCATTAGCATTAATGTGTTATTAAAAATACCATTCTTCATGATCAGGTAATGTCAACATTTATTTATGGTGCACCTGCACATACCACCCAAGGCCAAATTATGTTTTCATCCTATCATTCACCTGCTCAAAATTCAATGTCTGCCAGGATGTGTTAAAGATTGAATTTAAGGTTTTATTTTTTGCATTTATGGCATTTTTATTATCTTGTGATCTTTATCCAATAAAGCAACACACATATCTGAATATATGAATATTTTACTTCTCAGCATTTTCTGTGATCCTCTCTCCCTCCCTCCCTCCCACCCACCCTTCCCTCCCCGGGTCCTTGTTGTTTATTTATTTTTTTTCTATTTTTGGCTTTCCCTCATTTCTATCTGTCCCTTCTCCTTCCTATATTACCATCATCCCTCCCACTCCATATCCTATATATAACATTCTTCTTTCTTCTTTTTCCTTAACATTTCCTGTTGATTACTATGTACTGCATCTGGATCTGAGATTGCCACACACCATGAAGTAATTATAGCACTTGAGTTCACAGTCTAGAGTGAGTCAGGTCAGTTGTTTTTTAATTGTTGTTGTTTTTGTTATTGTTGTACTGTGTATTTGTTTACTGTTCTCAGAATCATACTTATTCTCACTGTGGTGCAACCCATCATTACCTTTACTCAGCTTTTACCTGACATATGCAATAATGTCATCCTGTCCCTGCTTCATTCATGCCTTCTCTGGAATGGAGAAACCTTTCCTAAGCATCCTCACAGCTGGTGACAGCACCACTCCATTAGCCGCCCTGCATTTCACTTCTTTAGTTGGGAATCATTCTTGCAAAGCCAGCCTGCCATGCATGTTCTTTAATAGGTTTCTTGTGCGTGCTTGTCATGTGTTGCTCAAGGTTATTCTGCAGTTTTTCTGAAAGTCCTCATTTCTTCTAGCATGGGCCCTCATGGGAGATTTGCTTAATCAATGAAATACTTAAGATTATTAAAAAGAACCAATCCAGAAAAAAAGAAAATGCACTTAGATTGTGTGTAAAAACAAAAAGTTTACTTAAGAATTTTGGTGATTTTTTTTAGTGAACTCTGGAAATATAGCATCAGATGTCACCAGTGTTTAGCTCTGGGTATAGTATTTGGGTGACTCTTATTCTCTTCTTTGTACATTTCTATATGGCACAGTTATTTTTAAATACATGTATATTATTTTATTAAAATAAGTAAACTCATTTTAATAAATCATATTATGTTTTATTTTGTGCTGAAATATGTATGCCAAAATAAAAATATTTCCTAATGGATTTTGAATTTCCAAAACAAACCACATATGTTTTTCCTTCTAGGAAATACTCTAGGTTATCGGTACATATAAAGAAGACAGACATATATGGTCATGTTGTAAAAGATATTTCGTTCTATATTTCACCCTGTTCAAGGGCATTATTATTCACTGTTTAACAATAGAGGGCAGTAGAATAATGGTTCATAGACTTTATTTTAGATAAAGCTAACCAAATCCCTCATTCTAACATCAAGAAAAATGATCAAAATAGGTCTCACATTGATAAAAGAAGAAAAGTCAGTGTCATGATTTTTGCTTCTTATTTGCCAAAAAAAAAAAAAAATGTTTATTTTGAGAAAGGAAAAGTCAGCCTGGAGGTTTTCAGAACCTGGCAGTCCTCTGACCTTATATTCACTTTCTCAGGCTTTAAAGTTTCCATCAGAAGATTAATAAGCAATGTTTATATTTTTCACTGACCTTGTCACATAGGATATGTCTGTTCACAAATAAATTTAGAGGAAAAGAAAAACAATCAATTTGATCTACTAAGTACTTAATGGTTTTTGACACAATAACACCTTACGTGACTGAATTAAACCTTTTGTGTTCAAATGTGCTTGATCATAGAGGTTAGGTAAAACTCAGCTATGGCAATATCATTGTCCTCAGACCTGACCGAGTGCTGCCAAGGGAAATGCTGATTAAAGAGGCATCTACCAGCGCCTTAAGAGCTCTATTGGATCCCAAGGCGAAAGGAAAGTTAGTATGTGATTCTGCCTTTATCTAGAATTTTTATGTTTTGTTCATCATGGATTTTTACATTAATTTTTATTTTTAAATTTCATTAAAATATTGATTATCTTTATTTATGTATTTTTTGGCACTGGCTTAAATTCTGTCCCGGAAGTGGATACCTCACTCTCTTCACCCTAATCCAGCTATGATAGTTACACAATCCAAAATTTTGGTGAGTCACAGTAGCAGAACAACTGGGTTGAGGTGGAATGATAGGGAAATAGAAGATGGGGTCAATACTCAAACTATCATCACTAGAGTGTCCTGCTGTGCTGAGTTCTTGATCTGATACATAGTGAAATATGTCTTAATAAATCATCCTTCAGGCCTATTTGGAATCCAGCTCTGTCTCCTTCAGGAACAGGTATGAACTACTATCTTGATCATACAATTTTCTGTCTACATATAGTATAGAATGCACTGATTTAATTTCTTACTTCAGAGAAAAAAGGACTAAAGGAGATCTTATTGGATCTAAACATAATCCTCAATACATATCTTCATTTAGTCATCTTTTGTCCTTTTTGGAACCCAGATCACCATCTCAGATCATGTCTGTCCTAAGAAGAATGACATCAGTGCCAATAATACGGTACCTTTTGGGAAAAGTCTAATCCCTCTAACCTCAAGCAACCTGGCTCTGTGTCATCTGCCTTTCTCATAAATCTTATAAACAGAATAATAGGAAGGAAAGAGAGAGAGAGAGAGAGAGAGAGAGAGAGAGAGAGAGAGAGAGAGAGAGAGAGGGAGGGAGGGAGGGAGGGAGGGAGGGAGGGAGGGAGGGAGGGAGGGAGGAAGGAAGGAAGGAAGGAAGGAAGGAAGGAAGGAAGGAAGGAAGGAAGGAAAGAAATAGAAAATAGTTATTGGTTTAAAATAGATATACTTGGCCCTGGTGTGGCTCAGAAGTTGAGTGGGGACCCAGATACGAAGAGGTTTGATTCCTGGTCAGGGCACATGTCCGGGCTCAATCCCTAGTGGGGGGCCGTGCAGAAGGCAGCTGATTGATGATGTTCCTCTCTCATTGATGTTTCTATCTCCCTATCCCTCTTCCTTTCTCTCTTTCTGAAAATCAATAAAAACATATTAAACAAATAAAATAGACCTACTTGTCAGGAATGGCAATTGAGTGAATTCTAGCTTGGTAGCTCCTTCTGAGTTTAGATTGCACATCTTAGAAAAATTAGTTTTCAGTGAACTGACAATGTAATTCTGTGCTCATATAACTTGTGCAATTGCTATGTCCTGTAATTGGAGAAATCATCTTAAAGGCTCAGAAAAGTCCTGCAGATATTCCCAAATGGCCTAACCCAGCCTTTCCCAACCATGTTTGTCACTGAAACTTTTCTTTTAAAATATAACTCTAATATAAATATTTCAGAATTAGTTCTGAGAAATGTCATTAGGGAAATGTTAGTTTTTTTTTCTCAAAATACAGAGGTCTCAATTATATCTTGATACAGGATTTTGGGATGGTTTTTAATAATATTAGAAATAGTACTGATAATAATAATGAACACAGTAACTGACATTTGTAGAGTACTGAGTTGTTATTTTCTTGGTTAGCACCTTTAGAAAACAGGCAGCTCTACTAACTTCCTCTCTCCTCCCCTCATATTATTCTCTTCCTTTGTGAAAGTGTTAACATTTTTTAACCAGTTAACTGCCACGTGTCCAAAACGGGATGATACTGGAATTTCTTCCATATGCGCTGGGATATTTATGAATTTAAGTTACCATAATTTTCTTTACAAACCCAGAGATGTCACTAACAAGTCTGATTTTAAAATTGGGTGACCAGAGTTGATCTGCGAGGTTTGTGGCTATAGACACGCCTGGCATGTGGGGAAGGTCTGCTGCTTGCGGCGTGTAAAGGGTTAAAATGTGCCTACCACAAGTTAGAAAATATTTGACTTATATACCAAAATACTAGTTTGCAAAGTATTTGTGATGGATGTCTGGTACCTAAGGGGTATTTCAAAATTAATAAGAACTACCTTCTTCATTACCTACATATGTATTTCATTACCTACATATGCACCACTCTTTTAGTTCGAATATTTATGTCTTCATATCACAGTTGAAATCTTTCCAACTAGATGGATAGTTCCAGGAAAGCAGGGTATTCCTATTTCAAATGAATCCCATCATTACTGCTATAGTTTCTATGGTTCTTTTTAATACCTGATAGAGAATAGGCCTGCAGAATGTACTTACAAATAAATTTTTTTTTCTAGAAACTTGCTTCCTAAAATTGCAGACATTGTGCTGTCTTTTAGAAGTTAATTTGTTTATTCATTAGATATCTGAGTTGCATTTATTCAAATAGAAACCTGTGATGGAAAAGGATGACTCAGTAGAGCTTAAAGTTAGTTTTACATTTAGAAAAAAGGAATTTGAGTAGGGAGAGATTATCTACTATTACTTTACTTACCACAGAAAGAGACTGATTTATAACTGATAAGTAAAACCTAAAGTTATACATTTTTTGCCATTTCAGAATCTTAGTCTGTACCCCACATTATAAGTGACTATGAAGGGGATACTCAGTCTCTGCCTCAGTCATAATTTTTTTTTTCCGAATGAACTGGGAATGTGAGGCATAATGTGATTGCCAGAATATTTATGTATATCTGTCAAACATTCAATTGTAGGGTTGAAATATGATGGTCAAGATGATGGAACCTTCTAGTTGGTATGACCTTCTTGACGCTTTATCTGTAAATACAATATCTGGTCCAATGAGGGTGGTCACAAAGACTCTTTAAAAAAAAAATCTTTATTGTTGAAAGAATTACATGTCTCCTTTTTTTCCCAATTGATCCCTTTCAGCCTGCCCCTATCCCACACCCCAGACATTTACCACCCTATTGTCTCACAAAGACTCTTGCCAATGAAGTGAAATAATGCTTTTGGGAATCTATATTTACAACTTCGGTGGCTCTTGAGGTTGTCCTTTTTCAACTCATTATTGTCATCACCAAATGTCTATCATCTTTGGTGATATTCTCTCTTGATTTGAGAAAGCATAGCCTTGTGGGGTTGTATAAAAACTGTTTTTCCCCTGATAAATGATCTCATCTAACTTAAGGTTAGCTTGGCTCTGTAAATAACTACCACACACACACGCACACACACACACACACACACGCCATATATATATATATATATATATGCCATATATATCTATATAGATATAGATATAGATAAGATATAGATATAGATATAGATATAGATATAGATATAGATATAGATATAGATATATCTGTAAAATAAACCAGCTCATAATTCCACTCATTATATGTTAACCTGCTTTGAATATTATTTTCTTAAAAATAATTCTTAGTCCTATTTTCAAGAGGCAATTCAATTGTTTTAATTTATACCTTATTAAATTTTGCTAGAAAGGAGCAAGAGAATCATTAAAGGTATAAACTGACTCATAAATATATTGACCCAATATCTAACAACATTGACCTACTCACAGTGTATATTTAATTAAAATAGTATTAGACAGAACAAAATTAACTTAAGAGACGAACCAAAGCATTGGCTGTAATAAATACAATTATATGTTACTGTTGTTTTATATTATTGAAAGACTTTTATCAATGTCTTCTGGAAGATAATTACATTTCAGATGTAAAATATTTCCCCATGAGCATTTAATGTTTCCTTATCTTCAGGGTAAGAGTAGATTTTGTTTCTATGCTAATAGAATTATGTATAGGGCAGTGGTTCTAGGTCCTATTTTTACCAATTATATCAATCCTGATTGGAAGTTTTACCTATGATCAGAGGATGTTTCTGGCCATGATCAAATTGGTGATTAAGAAGTATCTCCTTATATGGTTTGCTGGGCCAAGTGAACATTGCTAGTCATCCTTTATGTAAACTTAATTGGGTAGTATAGTTTATGATGACCACATTTGAGTTAATGGGACCACCATCCACTCACTTGTTCATAACAAAACCTGTGGTTTATCTCTAACCACCCCTTTCTCTCATTGCCCACACCCATTAGCAAGTCATGTCTACTTTACATCCAAAACCTATCGTAGATCAATTTTCTTCATCTCCTCTTCTACCATTCTAGTTAGCTCACCATATCTGGTGGAAATACTGAAACAACCTACTTTCCTCAGTTGATATTGCTTCTACTTTTTGTTGCCTTCTTTAGTCCATTGTCCACAAAGTTGCTTTCATGATCTATTAAAAATAGAAAACAAAACGTATAATTTTTCTGGTTAAAATATTTCAAATGACTTCTTATTATGATTAGAATAAAATTTTAGCTTATTACTGTGCCTACAAGGCTCTGATATCTTCCTTTTATGCATGCCTAAGCTCACCCCTTGTCATTGTACTCCTTTCTCCTTGCATTTAAAAAAAGTATTCCTTAAGCACACCAACATTATTTCTGCTTCAGGAATTTTGCATTTTACTCTTTTGTCTTCTTGGGATTCTCTGCTCCTATATCTTTGCAAAGGCACCATTAACTCATCATTTAGTTGTCATCTCAATCATCACCCCTTAGAGGATTTTCACCCTACCTAAAGGAGCCCCTTTGTATTAGTCACTTCTCTCCCATTAGCCTTTTTTAATTTCCCCATAGAATTTGCCACTATTTGGAATTACCTTATTTATGTGTTTGTTTATTATATTTCTTACCTTTAACTTATTCAAGCTCCAATAGACTTAAGAGCCCCATGGGGCAGGGGCCTTCTCTGCCTTGCGCATTACAGGAGTGTCTGCTTAGAGTATGTGCTCAGTAATAATTATTGAATGAATAAACCAGAGTTGGGATGAAAATTAAATAAACCAGCATAAAAACTGAATTAAGTCAATTTCTTAGTATTTGCTACTATAACTTTTGTACATCTATATCTATTGCACTTAGAAACTCAGGGAATAGATTTTAATTATCTTCATTTAAATATTAAAATTACTACTTTGGATGTGTGCGTGTGTGTGTACTTTATAGGGTAGATAAATCCAACTCTACTTGCATCTTGGCAGTATCCAGGGAGCTTTGACATAGTAACAATGTGTCTGGGTCTCGTCTTCATAAAATCTTAACATTTTTGTTTTCTTGTTTTGGTTGGAGTCTAGACATGGTTATGTTTTAAAAAGATCCCTATGGGTTTTCATATTCTATTAAGGTTGAGAAAAACTGTTTTAGGAAAAAACTATTTTCATTTGGCTCTGCAATCCTTAAAACTTTTTCAGTGTTGCTAAATTATATTTTTGTATGGCTTATATTGTCAGGGAAATGGTAGAGCGAAGTCCCTATATAAGACATGCCTATTTCAAACCCCAAATCTATAACCATGATCCAAATTTAGTTCCCAAGGGTTGACATGAGAATAGTCTTTTAGTGCATTTGTTTCAATCATTAATATCATATATTAGCATGACAGGATATTGGAACAGAAGTTTCACACAAAATAAAGCTTGATTTGACTATGTTGAACAGCATGTATAAAAGTGGTATTTCCATTTCACAGTTGAGAAACTGAGCAGAAAGGATATTGACTAGTGGCTAAAATTCATCTCTTTAAACCCCGCTAGGATTCACTAGATATGCTTCAAGATTGACTTTGCTGGAAAGGAACCAGCTTCATATTGACATAAGCCAATAGGAGAGGCTGATCTTGAGAGCAAATGCAAAATGTTAATTAGTAAGGCAGATGGGTAACACAGAAATTAAATGTCACAAAGCAAAACTTTCTAAGTTTAGAGACAGAAGCATTTACATTTAATATGAGTTCTGCTTCTGCTTCTTAAATACTTCCCCTCATCACTTGTGTCTAAATACCTGATTGCACTTGACTTTTCAGTGCACCTTGGCTGATTAGCAAACTGGCTTCATCAGGAAGAACATGTGTATGCTTTTCAGAGAGGAGTTAGTTGCAAGAGCCTACAAGAAAAAGAAAATATTGTGGCTGTGCTAATTTTCATGACAAGGGTGAATGAGAAACACTGTGGACCCAAAATGATCAAATTGCATTTAGGATTTAGTCACCTCCCCCCTACCATATTCCGCTTGGATTCCCAAGATATATCACTGATCTTTTCAATCTATTCTATTGGGATTCCGGTCATCTATGGAAAAATACATAGAATGTAGCTCTCTACTGAGGCTGCAGGAATTCTAATCCCAGTCAAGGTAGACCAAGTTCCCGAAACTCTGCAGAGAAGGAGAGAACCATTCAGGAGGAGGAAAATAAATCTCCCTCAAGACTCACCAACCAATTTTCCAATGTATAATAAGCCTCTTATTGTGTTTTAAATAAGTTCTGCTATTTTATTACTCTTAATTATCAATATGAATTAAAATTTATTTAAAAAGTCACAGAGACTGCTCTGGAATAGAAGCCAATATTGAAGTTTAATTGGCTGTGAGTTTCTTTATGCACAAAACATATTGATTTATTACTTCTTTAAAAATACAAGTATTGCTCATAGCACATAGTCCAGAAATATATTTTCAAATATTTTATGTGGCTTAACTATGTTGTTTGGCAAACATTCAGGGGCATTGTATAGATGGATTATTTTAGAGAACTCTCAGAGGGTATATTTATATATGGGAAAAGATATCCCTACATACATGCTCATGCACACACCATGATACTACAGGAAGTTTCTTATTATCTTCAATATTCAAGAGAGTTGATTTTGTTGGTGGTGTTTCTTCCCCCATGGGTTAGCAAAAAAGTGATCCTCTTTTCTTCATTAGGTAGAGGAATAATCTGACAAATAGGAGTGAGTGCACCAGGAATATTATGACAAAAGAAGGAAGCCAGCCTTAAATTTGACTTTATGGTCAACTCACAAACAACTATTACTTTCCAGTAGTCAATAGCCAGAGTGGCATGCAGGGTGGGACAAATAACATTTATTTCACTAAACACCTGTCTTCCCTTTTTTTGTAGAATATTGCAAATTGCTTCATCAAAAATTCCACTAGCCATATGCATCTAACATATTTCTTATACTGTAAACTTATTTGCCTTTCCTATTTATATTAGCAGTGTCCTGAGTTCAACAACTTAATTTAATTTTCAATTCTCAATATATTAGAGGCCTTGGTCAGGAAGGGTCCCTAGGCCTGGCCGGTGATCAGGGCTGATCAGGGTCTTCTGGCTGCCTGCGGGGCCTTCCTTCATTCCGCACCACCCCCTGGTGGTAAGTGCACATCATAGCAAGTGATCGAACTCCCAGTCTCCTGGTCAAACTCCCGAGGGGACACTGCATATTAGCCACATATTTATATTACCTGAAGCATGTACAATATAGGTTTACCATTGTAAAACCTGTTTAGTCAGTCTTTGAAATTACAAGAAGAATAAACTATGGATTATTTAGTAGAAAATAAGTTTATTGAAGAATATCAGTAAGTGACGGGCAAGATATCCAAATGTAAGTTCCCTTTTTTGCTGCATAGCTTCATTATTTCTACTTGCTTGTTACTCAATAACTCTACTGTAGTTTTTCTCTCCAAATGTCTACATTTCTTAATCCCTTTGCCTCAAAACAAACAAAAATATTTATAAACAAATGAATACATTGATTACTTCTGCAAGATCATACATAACATTGTCATTCTGTCTGGTGATCTATTTGTGACAAAAAAAAACTTTTTGTTTTGCTAATCTGTGAATCTGGCTGATCTGATATTGATGATTTTTTATCTTAGTTGATGTTGAGCTTTCATTTCCAGGAAAATTACTACATGTGCTACTGAATGGTACTCTTGCTAATTAAGCCCAAGACTGTTTTTGAACAAGTGTATGATATATGATAAGCTTGGTGAGTCATTTAAAAAAAATCAGCAGCTGAGAGTGAAACCAAAATTTGCTATAGTAAGGTCAAGTCTCCACATTCAAGTGGAAGATGATTGCAATGATTTATATGGTTTGCATAGAACTTATTTTTTAATTATAGGATTTATGATTTGTTTTCTCTGCCTGAATGTGCTATAAGGGATATAATAAGGCTTAAGTCACTATCTTTCTCCAATTGTAAAGGTAGAGGGTTAGATTAACTCATAAGCAAAAGAAATTTTCATTTTTCTGAAATGATAGAGTTGGCTATACTTTAATGTTCTAACTTTCTTTTTTAAAAATTTGTTTATTGCTGAAAGTATTACAGATGTCCCACTTTTTTCCTCATTGACCCCTTCTGTCCCCCTCCCACAAGGCCCTCACCACACCATTGTCATGTGTTCATGGATTATGCTTTTGTTCTTTGGTTAATCTTTCCACCTATTCACCACCCCACCTCCGCTTGCCCTCTGCAGTTCATCAGACTATATTTTTACATCTCTGGATCTATTTTGTTCATCAGTTTATTTTGTTCCTTAGATTCCGCATATAAGTGAGATCATGTGATACTTGTCTTTCTCTGACTGGCCTATTTCACTTGGCATAACACTTTTCCTGCCTTACCTAGTCTTATTGCTCCATGACTATGCATGGGTAGTTTCATGTATATAGTGTCTCCAAGAATCCAGTGTCATGGAGGAGCCTATAGGGAACATTGGCTGGTTTTGCAATGTCTTTTACACTTGCCTATACTATTCAATTTACATTCCCTTCAAAGTAGGAATTATACAACTGAGTCCACCAGTCCTATGCTGTTCTGATTTTTTTTTTAATGGCTCCCTTGGCTGCTGAGGCTGGAATATGCCAGGTTCATTTGTTTCTAGAAAGTTCCCAAGTCTTTTTTCTCTCTCACTCTTGGGAGTTCTTGTTCCTAGACTAGATGGTGTGTCTGGTTTGTTTGTCCTAAAGCCAAACATGATATATTGTATTACCTATCAACGCAATTACACAGTGTTTAAAACCTTCCAAAAATATCTTTAAAATATACATGAGCACTATAAATAGGCCACTTTAAAAGCCCATTTTTTAAAAAAGATGAGCCATTATTTAGTCAATTTGTTAAGGCACAAATTCCACCATGTGGTTGATGGATTGTTGATGATTATTTGGCTTTCTTTCATCTATCCAAGGAAAGATACATGAAGACGTTAAATATGATTGTGTTGCTTATTAAAATTCTTCATTTTAAGTGAGAATATTTATAAATGTACCAAACTGTAAGGTTATTTTCAGATTGCTGCAAGTCCATGTCACTTTTGTTTTCATCTGTCATAAAATGTCTTTGGATTGAATGTGGAAGATACTTATGGTCTTAAGCCACATAGTAGCAATACCTTCAGTATTCTTTTTGAGCACTGGTTAAAAAAACAATGGAATTAATTAGCTACTCACAAGTTAAATGTTTATTGTGTACTGTAAAATTTTTTGTTGATGAGAATATGAGACAGTTGTATAAAGCACTAATTAATCATCTGCTGAATTTAATCCATCTGTACTTGAATGCTGTAATTCAGAAACCCTGTCCCCCCCTCACCACCCGCCAAAAAAAAATGCTTTTGCCTAGAGAGTAAAGTATATTTCCAAAATACTTGTATTGCAGAGGACATCTGCCTATTTATATTTTTAATAGCGTAACTTCCCAAATATATTTTCAAAGTTCTTTTGAAGGTTTCACCTCTGGTTGTCTTCCTTTTTGTAACTAAAGTATATTTTATATTCTTTTAAAAATATATTGAGTACAGGTTTACTGAAGAAAGACAAAGAAATACATATAAAATACAGAGGAATGACAGTAAATTTGCTCAACTGAAAAGAAAATAAGTGGGTGAAAATAGTAGATAGGAAGATAAGGTGAAAAAGAAAGAAAAAGATAATATTTTTGTTTGGTGTGTTTGTGTTTTCATAGTAACTTACAAAGTTGAAAGATCATACAGTTTGGAATTCTTGCCTCACTTATTTTCCCATAAAACTGAGATGTGTCTGTTTGTAAATTCTGAAAGTCTGATGAGAGAGTGGCATGTCTGCTTACCTAGTCTCTCTTTATTTTCTACTTTTCTTAAGGAGACAGATAAAATTATTTAATGCATGATGTTTCAATATCTGATTTTAGAATCTTTCAGGAAGTTTGAAGCAAAATATACAAGGAAGGAATAAGCTGTGCTAGAACATTTACATATATGAAGATTCACTATTGCTGATGGCAATGGTATACTCTATATTTTTCAACACAGAGAAAAAGATATACTAGTTTCCGTATATCTCCATCTGGTGATCTCTACCTAATTATCTATTAACAATTCCTTTTCTCTCCTAGATCTTAATCTCTCCTTCTGCCAATGTCTTGCTAAAAGAATAATATAAATATGCTCCAACATGTATTAACTTAAACAAATATAAAGTTATAATTCTATTGATATTTAATTTTCCCAATATAATACCTCTGAACCACCAGAATCTTTCATTGTTCCCTTCTAGGGTCATGTTTCTTCCAAGAATGTCTCTATTTGTTCACCTTTTATTCACCATACACTCAACACAGGACAATTTGTCTTCAGCACTCACCACTCCATTGAAACTGATCTCAACAAAGATATGAACAATTTTCTAGATGTTAAGTGTCATGACCATTTTTCAGGCCTTACTGTACTTGACTTCTCTACACTGTCACTTTTTTTGAGAACAACTAGTTCCCCCTTGAAACATGTTTTTCTCTTGTCTCCTGTGATACTAGACTCCCTGTTCTTCCATCTTCTGCTGTGGATATTTTCCTCTGTTTTCTTTTCAAGTTCCTGTGATCATATGAATGATGGTATTACCCTAAGCTTGCTTTTTTTTTTTGTCTCTGTACTTTCTAAGAAAACTCCTTTGCTCTCAGGGTCTCAAATTCCAAAGATATGCTGATGATTCACATATCTTTCTTTTTGTTGTTGTTGTTAATCCTCAACCAAGAATATTTTTCCATTGATTTTTAGAGAGAGAGTGGAAGGGAGAGGGAGAGACAGAGAGAAACATCAATTGGTTGCCTCATGCATATGAACCCTTACCAGGGCTGGGAACCTGTAACCAAGGTACATGCTGTTGACTGGAATTGAACCCAGGACCCTTCATTCCACAGGCCAATGCTCTATCCACTGAGCCAAACCAGCTAGGGCGATTTACAAATCTTTATTTCCAGAACTCTGGAGCAAAATACCTAGTATTTATTCTTGGATATTCTACTATATCATTAATCTTTCCCTACTCTCCCTCCCCCAACCAGCTGCTCTTTTCATGTTTTCTCTCTTAAGTGAGACTCTCCTGTGTATGCAGTTTCTGAGTGTATCTTTGTCCACTTATGAGAACTTCTAGACATCCCTTTGGTCTTGTATGCTACCTCCTCTAGGAAGCTTCATAGAGCCCCTGGATTTGAGTTCTGAGCCCTCCTTTATGCTCCTGTGCCCCTATAGCAACACTTGATATCTATTCCCCTTTATCAGGAAGCATGTTCTGCCTCCCTCACTAAACAGAACTATGTGAGGGTCAGGACATTTTGATGTTGTTCATAGACTTGTACTACTTGGGATAGCACAAGTCTCTAGCACATAGCAGACTTCAAATATGTCCTCAATGAATGCATAGAAGAGAAGATAGGATGTAGACCCTTGGTGTCAAAAGCCAAAAGAAAACCAGTATTATCATTAGCAACGGGTCTCATGATATATAGCAGGTTGATTTCATATCCTATCAATACGTGTGTCGTAAAGTGTAATTGTATTTGCCAGATGTTTATATTGCATGCAACTGAAACACACACAAAAAGAGACTAACACTGAATTCAAACTGGCTTAAACAAAATAGGGATATTTGTTTCAAGTCACTGAACAAGTCTGGGTCATTCAGTAGTAACTGAAACTAGTGATATCAAGAATAATTTCTCTCTCCATCTTTGGGCTCTGATTTTATTGTTTTTATAATATATTTTTATTGATTTCAGAGAGGAAGGGAGAGGGAGAGAAATAGAAACATCAGTGATTAGAGAGAATCATCAATTGGCTGCCTCCAACTGGGCATATGCCCCAACTGGGAATCCAACCATGACCTACTGGTTCATAGATCAAGGATGCTCAACCACTGAGCCACCGTGGCCAGGCCAGCTCTGCTTTTCTTGTGTGTGTGTTTTATGTGTTGGTTTCACTCTCAGACAAACCATTCTCCAAGCTTCTAGCCTCACCTCTCTTCTTTATGCCCACAAATGTCCTGGAATTGAGCTTCATTAGTCTGGGTTGGATTATGTTTCTATACCCAAACTGATCACTTACACATGGGGGTTGGTGCTCTGATTTACAGGCCATGGTCACATACCACCCCCTTGGACAAGAGGTACTGTCAGATAAATTAAATTACATGAACTGTGGGTGGGGAAGATGATTTCCAAATATACTGTGTTCTCTTACCATCTCTTACCAATCACAGTGGGAATGAATTCTGTGCAGGCAGAATTGGTAAATCAGACCTGTGAAGAGGGGAGCATCAGCCATCCTCTTGATTGGAATACCCTGTATGAAGAGCGAATTTTAAAATCTTCTAAAGCTGGTGCTCACTTTTTGTATAAACAAAGAAAATATAAACTGTTGGATGTTTAATTATTTCCCAATGTGTATAACTTTATATCCCAATCCCAGTGAATTCATTATTTCAATGAGGATTTGGCATCTATAATTTCTATCTGAATGCTTTAAGAAACAAAGTGTTATTAATTAAAAGGTAAAAAGTAAAATTGTAATAATTTTTCCAGCTTGCTGTGGACTATACCCCTTGAATTCTTCTCCCTTCTCCCAGGGTTTTTCAATTGAGTAGTTATATATCTATAAAAATAATTACTGCAGTTGCATAGCTACATGCTGAAAGCATAGTGGTACCTGCAGGTCTACCGAATAATCACTTCTGAGAGCTGCAAAGCACATAAAGTGAATTTTCCTCCTGGGTGTGGGATGTCTACATATGTAGCTTAGGAAATGCAAAGCCAGCTACAAGGTATTCTCCTTCCTCATAGCAAAAGCAATTAGTATGCTAAGAAGCACATGTCCTTCTAGGTCATTTCAGTTGCAAAATTTTTGCATGCAAAGCTGTCTTTTTAAAGATAAACAGGGCTTTCTTGTGAAAAGAGAGCAACAATTGCTTTAGTTTCTGATATAAACACAGACTTGGAAGTTATAAAAGCAACACAATTCATAACATTTCTGAATCCAGTGAATGTCATTTGCGCTGAGATATATTTTTCCAAGTAACTATAAATTGATATCCATCTTAGGAGATGTGATTGTGAAACACCATTTTAAAAATACAACATATTTAGGCTACAATTATGTAGGACATCTGAGTTAATGAACACGCCAGCAAAGCATGCTGTTTAGAAAAAGAATAGATACCTTTATAGTTTTGACTCTTTATGATTTCCAAGAAAAGGCAAGGCCAGGTAAATTTATTGGTGTGCATTTATTATAAAGACACATAGAAAGCAAAGTAGCAAGGCCTTGGCACCTTAACATTTATTTTGGATCTTAGACTTTCCAGCAGGCGTAGATGGTCTCATGGAGAAGCGGAACACGCTCTCAGCAGTATTCTAAGAATTAGGTCTGAACGCCTGTAGCTGTTTCTTCCTGTGCACCTGGACTTCATATTTCCCAGAGAGAGGATCTGGGTAATGTGCCACTTCAGAGAGCAATGACTTCCCTCTTGTCCAATCTCCTCAAAGTGACTTTGGCTTAGGCAGTCTTCACTGGGTTCACCAAAGAAAGTAGGGGTGTTTTATTGATGCTGTGCGTGTGACATGAGCAAATTCAGGAGGAACCACTTGGAACTGCTTTCTTGCAAGAAGCAAACTGTGCAAAGTTCTAAGCTCTGGCATAAAACTGAACTTCTCTCAAAATTACTCAACTCTTTCACAAAATTGCAATTCACTAAGATGTGATTGGGAAACACCATTTTAACATTTAAATATTCATTAGGGTAGACTAGGCTATGTTGTGGCAAGAAATAATACCCACATTTTAGTGGCTTAATTCAACAGAGTTATTTCTTGCTCATCTAATCTGATGCGGATTGGTGATGACTCCACATGAAGCCAGCATGAGTCAGTTTTGTAGCTTTCAGGGAAAGAAAGAGCTTAGCAAGCTCTTCACACCCATTCTAAGTGTTTGGAGCAGCACCCATCATATCCATACATGGTCCCTTGTGCAGAACTGATCACACAGCCCTGCTTCCTTCAGGTGCATTGGGAATTGGGGGAAGCATATCCAGTGAGTATGCAGTTTTTCTGTCAGTTTACTTATCTATAAAATGGGCATGCTCACAATAATGCAGAGGATTATTACAAATTAGTGCTATGTAGTAATTTAGGACCACTGTAAAACAAATGAAATCATAAATCTAATTTGCTTAGCACATGTTCGTCATATAGCAAGTACTAAAGAAGTAATAGCCTCATTGTTCCTGTCCCCTCAGAAAAAGGAACTATTGGTAGGAAGGTACTTAGAGTTTCATAGACTCTTTCTATAGTACTATATAATAGCTTTTAAGATCACTTCAAAAGGTTGTCCTGAACTTCAGATACTTTTTTTCTTTCCTCTGTCTTTTTTTTTCCTGGTGATTCAACTGTAATCCCATTGAGTGGGATTTCGACAATAGCTTGAAACATTTCAGCATTTGATTCTGTCACAATAACACAGGATATTTTTATTCAATATGGAGTTTAGTTCTGCAGGTTCCCATGTGTGAAGATCAGCTTTAGCTGTAGGGGGTCAGGGTACATTTAATCAAAGTTCCATGCTCTTTCCATAGTTTTAAGGGGGCTCTATTCAGATCTATTCAGGACAACATGTTTATTTTGTGAAAATAATTGTATTATAAGAGCTACAAGAATGACTCAGATGCATCTTAGGCTTCAAAAGCTTAAACTACTGATGAATAGGTAGAGCAAACATATGCATAATCATAACACATGTAAATTGAGCTCTAGGTGTCAGCAGGAAGATATTATAACCAGTCAGGCAGCCAGGAAGGCAACCTGAAAGGTTTTGAGATAAAGTCAGTGGGCATGGAGGATTTGAGAACACGGATATGAGAAAAAAGGCAAAATAGAGCAAAAGGAAAACATGAGCAAGAACAGAGCAGTCCCTAATCTATAAGCAAAGAATGTTCTGATGAACAATTTTAAAAAATCAAGCTCATGGAATAGGGAGCATTAAAGACTATAATCATAATTTTTCTGTCAGTTTCCTTATTGTTAAATGGGAAATAAATAATTCTTAGCCTGCTAAGTAAAGTGGGTCTGCAGAAGGTTTATTTGTTTTTTTCTACATTATAACCAGGTTTCACCTACATAGAATTTGTCATCTATTCTCTAGTCACTAGAAGATTTCTCCTGCATTGGGCATCTGTTCCAATATAAAAATATGAAACGTTTTATCTTTAAAAACCTGTTTGACCTTGTGCTACCACCTTTCTTCTGAAATACTTTTTCAATTAAATTTCAATCCTTTCTAAACCTGATGAAAGAGTGAAACAATGTTCAATATAGATGGTAAAAGCTGATATGTATATAAGTTAATGGAATTGATCTTCACTTTCCATTTTTAGATTTTTGGGAGTTTTGAAGGAGTGAGAAAAATATAAAATGGAGAAGGATTTAAACACTTTGTCAAGGTTTTCCAAGTAGAAGTTAAAGCTCTTTAAATAAATGAATGGAAGGCTTGATTCTTTTGCATGTATAAGTACATTTCCAGGAAGATTGCTTTACTTATTGGAAATATCTGATAGAAGAACTATGTGGTTAGTACATTCAGTCTTTGTATTCAAAAAAATAAGAAGATTAATGGAACATGACAATAGTTTGAAATTATATTTGAATTATGAATTCGATGTTGATTAAATTTTAAAGAGGAATATTACTAGAAACATTTTTGTTAGAACTGGAGAAATGATAATTTAGAAAGAACACTTTTCAGAATAACTATTTAATTATAAATATGCATATATATAAATTTTATTTATATAAATATAATTAAGTATTTAATTATAAATGTGCTCTTCTTTGTCATCAAGCCACTGGGAAGATATCAGTTATAGATTTAAATAGTATTTAGCTTTTTAAAATAGTTCTAGTTGAATAATTTTTTTAATTAACTGCTGACAGCAGTATCCTACAACAATAGAGCTTGTGTTTTAAAATAAGTAATAACATAAATTATAAAAAGGAGTCTTGTTATATTCGCATCTGCCAAAAAAATAGAGCAACATAGGATAAATAATGTTTTTTTAATCTGTTTACTTGTTCATAGGTGCCTGGAGTGAGTAAGTGCTCAGATGAAAACAGTATACATAAATGTGTCAGGCTTCTTCACACATCGATATGATGTTGTAGGAACATAAGCAAATATAATGAGGGTTTTTTTCCCCTCTCATTTTTTTGCAGTGGATTATTTTCTGCTGTTCATTTGGCAGTGGCCTATAACAAACTTGTGTTTTTGGCTTCATTGCAGTTCAAAACTAGAACTAGTGATTGCTTTCTTGCCAGGTAAAGCTATCTTCCTTAGAAACATCATGCTCTGGCCGTTTTTTGAAAAACTATGTCAGAGAAATGAAATTATTCTCAGCTTTCCTGGATATGCAAAAGCATTTCTATTTTGAGCTAAACAACATGAAGTTCAATTTGTACTCAGTGTAAATGCAAAACTAAAGATGATGCTATTGATAGGTATCAACTGGCTATATATTACTAAGGAATATCTATGGAATGTTTTATTATGATTGATTTCATGATTATAATTTATAAAACTCTCTTTACCAAATTTAGTGTATATTTACAATCTGAGATGTATTATATTAATGATTGTCAACCTGAGGTTAATGCAAACATCATTTTTTTTTCTAAAAGCGACTGTGTAATGAGAAAGAGTATTTCTATATTTTTTTCTATCTAATTTCTATCTTTTTTCTTTTGTTTGGTTCTATAGTGAGGAAATCCAAGCTTCCCAGAATAGAGACATGACTTTCCAGAATGGAGATTTGGAGAGAGAAGGAAGCCTAAAGAATAAAAGGTAATTGCAAGGGGATGCCCCCAAAACTATGAACTATGTGGTGAGTTTAAGATGTATAGTCCCAAAGCCAGGATAAAAAAAAAAAAGGAATGAGGACCCACAATTTCTAAGTCTTTCTCCAAGGTCATCTCCCAGGGCTTACATCTTTTTGTATTATGTTTGATAATATTTTTAATAATAATAACCACATAAAGTATGTTTTACCTATCTGATTTCTGCTTCTTGAAACAATATATATTAAGTTGAATCAAAATTCCCCCATTATTTTAATATATAATCAGTTATTTTTCTAGAAACTTTGTTTTCTTTCATTGAGTTGTAGGTCAGTTCTTTCTCAGTGTCATACAGTTTCAGTTACTCTCCTAATATATAAAAACCCTGAATCCATCACATCTGCAATGACCGGGATTCTGGACCAACTGGAAGTCAGTCCTGCAGTCAGTGCTGGGTTGCCGTGGCGACCCAGCACTGACTGTTATGGCTGCAGGCATGGTGACCCAACACTGACTGCTAAGGGGGCTGTGAATCAGGCCCAGAGAGAGGCCTAAGAGAGAAGCAGGGTCTGATCTGTAGCCTCTGTGGCAGCTGTTGATCAGCACTTGCCTCTCTCTTTAGCTCTGGGCCTGGTCAGCAGCTGTGCCTCCATTTCTCTCCAGGCTTCCACCTGGGCTACTGATCAGCCCTGCCTTTCTGATCAGGCTCAGAGATGCTGACTGGCATAGAAACTGACCAATCAGAACCAAATCTGGGTGAAGTGTGAGGAGCCAATGGCTGCCTAGGAGGCGGAGCTTTTGACACTTACTGGCATAGAAACTGACCAGTTAGAACCAAATTGGCTGGCAGAAGAGGGCAGTTGGGGGTGAGATCAGGCCTGCAGGGAAGGGCAGTTGGGAGCGAGATCAGGCCAGCAGGGGAGGGCAGTTGGGGGCAATCAGGCCAGCAGGGGCGTGTTTAGGAGCCAGCAGCCACAGGGATCAGGCCTAAACCGGCAGTCAGATATCCCCCAAGGGGTCCCAGATTGGAGAGGGTGCAGGCTGGGCTGAGGGACACCCCCCCCCTGCACAAATTTTGTTCACCGGGCCTCTAGTCTATAATAATAAAAGGGTAATATGCTAATTAGACCAGACGTCTTTCCGGACGTCCTTTCTGACCAAGCTAGGGCCGGAGGTAAGCCAGCCCAGGTCCCAGGTGCCTGTGGGCACCCCGGGGGAAGCCAGCCCGGGTCTCCCAGTGGCTGGAGGGAAGCAGCCTGGGTCCCAGGTGCCTGCTGGTGGCCAGAGGAGAGAAGCCTGGGGCCCAGGGCCCAGGTACTGGAGGGAAGCCAGTGCCGGCAGCCGGGGGAAGGAAGGCCTACTCTTCCATGAATTTTCGTGCATTGGGCCCCTAGTAAGCTTATAATGTGCTTGCTTTTCAGTGAACTTAGGCTATCCTGCATTCTCTCTGTCTTTTTTTTTCTTTTTTTTCATAGAACCTCCTTCTCTCACTTGTTCATTACAAAGCCTAAGGTGTGACGAAGGTCTCATATTCACATTAAGTCATTGTGATATATATTTCCATGCAGACATCAGATCTGATTGAGTGCTGTTAGGAAGCCACATCTTTCCTGATCATCTGCACATTTTCCTTCAACATTTCTTATACCTGGTCCAACATTGATGCCTCTCACTCGAGCCCCTTCCTTCTCCCAGAGTTTCTAGCTCAGGATATTCTAATAGGCATGAGTCATTCATTGAGAGGAATAAAAATTCAGTAGGGTTCAAGGAATGGCTAGGAAAAGAGTGGAGATCAGAATTTTTTTTCCAAGTAATAGGAGAACAAACATGAGAAAATAACTCAGAGCAGACCAAGTTTCATGTCTGAATGAATGTCAAATTCATCATTATGGTTTTCATGCTCAATACTTATCATAAAGAATACCTTCAGAACAATTCTGAAATCTCTTTAATGTATAAGTGGAATCTTTTATTATCATTTAAATACACTAACCAGGTAATTACTCATGAAAACCAGCTAGCCAAATATACTTTTCTATTAGATATCCTAAACATGTCGTCCTGATTTTTCAAAAACAGCATTTTCTTATGAAAGTACATTTGTTGTTGACATATTCTATAGCACTTTTTCATAGGAAAAGTTATTTGAAAATTTCCTGGTAGTCTGCCCTATTCAACTAGGTTTGTTGAATTACCATAGTTGTACCTGTAGGCAACTATTCTGTTCAGAATATTTTCTTCAAAACAATTATTTTCAAAAACGTATTTTCACATTGGCAGTCTCCAGGGAGTTTGATAAAAGCTGGACAAACAGTTCTCTAAACCTAGTGAGTCAAATCCCTGGACTGGGGACCATAAGCTGAATTTGTACCCAACTGGACAAGTTTGTTTACCTGAGTATGGAATGCACTGTTCTGAATATTTTCTTGATATGCCTACACTGAACAGATCTTAAACCTGGATAGCTATCACAATTACCTTGGGAGATTTTAAATACTTATATTCACTGGTATCATCCACAAAAAATTTAATTATGTAGCTCTGAAGATGAGCAACCAGAATCCATATTTTGCAAAAGGTTCTCAAATGATTCATATAAGGATCACACTTGGGAATGACTTTAAAAAACATATTAATAGTTTCATTTTCATATGCTGCAGTTTGGGAAAAATCTGAACTTAGAAATTATCTCATTTAAAAAAATAAAACAAAGTTAACTTAAAATATATATTTAAAAAATAACTATTAAAAATTATTTTATTATTTCCCATCACCTATACCCTCTTCTACCTCCCCCACCCCCAATAATCACCATTAAATGCTTAAACATAGGACAACCCTAATCTACTTAAAGGATCATTAAAAATGCAGTTATTAGACTTGTGTTTGTTTTTAAATGTGCTAAATTTCTGCTGAAACATTCAGTATATATAAATATCTAAAGTGGCTCCCCCTTCCTACTTAACATATTATCCTGCTCAACCCCTTATCAAATTTATTAAATTTTACTTATTTATATCTCCCTCTGCTATAACATTAACTCCATAAGGATAAGAACTCTCTATGCTCTGTTCATCACTGCACTCCTAGGGCCGAGAACAGTGGCTGCTGGTACATAGTAGGTGTTCAATACCCACTTGTTGAATAACTATTCAGATTCATTAAATACATACATATACAGGATACATATATATATGATTTATGTATAGATCATTATATGTGTGCATATATCTATATATGAAATTGGCATATTATCCAATCATTCACACATATACACAATACATGTGTAATTTCTTAGTTAATAATAAAAGTACATTTTATTATTCATGAAAGCTGTTCTCTTATAGTCAAAGGCAAAAATAGAGTTTGGTACTCATGAATAGCCTCATCCCTTTTATTTGAAAGGGACCTGGAGGCCTTGATCTGGATTTTTATTAGCATTTCTTTTCAAGAGGAGTCACGCTGCTGCTGCTTAGGTGCTATGAATCACTCTCACTTCATGTACGTGAAAAGCAGCTGAGTCATGCTGGAGTCAATGTCTGGAATCAGGAATGTGGCAACTACTTAGCCTTTATTCACATGATAGAAAATGCAGTTAATGGCATTGTTATATCATCACATTGGAAAAAAATTTAGAACCAAGTGGCTGAAAATATTCTCTCACAGTGTAAGATAGTGAAGACACTCAAAGCTTACCTTTAAAAAATATTTCTAGAAGATGAGGCTTTATAATTGTGTCTTTTCTCTCTGGGTAATAGCCTTTTCAAGTGAAGAGTGCAAGAGCAGGATTCACTTTATTTTATTCAAAGAATTTTGCCCTCAAAACAACCAAAGCTAAAACACAAACAAAGGGTCTTTCAATCATTGTCTTCACTGAACATTATGCTAATTAGTAATTTCAGAACATAATCAAGAGTGATGGCTTAGAAACTCATAGGAAAAGAGCCTGAAACTGATTTTTCCCATCTTTAAAAAATATTTATTAAAGGAGAGGAGAAAGTACTTTAGCGATAGTCATTAAAATATTTAAATTTAATTTTGTTGTTTTTAACTTATGTAGACACTTTTGATCTCATAGTTTTATTGTTATTGGGTGTTGTTTTTTTTTAATTTTCAAATGTCAGCTTATACTTGGCTCAATGTAGCTGTAGAACACTGTAATATACACAAAACCACATGTGGAATTACTGCCTTTCTAACTTTTTAGTCAACAAACTTTTCTATTTATTACCCTCCAGCTATAATTACTCACTCTTGTCAGATTGTATTCCTCTCTGCCCATCTCCATTTTCAGTACATTTTGTTCTCATTCAGTATTGATTGTGCTGTATTTCAGCACAATCATGAGATCTGGGCTTCTAGTCTCCAGCAATGTAAGTGGTTGGTCATGTGCATTGGGGCAAAGGTTTTCATTTGGTTTATAGTCTAACAGGGTAATGGACAAATCAAAGTCTCTGGGCCTTTACTCCAAGGCAAGGAACTGATCTTTAAACAGAATGAATGGAATTGTTCGGGTAATTAGAGCGAAGAAGAACATTCCCAGTGAATAAGGGAGAGACAGGTGTTCTTGGCAGGGACAAGAGGCATGTGCAAAGATTCAGAGAATTAAAACTTTATGATCCAACAAACTACTCTTAGTTGTGCAGGCTACAGTGAAGTATAAATACAAAAGGAACAGAAACAAAGACATCAGTTTTATTCAGAGAAAGAACACAAGATATAGGAATAAGGGAACATTTGTAGCTTTGGCCTCTCCCAGTTCCCATTCCTGTTTCTTTGAGCAAGTGTTGTATCCTCTTTTTCATGGGATCCAACTTCCCTTTAGCCAGCTGATTTGAGAAAGAACTAAATCCCTCTGACAACAAGCCTTCCTAGTGTTCTGCTAATTATATCTCCTTTGTCAAAGTGACTGGTTTAGAAATGGACTTATTACCCAATCAGGGACAGTGACCTTAATTCCACAACCTTTGCCTATATTCTCGGGAAGAAGGCATCACTCTGTTAAATGTAACTGGAGTTGGAACCTTTTAAGGGTGGCATGGCGAAGGCTTAACACAGAGGAAATCCAATAGGGAAGAATACAGAGATTAAATAAAGATGAGAAACTACCAGCACACACAGACATGGTTTGAACCTCTGGGCACATTATATCTCAAGCTACAGTACTTTCAGTTACATGAGCCAACAATTTAATATTTTACATAAAGTAAGCTTGAGTTGAGTTTCTGTTGTTGCAATGAAAGTGTCCTGAATAACATAAGGTTTACTGGGGAAGCTTTTCTTGGTCCAAATCTAAAACATTTAATATTTCTGGGGCTTCTCAGATTAAATTCAACAGCACACTATAGGTAGCTTTGGTAATGAACCAAGTTGAGAGACTTGCATTATATTTGACTTACCTTCTTTTTTTAAATTTTAGATATAATAGAAAAGTGTTCCCATTTATTAGCTTTCTAGTTCCTTTCATCCTAGAACTTGTATTAACTTCAGAGTAAATGTACTTTTATATTGAAGTGTCATTTCTACCTCAAAATCATACATAATAAACTGAGTTTTAAAAAATTCCTTGTTTGTGGGATATAAAACTAAAATTCATAGATGCAGACAACAGTATGGTGTTTACCAGGCAGAAGGGAGTGGAGGGGTAGTAAAGGGGAGCAAATATATGATGATGAAAGATTATTTGACTTTGGGTGGTAGGCATACAATACAAGATATAGATTATGTATTTTAGAAATGTACATTTGTAACCTATATAATCTTATTAACCAATGTCTCCCCAATATATTTAATTTAAAAATTCCTTGCTGGGAAAATTTTTATCTCAATCTTCATGCTTTCACACAATAGATATTTTATTTTTAGAATTATCTTTTCTTGGTTGTTCTACAGACATTGTTATGTCCTTCAATTGATATTCCAGAATGTCAAGCAATTTTTTTTAAACCTTTTGAAAGCCATTGGAGATTTAGCTCCTCAAATGATTGCCTAGAGCCTACATAATCTCCTTTAAGTCTTCCTACTTATTTGATCTGCCATTTCAAATAGTTTCATCAGCAGTTTTTTTTGGTGTTTTTTTTTTTTTTTGTATTTTATTGATTTGATAACCTAACTGGAACAGAAGCTGAGATAGTAATGTGATCAAAATGAGAAGGTTTATGAGGCAGCACCAAGATTGGGAGTTAATAAAGATATTTAAGAAGATAAAAAGTGCTGCTGTATTGCATTCAGGATTTCATTTCTAATTCATATACATAATTCATCTAATTTTTCTTAATTTCACACATAGCTTGAGATATACTAAGGAAGATCCTAAACCGAAATTTTATGTGGAGTTTGTAGAGGTATAATAGTGTTGGTGAGTTTGAAATAACGAGAGATGCTTTGACAAGCCATGCTAACATAGGGTGATTGAAAAAAAGAACTCTGCCTCAAAGACCACCCTATCAAGAAGATTCATATTCCTGTTGCTTACAGGGACATTTGGACAAATGGCCAAGTCAGCAGGCCAACGTCAGGCTTTGAAAATGATAAGAAAATGTGTCAATTGTTGAAGGAAATGTGGGGATCTGGAGAGTGAAAAAAAGAGCATTTATTAAGAGACAGTATTTATTAAGTTCATAATCAAATGTAAATTGAATCTTGAATCCACAGCTTACTGAGTGGTCTTGGTCAGGGACTTCACCTTGAACTTGGACAAGTAACATATGGGATCCTCAATTCTTGCATCCTGGCCAGTGGCTTACTTGTATATAGGTGTCAATTTCTTCATGTATATAAAAAGTAGTTGTTTAAATGAACATTGTAGAACTTTTGTGAAATGTAATGAGATAATTCATATAGGGCTCTTAGCAGAGTACTTGGTACATAATGAGAACTCAGCACATGTTAATTATTATAATGGTTATGATTAAGGTGGTGGATAGCAAATTGTAATTCAGAATGTGGGAAGTAAAGAGAATATGAGGAATACAGAATAATATTGAATGCAAACTATAACTGAAAAATAAAATAAATAAAAAAATAAATTGATATCACAGAAAAAATATCATGAGATAACAGGGCATGAGACCCTGTTATTTAGGGAAGAACTAATAATTTCATCAATATTATTGGACAGGGCTTGAGGGAAGGGGCTCCTTGACATCATGGTAATAATTTTTTTGAATTTGACATAAAAAATCAAAGGCAACAAAAGCAAAAATAAACAAGTGGGACTACATCAAAGTAAAAAACTCCTGTACAGCAGAAGAAACCATCAACAAATGAAAAAGCAACATATAGAATGTGAGAATATATTTATAATATTTTTATCTGATAAAGAGTTAATATCTAAAATATATAAAATACTTACACAGCTTAATAGCAAACAACAACAACAACACCCACAAAATATAACAACAAGAAAAACAAATTCCCTAATTAAAAAATGGACCAGGGGCATGAACAGACATTTATTGAATGAAGATATACACAAGACCAACAGGCCCATGAAAAGATGGTCAACATCACTAGTCATTAGCAAAATGCAAATTAAAGTAATGAGATATCACCTCATACCTGTGTCCTTCATATACTAAGAAAGCTGAAACATCTTAGTATTTTTGGAAGACTATAAAGCATCAGAAAACAGATGTTCAAAGTTTGCCAGTGTGAAAGTTTAGAAAAGAAAGATGGTTGATATGAGTTGATATAGATTATAGAGTTGATATAGATTATAAAGTGTAAATGGTAGATACAGAGTATAGAGTCTATATAGATTATAATGTGTATATCAAAGAATTAGTGTCAGCTGGGATTCTAATCATAAAAGTGCACTCTTTACATTAATCCATTTCTTGATTCCCATGGTAACCTTGCTGTTGATGACATTCTAATTTGTGCCTTGTGAAAAATCAATAAACACACATAAAGTAATTTGCAAAAAACAAACAAACACAGAGTTTAGTTGAGTCAGGTAGGTATCTTTATTTTTCCTTATATATTTTCTCATATGTTAAATTACTGAAAGATAGAAGTTATACCACTTCAGTTATCAGATATCACAAAGACATCAATGTTTCCTGAGATTTAGGAAAAGCGCCTTTAAATATATTAGTATACTTTTGCCCTAACCATTTTGGCTGAGTGGATAGTATTGGCCTGTGGACCGAAGGGTCCAGAGTTTGATTCCAGTCAAGGGCACATACCTTAGTTGCAGGCTCCTCCTGGGCCTGGGCCCTGGTCATGGCTCTTGCAGGAAGCAACCAGTCGATGTGTTTCTCTCACATTGATATTTCTCTCTGTCTTTCCCTCTCTCTTCTACTTTCTCTAAAAATCCATGGAAACATATCCTCAGGTGAGGATTATAAATAAATAGATAAATAGGTAAATAAATAAATAAATAAGTAAGTAAGTACGTACGTACGTACACTTTTATGTAAAACAAAATGAAAACTCTTGAAGCCCTATCACTGGATCCCTGTAGGAGAGGCAGCACTAGGGAAGCTGGGGCAGGCTCTGCTGCATGGCAAGAGAAAAATTCTGAGATGTCCTAATTAATTACAGCAGGCCAGAGAATGGGAGAGAGAGAAGGGAGGTTAATCAGGTTGCAGAGCCAAGGGCCAAAACCAACAAATGACTGTTCATATTCCTCAATGTATGTGGAAGTTTTGAATCAACTTCCAGGCTGCCCTTTCAGCTCTTACCTAGAGAGAATAGATAACCACCACATGCCACCACATCTTGGCTGTTGCCCACAACCAATCCAAAAGCAGCAAATACGTCTCCTTCCCCATCCTCCCATGTACCTATCCCAGAATTTATCTGATTTACATCTCAATCCCCTTACCTGTTGTCAGTGTAAATTCTTTCAAATCAACTTAAGTCTTTCTTCCCCAAACTCACTGGATAAAAGAGCCCCAGGATGGTGGACATGTTTGTCTTCATCTAGTCCTGCTGCTGGTGGTTTGGATTGCATGTCCCAGGACCTGGTATTATTCTGGCTAACATTTGGATCAGTAAACCCTTTCAAAAAAACTTGCAGCCTCAAAGGTCATTGTTTAACAAGCACAGGAAGGCAAGATTTCGATAACTAATGCCAGCATCTGGCCCAATGACTGTGACTAGATAGATTTTTAGGTCTACTGGCCTTTGTTATTTGACTTTTATAGGCTCTCAATTTACTTATTATTTTTAGGGTAATACATTTATTTTTTTTTTTATTTTTTAGTACAAAGAGATACATTTAAGTTGACTTTCAGTTAGATTTTACCCAAATATTTAACTTGCCTCTTTTTGCTTAAGTTACAGTATGAGCCACTATCACCTCAGAGACCTTCCCATTTATTTAGAGCTCACTTATAAAATAATGGGTACCATCTCCCTAATTGATCATTGTGTAACCAAACCAACTCTCAAGAGCTTGTACCCTATCAGAGGTGAATAAATTAATGCTCCAGTACATTATTCGCAGTCACTCCTCCCCTGAAACCAATTCAATATCACTAGTCATTAGCAAAATGCAAATTAAAATAATGAGATATCACCTCACACCTATGTCCTTCATATACTAAGAAGGCTGAAACATCTCCTTAGTATTTTTGGAAGACTATAAAGCGTCAGAAAACAGATGTTCAGAGTTTGCCAGTGTGAAAGTTAAGAAAAGAAAAATGGTTGATAGGAGTATAGAGTTGATATACAATATAAAGTGTAAATGGTATATATAGAGTCTATATAGATTATAATGTATATATCAAGTAATACCTAGGAGTTGAATTGTTGGACCATATGGCAACTCTATGTTTAACTTTCTGATGAAGTAGCAAACTTTTTCATAGCACATGTACATGTTTCCACCAGTAATGCATGATGGAATTCAGTCTCTCTCTTGTTATTGTCCCACTTGTGGATTATAGCCATCCTGATGGTTGTAAGGTCTGATCTCAGTGTGGTTTTGGTTTGTATTTCCCTAATGTTTACTGATGTTCATTGGGCATCTTTTGTGTGTTTATTAGCCATTTGTGTTCCTTCTTGGAGAAATGTCTATTGAAATCGATTCCTCATTAAAAATTTAATAGACCTTAAAAAAAATGAAATGAAAACTAAAGAAATCTAACAATTTAAGCATCCTTGTGAAGATTAATTAATGACCCCTGCAGGAGCAAAACAACAATGACACATGATTTATGACAGTATATGCATTTCTAATAAATTATACACTATAGCCAGAGGGTGCAGTGATTGTTGATCTGTGACTACTTAGATAATGCTATTTCCAATGCCCCAAAATTTGCAAAACAAACTGTCACCCTCCTTCAGACAGAGGAAATGTGTAATCTTCCACAGCCACTTACCCTATGTTTTTTCAACTTGAAAATGATAATGTCATAATCAACATGACTTCTGTGTGAGGCAATGGATGTTTTCATCCTTACTTTGAAGATGTTTTATGTAAAGCAGTGTGAGCTCTGCCAAGCATGCTGTTGTATAATAAGAATTTTTTTATTAGAAGTTATAATGAGAGGCTAATTAGCTGACTTAGAGCACAAGGCATATAGGACTTGGATGTCAGCCTCCACTCAGGCCTAGGTGAGCAGACACTCATATCCTGTTCTGTGAATCTGGACCTCTTTTCCAATCTTAGAAAGCCTGTTTTTAAATGTGATTGACAGTGTTAAAAAAAAATGAGGAATAGCAGAGATTTTAAAAAGAACTTCTCAGGGGAAGGTCTTTGAATCACACCCTCTACTTTTTTTCTGCCTTAGCTCTTTGTCATACTTCAGAGATATGCTCATAGAAAATCAGTTTGGAATTCATTATTTATATTTGGAATAATAAAAGAAATCCTTCAAGCTACCACAAAAGATTATAATGTGTTTGACTAATAGTTCACATTTTCTGAGAGTTCGAGCCCTTTATAAAATGCCCTTAAGGACTGTCAGGCTCTTAGTGGAATGTTCTGAAGTACTTCATTTTCATACAAAATCTGAATTTTATAAAAAAATACTTTTTATGAATAAAATTTGTGAAGAACAAATATCCATTTCCACTTGTTGAATTACAGTAGTTTGAGTTCTAGGAAATTGGTGAGAATAAACAATCCCCTGTAAGTTTGATGTCAAGTTGCTAATGATAGATAGATGGTATGGTACACTGGTTGAGTGACTTTGGAGTCAGTAGACTTGTATGACTTTTATTTCTACTTACTTGACACATTACCAAAGTGTCAGTATAAATATATGTAATATGAGGGTATAGTGGACACATATTGTTTTAGTCGGTGTAACATCCATTCAGCTCTCTTCCAGCAACAGCTTCTTGGGTTTCTTTTGGGAACCACCTCCCTTAGATTCATGCTCATGCTCTCTGCTGTGTGGGCTCAGAGGGAGGCACGTGACCTATGTATGGCAAAGAGAGCATCATGGAGCAAGAAACGGTGCTAGGATCTTAGTTGGAATTATTAGAAAATCTGCTGGAATGACAAATCTGGAAAGGTGGTTAAATTTTTTTTAAGAATTTGCTTCTGATAAAATGGGCATAGTGGAAAACAAAACAACTATGGAAAATGAGGGAATTCATACAATCTTGTTTAGGAATCTGAATCCTGCTATTCTTTTTTTTAAAAAATATATTTTTATTGATTTCAGAGAGGAATGGAGAGGGAGAGATAGAAACATCAATGATGAGAGAGAATCATTGATAGGCTGCCTCCTGCACGCCCCCTACTGGGGATTGAGCCCACAACCTGGGCTTGTGCCTTTGACTGGAATCGAACCCGGGACCTTTCAGTCCACAGGCTGATGCTCTATCCACTGAGCCAAACCAGCTAGGGCTGAATCCTGCTGTTCTTGAAGCAAAATCACTCCCTTACAATTTCATGAACAAATAGTTCTCACTTTTTTTTTTTTGCAAAAAGAATGCTAAATACACAGAATAAGATTAGAATATATTCTTCTTGTAGGAATTTTGTGCATCTATATATATAACAGCCTAAGCAACTGCCGACTGTTTGACCATCCAACCGGTAGCTATGATGTACACTGACCACCAGGGGGCAGATGCTCAATGCAGGAGCTGCCAGGCTGTGGTGACTTGGCAGCTGCGGTTCTCGGGTGATGCACCCAGAACCAGAGAGGAGGAAGCCCGATTCTGGGGTGCCTCACCTGAGAACTGCCCTCTCACAATCCGGGACCCCTCAGGGGATGTCGGAGAGCTGGTTTCAGCCCAATTCCCACAGGCCAGGCCAAGGAACCCCACCAGTGCATGAATCCATGCACCGGGCCTCTAGAATAACATATTTGCCATAGTACCTACAAAGTATGTACTTAAGGGGAATTGCGGGTCTGTTCTCTGTGTCATTCTTAATCAATTGTTGAACCTCATTGACATTGTGACCTAAAGACTGAGGGACCATGACAGCCATCCGCAGAATATTTTCCTGCCAATAAAGAGCAACTTTAGTAAACAGAACAGATTATTTTGAAAAAGTTCAGACCCATCATCCCACAAAACTTTACTGGGATGCATTTATGGAGCACACTCCACGTATCAGACATGTATCCATGCTCCTAGGCACCAACCATGCTAAATCCAGACTCCCCACTGACAATATCAGTACCAACTCTGGGACAAAGGAGCACAGGTTCATAAAATAACTTATATTCATAAAATAACACATAAATAACATATATCTTTAAAACTCTGCATCACACAAGAACTAGAGACACTCTGAATCACATCTGTCTAAGGTTTTCACCAGTATCTTTGGAAAGAGGAACTGTAAAACAATATAATTTATTATTGAAGTCCAGCATATCTTATTTAAAAAAAACTCCCATCATTTCCAGAATCTTCTGCATTTAGAGTATCTTTAGTTTTATTATATTTAGATCTGGACCAGAAGGCAGAGATCCTATCTGACTATTTCAGATCCATGTTCTGGTTCCCAGGGGGGACACACCTGGGTAAGCAGCACCCCTTGAGCAATGTTACATTACAAAGACCCAGCCATCTGGGTCTGTTACACCCTCTGTAGACATTTGCATGTAGAAAGTGTATGGACTCATCGATATCTATCCCAACATTCCTGTACAATACTTATTTAACTTGGAGAATTCAACTTCACAAATGGCATAAAAAATTGCATCTTTGAGAGTCTTATAATAGAGCTGTTAGCATATTAGCAATCTGTTAGCAGTCTGGACTGTCATGAGCAAGAACCTACGCACAATATGAGCCATCGTTTATTTCGGGGCACACCAAGAATGTACAGCATTTATTTTAATAAACTAAGACATAAAAAGGCCACGTTGAGATGCACCAAATGGGATACTGAGAGACAACAAAAGGATAACTTTATAAGGACAGAGGACAGACTGGGAGCCTGCAGTTTGTTTTTAATTATCACAAAGATAGGCAAGCCTTTCTCTTGGTCACTCAGGGAAAAAAAAGTCTCAATCTCTGTGTTACCTTTTCTTAGTGGTGATTGGTTGATGCCATTATTTACAATCCACAAAGATTGTTTTCCAGAGAGATACTCTGTTTGAAACATGGCACCGTATGCTCTTAGCTAGTTGCTAAACACAAAGTTATTTTTATTCCTCTGTGGGTATAGGGAGGTGAGTCTGCACGCACCAGTGCATGATTCCAGGAAGACATTCTATTTAGAGTGAATGTGCAAGTGCCAGGGTGAAAACTGGGCATTTCCTGCAGAACATCACTGACATTGTCTGATCTCTGGCAGTTGATATTAGGAAGGAGAGAATCCCATAATTTAGTTATGCATATGGGACATACAACTCTGTTGTACTTGCAAAAGTATTACATATTTTAAGTAGCTTCCTCCAAAATCCAAATGTGATGGAATTTTTGTAAGAGAATGGCCATCACAGATGGGAAGCAATTTCAGGCATAGTAGCTTGCTCCAGAGACAGGACCAAACTAAGAGGCATCAATAGTACCAAAATCTGCTGAAAATTGCGGAGCAGAGGGCTCCACTGATTTTCACGCAGGACAAGTACTTTTTCTGTTTGCTTTCCGTGGCATTGCAGAAGTAAGTTAATTTTCCCCCTTTCATCTGAATAGTTTCTGTTTTGCAGAAACCCATAATAAGACGTTGCCCACAACCATACCGGACTGTTTTCCCAATAATCACCTATTGATTCCATTCTCTCTGTTGGATGTGAAATTTGGGTGAACTTCAGGATGAGTCATGAAGAGATGGAGCAGGCAGTGGGAGTGCTTTGGTTTGCAAACTGGTCTCCGTACACACAGAGGGCAAGGGGAGACTGAAGAAAGAGGCAGACCACCCCAGGTTGGTAGATGGCAGTTTTAATAAGGAAAGGTTTGTCTTGAGTGGCAGTAGATGCGTAGACCTCCACACCTGCCCACCAGAACCTTAAAAGTAGATACAGAGGCATTAAAGGAGTTTAATCATATATGCAGTCCAGATGGTGTCAGCGACACCTTACTCTCCAGGTTCCATCCTGGAAGCAGCTCCAGTGTGGGAAAGCGGGGGAGGGTGCAATGTACATTCCAAGGACAGCAGGGTGAGGAGCCTTTGGCTGCCCAAGTCCAGTCTAAAAGCCAACCACAGTCATGGCCACCCAATAACCTCCTTCAGCAAGTGTTCCAAGTCCATAAGGCATGAGGAAAAGAACAGAGTTTCATAGATGATAAGGGCTAGAGTTCAAAAGAGTGTACTTGTGAGATTTCAAAATGAGATATGGGCATCTGGGACTGCCATCCTACCGAGCTCTGCAGTGACCAGAGAAAGAAATGGTGTGCTCAAATGGTCCCCTGGTGAGTTACTTCTGGCCTCCAGCCTTTTTCAGGGAGCTGTTGCATGGAAGGGGTAAATTAATTTCACAAGCATCTATACTAATAAAAGCCTTGGGGGTGATCAGGCCAGCAGGGGAGGGTATTTGGGGCAATTAGGCCTGCAGAGGAGCAGTTAGGTGTCAATCAGGCCAGCAAGGGAGCAGTTAGGGGGCAATCAGGCAGGCAGGTGAGCAGTTAGGAGCCAGTGGTCCCGGATTGTGAGAGGGATGTCCAACTGCAGGTTGGACATCCCTTGAGGGGTCCCATATTGGAGAGGGTGCAGGCTGGGCTGAGGGACACCCTCCCCAGTGCACGAATTTCATGCACCGGGCCTCTAGTAAGTTATAAAGAACACTTAGTCCATGTAAGAGTCCTAGGGACACAGCTGTGGATAAGGAAACACCATGCTTGTTCATGGAACTTAAAGTCTCAGTCCAGTTCTTATGGATGAGGTATTTGTTTCTCTCAAGAAATGCTGTGGTCATAGAGTTGATCACAGTGGCAATGATGTCAGATTTTGTGCTTGTTTTAAATAAGTCAAATAGAATAGTTGGCAGTAAAGGACTTTATTTTGCTCTTTCACAAATTCATCATGAAAATGAGCTGATCAAACATTTTAGGAAAATGTGTAGATTTTTAGATTATATAAAGTGATTAATTTTCTGGAACTATATTTAATCTTCTGGAGATAAATTGAGAAGATGACTGTTTCCATTGGCAGGACTAGCTGCTCATTCATCTCTGTTGTCAACATTTCAAAAAAGAAGAAAGGAAAGAAAAGACTCCTAGAGGTACTTTGTAGAAATTTATCTCCTTGCCTTAATGTGGTCAATAGCTACAGCTTTATTTAACTGTGGCTATTGGCCTAATTAAACCAATTAAACTACCCTTGTAGTTCTTATTTCTCTAGGAAATTCTCTTCACTTTATATTCCACATTTCTGTAGCATCTTTGCTAATTAGATTACCATTTTGGCTTGTTTTTTTTGACTATTTACACCTTTTGAAACTACTAATAAAGTTCCCAGAGATAACCAGAATTTTTATTATAAAAATATAAATCAGTGCAATATGCATCTGTTTTAAAAGCACACAACAAATAAATGTTTTAAAAACATGTTTGTTGTTATATTCTATTAGATAGTTGTAATCTATTAATTTCAGGATATCAAAAACAATAACTATTCCTATCATACTAAGTCATGTATCTTATACAAATAGTGACTTTTGAAACATGTCAAAATCATTTTGCAATCTTTCTTTCTATTGGAAAAATTGGTGTTAGACCTTTCCGGGAGAAGCAGGTAGCCCCCACAGGCCCTCTTTCGTACAGCTGCTTGGCTAGCTTTTCTTTGTGTAGACATCTATGAGAGACACTGCTTTAGAAGGAACTAAGAAGAATAATTCAGCAGTTACGTGAGGAAATGGAATTAGTCCAGTGAAACTTGTGGAAAACAACAACAGCAACAACAACAAAAAAAACCCAAACTTAATTGGAGCCTCAGAAGGCAGAAAATAGATATGCCCTATTACAGTAATATCCCAGTTTGTTTGTTTGTTTTTTGTTTGTTTTGTTTTTTATTTGGTTAAGGCGTAGGTGTTAATAAAAGAGTCTGCACTGAGTTTAGGAACATCCACTTCATTGAATGATAAAGGCATTCACACTGGCTATGGGGCACTATGTATGAGGATATCTTGCCATTTACCAGCTGCATAATCTTGGTTAAATTACTTAAGTTCTTTGTACTGAATTACTTACAAATGGGTGTAATAACAAAATCTACTTCATGGGGTTATTATACAGATTAAATAACTTAATATTGTAAAGCACTAAAACATTAACATTTTAAAAGCACCTCATTATTGTTGTGCTGTAGAAAAGTATTACAGAGGCACCAGAATAAAGCAATATAGCGCCTTAATGCTTAGTGCACACTAGTCTTAATTAAATATTAGGTCCATACTCCCAATTCCTTTTTTCCCATATGAGAAAAGAAATGGCATAGGCAGTTTTCTTCAAAATGAATGAATGTGCTCACTGGTTTTCACATTGCCTAGGATTAGTCCTGACTACTGTGCACTCATGTGATCTTAGGCAAGGACCTTATACCACACTGGGCTTCATTTTCCTCATTGGTAAAATAATAGTACTTAACACAGAGAGTTTACTACGAGGGTTAAACAAAATAATAGATGATAAGGCTTAGCCATTACATTGCCACTATAAATTTCTAATGATGTTGTTTTTATTATTGTTGCTATGTTACAAGTAGACAGTTGAATAAAATATTAAGTTCATGTATGACAGAAGGGTAGCTTTTTTTCACCTCAGTTAGACTGGTTGAGTTGTTTTATGTTCTGAGTTAAAGAATGGTTTCCCAACATTTTTCATTGTTGACACATTTATGAATTTAGTGAATAGTGTGGAAGAACTAAGTAAAATGAATGTAAAAACAATCTAAAAAGTTAGAAATGATTTCTTCCTTGCTCTCTAAGGACTTATATTATTACTGACATACCTTGTTTTATTGCACTTAATAGATGCTGTTTTGATTTTTACAAATTGAAGGCGAAACCCGCCATGACGTGCTTTATTGTGATACTCTTTATATTGTGATGGTCTGGAACCGAACCTGCAATATCTCAGAGGTATGCCTGTATATTTAGAAATATACTGGTAAAGGTTATTTAATTAACTAGGTAATTTTCCTGCTGGTTGAAACAAGCAGTTTTCCATACTATAATGCATATCACAATGAGCTTCTAAAATTTTGCCCTCAGATTACAGAGCTGAAGGAGGACGAGCTGTGAAGACCAAAATGACATCAGGTAAAGATATTTAAGGCATGAAATGTAGCCAGTAAGTGGCGGTGGTGGTGGTGTGGGTGCGGGGGGGGGGGGGGGGGAAGTTCCCTAACAAGATCTGGGCTGGAAAAAAGTTTGTTTTACTTTCATGAAAAATGTGGCTTGAAAAGGAATGGAAAATGTGTCCTTCTTCCTCCACTGTTTTTTATTTCAGTATTGAAATATCTCAATTCTCTAGATAATAAAATATGGGCACAGATGGTAGATGACTGTCCACAGGCAATATTGCTCTTCAGCACCATTAGCATTTAAGTTTACATTGAAATAGCAGGTGGGATTTTGGCTGAAGGGCACTGCTAAGTCCTGAAAAATGGAGACGCGCTTTGAAGAACAGCACCCCAAGTTGTACCACATTAATGCCAATTACTGTAACTTAATTCCCCAAATTAAAGGAACACCTATTTTCTTTCAAGTGTGGCTAGAGTATGCAGCATTTTTCAAAGATGCTCCAACTCCTTTGTTATTTGCCTCAGGTTGTACATGCATCACTTGCCTGCCCTTTGCAAACTCTGAAGTAGGTCTCTGACATGCAGTCACCCGGGATACAATGGTGTGCGTCCACTGCCTAATTGTTCTGTCCTCCAAACCAAAGTGGAGCAGCCTTCTCTAGTGTCCTGGAGTTCTGAAAATTATATGCTTTATTTTAAAAACACAATGAGAATGTAGCTCTTTCTGTATTTCTCTCCACAGGGAGGCCATTTCATTAAGTTTGCTTTGGTGGATGCTTTGAAATGTCTGGTCATTATAATTCAGTCACCCAAAGCCTTTCAGTGAAAAATTCTAGTTATGGAATAATGTTGATGCCATAGCAACAAAATTAGGCAAGCTGTTTTTTTCTCATTGGGAAATGGAGTAAATGGGTGTGCAACTGGGAAGAGGGAAAGGGCAGGGGAATGAGCCACACTAGGTCATAGTAACTCATTATGCTGTTGATAATATCTTCTTAGTTATGCAGGGGTTATTAATTTTTATTAAGTACTAAAAATGGGACATTGAAATTATTGAACTCCAGTTGTTTGGTGAGTGATATAAAAATTAAAAAGTAACTAACCGTTTTAAAAGGCTGACTGTAAGGGAGAAAAAATAATTTCTTTCTACTCTTCTGAGTTCTTAGCTGAGACCCCTGTAATAAAAGAAAGATTAACAAAGACAAACAGAAGTATATTATTTTTGTAAACTTCCTATAAACATAGGAGATATCAGGGGAAAATGAGTAACTCCCCAAGGTGGCCTAGAATTTATTACTATTATTTTTTAATTAATCCTCCCCTTGAGGGTATTTTTCCATTGACTTTTTGAGAGAGAGAGAGGAAAGGAGGGGGAGAGACACAGAGAAAGAAACATGGATGTGAGAGAGACACATCAATTGGTTGCCTCCTGCATGTGTCCTGATCGGGGCCAGGGATAAAGCCTGCAACTAAGGTACATGCCCTTGTCTAGAATCGAACCTGGGACCCTCCAGTCTGCAGGCCAACACTCTATCCACTGGGCCAAACCAGCTAGGGCTAGAATTTATTATTAAATACTATCTTACTAGGGAACGGGAGGAGGAATGTAGGCCTCTTAGGGAAAGAGAGTAAATGATTTTAGGAAAGACTAATGGGCCTTTAGGAGGATAAGTGGGAAGTCTGATAGTTTGTGACAGAGTTTTTGTCTGGGTGTGGTGTCAACTTCTAGTCTCTTCTCCTGTGATAAGAGTTAATCTCTGATTGATGAAATTCCAGGGAGGGGATTTATGAGAGTTGAATTCCTTTTGGAGGCTCTGTCTTTAGGCAGATAAGGGGAGTTCAGAGAAAACCTATCCCTGTATTTGCTGTTTTTAAAGTATCTACTTGATTAGCTCAAAGTAATCAATATACCAAAGTGGCATATTTTGGGGTGGCATGTCCTGAATTCCTATAGTTATATTTTGGGGTGGTATATTCTGCTACTCCTCTCTGATCATTGGCAAGATCTTGTGCTTAGGACATTATTTAATTCCCTTCATTTAATGTTTACAGTAGTCTGTGATGTAGGGTTTTGATGAACATTCAATAGGCTAAGGCCTATGAAATACTTGCAATTAATGGTTTCTGACACATAGTAATTGTGCAACAAATGTAGTAGTATTATTTTTCTTGTTTATTGTTATTATTATGTGAAACTTGAGCACACATGAGCATTCTATATATGGTTATAAACACCTACAATAGTCACAACAATAAAAAATTTCAAACACATTTGATAATTGCATTTGAAATATAAATAGACTCCAGGGAACTATTTTTGACCTGGACCCTTCAGTTGTATCCACTTATTATGTAATGATCACTGTGGTTAGAAATACGAAGAGTTTTTGACTACTATGTAATTAAATTAATTGGGAAGATGCCCTAAGCTTGCAAAACAATTACAGAATAATAGTTATTGAATTATAGCCAAATGCTAAACAATAAGATATAGGCAATATGACATAAAATAGAATTTAGAAAATTTTCTTTGAAAAAATAAAACTTGCTTGGGTCTTCAAGTTTGATGAGAATTTAGGTGATTTCATTTTAAAGAGAAGAAAGAAAAAATCGAACTGTAAGCAATTCCAAAAAGTTCTTTTTCTCCATTATGAATAGTGGGAGATGAGTTCTTAGAGATGCCTAATTCTATTTAAAAATCATTATATAATTTATTGCCAGAAGTACTCTGCCCATCACACATATAATTCCATACACTTCTGGCTTCCCTATGCTTCTCCTCCTTCACCCCCCACTCCCACCCTATCCTCCCAGCAAAGAAAGATGAAGATGGGATCAAGTACAGCTATGGCAAATCAAGTCCTACTGTATGGACCTCACTTTTCTCACTTGTACAATCAGGGTAACAATCAGACATATCTCACAGTTATCAGAAGGATTATATGGCATAATATGTGCAAAAATCTTAAGTGTCTGGAATCCAGTAAAATATCAACAATGATAACTATTATTATTATATAGTACTTATAAATTTAAGAAGACAGAGCCTCTGATGTTTGATATGGTGATGCGCCCATAATTTGAAGCTAAAATGTGCCCTATTTTCCTAGAGGTCCTAAAATTCTACTCCAGTACAGTCTTGCAGAGCACTCTACTTAATGTTACAGAAAGATGTGCTAAATTTAGCTGTCACAGCTGGATATGTATTAATGTAAGCATTTCATACACACACACTAAGTTTTGTGGAGATCAAAAATGGCATAAAGCAATCCATAGCCTTTTATATATATAAAAAATGATTGATGACTTTTGAGAACAGGACTGTATGTAATAAATTGTGAATTTTGTGCAACAGAAATCTAGAAAATAGCCTATTAGTAACCAAAGTGTACTTTTGAGATTGAAAATGATATTTAACCTTTTGCACTTGGATGTTGAGTGTGACTCGACACGGTTAGCATTAGAATAAAGGAATCGAGAAAAAAGCAAGTGAGTGCAAAGGGTTAAAATGGCTCAGCAAGAGAAACTAATGGTGGCTAAAATAACCTAAGAAGCCTTCATGAGGAACTGGGTCTAATTTGGGCTTTGATGCACAATTGATAGCAATGGGGGTGGGAATTTCAGAAAGGAGAAATGGTACCCAATAAAGATTAGAGGAAGCATGACCATACTGAAAAAAGTGAGACATTGATAATCATCCCTCTCCAAGGGGAGCTGAGGAGAGGAGATATCTAGGAATGTTTTCCGTTTCTGGAAATTTTGTTCAAACTCCCTAACTACCCCAAATAAGAACAGGATGGGCATTCAGTAAATGCCCTGCAAAACTGTGTGCTGTTATCTTTGTCACAACTTTGGCTCTTCAATTTATGGGTATTGTACTTTGACTTTCAGTGAAATGAAAACAAGTGAAGTAAAAAAAAAATTGGGTTTAATCTTAAGCCAACCATGCCTTCTTATGTCTTCTCTGAAGATGTTTAGGGTTCTTTTCTACTAATAGTATATATATATATATATATATATATATATATATATATATATATATATATATATCTTACCTAATAATAGACAAACATGTAAATTAACCGTACCTCCGCTACGGCACCAGCCAATCAGGAATGATATGCAAATTAACCCAACAAAGATGGTTAATTTGCATACACAGGGGCTGAGTGATGGGGGCGGGATGCTTGCGTTGTCACCATGGCAACGACACAGGCGTTCTGCCCCACCCCCGGTCTCTCAGGGCCTCAGTGCAGCATGGGAAGGTGGGGCCAGAGTGGAAAGAGGCAGCTCCAAGAGCGGAAAGAGGCAGCTCCTGGGCCTGAGTGGAAAGGGGCTGGACCACAGTGGAAAGGTGGTGCCAGCAGCCAGGGAAAGGAAAGCCCATTCTAGCACAAATCTTCGTGCATCGGGCTTCTAGTATATATATGTATATATATGTGTGTATATATACACAATTTGTTCAGAAGGTTTGTGCTGGAGAAAACATTAATGAAGAGCAAAATGCAGATGTTCATTAATTAGGTATGTATTAACTACTTATAGTAGACTACTTGCTGTGCCTCAAGGGATTGAGGGAGAGTTTAAAGAGGTTTTATTTTATATCAATCTGTCCTGTTTTTTTAAGTTTTATGATAAGGCCAAGCAATATTATTTTGTAAGTATTCCAATCTGGGTTGGATAAAACATCATCATTTTCTCAAACTTAGTCATTTTTACTATTCAACTGAAGGCATATATACTGGTAGTGTCCTGAAAACCAATTGAAGAAAGAATGGATGGAATGTTAAATGTGTAGAAAGCTCAACAATGTTGAAATCCAAGGATTAAACATTCTGTTTGATTTAAAAAATGAATGTCATTGGTTGCTTTGACAATAGCACTTGTAATGAAGAGTTGACAACAAACTGATTGGACAGGATCAATAGAGAATCTATAAAGAGGCATTGAAAAAGGGAGCTTGTAAGACTTTCAGAGAGTTTTGATGTAATTGAGAATATAATGTTACTTGGAGGGTGAAATGAGGTCAGGATAGGGCTTGTTTTGCATGGTGGAAGAAATTACAATGTATATGTAAGCTGAGGAAGGTACCTAGAAGAGAGTAGAAATCGTGTTGGAATGATGCGAGGAAATTGCTGGGTCCATGTCCTTGAATAGGCAAAAGAATAGGATCTAGTGCTTAAGGCAGGGTTAGCTTTTCTACGAATAGTCAGCTCTTTTGTAATCACAGGAAGAAACAGGAGGAGCGTGTGGGTTCCAGTCGCCTCTGTTCCATGACTGTGAGTCATTCATCTGTTTAACATGTTATGTAACTTTCAGTGGACTTTTTGTGCTCTCTGTGTCCCAGCATACCTTCCAAGACACAGATCAAAGTTTCTTCTTTTAGCTTTCTTCAGTATGAATAACTCATACTTTTTTTTTTGTCTTTCTTGAATTCTAATAACATATAATAATTGATACAACACATTTCAGTATTTAACATAAAATAACATCTTGTACAATCTTGTTTTGTCCTCTGTGTCGGGGTTAAAAACTGAAAATCACTATAATGTATGCACACAACTACCTTGTAAACTCATATGCATTTTTAAGACCTCACTTATGTTATTGTTTTTCTGAGATGCCTCCTGTGATTTCTCAAGTTAAATCGTCCCCTCCTTTGTACTAGCACATTTAGTCCATATTTTCAGAAGACCAAGTCCATCACCAAAGTTTTTGTTGATCTCCCCTGTTGACTCTTTAGGATAGGGATTGTATCTTATTTATATTTGCATTCCCAGCTGCAAGCAGATCATCTTATACATCAAAGGTACAGAATTTATGAATGAAAAAATAAAACAAAATGCTAGTATTATGTTTAGTATGTGAGTATGTATTGTTTGGATCAAAGTAAATTATTGCTCCCTACAATTTGAAATTATGACTAAAAGTAGTGATTTAATTTTCTAAGAAATTATTAGATGGGATTAAGACACAGGAAGGAGGATGATTTATCTCTGACATGAAGCAGAGTATTGGTATTCTTGTTTATTATGGTAAATATAAATTGTTTAATGGTGGTCTCAGTCTAGGAACATGCCATCCTTGGGTATTTGCAAATAGCTTTTTATATTCATTGATATTTATGTTTTCTGTTTTCCTGTACAGTTCTATTCTTTACATGGCCCTCCAATTTCCCTAATTTTAATAGTTGGTCTTCTGTCTTAATTTTACTTTGCTAATTCCATTGAATCACACACTTGACAAAAGTTTATTATTACTGCCTGCATTATAGTGGTGTCATTATGTTATTTCTGGACTAATATGTTGCCTATCTCATTTAATCACATGTTAAAATTTTTTAAAGAAATTAGAAAAGGAAAAAAGGAAATAAAATCACAAGTAGGTTCTATCTTATTTGCCATTGTAATTCAGCTGATAGAGGATTGTTAGTTGAGAAGATTTGTGAGGCAGCTTCTGCCTCAGAGGGAAAGTTTATTGAGATAATTTATATTCGTCATACAAGACAATTCTATCAGCCTTCTTTGAATTCTTCTAATGAACTACACTCTGGAGACTTTTGGAGCCGGCTTCTCTGCTGGTGCCTTAATATGTCAAGGACACTCTAACTCTTTGCTTTTCTGGAAAAACTTTATTTTAACACTAGGGGCCCAGTGCACGAATTCATGTACTTTGATAGGAACTGTGGGCCAAGAGGCTGCAGTGAGCACAGGAGTGGATCTCAGCCCCATCCTCCATGTCCCCTCCCGGCCCCTCCTGCTGTGGACCCCAGTTCCCTCTCTGCCAGCAGCCCCGCTCCCACTGCCGCTGCTCCCACTGCCGCCCCTCCCACGTGCTGAATGTGCCAGCCCTGCTTGCACCCGCTGATGGCGTGGATCGATTGGGGCCTGCGCCAGCAGCGGGTGGGAGCAGGACTGACACTGTCAGTGGGTGCGAGTGGGCGGCTGCTGCCCCAATTACTCCTCAGGAGTAGGGGGAGGTGGATAAGCCCTCGGGCGATCAGGGCCGGCAGCCGCTGCTCACACCCACTGATGGGGGCAAGCAATCAGGACTGGTGCCGGGTGCCAGCAGTGGGTGTGAGCGGTGGCTCCGGTGCTGGCTGCGGGTACGAGCAGGTCTGGTGCTGGCAGTGGGTGCAAGCAGCAACTCTGGTGCCCGCAACAGGTGTGAGCACTGGACGGGACCATAGTGCGTGTGAGTAAAGAATTTTTAGTAACCACCAGAGGCTCGCCCTGATGACAGCGACTGGCGCCCTCCCTTGGTCTGGCACCTCGGCTCACCTGTCCACCATCCCACCACAGCTGACACTCGCCATGTTACGCATACGCCCCCTGGTGGTCAACGCATGTCATAGCGACTGGTTGTTCTTCCGTTCAGTCTATTTGCATATTAGCCTTTTATTATATAGGATAGGATATTGGTTCAGATGTCATTAATTCAAATCAAAATTGCAACATCCCTACTCACCCTTTTCTCATCTCCACCATTCTATCTTAATCACCACATTCTTTTAAGATTCCTTTTAAAATAATGAATGGCATTTATTTTTCTGTGCTTACATAGGATTGATCTAGCTTAGTACTTGGCATAGTTTATACTTTACCTATATTTTTAATGAATGTATAAGTATTGCATGGATGTATGGATAGGTACATGAAAGGATAGATGGTGAATATGTATGTGGATGGCTCTGATCTATTATCTTTCACCATGAACTTAACATATGTAATATTATTAAGTTGTGGGTTTTTTGGAATTAGGATAAAACAGGATACTTATTAGCTTTCATAAAAAATAATTTAGCCTGGCCAGTGTTGCTCAATGGTTGAGCATCTTGAACCAGGAGATCAAGGTTCGATTCTGGTCAGGGCACATGCCCAGGTTGTAGGCTCCATCCCCAGTGTGGAGTGTGCAGGATACAGTCGATCAATGATTCTATCTCATCATTGATGTTTCTATCTCTCTCTCCCTCTCCCTTTCTCTCTGAAATAAATAAAAATATTTTAAAAATAATTTTAATTATTATCAAGGTGTCATTGAATAGATATACCATAGACTCTATACTGTTAAGCAAACATGGTAAAAGTTACTTTATCCATGTATCAGTTCTATTCCTCACAATAGTCATGCAATGTAAATAGTATAATCTTTATTTTGAGGATGGGGAATCTGAGACTTGGTAAAGTCAGTTGAGCCTGTTAAGATCCTATAGCTAATGTGAGGGAGAGCTGAGCATTAAAGCTGGAACTGTCTGACTTCAATACCATTGTTCTTTCCAATCACGCATGATGAAAAACCGTCTTGCTGCTCTGTGGGTAACAGGTTCTGGTTGCTTATTTTGTGATACTTTCACAAAGTACCTTATTCTTAGAGAATTCTAGATAATATATTAGCTGATGAGTTTGAGTTACTGCTTCCTTTGGATAAATTTGTATATGAATCAAAGATCTTTCATACTAAAACAACTTTAAGGACTAAATGTACATTTTAATTCCCATGACATTGTCTTCATCATAATTTGTGTCATGTCAAACATTTCAACTCTCCACAGTTGCCCGTCAAAAAAATATAGTTTGTATTTATATTGAATAATGCCATCATCCTCTGTGACAGGAGAATTTCTCTGGCAGACACTTTGTGAAAATGCATGCTCTTTACTATGCAAGACTTGGCTATCTATACATACTTACCAGTCCATTCTGGGACTGTGGTGTTGTTTTTTTTTATTACAATCAAGCCAATTTGTCAAACCCTCTTCCAATTTGAGATCATTCCTTCATCAATGATGGTGAAAGCTTATTTGACAGAAAATATAAAATGGTATATAGAACATCTAAAAATAAATGAATACTGTATTAGAGACATTTAATATACTAAAAAGAAAATCTTAAAAGTATGGATGTATGTCATTTGAAGGTTTGGAATCTTATGTTTGAACAACGAAGGGATTTATTCTTCTTACTATGTAGCTGCTTCTGAAGAAAGCCTGACTGTATTTAAAAACAGCAGCAATGAAATCAGCCAGTTAGAGAAAGACAAATGCCATATGATTTCACTTACATGTGGAATCTAATGAAAAATTAAACAAACAAAATAGAAACAGACTTGTAGATATAGAGAACAGACTGATAACTGTCTGGGCGTGGGCAGTGGGGGGCTGGGTGAAATAAGTGAAGGGATTAAGAAAAACAACAATTTATAGACCCAGACATAAGTATGGTGATTACCAGAGGGAAAGGGGAGAGGGGGAAGGTAGAAGAGGGTAAAGGTGGGGATAAATGGTGATGATGACAGGAGACTAGACTATAGGTGGTGAACACAGAATACAGCATACAGATGATGTGTTATAGAATTGTACACTTGAAACCTATTTAATTATCCAATATAACCCCAATAAATTCAATTAATAAAAAAGTAACAGAAACAAAAAGAGGGATAAGTGTTTTAGATGACATGGATGGTGCCCATAAAAATGTCTATATTTGTTTGATATCTTGGTCTTGCCAGTTTTTAACATTTCATAAATGAGGATTTTGTGTATTTCCATGTTGTCCCCTTTTTACAGAAGTGTCTATTTTTTACTTCATATTTTATAACAGGAGCACTGCAGTTGCAATTATTTTGGGTAATGGGATGTATTTTAAATGATAGGGAAATTGTGAGATGAGGAGCTCTTATGTAAGAGCATTTTATATGCTCGTCCACTAAGATTTTGCTTGAGATACAAACAATCAGGCTTTACAAGGCCCATGAATTCCTCCCAACTCAAATATCAGTTGCAAGTATAGGTGGAGAGCCCGGTGGCTGGGACACTTAAGGTAGCAGAATAATGAAGTGACTACATTGTTTTAAGAAGAGACTTTGCATAGAGTTTGAGCTCTGAGAATTGACTGAATCTTTAACATCTAGTCTATTTAAAATCCTTAAAGCAACCATTGATAGATCCTTCCTAACATGCGTATAGAAACCATATATTCGTTGAAGGACTAGTGGCTGGACCAGCAGTCAAAATTGCTGGGCTTTAGACCTTGTTCCCCGATCAACTAGTTCAATTAACCTTTGGCAGGCAGCAATTATTCTGTCTCAGTGTCCTCTCTTGTCAAAAATGAGTAACAAATGCATATTATGGTGTGGAGTACCTATAAGATTTAACTCTGAGATTCACTGTTATCTTTTACATTTATTTATTTAATGTTTTAAATCTTTGTTGATTGATTTCAGAGAGGAAGGGAATGGAGAGATAGAAACATCAATGACGAGAGAGAATCATTGATTGGCTGCCTCCTGCATGCCCGCCTGGGGATCAAGACTGCAACCCTGACTGGATTAAAAATGTGACCTCCTGGTTTGTAGGTGGATGCTCAACCACTGAGTCATGCCATCCAGACTCTGAGATTCACTTTCAGTTGGTTCTTTTTAAAAATTATGCCTGAAACCATGAAGAGGTTCTCAGTGTGAGAACGAAATCATTGAAGAATGATGTTAATGTAATCTCCATTGGCAGCAAGCATAATTATTAGGAACCATTGTAAAACTGTGCATTACATTTGCATAACAAAATAACACGAACCAACAGTTATATAGTGATTTTTTGCATTTCCTATTATTAGAATTTGTAAACATGTTATCATTTCACCCTTACAAAAACTTTGTGAGGTAGGTTAAAGAAGTTCTGTTGCAGACAGTAAAAAAAAACCAAGGCTTGAGAATTAACAGGGTTAGGCTAGTATTACGGAGCTAGTAAGTAGTAGATCAAATATGAACCCATGCTTACTGACTGTGGGGAGCAACTTAGGATATCACTGTTACCAAGTCTAAGTTTCTTAGGCAAGATATAAAAAGTACTTTGCAACTCAGTCACATCCAATTTTAATACTAGCATGTTTCTCACCCCACCTTCAACTGACGTTTCCTTCAAAAACAAATAATCAGCAGCATTTGAAATAAAGAGCTGCCATTGTTCTTTATGCTGGACATAATGCTTATTTAATGTTGACATAATGGAGACAGACTAGCATAGGTTAAACAATTGTCATTGCAAGAGATTCAGAGTATATTTATGTGTCAAATGAGGCTTCAACTGCATGAGCTCCATGTGGCCACCAATGAGAATAAACCATGAGATAAACTAATCAAGTGGGAAGATTGTTGCCATGCATTTTAGCCATCTTTAATTAGACATATTTTTGTGTCCTCACCCAGACTTCACATGATGACAGTTATTTGCATCTCTCCCACCGATAACCTTTCTGTACATCTAGGAAGAACTGGGTAGAAAATGAATAGGAAAATAAGCCACTCTGTGATATGTGCGCAATCTTGAAGACCCAGCGGCATGGAAAGGAAAATATGATTTGCTTCTCAGCACAGCAAAGACTCTGCTTATCAGAAAGAAGTTCCAGACAGCTGACTGGAGATGACTCATAAACTCTGACCATCCCCAAAGGGAAAAATCAGTTTCAAAGTGACAACTAGATAAGGCATGTACTCTTCTGCAGTGTGATTTCTCTGCCTGCAATGACTCCTATTTCCTATTGCCCTCTGCTCTGCAAATCCTGGTTCTATTTATATTTAAAGGCCATTTACTCAAAGACAGAGATGATAATGATAACAAAAAATCATTAGGTAAATCCGTGACTGAAAACTCCAGTAACTATATGGAGGAGGGGATAGATTATGGATGATAGCATAATATATTATTCTTGTACTTTATAGTGCAGATAACAGAGGGTTAAAAGTTTAGGCTCTGGGTCTGGATCCTCTCTTTTCTGCTCACGGGCTCTGTATCCTTGGACAACATAACCTCTCAGTTCCTTCAGTTTTCTGATCTCTAAAGTTTATAATTAGGATGCATAACCAATAAGGATTTTTGAGGATTGAAAATCATTTTTATATTAAAAAGGCCATTAGTACATTCTAGCTATTATAATTATAAATATCAAACAGCCGGCGGCCCCTAGCCCAGGCCGGCCCAGCTCCCCAGAGGGGACCCTCCCCACTATCGGAGACGTGGCCAGCCTTCAAACCTCCGGTGTCCCAAGCCCAGCATCTACAGGAATTGCTGCAAATTTACTTCTCGGTGGAAGAACCTTTCATTCCCAATACAAATTACCAATTCCATTAAGTGAAACTTCCATTTCTAGACTCAATATAAAGAGTGAAGTTGCTAAAACCATTGAAAAGGCCCAACTTATTATTGATGAATGCACCATGGCATTCAGTCATGCTATAAATGCCATAGACAGATTACTAGGAGAAACTATTAATTTGAATGTTGCATTTGGTGGGAAAGTTCTTCTTAGAGGGGATTTTCGACAATGTCTCAGTGTTGTGCCACATGCTATGCGATCAGCCATAGTATGAATGAATTTAAAGTACTGTAGTGTTTGGGGATGTTTCAGAAAGTTGTCTCAAAACAAATATGAGATCAGAGGATTCTGCTTATAGTGAATGGTTAATAAAACTTGGAGATGGTAAACTTGATAGCAGTTTTTATTTAGGAATGGATATTATTGAAATCCCCCATGAAATGATTTGTAATGGATCTGTTATTGAAGCTACCTTTGGAAATAGTATATCTATAGATAATATTAAAAACATATCTAAATGTGCAATTCTTTGTCCTGAAAATGAGCACGTTCATAACTTAAATGAAGAAATTTTGAATATACACAATGGGGATTTTCACACCTATTTGAGTGATGATTCCATCAATTCAACAGATGATGCCGAAAAGGAAAATTTTCCTATCACATTTCTTAATAATATTACTCCTTCAGGAATGCCGTGTCATAAATTAAAATTGAAAGTAGGTACAATCATCATGCTACTGAGAAATATTAAGAGTAAATGGGGTCTTTGTAATGGTACTAGATTTATTATCAAAAGATTGCGACTTAACATAATCGAAGCTGAAGTATTAACAGGATCTGTGGAAGGAGAGGTTGTTCTGATTCCAAGAATTGATTTGTCCCCGTCTGACACTGGCCTCCCATTTAAATTAATTCGAAGACAGTTTCCCGTGATGCCAGCATTTGCAATGACAATTAATAAATCACAAGGAAAAACTCTAGACAAGAGTAGGAATAGTCCTACCGGAACACATTTTTGGACATGGTCAGTTATATGTTGCTTTCTCTCAAGTTCGAAGTTTGTGAGATGGCATGGCAGCAGCTGCTGCAAGGGCCGGGCCGAGGCCAAGGCCCAGGCAAGCCACAGATGGCATGGCAGTGGCTGCTGCTGTGAGGGCCGGGCTGAGGCCCAGGCCCAGGCCCAGGCAAGTCATGGATGGCATAGCGGCAGCTGCTGCTGCTGCGAGGGCTGGGCTGAGGCCGAGGCCCAGGAAAGCTGCAGATGGCATGGCAGCGGCTGCTGTGAGGGCCGGGCCAAGGCTCAGCAGTGGCCAGCAGTGGCAGCAGCAGTGGCATGATGGCGGCATCCCCTTCCCCTGATCGGCCCCGTCGCCTCCTGCAGAGGGAGGCCAGACTGTGGCTTAGGCCCACTCCCGACGCCATCAGTAGGACATCCCCTGAGGGCTCCTGGACTGTGAGAGGGGGCAGGCCAGGCTGAGGGACACCCCCCCCCCCCAGTGCACAAATTTTCATGCACCAGGCCTCTAGTATATTATAATTTTGTAACTCTGTGGCTACTCAAACTGTATATGGATAGATAAACTTCCTTTTGATACATTATGTTATACTAGAGGCCTGGTGCACGAAATTTGTATGGGGGGGCGCTGTTCCTCAGCCCAGCCTGCACCCTCTTGCAATCCGGGACCCCTCAGGGGATGTCCAACTGCCAGTTTAGGCCGGATCCTGCAGACGTCCGGAAGGTCCTTCAGCTGTCCTGTCTAATAAGCATATTATTCTTTTATTATTATAGATTATGCATACATTAGTTATCTTTGCATGATCTCCACTCTCTCATTTAATGTTGCACTCAAGTCTCTGTCTCATCTATCTTTGTATTTCTAAGTGTATAACGTAAGGCCTCTTACAGATTAGAAGCTCAGTACTTGTTTGTGGACCATAAGCTGGTTTCTCACTGAATTCCTTTACTGCAGTGATTCTAAGTCAGGGCAAGGAGAAATCCACAAGAATTACATGGGAACTTTTTCAAACCTTACACACAATCCTAAAAGATCCTGATTTTCCTAACATAGTAAGCTGATGGTACTCATGGGAGTATGCTGTGCTCAAGTATATTGGTCTTGATATAGTTTCAGAAAAACCATTCTTGTTAAAAGATTATTTGGGGCTTCAGCTGTATCATTATTTTAGATCAGTTACAGCCACGCTACTCAGACTGTCTCCTGTGACCAATGCCACACCAACTCTCTGCCACCAATGTAGGAATTGAGAGACAGGATTTAGAAACTTTAAGATATATTTGACATTGCCTTGACAGGCTTGTGTTTTTCTTTGTGTTTTGTTTTACTATTCATTCTTTAAAATGTATATGTCTTCGTTCAGTTCATATACAATGAGTTGAATATTAACAATAAACAAGCTGGCATGGCTCAGTGGTTTAGCATTGACCCATGAACCAGGAGGCCATGGTTCGATTCCCAGTCAGGGCACATGCCCGGGTTGGGGGCTTGATCCCCAGTGTGAGGAATACAGGAGGCAGCCAATCAATGATTATCTCTCATCATTGATGTTTCTACCTCTCTCCCTCTCTCAAATCAATAAAAAAATATAAAAAATAAAATAAACAAGCCAAAAACCTCACTGATATTTTACCATAGATAGTTTGAGAAGTGATAAATAGCATCTTCTTGACATTCAAGATTCTTCTTCTCTTATTAATGTTGCTGTGGACGTTTAATAGATAGAATATGCCAAATGTATCCATACTTTGTTTCTCAGAACATGAAGAATAGATTTGGAACAGATTTACAGAATTACCTATAATTCTTTGTGGAATAGATTTGGCTATTAATATGTGCTTAGTCATGGTCAGTTTTATTTAGTCTGAAAGGGGATCGGACAGGGAAAAGTATGGAATGAAAACTGCCAACAACATTACCCTGGCCAGGAGCCTTATCTACCTCTGTTCCTGCTTATCATTTCGAAGGACTATTTTGAAAGGAGGAGCAAATCTGTTCTGTATCAAAATGTTTTAACTTCTTTTCGATATCCACCTGCCAACCTTCCATCTTAAACACTGTATGCAGTAGGAGTAAAGATAGCTATATTTCCCAAGAGATTTCAGAAATCAAGAGACTAGAGAGAAATATGTTTACCCTACTGATGTAAAGTTCATTTTTTAAATAATAAAATATAATAGTTGTATAATTACATACATGTATTCAAGCGCCCCCTTTCACATTTCTAAGATATAGACCAACTGCCCTCTCTGAAAGGCAAATTACTGGTCTAAGATTGTAATTCCTGGTCTAAAATTGTGAAAGTCTTTTAATATAACATAAGCTAATACACTATATCTAGGAAAGATATTAGGCCAAAAATGTTAAATGATTTATAATTTTATCTCATGTCTATTCTGAACTTAAATGGCACAGAAAGATGTGAAGAACAACACAAAGCGTAAGATAAAATATTGGTATTTGAAAAGATAGTGCAAAGTCCAAAAGTACAAATAAAAGCATAAATCAATAAACACCTGATAGTCTGTTTTCCCTCTTAAAGAGGTGGCAGAATGCTTAAAGAAAGGCTTTCCTGGTGGATACGCCTTACAGAGTGCTTCCATTCCTCTGTCCCAGAAACATTATCACCACATCTTTACAGATGCTGCCAGCAGAACATTAAAATCTGTTGAACTATCTGCCAGATAGATAATTTGGTTTAGACTTTCTGTTTTAATAAAAGTGCATGAGGCATAACGGTAACAATCTCTACTTCCATTTAAAGTGAAAGGAAGGAAAAAAAAAAACCTCACCTTATTCTAAGTCCCTCTGCACATATCAAACTTACTGATAAACTGTGCAGTACGTCCCAGTACTTGTTGTGACTGGAAACAAGAAAAAGAGAGGGGTGAGGGGGAGGGAGGAAGGGTTACTCTAAGCTAGGTCACAGTACAAGTGCATGCTGATTAGGAATCAAAGACTTGTTACTAACCAAAGACATGATTTAAATGGGTCATTTTACATGAACCCCAAATTATTACTTGTCAAGAAAAGCAGACAAACACCTACATCTAAGGGTTTCTGATTTCTATTGAGGTTTGCAAGCCATTGAGAGTTAATTGACAAAAATGTAAGACAAAAGATAAAACCCATGCTCTGTGTTGCATAGCAACAGTGAATTGAGAAAACATCCCCTCATACCTGTCAGTCACCAGTTCCCCCAAAGGCCAAACAGAAGTACAGAACTGTTTGGTATATCTATAATAATAAAAGCATAATATGCTATTTAGACTGGACAGCCAAACGACCTTCTGGACTTCCTTCTGGACGACCTTTCAGACGAAGCTGGGGCTGCGAGGCCTGAGGCAAGCCTCCACAGCTATGAGGGCCGAGCCCCTTGCATGAATTTCGTGCATCGGGCCTCTAGTAGATTATAATAGCACAGAGACTTCTGCAATAACATGTCCTACCCAAGGAATCATGCCACCAAATTAGGAAAAGCCTTTTGCTCAGGAAGCAGCCATACTTACAGATATAATGCCAATTTGGGAAGATGATTCACAAATCCATTTTGAAAATATTCATAGGAAAATTACCATAGAAATAAGTGAATAAAATTCATGCATTCTTCTTTGTAGACTATTCTGGTCATGTAAATTGAGGTTTGGTGTATTTGCTATTTATTACTGTGTAATAATTTACTCAACATTTAGTGGATGAAAATAACACAAACTCATGATCTCACAGTTCCTTAGGCTCAAGATTCTGGGATGAACTGAGTACTTCTGGCTCAGTAGTCCTCATGAGGCTGCAGTCTCTCTCAAGGATCTAGGTTAGGAGACCCACCTCCAAGATCACTCACCTGACCATGTCATAAGGTTTCATTTCTTTACCATGTGGGGCTTCCCATTGGGCTGGTCAAGACATAGCTTCTTGCAGAAAATGGGATCTGAGAAAAAGGGAGAGAGGGAGGAAGGAAAGGAGGTAGGGAGGTGGAGGATGTTAGGAAGAGGAAAAGTTGCCAAAAATGCAAAAAGGACACAAAAATCCTGGTTCAAAATAAGTTTCTCTCTCTCTCTCTCTCTCTCTCTCTCTCTCTCTCTCTCTCTCTCTCTCTGATGGTATTTATGTATCACACCCCCTTAATCATACTAGTTTGAAACTGGTATTGGATCATACCGGTTTCACAATCATTTGCCTCAGATATCCTGTCAGCAAGATTGTTGGTTCACTAAATGGAACTTTCAAGAATCAAAATCACAAAGACTTAGTAAAACCACTGAAGATTTTTTCCCCACGATTTTGTATGTCAGAGTTCATGAATGTACAATGTGAAAATTGAAAATAGAACTGGAGGCCAAAATTGGTATAAAATAGTGTCAGTGAATTTGAGGAATATAAGATTTTATTCTACTTGCAATATAACAAATAAAACTTTCACACTTTTATTTCTTTTTTTTTTCAGAATATGTTTTTATTAATTTCAGGGAGGAAGGGTGAAGGAGAAAGAAAGCTATAAACATCATTATTGAGATAAAATCATGGATCAGCTGCCTCCTGCACACCCCTACTGGGGATAGAGCTGAAACCAGGCATTGTGCCCTGACTGGGAATCGAACCATGACCTCCTGGTTCATGGGTCAGTGCTCAACCACTGAGCAACACGGGCTGGGCACACATTTTTAAATGATTCACCCATTGATACCAAAGAAGCCTAGTGTAATCATATGATTGCTGCATGTTAGTAAAGCATTCTTTAAAAAAGTTTTTTTAAACAGTCCAGTTAAAGTTACAATTTCACTAAAATTAAAAGAAAAATAAATGGTTTTCTTCCTGTTTGCCTTTAAGAACTCACTGTATGTGTGTGTGTGTGTGTGGGGGGGCAATTTCAAATATGAAAAAAAATTGATATGTATTTGGTGGACAGACATTATGTAAACAGAGCAGATGGTAAGAGTAATGTGTGATTTTAACACATTCCAGGTTTCTGCAATATATTAGGTATTAAATTACGTATTTTAATAGGTATTAAAATGTGTATCCTTCCATCTTCCTCGAACACATTAATTTTAAGCTTCTTAAATTCTCAACCGTATATAGTATGGTTTTTAATATAAAATAGAAAAGCGCTCAGCCTCATATCCAATTTTAGTCACAAAGACACACAGCTACCTTCTCATTGTAAATAACTCAGGCAGTGGATCTGGTGCATCTTAATGCTTTCTGATGTTTTTGTTTAGTGCCCCAGTTTCCTATTTTAAATATTCCTGCTAATTTATGAGCTTACCCTGGAATGCGAAGTGAGTAACAACCACAGAAGCCTCCATATGCCTATTTTGTCAAGAATATCAGGATATCCAAGAGGCTATTTACAAACTATGGAAATTCTACTTTCATTTCCACAGCAGGTGGCAGTTCTGTTTTAAGTGCAGAGTGTTTTATAACCAGAAAGAGAGAAAATGAAAGAATTTATATCTTACTTTATATTATTTTGATTTAGAAATGAAAATTTATTTTGATTCTTTCCGATGATTGTTTTACTCCCCTTTCCTTTCTTTTTAGCCTATTTTGTTGAGTTACTATTTTACACCCCTCAGTGAAAATGTTGAGGATTTTTTATTTATTATTTCATTAATTCAATTCAAGTGAAACAATGAAGCTGAAAATAGTAGCTCTAATCACACCAGAAATGTATGTTTCTTCCCCCAATTCTTGTTCACCTTTCCCTTTTCTCTGCAGCATGTATTGGGGGAGAAAACAGTCACATTCTTTTTTCTTTCCTAGTAGCCATGGGCATGTGCACACCTTATACATTAGTGGTTGTAAAGATGTGGTGGGAGTATTTGATATCTTCTGCTTTAGGTTTCATCTGTTGAAAATAAGCCTTCAGAGACTATTTGTTTCCTCTTCAATGATCTCACCTTGTCTGCTCTTTCCAGATTCACAGAGAACAGAAATGCCTTAGATAATCCTCTGATCAATAGAATCAAAGCCCTTTCTCTTATCTACTGGCTAGGGAGTTGCTAAATTTTATAATGGAGAAATTGAAATATTTATTTCTCTTATAAAACTATGAGGCTTAAAGTTTTAAAAGTATTTTTACTTGGAAAATAAGATAAATAAAGCAAAGGAAAATGATGTCTTCAGAAAGTGTGGATGGAATGAAAGAAAAGCTCCTCTCTGTAACCCATTTCCAATGTTTGATATTTATCAGTGATTTTCAGACAGCTGGTCCACCTTGGGATGCATCATATGGTACTCCCTGGATGACAATAGTACCAAGCAAAATCTGACGTTTGCCCTTGAACTCTTTTTATTCCACCTGGTCTGTTTGTCAATTCATGAACTTTATTGTATTCAATTTTCTCCCACATACGCCATGATCCAAGTATCAGTTTTGGATTTAGCCAAAATTTTCAGGCTCTGTCTTTGTTTAGTAGAAAGTGCTTTGGAAAGAAAGACCTAGGTTTTTTGCTCTAGTGAACTGGTTTTGAAAAAATAAAGGAGTCCAGCCAGCATGGCTCAGTGATTGAACGTCAACCTATGAATCAAGAGACCATGATTAGATTCCCAGTCAGGGCACATGCCTGAGTTGCCGGCTCGATCCCCAATGTGGGGCATGCAGGAGGCAGCCAATCAATGATTCTCTCTCATCATTGATGTTTGTATCTCTCTCTCCCTCTTACTTCCTCTCTGAAATCAATAAAAATACATTTTTTAAAAAAAGGAATTTAGGTCTTGATACATCTACCCTTTTCTTCCCATAGGAGAAGAAGGCAATGGTTGCATCTCACAGTAGGCGTATGACTATTCCTTGAGGAATCATCAAATTTAATGATGATCATTCAAATTAAAAATTTCAAAGGAATGAAAGAATACAACAATTAAAAAAATCATGAATATTGTATACCAGGACTCTGAGAAGTAATAGAAAATTATATTCAACTAAATGGGCATGTTGGTCCTATATTTTTCTGTTACATTGAGGAATCTGTTCTATATAGCATTTATGTAATAAATAATAGTAATAAGGAACATTTATTGAGTATTCAGTACTGGTTGATTTATGTCCAGGTGAGGAATAACATTCGTAGTTTTCCAGAGTCAAAGAATGATCACCCTACCCCTAAGAAAATAAGAGGAACACTGGAGGATACTGACCTAGTTATAAAGGCAGGCTCTGGAGAAAAGAGAGACAAAGGTTTCAATCCTCGTTTTAGAAGCTTTACTACCAAAGAACCTAATAAAATTAATCTAATAACAATTTTCTGGAAGGGATGGGGAATTAAAATAGAACCAAAGGTTTCTTTAGCATATATAGATGTAGTTATTACTGAAATATGTAGTGAAATATAAAAGATGTAGATGGAATTAAAATACTTGGTTTGAGAGAAGCAAATTTCTCTTTATTTAGTCCCTACATTTAGTAGGGGGCCAGTAACATTTGATTTGAATTTACAATCTATAAAAACTTAAACCAATTAGGATAATCACAATATATAGCAGTAGAAGCTTCTGCATGCTCTTAAGTAAGTTAGTAAGTAAATGCTAGCATCCTAGTATCCTAATATTCTTTACCTAAAAAGTGATTTATCAGAGTTAAAAAAATTTTGAAATTTAATACTAAGCATTTATTTCTTTGTATTTAAGAAAACTATATATTTGAATTAATTACATGTGATATATAGACTTTATAATTACCATTGATTTTATAATAAAACTAGAGGCCCAATGCACAAAATTTGGGCAAGGGGCTCGGCCCCTACTGTTGTGGCCCCTGCTGCCACAGCTTCGTCCAGAAGGTCATCTGGAAGGATGTTTGGTCTAATTAGCATATTACACTTTTATTATTATAGATATGAAAAGAATATAGATACATATTTATATACTCAAAAGGCTTATCTCTGGAGTATGAGTGATTTTATTATTTCTTATACTTTTCTGTATTTCCAAAATATCTACAATTATCACATATTCTGGTTATAATAAACAACAACATTTATTTCATATCAAAAAATAACAGCAAAGAAAAGAGCTGCTGGGTAGAGAAAATAGAAAATAAAGTTAATAACAGAGAAGACATATTTTTATTTGTTTTCTTCAGCTTCACAAGAGATAAAGAAATCTGAGTTAACTGAATTTCTTATTCTGTGAGTAAGTTGAAAGTTTCTAAGTGGTTAGTCAGACTTATGGAGATAAATGGGAGTATTCTGCACTGCTTTGGCAGGAAGCCATTTCTTGTATTCCTAGAGTATTTATTTAACCTGTACATTAGGATGGCAGAAATAGAAAAACTTGTACAATGGGCTACCTTATCCAGATAAATTAAACATGATCATTAATATAAACATCTAAGAAACTGCCCCTCTGGAATCAGAAAGGGGAAATGCATATATCCCATGGTCCCTTTTTACTTTATAGTTGAAACAGGGAGGCCAAGGTTAGCATATTTGAAACAATTCTAGAAGAGAACAAGACATGGACATTAAGTATATGACAGTTTACCATAGACTCCTGGAAAATTAGAGATTCAAAGATTCAAATAAGAAAAATGCTACTGTTGTCTCTTTGGATGACCATGGAAGGTCTATTTTTTTTTTTTTCTTTTTTCTTTTTAAATATTTTTTTATTGATTTTAGAGAGGAAGGGAAAGGGAGAGATAGACAGGAATACCAATGATGAGAGAGAATCATTGATTGGCTGCCTCCTGCATGCCCCCCACTGGGGATTGCAACCCAGGAGTCCAACTTTGACCTCCAGTTTCATAGGTCGATGATCAAGCACTGAGCCACACTGGCCGGGTGATCATGGAATGTCTTAAAAGGAGATTTGAAGCAAAGTTTTAGATTAATGGAACAGAAGATTATTTTCTGAAAATAGTTTAGAATAGTTTAAAATGTAGCAGGAGAGAATTAGAAGTTTTCTTTACCCCTAATTGGGGTTGGGAGAACTCATTAGAGTCAAAACATATGTAAATTTATTGATATTGACCTTTGAATTCCACTGTCCCTTCTTTCTAGTAAAATATGACCAATCCTTGAGCGCATAGAAGGGGGCATAACAATATACACCCAGGGTTGGCTCATTCAGTGTCTTCTCCCACTTCCTATAGTTTGATTCTCTGTGCTCAGAGGTTGAAGGGCATCTGAGACAACCAGGTTGTCAATGTGATTTAGCTTCCAACTCCAGAAGTGCCATGTGAAATTTGGAAAGTAGAAGACCAAGACTTAGAGGTGGAGACCACACTATTAGCTTTTCCTGTCAAGTACAGTCTAGAAAACATTTAGTTTCTTTTTTCTGAAAAAGCAACAGGAGATGTTTTGTACCAAGTCCCTAACTGTGACTGCTGAGAGTTAGGACATGGGAATTAATTTTGCTGGCTGTTGCCTCCGGATTTACAAATCACAACAAGTTCATGCAGTGCAGCTATCAGAGGTAATGGCTTCTTTATTTCCTGAATCTCTCCTCAAGTGTGTGAGGTCTGTCATGTTGTTCTGGTGGTGATTCTGAAAACTCTGTCTAAAACTTGTTTGAAACTTATATTAGACTAGAGGCCTGTTGCACAAATTTGTGCACATGGCAGGGGGGTGGGAGGTACCGTGGGAGATTGGCCGGCTGGGGGAGGGACCATGGGAGGTTGGCCAGCCAGGGGGGAGGGACCGTGGGTTGGCCACGGGCTCTGTGGAGGGAGCCAGCCCTTGGCCCCCCTGGGAAAGGGGCCGCGTCTGCCACCACCCACTCCTGGTTCCCCACCCCAGCTCCTGCCCGAAGGCCCCGGTGGGGTCGGGAAAGGAGGTGACGGTCATTGGGCCAGGTGTGGAAGGAACAAATGCCAGACACCGGATGCCAATGCTGCCATCGGCACCCCGCCACTGCGTGGTTCCCTGCCTGCCCCCTTCCTCCTTCCCTTGCCACTGCACCACCATTGTGTTGGGGGGGGCGGGGCCCAGGGAAGGGAAAGGATGGAAGCAAGACATACCCTTGTGTCGAGGGCTGACTTTCAGTAGATCACAGCGAGAGAACTTCTCTGATATGTAGGAAACCCTGACCCAGAAGTAGGTCTCTAAAAATGGTTTCGCACCAAGGGCCAATGGGGGTTGGCCAGCCAGGGGAAGGGGCCATGGGAGGTTGGCTGTGCGAGTGCACTGACCACCAGGGGGCAGCTCCTGCATTGAGCATCTGCCCTCTGGTGGTCAGTGCACATCATAGCCCACTGGTTATGGTTGTTCTGGTTGTTCCGATTGTTCGGTTGTAACGGTCCCTTAGACTTTTATATATAGACTAGGGGGGGGGGAGTGTCCCTCAGCCCAGCCTGCACCCTCTCCAATCTGGGACCCCTCAGGGGATGTCTGACTGCCAGTTTAGGCCCAATCCCTGTAGGCTGGGATCCCTATCCCTAAACCTGCAGTTGGACATCCCTCTCACAATCCGGGACTGCTGGCTCCTAACTGCTTCTGCCTGCCAGCCTGATCACCCCTTAACCACTCCCCTGCTGGCCTGATTAATACCTAACTGCTCCCCTGCCGGCCCGATCACCTTCAACTTCCCTCCCCTGCCAGCCTGATCATGCCCCCAAATGCTTTCCCCTGCCAGCCTGATCACCCCTAACTACCCTCCTCTGCTGGCCTTATCTCGCCCCTAACTGCCCTCCCCTGCTGGCCTGATCTCACCCCCAATTGCTCTCCTCTGCCAGCCAATTTGGTTCTGATTGGTGGGTTTCTATGCCAGTCAGCGTCAAAAGCTCTACCTTCTAGGCAGCCATTGGCTCCTCACAGTTGACCCAGATTTGGTTCTGATTGATCAGTTTCTATGCCAGTCAGTGTCAAAAGCTTCGCCTCCTAGGCAGCCATTGGTTCCTCACAGTTGACCCAGATTTGGTTCTGATTGGTCAGTTTCTATGTCAGTCAGCATCAAAAGCTCTGCCTCCTAGGCAGACATTGGCTCCGCACAGTTGACTCAGATTTCGTTCTGATTGATCTGTTTCTATGCCAGTCAGCGTCTCTGGGCCTATTAATGGGACCTGATCAGAAAGGCGGGGCTGATCAGCAGCCCAGGTGAAGGCCTGAAGAGAAATGGAGGCACGGTTTCTGACCAGGCCCAGAGCTAAAAAGAGAGGCAAGTGCTGATCAACAGCTGCCACAAAAGCTACGGATCAGACCCTGCTTCTCTCTTTAGGCCTCTCTCTGGGCCTGATTCGCAGCCCCCTCAGCAGTCAGTGCTGGGTCACCGTGCCTGCAGCCATAGCAGTCAGCACTGGGTTGCCATGGCTGACTGCAGGACTGACTTCTAGTTGGTCGAGCCTCCCAGTCGTTGCGGATGTGACGGACTTAGGGTTTTTATATATTAGGATTCTCTTATACTTGAACTATTCAGAATGGATTGTGCTATGTAGAAAGAAACATTGATCAATGCTTGCCACAATGGGAATTGCCAACATGGAAGGAAAGGAAGCAGATGACTAAATAATTTACAACATAATTGTTAAAAATATAGTCTGTATGTGGATTTTGTTAAGGATCTCTTGAGCTGCAGGCTAGATGCTTTGGCACTTACCTTCTTTGTACATAATAATAATATAACCTAATTGATTGCTCTATTTTAGGTTTATGCAGTTTAAAAATAACATGGATTGGAACAACTCATCTGGGCAAGAGAGATTTCTTTTTAGTTCTGTTCTATCTCATCGTCAACTCTATAGATTTTACAGTTATCTTGAAGGCAGAAAGATTTAAGGGTTCAAAAATAAACAGATTTTTGGGGGATGTTCTTTAGATTAGTTTTATATTGAGCCAAATGATTTCTCTCCCTAAGCTTCAGCTTCCTCATCTTTCAAATATCATATCAAGTTCATAAGGTTGTCATGAGGGATAAATGAGTTAATAATTGGTTCAGAAATTTCCAAGACCTCCCTCAGGCTCAGCCATCACTGAAGTATTTACAAGACTCTAATCCTCCTAGAGCAAAATCATGTATTCACTATAAGTCATATTGTTATGATCAGATTTTCTGGTCAAATTGGTACAGCACGGTCTAAAAACCTCTGACCTTATCTTATCAGGCAACAATATTTCAAGGATTTAGAGATTATCTCCCAGGAAATACTAATGGGTCAAGGGAAGTAGGAGGTTGCAGAAATGTGCTAAGATGGGAGACATTCCACAAGAACAAGAAAAAGCTGTAGAAAATCCTCATTCATCAGATGGTCACTGTTTTCTTTAGCATGATACCTTGACTGTACATATTTCCTGCTGTATTGACATTAAATTTTCCCTAAGGGATTTGTTAGGGGTAACAGTAAAAATAGGATAAGCCCAGATCTATTGAGTGACTATATAGGCATAGATTGGTACACACAGATAGTAAATATTCAAGTCAATAGAAAAGCAAGTTCACTCTTGAGGTAAGGAAGGTAAAATAATAGGAAATGCAAATTTAGGTGAAATTTATCATAAAACAATCAAAATATGTATTATCACTTTCACACTTATTGGGGCAAATGAAGATAGCTATTATTTATTTATATACTCATTTCTACTGAATGCCTATCATTCATTTATTTATTCATCATTTCACTTAAGAAATATGTATGGTATACCCAAAATTTGATAGGCACTGTCCCAGGCACTAAACCAAACAAAGAAAACAAGTTAAAGACTTGTCCTCTGATAACTTACATTGTACCAGTAGCAATGGCATTAAGCAAATACAATAATTTCAGCTGGTATTAAATGCTACTAAGAGAAAAACAGTAATTGAAGCAATAAGTTTTATACAAGCAATCAAAATTTCCCAATTTAACTGAGTATCTGGAAGCCTTAAGGAAAGGTAGAAATGTTATCAGTTCCTAGAAAAACTTATCTATGAGTGTGTTAGTTTCTTTTTCTTTTCTTTATTTTTTATTATTTTTATTTTATTTTATTGATTTCAGAGAGGAAGAGAGAGGGAGAGAGAAATAGAAACATCAATGATGAGAGAGAATCATTGATCAGCTGCCTCATGCATGCCCCACATTGGGGATCTAGCCTGCAACCTGGGCATGTGCCCAGACCTGGAATTGAACTGTGGACCTTCTGGTTCATAGGTCGACAGTCAACCACTGAGCAACACTGGCAGGGCGAGTGTGTTAGTTTCTTACGGAACTGTAACACAGTACCACAACTTCGTGGCTTAAAACATTTATTATCTTAGAGTTCTGGAGATTAGAAGTCTGAAAGGGGTCTCAGTGGGCTAAAACCAAGATGTGATGGGCTGTCTTCCTTCTGGAGACTAGGGGACAATCTATTTTCTCAACTTTTGCAGCTTTTTAAAAGGCTACCTACATTTCTTTGCTCAGTGCTGCTTTTCATTTTCAAAGCCAGAATGGTCAGTAGAGTTTTTTTCATGCTGTATCACTGATTCTTCTGTCTCCCTCTTCTGACTTTTCAGACCCTTGGATTACCCAGGACCCACCTAGATAATTCTATTTTAAGGTCAGCTAATTAAGAGCCTTAATTTCATCAGCAACCTTAAATCCCCTTTTCCATGTAACACTGTATTTAAAGGTTTTAGGGATTCAGATTCGGGTATTTGAAGATCCACATGAGTATGTGGAGGGCTTCACACACCCATGTGGGTCTTCAAAAGATACCTAATTTGTAGAGTAAGCAAAGTTCAGGATAGAGTTTGCACAGCCATTGTTTACTACATGCAAGAAATTCAGTAATTATATATGACTCGGATCATAGGTAGTCAGAAATAAAATAGGAATGTCCTCTACAGTACTTATATGATAAAATAGCTAAGGAAAAAAAGGCTGCTATACTAGTAATAGCTCCTTCAATTGGAACTAGATATTTTGTACAATACTACTCGAGGAGGATGGTGAAGGCAAATCAAATTTGGTTAATAATTCTCCTTTTATATCTAGGATTAGGCATAGTTACTGGTAGATATGGCATTCTACCATTCTCCATATATTTACTAATCACAGTAATAATTTGCAATCATTTTTCTTAGAACACTTATCTTTTTCTTTCCGTCTAGTTAATATACAAAATTTGTAAAATATGCTTTTAATTTGATCTATTGAGAAGGGAGGACTTCTAAGTATCACTCTTCATGCCAAGTAATTAAGTAAAACCAAATTCCATCCAGCAAATTTTCAGTATTCATGGGCAGATACAGAAAGTGCATGGAACATATAAAATATATAATTTGAGAATGCCAAGGGAAAACATTTTTATTTGGACACTAAGTTCCCACTGATCTCATTTCCCAATCATTCCTGAAAATGCTCATGCTGCCTATTATGGGATGTGTTTTTCATGGTGATGTGGGTAGAAGATTGTCACATTTATTCAGGATGCTGGAGGGTCACATATTTGAGTGCCTAACCTTTGAGATACAAAGCAAAGACTTATTAGTCAACTATGGCACCTCCAGATCTCTGTTCCTTGAGAGAAAATAGCCAGAAAATCTACCCTTTTCCAGTTGGAGCCAACCTCAATTTTTTCTTTTAATAAAACTAGTTGGGAGCTTAAAGCTAGCAAAGAATTGTGAGAGATTGTGGGGTTCAACAATATCCTTTTGATTAAAGGTGAGAATATCTATAGCCTAGCTCCACAAATGTGACAAGAATCATGGTGGCAATTCAATCTCAGGAGAAATTGAGACTGGTTTTATCTTCTCATGTTGCCAGAGGACTCCCGATTTCCCTGGATATAGAATGATTGTCATATCAGAAGTTATTGCTTTGGACATTATAACAACTATCTAAGATCCATTCCCCTGTGGCTATGACCCTTAAGTTCCAATGGAACATAATTTAAGACAAATATTATTTGTCTAACAGAATCATAAGAGGGTTTTAAAGCTCATGTGATATATTCTGTGTCATTGAACCCAAGCAAAATTCAGGTGTTTGTTTAAGTAAAAAGAAATGCATTTGAAATATTGTGTAAACTCTAAAATTACAGTTATGTTTCACATCCCCTCAAATCTGTTTCATCTCTCTAAACACAACCCCATAAAAACCCATCTCCATGAAATGGGGGTGGAAAAATGATGGTTAGTAAAAGAAAACTTAAAGAAAGAATGCTCTTTACAGCACATTATGTGCTCTTTTCTGAAAAAAAAAAAACTTGCCTTTTTCTTTAATATTTCTAAATAGGTCAAACCCAGACTTTTTGAATGTCCTAATCTGAACACCAAATACCTCTAATCTTAGAGTTTACACAGAAGAAAAGTGGGAAGGAGTCACTCTTTGCCCCTTTCCCTATCCTTGTTTATAAAGGACTTTTGCCGAGTCTTAAGGTCTGGAGATTTTTATTAAGGTATTATTTTCACCAAGAATGAGAAGAACTAATAGAAATCATTATCCCCAGGAGGCTTTAGATTTTTTTTTAAGTCACTTGCAATATTATTTTAATAGCATTCATAAAGAGCCATTTAGACTAAAATGCCCTGGAGAGCTTTACCCATAATGCAATGGAAGCTCTAAGGTGAAGAACAAAGCCCTGGACCAGGGTCAGAAGACCAGGACTCCAACAAAGTGCCTGCTAGTCATTGTGTCTGCCCAGAGCAGTACCTTCTTCTCAGGGTCTCAGGTTCCTTCTTTCAAAATATAGAGGATAAAAGGCTTTGGGTGACTTAGGAGAGAAGATGAAGCATTATTTTGATCTGATTTACAAATTAAGCTTCCACTTGAGAATACCATTCCTGAATCAGTGCTTGAAAGCTAGATTTTATGATTTTATCTGATATGTTGGAAAGTTATTTGGTTCTATGAAATAGGGCTTTTATCCATTAGTTTCATTCATTTATTCAATCATTCATTCATTGTGCAATAAATATGTATTGAAAATATACTCTGTGCCAATTAATGTTGGATAATCAAGGAATAAACAATGGTTCTCTCCCACCTGGCTGCTGTGTTGATTTAATTAGATTCTTGATTACTCAAAGTCTCAGACATCCTTAAATTTAAATGTTGCTGATTATTGATGTCTTCTTTGGGTGGAGTAGATATATTTGTGGTATGTGTGCCTAATCTGAGCCACTCTTGTTAGAACCGATTCCTTCCTAAGTCAGAATCAAAACAATCAGAAATGTCCACAGAAATGTTTTCCTCTACTTAAAATTAAATATCTTGGTTTGAAGAAAGATTATATTATACTAGAGGCCCAGTGCACAAAATTCGTGCATGGGGGTATGTGTCCCTTAGTCCAGCCTGCACCCTCTCCAATCCGGGACGTCCCTCTCACAGTCCAGGACTGCTGACTCCCAACTGCTCACCTGCCTGCCAGCCTGATCACCCCCTAACCACTCCCCTGCCACCCTGATTGATGCCTAACTGTTCCCCTGCCAGCCTGTTTGCCCCTAACTGCCCTCCCCTGCAGGCTTGATTGCCCCCAACTGCCCTCCCTTGCAGACCTGGTCCCTCCCAACTGCCCTACCCTGCTGGCCATCTTGTGGTGGCCATCTTGTGTCCACATGGGGGCAGCCATCTTTGACCACATGGGGGCAGCCATCTTGTGTGTTGGAGTGATGGTCAATTTGCATATTACTCTTTTATTAGATAGGATATTCAGTATAATTTTAGAATCACATTTTTCAGTGGTCCTTATCCATTAAAATCAACATTTTTATGTGTTGAATATGATATAGGAATGCAAATTCATTATGTAAGGAAAATAGAGCTTGATGTCAAGATTTATTTCTATCTAAATAATATTTACCTTATTTTAGCTCAACTAGAGTTCTAACCATATTAATAACATGTAATTCAAAATATGTAAGTTGCACAAATGTTTTCTAAATTCTATATTTTAATTTCAAGTGACTTCAAACCCATAAAAGTAAAAAAAAACTAAAAGTTGAAACTAAAGCCTTAGGACAATATTGCCATGGACTGTTTTAATGCCCTTCTAGGGCTGACAGACTTGTGGTACGTGAGACTTGTTCTAACAAGAGCTGAAGGGGTCAATTGCATGGAATGTTACCTATGAATTTGGGAAAACTAAACTGACCCTGGCAATCATTGTCTCAGTGGAGGTGAAGGAAGTCAAAACTAAAACTTCAGTCTTTTAACGACCCCTTTCAGCCAAGTCCCTTGTTGATAGTGTGAAAAAAATAATGAAACCTGCTCCATTACCAAAGAACTATCTTGCTATTGTCAACTCTCAACAGTTCTCATTTGAGAATCAAATTTGTTTTAGTTACTTATGTGTTCTGTGCTATCTGCCTGTATTACCATAAATTATTTCCACTAGAAATGTTGAAATGTGAAACAAAAAGCACTGAGTGTTTTCATACAAGAGAAAGGAATCTTACCCAAAGGAAATAATGTCCCCATTACACCCTGGTGCGCAACCTTGTATATTCAAAATCTTTGTCTATACCTCATGTGGGGGACATTATGCTATTGTAATACAGTTGCTACAAATGTTTAAACACAATGCTAATCTAATACTAAAGCAAGAGGCCTCTAGATCTCCCATCTCAAAGCATTTAACCAACATCTATCAGTACTAAACATTTTTTCTTTTTTGTTCCATTGAACTTGAATTCAGCATCTATGCTTCTATGCTTTGCTTTCCTAAGATTTTCTGTATATTATTTCATAAACACACTGAGCTAATCTTATCTCTGAATTTATTTGCATGTGCAAATACATATTTTCTATTAAATTCATAATAACTAGATACTGTGTTAGGAGCTTTCCAAAACTGTAATCTTCTACCCTTCTCTGAGTACTTGCTATGGGGCATGCCCTGTGAGAAACACTTGACATGCATCATCTCCTTGAAATCCCACAGTAAACTTACATGAGATATCCTCATCTAATTCCAACAGACAGCACATTATCCTAGTGGTTATTAATTTCCCATGCAGCTTGCAATTAGTGGAGCAAAGAGGTAAGCAGGTGTGCCTCACTCCAAGCCTAGCTCCTCTTTCTCGTCCACAGATCCATCTCTCTCTAATTCTTTAAGAAGAATCTCACATCCATCCATAAAGCCTTCACTGACCTTCTGGGGTGGTGCTACTTCTGTGACTCACATAGAACTTACAGTTGGTACTGTGAGCATTATCATACCAATCTTGTTGTTCTGGTTTGTTTCTGTTACTCCATTTTAGTGTCATCAGTATTACAAAGGTGGCATCTTGGTGCTTCTTGTGCCTTTACCGCGCCTGGCTCCAAGTTGAGTGGCCACATGGGGGTAGGGAGAAAGGCTTATTTAAGTGCAGAGGAGGCTTTTTAGGTTTTCGTTCTGAGTATGTCTATTTTGGCATGTACCAAAAAAAGAGACCTTCTCACTGCATTGCCCTCTCTATCAAAGAATTAAAATAGCCATTTAGCCTGATTGCCACATATTCTTTACTCCATTGCCTTTTAACATCATTTTCATAAACACAAGTTGAGGTGGAAAATAATAGCAACCTCATCAGGTTAGTGTTGCAACTGTAAAAAACAAAAAGCCCCTCCTCACGGGATACCAACTGTTCACTTTCCCACTTTAGGCATTATCTTTTCTGTTCCAGAAAATACACACAATGTACACTGTGGGTTGTCTTAGTTACTTACATTTTTTAAGTGAGCGCAGAGGACAGTGAGATCCAATTTTATGTAACATTATTTCAATAGATGTACAAATGAGAGTGAATAATAGCTAGTAAAGAAAGATGATAATCATAATTATGAGACTTTTATATAATTTTAGATGACATTCAGAATATCATTTGAAGAAGGTTCAGTCATTATTCAAATATAAAAGGTTTTTTCTTATACAAAATTATAAGTAAAATTTTCTTTTCCTGCCCTAGGATTTAGGGACTAAGAATGAGCACAGTTCATTTATATATTCTATTGCTATTTATTGCTGCCATTCATTCATTCATACAATATTTACTAGGTTTCATTAATATATAGATATTGTCACAAAACAATGTACCTTGAATCTCAAGCCTCAATTGTAATTGATAAATCTAAATAGTAACACAACTCACGAGTCTACATATCTCTAGCCTGGTTTTGGTATGAGGAGGCAAGGAAATTCCATTGTCTTTGCACACCATTTCACTAGCTTTGTGAAAAGATGAAAATTCAGACGTCATGCCTTATGCCTTGTTATCAAGATTCCATGTAGCCAATTTGATGGATCTTTCCCCCACTTCAGTGACTTGTTTACTACACAAAATTTAAGAACAACAGAACAGTAGCTCCTTTGGTTAATTGCGCACCATATGGCAGACACTGTGGTATGTGCTTTGCATTTATTACCTCGTATAATCCTCAAGAGAGCTTTATGTGGCAGTCCTTGATTTTATATGTTAAAAAAATAAGGAACCTAAAATAGGTTGAGATTACATAACTTTTCTCAGGTGGCACGTATGGCCAAACAAGGGGTAGAGTCTGTATTTGATTCCATGTCCCATGGACACTGAAGTCCATGACCGATTTACAGCAGATGGGGTACAATTGTGTCTACTGTGGCTAAACAGCCTTTCCCTGCTTTACTTCAATGAAGCCCTATTTTCTATCATAGTATTTATTTAACAAGCGGAACAACAAAAAAACTTGCTCTGCAGTTTTTGAAAAAAGGAGAAAAGATCAACACTACTCTTGCTTTCTAAATTTTAAGTCATGTTGAGGTCACCTTGCTCAATCACCCTCCTCTCTATTTCCATTTTGAGTAATAGGACTATTATTTCTGAAAATCATTAACATGGCTTTGCTTTCTCACTTCTTCCCATACCTTTAGCACTTAGCTATAACTACTATGGGAACCAAAGCAGATATTGTCTCCATTATTTTAAACTCATAAGTGCATGAAAAGTTCAGTTATTTTTTGGTATTGAAGTTGAAGAGATTAGCTTTTGTATTTAACAAAAATATTAACTTGGGAAGTCAGAAGGTCAATTTTATAATCTAGAACTGGAATAAATTGATGTTGTTGGTGACTTCCTATGCCACGGTTGGAATTGTTTTGCCTACGAAGCCACCACTATTGCTTCAGGAGCAGCAATGTTAGAAGTGACTTTACACAGACAGAAGGGGTTTCACACACAAGTGACGTGATGAACAGTTCTGTTCCATGTCACAACACACGGGAAGGGAAACTCTAAGTGTTCACTTCCTAAGAAATGAGTCTCATTCTGGTCTATTGATCTGTCACTGAGATTGCTACCGCATGGATCCAAGCTACCATCCTCTCTTGCCTGAATAATACAGCCTGCTTACTCTTCTGTTTCTACTCTTTTCTGTTTCTTCTCTACTCGGCAGTCAGAGTGATCCTTTTAAAATACAAGTCAGACTAAAGTCAATAACCAACTCAAGTTATCCCTGGGCTTCCCATTTCATTCATAGGACAGTCCACATCCACATAATGGCTTACAAGGTCCTTCATGATCTGTCTCCCCAATCCTCATCTGATCTCAACCCCTACTATTCTCTCCTTCTACTATATTCCATCACACCTGAGGTCTTCACTATTCTCCAATTATGCCAAAGCTGCTTCTGCCTCAGGGCGTTTGCATTGCCTATTCCTTCTGCATGGTATGCTCTTCCTTCACATAGTCACCTGGCTAAGCCCAGGACTCTGAAGATTCTGTTCAGATAGCACCTTCTCAGAAGACCCATCTCAAGAAGAACCTATTTAAAACTGCAACACCCAACACTCCTGATCTGCCATATTATACATCAATTTTTCTGCCATTATACTTGCTACCTTTTTATATCATGTACTTATAATAATAATTTACTTGTTAGACTATAAGTTCCAGGAGGTTAAAGATCTTTGTCATCTGTATCTATTGATATACTAGTATATTGAACATTTAGGTAAGTGCCTGATAGTCAATATTTGTCGACTGACTTAAGTAAATAAGAAAACAGAACCCAACCAACAGAACCCAACCAACGTTTATTTATTTATTTATTTATTTATTTATTTATTTTTAAATTTCTTTATTGATTAAGGTATCACATATTTATCCTAATCCCCCCATTCCCATCCCACACCCCTCCCCACACATGCCCCCACCCCACTGTTGTCCTTAACCGCTGGTTAGGCTCATATGCTTGCACACAAGTCCTTTGGTTGATCTCTCCCCTTTTCTCCCACCTTCCCCTACCCTCCCTCTGAGGCCCGACAGTCTGATCCATGCCTCCTTGTTTTTGGGTCTGTTCTTGTTCATCCGTCTATGTTGTTCATTATTTCCCCTAGATGAGTGAGGTCATGTGCTATTAGAAATACACTTATAAGAACCGAAAATGAGACAAGCAGTAATGGTTATGGTGACAGGCAAATGAATCAGTCTGTAGTGAGTTTCTTTCTGGGCCAACAGTTCTTTTGAGACCCAATTTCAATGTCCAACAGTTCCTTATGTGTACATGTCAGCACTGACATTACAGTTCTGGATGGTGGACAAATGGTGGTAATGCAGGTCTGACTCTCTCTGGTTTGGTCCTGGGCAACCTGCAGTGATGCACAGCTGCTAACTGCTAGTATGGGAAGGCCACATCAGCATCTTCCATCTCTGGACTGCTTCTCTTCTGTTTTCATGGCTGGAGTAGTCCTGTCGATTCCTCTCTGTTGCTGGAATCCACATGGTCTCAGAGTTGTTTTCTGAAAATATACAAACATATTCTCGACCAAAAGTTAATAAAGGAATATTTTCTATAAATTTGACTTGGGATCCTATTTCATTTTTTGCCCAAATGATTTTCCTCTGGCTTGTTTTGACACCTTGTGTGTTTTTCATGGGTGTCTTGCTTTTAGCCTTACAATTAACCTAAGACAGGCACAGTCACAGAGGGGCCATCAGGAGAGAATTTGGGGATCAACAGAGGTGGGGCACAGACCCTCACCCCCCCAACATTGCAGGGGCCTGAACCCTAATCCCTTCTGAGGGAGGTCTCCTGTCCCCATGGCTGCTTCGTGCTTCCCATGCCCAGCTCAGATCAGGACCCAGGTGACCGACAGAGACTTGGCCGACAGCAGCTGCCCTCTCACTCCAACAAGAATTGTTTGAGTTGTCTTGTACCCATGGTGTGAGGAAGTGGGTTTACGATATCTAAATCCAGCCTACCACCAGTAATGCTCAGGACCTACTCAAGAAGGCAAATAATCCCTTCCACTAATATTTACAGGGTAAAATAAGATTGTTGTTAGAGTAATAAATTTGACAGTAAAATAGTAGTCAAGTTTTCAGGCAAATTTAAATTGGCTAGTTGAAACAAGCGAATATTCTAGAAAAATTAATTGTACTGGACAAAAAGGTGTTCCTAAAGTGTTAAATAAAATTTTTATTGGTACTTCATCTCATGATAAAATTGTGCACCATGTAATGAACCTAAACAGTAATATTATAGTGCAAAAAATTAAAATTTATAAGCCATCAAGACTACATTATAAAATTTTCAAAAGCCTCCTAACATTTAAATCAAAAAAGGAGGGGATAGTAGAAGAATATCATGTAAGGAAAAATATCCTGTAAGTAAATTACATCTATAAAATTAATACTTTAGAAAATTGTAAAGCCAACCAACGTTTTTAAGATAGCTTGACTTATAACATGGGCCTTATCGCAAATACATATGCATTTTGGGGGGACCAATTAAAGGGATAGGCAGTTATTTTTTTTAAAAATTTTATACTTTGGTGTCTATTTCAGTTTCCATGTATATAACTTCAGACATTTAATTGCAAAGAGTTAAGTAATTATTAATAAATAAGATACATATATATGAAATTAATTATATTCAATTACTCTATGTCAGAGAAGTCAAATAGTTATTTAGTAAATGACATTTCCCTTTCTATAAAATATCTATTTCATTTTACAGAATAATACATCTTTTTACTGATAGTAAAATACATTTTTGGAGGGGAGATAGAAGAGTTTGATAAAGGGAGAATAAATGGTGATGGAAGGAGACTTGACTTTGGGTGGTAAACACATAATACAATACACAGATGATGTATTATAGAATTGTATAGCTGAAATCTATATAATTTTATTAACCAATGTCATCCCAATAAATTCAATAAAAATTAAAAATAAAAGAATAAATAAGTAAAAATAGGTAAGGAACTTTTGAAAAAAAAAAGAGTGATGAGGAAGTTGCCTTGCCAGTTAAGATAAAATATTATAAAATCAAAATCACTAAAATAATTCTGTACCAATACCAATATGAAATATGTTAATATTAATTTTTAGTAGTAGAAATATGAATGATTATGATGTTATTCTTTGACTTTTTTATATTTCAATTTTTCAAATATAACTTAAAAGAGCTAATAGAAAACATAGTTACCATTTAGAGAATAAATGGATGTATCAGTATAGATAGTACTTATAAATCTTAATAAATGAAATAATTTAATATATGATAAAACATGCATCATAAAGCAGTGAAGAAGGAATGAAATATTCAAATTATATCACTCATAAAACTAACTTTGCATGTAGAAACAATTATTTTGAATCCTTACCCCATATACTGAGATGTATTTTAAGTTGCTGTCAGAAATTCATGTAAGAGTAAAACTTTTAAAATATAAGAAAATTAAGAAGAATATCTTATTTCTGAAAAAAATAAATACTTCCTAACAAAACTAATGGAAAAAATAAGAAAAATGTTAATATATTTTAAATAGTTTTATGTTTAGAAATACTTTTTATCAAAAATAATAAAGTTAAAAAAATAAGCCATTTGAAAAAATATATGCCATCATATTATAAAAAGCAATATTCTCAAAATGTAAAAAACTCATATAAATTGAATAACAAAAACATTATCTAAGAGTCAGTAGTATAAGAAATGAATATTGTAAAAGTAATTGAACAAGGTCATTAAACTGAGGAGACTTCAATGCTTCGGCAGTTTACATAAACAAACAGTAGGAAACTTCAACCAGAGTCAATTCCTATAAATGCCTCAGGTTAAGAAATCAAAATTTAAGAAAAACCAATCACAAATGGCCAAATAGGCTTTCCCAGATAAGGTAACCTTAAGCTAGAGCCAATCAAATAATTTTCTTGCTTTGCTTCCATGTTTTCTCTACAAAAACCTTTCCCTTAGCTCCTTGCTGGTGGTGCATTCTTAACTACTTTCGGTTTGGCACTGCCCAATTTGAATCAACGTTTGCTCAAAAAAAAAAAAAAAAAGAATTACATTTAATTATGCTGATTAGCTTATGTCCTTTAGGGTACCAATATATCCATAGTATAATTGCCATACCCTGGCTTGATTTCTTTACGGCATCTTGCTGCTGCACAGATGGTAGAGAGGAAGCAACTGTCTTTGGTTGAGGATTCTTGATAAAGTTTATAGTCTTTATACCTGGAAAACCTCCAAGTCATGTTAGCATCTGCTTTTGGAAAAGATATGAATGTGTAATCCATGGTGCAACATCTTTAAATTTACTTCCAGGAAGCAAAATATTGTCATTCTATGGCATTGACTTAATATAATATTTTCAGGTGTCTTTAAAACCTATACAATATGTAGCTAGCATATCCTTATTGCTTATGACTTCAAACTACTTTCTTCAACCCTTTGGGTTTTCTTAAGTAGTGAATGGAAGATGAAAAGCAGATGGCATTGCAAATAACAGCAACAAAAAACACGGCCACTAAAGAAGAGGAAAAATAGTGACCATAATGCAGGAGCAAAGTAAATCTATAATAATAAAAGCGTAATAAGCTAATTAGACCAGACAGCCGAACGACCTTCCGGACGTCATTCCGTGTGAAGCCATGGTGGCTGGGGCCAAGGGAGAGGCAGTTAGGGGTGATCAGGCAGGCAGGCGAACAGGTGGGGATCAGGCAGGCAGGCAGAGTGGTTAGGGGTGATCAGGCAGGCAGGTAGGCCAGCAGTTAGGAGCCAGTGGTCCTGGATTGCAAGAGGCCTAAACTGTCAGTCAGACATCCTGGATTGTGAGGGGGTGTAGTCTGGGTTGAGGGGACCCCCCCCCCATGCACAAATTTCATGCACCGGGCCTCTAGTATAAGCATAATAAGAGATAACTGTGTGAATGTCTAGACACATTTTCTGCCTCAGGCAAACTCATAGGAGCCTTCCCACTTACTAACAATTTCGGGCATGACATTGTAGAACATGGTCTGCTATGGTAAGTACTGTAATTCTATTGGAGAAACCATTCCATGTATCTATAATTTGTAGCCTTTTGTGACGGGCTTCTTTTATTCAGTATAATTTTACAGTTCACTTAGGTTGTACTAGTAAAATAAGTTCTACATTTGTTTTATTAATAATTGATATTAAATTGCATAGGCATGCAACTATTTACATATTCATCAGTTTATGGATATGTGGGTTAGTTTGGGCTATTATGAATAAAACTGCAATAAACACTTGTATACAAGTTTTGTTTGGAATAATGGTTAATCTTCTTGGTTATATATCTCAGAGTGAAAATGCTTGATTATATGGTAACTCTATTTTTGAGAAACTATCAAACTGTTTTATGAAGTGGCTATACCATTTGACATTTCAACCAGCAATGTTTTCTCAACATTCTTGTCAACACTTCATGTCTTATAGCTTTTTAAGTGTAGCAATCCTAGTTTGCATAAGAAGAGGGCTCGTCATGGTTTTGATTTTTATTCCCCTAATGACTAATGTTGAGCATCATTTCATTTGTTTATTGGCATTTGCATACTATATTTGTGGAAATGTTTATTTAGATGCTTTGACCATTTTAAAATTTTATTATTTGTCTGTCTCTATGTTGTATGATACAAGATCCTTATCAGATACATGATTTTTCAATAGTTTCCTCCTTTGTGTAGATTTTTTTTTTTACTTTTTCTAAGTTATGTTTGCAGCATAGAAGTTATCGATATATATAAAAGCCTAAGAGACCGTCCGACAGTTCACCCAGTAGCTATGACATGCAATGACCATCGGGGGCAGACACTTCGACCAGTAGAGGGAGTCCGATTCCTCGTGGAATTGTCCGTGTGTTAGGTTGCTGCTGGGGCATTGTTGGCCCCGAATCTGCTTCACCTGCACCCTAGACCCATCGGGGGATGTCGGAGGCCTGGTGCCCATGTACCGGTGGGGTCCCTGGCCTGGCCTATGCCTTTTTGCAATTTGGGACCCCTCGGCCTCAGGGGATGTCAGAGAGCTGGTTTCAGCCTGATCCCCGCAGGCCAGGCCGAGGGACCCTACCGGTGCACGAATCCGTGCACTGGGCCTCTAGTAATTTTATATAGTCCAATGTATCCATATATTCTTTTTTTGCCAATTGTGTTTTTGGAGCCATGTCTGAGAAACCATTGCTTAACCCAAGGTAAAAAAGAGATATTTATTCTATGTTTTCTCTACGAGTTATATATTTTAACCTCCTACAGTTCAATACATGATCCATTTAAGGTTAAATTTTGCATGTGATGTGATGTTGGACTTCAGCTACTTTCTTTAGTATGTGGATATCCTGTTGTCCCAGCATATTTATAAAAAGACTACTCTTTTCCCATTTAATTGTCTTGGCACTCTTTTTTTAAAATATATTTTATTGATTTTTTTATAGAGAGGAAAGGAGAGGGATAGAGAGTTTGAAACATCGATGAGAGAGAAACATCGATTCAGCTGCCTCTTGAACACTCCCTACTGGGGATGTGCCCGCAACCAAGGTACATGCCCTTGACCGGAATCGAACCTGGGACCCTTCAGTCTGCAGGCCGACACTCTATCCACTGAGCCAAACCGGCCAGGGCTGTCTTGGCACTCTCATGTAAAATCAACTAGCCATAGATATGTTACTTTAGTTTTGAACTCTTAATTCATTCCATTGATCTACAAGTCTATGTTAATGTCAATACTGCATTGTTTTTTACTATTACAGATTTGTAGTAAGTTTTAAAATTGGAAAATGTGGGTCCTCCAACTATGTTGTTCCTCTTTTTCAAGGATGTTGTGGCTATTCTTTGTTCCTTACATTTTCGTGTAAATCTTAGGATAAATTTGTCAATGTCTGCAAAACATGAGCTGAAATTTTGATAGTGGACTGTGCTGAATCTGTATATCAATTTGAATACCATTGCCATCTTAAAGCATTGAGTCTTCTGATACATGAACATGAGCAGTCTTTCAATTTATTTAGATCTTTAACCCCTTTCAACAATGTTTTGTAGTTTATAGTAAACAAGTCTTTGGTTATTTTATGAATTAAGCAATCTATATATAATAGATAAAAAACATAATAATAATAATAATAATAATAATAATAATAATAGCTGGGGCAGGGGAAGGGGAATGGTAAGCCCTGTGTTCTTGGCTGCACCAGTCTGCAGTGAGGTTTTTATCATACTGAGCTGGATGAATGGAGGAGAGTAGGTCATAATTCAATACTACAGACATTCACTTTTCATACTGAAACTTAGTAGCTTTTTCTTGTGAATGTTTCTTCATTTGCTATATGATCTTAGGACAATTTCTGGAGACTTCAAATAATTGTATGGGTTTTTCAAAAATAATTTTGAACAATAAAGTTTTTGTTTTGCTGAGAAGAGTATCCTTAGAGCTCCTAACATTGACAGTCCAGAAGCCCTTCCTCCTGTATAAATGTCTGGGCATATGCAAGTCATGCATTGAAATGCATGTATAATGCATATGTACCCACATACATTTATGAATGAATGGGAAGTATCTGGCAGCCTCCCCACACTAATATTCACAGAATAGAAAGTTGTGTAGGATAAAGTGCAGACTAATCTTTATCCATTATTTCTATTGATATTCTTCTGTCACTCTCCTGCTTCATACACCTTATTAAGTTCCTGCTAGTCAAAATATCAAACACCTAAATATTGTCATTCTGGGTTCCTCATAGTCGGTTTCCAAGTTATTTGCCTGATGTGTCCTGTACTTTCCTATCTACCTATAAAAATCCTCTTTATTTTTCAATGCTCATTTGAAATACTAGGTTCATTTCCTGATCATACCTCTGTCATTTACATCCTTTTTTGTATAACTTTATGGAATATATGTTCAATTAACCTGATCTTTATGCTAGATTTTAAGTGTCTGGAGAGCAGAGATTTCCTTATTTCCCCCCTATCACTTTACACAGGAGCTGTCTCATAGTAGGAACTCAGAAGTTGGTCACTCTTGAATGAAATGCTTTTCATCATAATATGTGGCAGCATGAATCTCTTGTCTAAGGTTATAGCTATGTACATTAAACATTAAATGGAAATGGGAATATGTACTCCCCGAGGTATCCAGTGAAAATATGTTACCTTTAACACTTGGACTTACAGGGCACAGTCTATACAACTGAAGATTTGAAGGAAATAATCTGAAGTTCTGACTCCCAAAAAAGGAAGTGCTAAGGATGCTACTGTTTTTTTGTTTGTTTGTTTTGTTTTTAAGATCTACTCTGCTCCAAGCAGGATGTTAAGCACTTGGCATATATTAACTTACTTTGGTAATAACCCTGAAATTTAGGCATTCCATTTTATTGGAGGAGGGTTTGAGGTACACAGCTGTTAATAACTTACCCAATGTCATAAAACCAGTAGTTGGTAGAGCTTGATCCAAAGCTTGGTGTTCCTGAGTTTTAATTTCAGTCCGGTAATAAAACTATTTTCAATTAATTATTGTATAACTGGCAGTGATCTTTAACTTCTGCTTTCCCTATTTGGGGGCATCTTAAAAATCAGTGGCATATTGAACCAACTACATCTTCTGCCTCATCAGATACTGTCATGTACACATAGACACAGAAGTGTGACTTCAAACACCCAATGGCTGTACGCAAGACCAGCAAGCCTGCCTAACATTTCCTGAAGAAACAGCCTCCCTTGGTGAGAGACAGAGGTCATTGCCAAAGAGCTGAATAGACAGACCTATCTCTGAGGAGCAGTGTTGGCGAATGATCTCAAAGCAGAAACCATTTATCTATACCTGTGTATTAAGTGCAGAGGGTTATCTTCATGAATTTTTTCTTTCCCTTTCTCCCAGTAACAGATAGATGGTGAGTATTTGAATAATGACTCATTTTATTTGTTTCAGCATTTTAATGATACTGGATGCTATGAAAAACGCAGGTGGCAAAGTATATGTAAATACGTTATGAAGATTCCCTGTGTGATTAGAAATGACTTGTGTGCTTTTAGCAAATAACTGGAATTCAGCCTGCTAAGCTAGTGGTTTGAAACCAGCATGGTTTGTTTCTTAGTGTGGGCTATCACTTTAAGCAGCACATCACCAGGCTCGCCACTGGAAGATTTCTAGAGTAGGGATGGGTTCATGAGCAGTCTTCTTCATTGAACTTAAATAGCACAGTTCTACAAGCACTCAGCTACTTGGAAAAGAACCATATGGTCAATTTGAGCCACTGGAATTCTTTCCAAGACCTCTCAAAGGAAAGTCTCTTACTATGGAGATTCCTGTCCTGTCCATGGTCAACAGGTCATGTATGTAACTGCTAACTATAGGCAACAGTTTTAACAGCATGGGCCTTGGAACCAGATACACAACTCAAATCTTGTCTCCACTTTATGTCTAACAGCATGACCTTGGATAAGTTACTAATGCTCTCTAGACTTCAGTGTCTTCATTTGTGAAATGGAAATAGTAACATCTAGCTCTTTGGTTTGTTCTAGGGCTTAAGTGAAATGATTAAGGTAAAATTTTTTTTAAAAGTTTTTGCTTGTTTGGCTTTGCACGTAGGTGGTTTCTAAAGTACATTGTTGAGAAGCTTTCAGAAATGAGTCTTGGGCTCAACAAGGAGAGCATCCTGATGCATTGGTGATGCTTCCGTGGACATAGGATAGGGAATGCAGTCACAGTTTGCAGTCTCATATTTCTTACCTTCAAATCTTACTCTGTCAGTGGTGTCTCCAACCCCAGTTTGGAGAAAAAAATTAAACAGAGGAAAATATAGTTCTAACACACAATGATTCTTTTTATAATAACTGGATTTCAAAAATTAAAAATTTATGATAAAAGGAATTTAAATTTGATGTAATAAGTGATTTGTGATCGTTGAATATATTAGCTCATGGGAATAAAACCCCAGAAGAGGTTTGAAATTATTTGGGAATTTTAAGAGTAAGGTAATAAATAGTGATCAATATCTCTAGAGTCTAAGAGAAATTAGTCTGAAATAAAAAGAACTAGACCATTGAGTTTAAATTAAAATGTCATTTTTTTCCTGGCATTTTGAGTTATTTTTTTCAGTGAGTTATTCTCATTGCTGCAGTTATAATTATTATAAATTCAGCCAGTTAGCGAGTTAGAAATGCTGTGTCTTGGGCACTGAGGATAAGTAAAGGGAGAGAGAGGGAGGGAGAAAGAGTGGAAGAGAGAGAGAGAACAGAGAGAAGAGAAACAGAGTTTCTTCAAGAAACTCATAGCCTTGAGGACCTGCTTTAAAGTTTGTTTGTTTTTTCAGGTAATGATTTAAAAATTATTGCAAGCAGTCCTGGCTGGATTGCTCAGTGGTTAGAATGTTGGTCTGCACACCAGAGGGTCGAGGGTTTGATACTTGGTCAAGGGCATGTACCTGGATTGCAGGTTCATTCCCTGCCCCTTAGTCCGTGCGCCTGTGGAAGGCACCCAATTGATGTGTCTCTCTCACATCAATGCTTCTCTCTCTCTCTTTCTCTCCTATCTCTCTCCTGTCTCTCTCACCCCTCCCTTCCACTCTCTAAAAATAAAGAAGACAAAGTTTTAAAATAATTAAAATAACCTTAGCTTTAAAAAAAATATTGTAAGTAGCAGACACATTTCAGATTAGGAAGGCAACTGCCAGTGTACATTATTTGTTTCATAAAATGCAATGTGCATACAAAATCACCTAGTTTGGCTACTAAAATGCAGATTCTGACTCAGTCAGGTTGGGGCCCAGATCATGTCTTCCTAACAAGTTCCAAGAGGATGTTGATGCTCTGCCCCTGGAGCCACCTTGGAGTGACAGGCATCCTATGGGCCTGGCCTCCCCACCAGTGAGGAGTTCATCCTGAGGCAGGTCAGCTTTGTGTGGAGACCAGTGAATATACTTAAAACAGCGGTTCTGAAATATGGCTGCATATTGGAATCTTCTAAGGAGTTTTAAAAAGTCTTGATGTGTGGATCTTGGCCTTTCCCCTTATGTCCCCTAGAGATTTTCATGTAATTGGTGTGGGGTGTGATGTGGGCTTCAGGATTTTGAAAAGGTCCCTCCGTTAAGTTTCTGTTGCTTCTGTGACAATCTGCTACAAGCTTAGTGTTTTAAAAAAACACAAATTTACAAATGTATTATCTTAAAGTTCAGTAGATCATAAATCTGCAGAGATCTTGCTGGGCTAAGATTAAGGTGTCAGAAGGATGCATTCCTTTTTGGAGTCTCCAGGGGAAATCTCATTTCCTTGCCATTTCCAGTTTCTAGAGGCTGCTGGCTTTCCCTGACTGATGGCCCACTTCAAAGCCATAAAAATCAGACCAAGGCTTCCCTCGGCTGCTGTGGACGATAAAGAGGACGTACTAAACCTGACAGTCTCAGGGAGGCCTGCGTGGTGGTCTTACAAACTCACGACCAAAAGTAACCATATAGGATGATCTGAAATTAAAACGCCTGAACTACAAGCGGGTTGTAGTGGGTAGTCATGTCCTAGGCCCTCATATCTTCCTTGACAAAGGTCAGTCTTTACCTTAACTAAGCCTGTTTATTGTCTTTTTGCATCTAAAATACCATACCTTTGGGATGGCTGAGTAATTCCGTATAATTCCATCTGCACCCCTTTCTCCAGACCCTTCAGGGCACAATCTCCCACCAAAGTGCAATACCAGGGAACCTTTCATTGTTATCTTGTTCCCCCACTTACCATCTCGCTGTGCTGTAAATGTTAATTGTTAACTATCCTATACCCACCAATGTACAAGAAATATTTGTCTCTTCACTTTACTCTTTATCCAATCCCTGCTTTGCTTTCTCCCGTCTTCCTATTCTGTCACCAGTAAATTTCATGTAACCCTCCTTATACCTTCCCCTTTTTAAAAAATTTATATTTTCTAAAATATATTTTTATTGATTTCAGAGAGGAGGGGAGAGGGAGAGAGAGATGGAAATATCAGTGATGAAAGAGAATTATTGATCAGCTGCCTCCTGCCTGCCCCCCTCACTGGGGATCAAGTCCTCAACTGTGACCTGACCAGGAATTAAACGTGATCACCTGGTTCATAGGTCAATGCCCAGCCACTGAGAAACACAGGCCGAGCTATTTATTTTTGAAAGTATTACAGATGCCCCCCCTTTATTCCCCTTATGCCTCCTCCTTTGATTGTAATGTATAAAATAAGGTGCAAAACTGCCATTCTCTGGAGCATTTTCTTAATCCATTAAGATTGTGCTTCCCGGCAATTGTCAGTTTGGCTCAAATGAACTCAATAATTCTTACAGGTTTGGACATTTCTTACGTTGACACTGTCATCTCTCTGATTGTCTTTTCAGAATCACTGTTCTGCTTTTAAGGGCTCTTGTGTTTACATTGAGTCCACTCATATATTTCAGGATGATCTCCCTATTTTAATGTTAGCTAATTAGCAATACTAATTCAATCTGCAACCTTAATTTTTCTTTACTGTGCAACCTGTCCTAGTCACAGGGTCCAGGGATTAGGATGTAGACATCTTTGGGGGCCATTATGCCTATCACACCATGTAATTCTACTATTCAGTCAGTAATGGAAATCAGAATAGAGCATTGACATCTAACTCAGACCAGAGAGAAATAAAAATGAGCTAGAGTCATTAGGGGGAGGAAGACTTAACCTTTTACACTTGTCAAATTTTCTTTAATAATGTATGAGTGTTTCTTTGTGCCTGAGGATATAAAAATCACCTCTTTAATATGTTCTCACTGTTAGATATACAGGATATCAGATGGACTGAGAGAGGAAAGGTCCTAAGTAAGGAAAATGGGTGGTGGGAGAAACTTAAAATACCAATTTGGTATTTGAGAATTGTTCACACACTATGGCTTGAACCTTTTTATTTTATTCTTCGGGTGTATGATCTTCACCCTTGTTTATGCCTCTGGCCACTGCCCAGTTTTAGTTGTCTGACAAACCTCTTAAATGCCAATACCCTGGGCACAGAAGACTGAGCTGTGTGACACACAAGCTTTAAAGTGACAATTCAGAGTAAAGGTGATGCTAACAGAGTAATGAATCACCTTATTATTAATGTGTACCCTATTGTAATGCAAATAGAGTTCTTCTGAGTAGTCTGATCCTTCAGATTTTAAAATAGCGTAGTTTGACAGTCAAATGTGATATGAGAAGTAATGACTTTATAACTAAAGTAATCAACTTCTCAAATCTGCATATTTACATGCAAAATGAGTGAATAAAAATCTTGGGTGGGGAAAAGGGTAAATATTTTAAAATTCCAAATAAAAGGGACTAAATTATTTACATAAAAGAGTTAAATGTCTGAGATAACATTATAGCTTATGAATTTCTTCTTCCTGATTCTTATTTTATAGCAAGTAAAACTTTCTGGATGCTCAAACAATGCTCGATGTGACCATAGAAAACTAATATATAAAACACCCAAGGATAAAATTATCATAATAATTTCTAGTTTAGAAATTACTTTTTCCAGAAATACTTTTAGGTTTTATTGGTCCTCATTTATAATTCTGTCAGAGTCTTTACTAGCCCAGTCAAAGCCTTTGTCATACTACTTGGTAATTAATTTTTTATTAATCTGCCTCCCCACCAAGTGTTGGGCATAGAAATCTCCTGGTCTTCTTTACCAATATATCTGTTGCACATAGGGGTCAGTCAATTAAAATTTGAATGAACAAACAAAGAAATTTATATTCCAAAGCTACTTCAATTGAAGTCACAAAGAAAATAAAATATTTAGGTTTAGCTTGACAATGATAAAAGCATTTTTTTTAATTTAAATTTATTGTTGAGGGCTTATTCTGGTGGCTGGAAATACAAACACCAGTAAGATCAGTCCTTGCTCTTCAGGAGCTCACAGTTTCAGGTAAGAGACAGATACTTAAACAGAAAGTTTCAGTATGTTCTGCTAAGGGCTGTGGTGGAGATGAGCACAGCATGCCCTCATTGGAAAAAGGAGAAAAGAAAAACTTCAAGACAGACCTCCTGGAAAAGGTGACATTTAAGTTAACTTTAAAAGTACTGTAGGAGCTAGCCATGTGATGGGTTGAAGGAGTCTATTTCAGAAAAAGAAAGAATTATATAATTGAAAGAGGGGAAAGGATGGATATGGTCAAAAGTACAGAAAGGACATAGGGAGTTTTTTGGTTTAATTAACTGAGCTTGCCTAGCAGGATGCCAAGCCAAACACTGTCAGGGATAAGTCATATTGGACCCATGTATATTGTAATCATTTAACATTTAATATAATGTAGTTAGTTCTCTCTCATCACATTGAACTGTCATAGTTTTCTATCTTGAATTTTGAAAAATAAGACTACACAGAACAACTGTATTTGCATTATAATAGGGTCCGCATTAAATTTCAGTGAGTGAAACCCTATTAACTTACTTTAAATGTTTCTCTCAAGTGACTGCTCTCAAACCAACCCCACCAACATCATCTGGGAACTTGTTAGAAATAAAGTATCTTGTGACCCTTCCCAGACCTACTTAATAAAAAACCCTAGGGAGGGGTAGGACCCAGAAACCTGTGTTTTAATATAACTTCCTGGTGATGTTGGTATATGCTTAACTTTAACAACTATGTTAAATAAACACAAGAGCAACTTTGTAGGGAATCAGTAGTTTGCTGTTACGCTGTTGGTGGTGGTGGTTGGTAGTAGTGATGGAGGTGGTGGGTCCAATGTTATGAGAAGGTTTGATCTTGGTGAATCTGTTTGGAGTTTGAATATCACTGTATTTAAGTGAGTTCTTTGTTTGCTTTGTGTGTGTGTGTGTGTGTGTGTGTGTGTGTGTGTGTGTGTGTGTGTGTGTTCTTTTATGCATGCTAGAGGATCCATGGCTTTCTCCCTGTATCCCTTAATCACTTACTTCCTGGGATCATAAAAGGACGAATTCTCAGAAGGTTCAGGTGTTAGAGGAAATCACTCCATTCCAATATTAGACAGATAGTTCAAATTAAGACTGTGTCATATTTCCTTCGAATTTGTGAAATTTTCTCCATCATGACTCAGCAGTTTTGATAAGAAAGGAGAAAAACTTATTTTGATCTAGCCTAGATTCTTTGGAGATTTATTTTGCTGTCTAATAGAAGCTGATTAAGTTTTACATTTTAATTATCAATTTAGTTGATAAGCACTTTAATTAACCAGCTGTTAGTCAGAACCGCCATTGGCTTCCTACATTATTGATCAAAGGTTTGTTTTGAAACACCTGTCATTGTCTTCAAAAGTATAGATGTGAAAGAAAATATTTTTCTTTGCTTCTGCTTTTATTCTGCTTAGAAGAATTAGTCAGAGGCAACTTCCCTTTTTATAATGTATCCTACAAGTTGAGTTGACATTGCATCAACTTGTATAGCAGTGGCTTTGAAGATTTGTGGTAGATAAAGTTCTGTATTTTGCAAACTACAAAATTGGGAGCCCAGCTAGCACAAGTGTGCATAGTGAAACATAAAATTTCCTTTTTCACAGCAGGAATAACCATGCCATAGAAAAGTTTCGCTGAATAAACAGGTTAACCAGAAAGTTTTATTGAACATGTATTACATTTTCCAACCATTGTGGTTAAATAATGTCTGTGGCAATTCCTACTCCAAACATAAATTTGGAGACAGTTTCAAGAGTTTAATGATTCCAGTCACCTACTTCTTATTAAGACTAGACTGGTACCTTCCTTTTAGGATATTGTCCAATATTCATTATAATGGTATAATTTTGCAATGATTCTAAATCATTCCTTTTCAAAGTACATTTCTCAGAACACTAACACTCCACTTGTGTCTGAGATGGAGGAGGGCTGTTACAATGATTCTAAATCATTCCTTTTCAAAGTACATTTCTCAGAACACAAACGTTCCACTTGTGTCTGAGATGGAGGAGGGCTAGAAGAGGATAGGAGCTGTTCAGAGGTCAAATAATTTTAGTTAACGCACCGTACAACAGATTCCCTCTTGGAGATGCATAAGACATATTGACATATCAAAGACTTAATGTAAATTTAAAATTTTTTAAAAGGAAGTGTCCAACACTTTTTTGAATGAGTCCTTTAATTTTAAAACTAAACTGCTATAAGCACACCTTTTAAAATGTCCTTGTAAAAGATTTTCCACTATAGTTGCTGGTTTCTTCATCATTACTAATAAAAAAGTCATTACAAATTTGGGCCTAAAGACTAATTAGAAAAATTATTAAGCAGAATATTTGTTTTACCTTTCTTCTCCATAAAATATTCCAAAGACATTTCATATAAGATAACCTGTCCATACCAAAAAACAGCTATTCCCATTCCTTGATATATTTTTTTCCTCACATACAGCACACAATATGCCCTTCAATATGAAAGACAGGATTATGCCTTGTTCTAAATAGTAGAAACATACCTGAGAGAGTCTATTGCTATGAGACCATATTATATTTCAATGATTTTGGAGCAGTTACAATTTACCCAATTTCCTGTTAGAGTAGGTAATCTATAGTAGAGTCAGATAAATTCTAAAGGCTCAGTGACTTATCAGAAAAGCTTACTTCTCACTCCCATTAAAGTTTGAGGCAGGTGATGCTAAAACTCAAGCTATTTAAATCTTATACTTGTGTCATGTTGAGGCTTCAAGATCAGGCTAACGTTATCCACCATCCAGGTTAGGCAGGAAGGTGTGGGGTAGTGCTGGCATTGGGAGGTGAATTGGATGACATTCTAATGCTAGACCTGAAAGAAGCATATATCACTCTACCCATGTTCTCTTGGCCTGAACCTAGCCATATAATCTAACTACAAAAGGGACTGGGAAATGTAGTCTTTCTGTGTTCCCACAAAGACAAAATGAAACCGATGAGCATCTAGCCAGTGTTTTCAATAGCAAGAAAGAGCATCCTCAAGAAATCAGTTCAACTAATACCATCTAATGATAATAAACTGAATAGGACAAGCATACTGTGTGGGAGCATGTCTGAGTGTATACACATTCATACAGACATTCATGCATTTGAGCAAATACTGTGGACTTTAAGTCCTTAGCAGCTGCTCATCTTGTCACTGGCCACATCTACAATGTTGTTATTTCAAAAAAAGGGAAGCTCAGTTCCAAATAGACATACAGACATGCATTTCAAAAGTGTTCAACAGCCACAGGCTAAAGCCTTTAGCTACAGTGTTTCACAAAGTTATCAATAACCTTTTTGATGCTCCCCCCCTGCCCGAGACTGTCCAGCAGAACTGAGGATGAGATCACACTCTGCACACAGAAATGTAAGGCAATGCAAGGAAAGAAAGGAGAGAATTCCCAATGATGTCTTCTGTGCTCTTGGAGGGCCTGCTATTCTTTTTCTCTTTACTCACAAAGAATAGTCTAGGCTGTGGGGCTTCTTCATGGTTCTTTCTGACAGAAATCTGCCTTTATTTTTAAAGGTATGTTTCTTTTAAAACATATATATGTATACCCTATCTAATAAAAGAGTAATATGCAAATTGACCATACCTACGATACCCCCACAAGCCACGCCCACTGGCCAATCAGGAGCGAGTATGCAAATTAACCCAACCAAGATGGCTGTGGCTACAGAGCGAGCAGGAGGCTTGGGTTTCTCCGGCAATGGAGGAAGCCAAGGTTACCACACACCCTGGCTGGCCCAGGCCTCCACTCAAGGCTACAAAGTTTCAATTATAGAAGATAAATAAATCCCAACAAAAATGGTGGCAGCCATGGAGCTGGAGAGAGCAGGAGGCTTGGGTTGCCCCCGGTGATGGAGGAAGCCAAACTTTGTGGCCTGCTTTTGCTTCTGCTCAAGGCTACAATGTTTCAATTATAGAAGATAAATAAATCCCAACAAAAATGACTGTGGCCACGGAGCCAGCAGGAGGCTTGGGTTTCCCTAGCGATGGAGGAAGCCAAGCTTTCCACCTGCCCTGGCCTTCCCTGGCCTCCACTCAAAGCTACAAAGTTTCAATTATTGAAGATAAATAAATCCCAGATACCAGGGCCTCTGCTTGGGTCACTGGGGGTGTGGGACCAGCCTGCAAACCACCACAGACCCCTTGCTCAGGCCGCCCCATGCCCCAAGGGAACCCCCACCGTGATCTGGGACACCCTTCAGGGCAAACCAGCCTGTCCCCACCCGTGCCCCAGGCCTCTATCCTATCTAATAAAAGAGTAATATGCAAATTGACTGTCACTCCAACACACAAGATGGCTGCCCCCATGTGGACACAAGATGGCCGCCACAAGATGGCCAGCCAGAGAGGGCAGTTTGGAGGGACCAGGTCTGTAAGGGAGGGCAGTTGTAGGTGATCAGGCCAGCAGGGGAGAGCAGTTAGGGGTGACCAGGCCAGCAGAGGAGGGAAGTTGGGGGCCACCAGGCCTGCAGGGAAGGACAGTTGGGGGGGACCCAGGCCTGCAGGGGAGAGCAGTTGGGGGTGACCAGGTCTGCAGGGGAGGGCAGTTAGGGGTGACCAGGCCTGCAGGGGAGGGTAGTTAGGGGCAAACAGGCTGGCAGGGGAGCTGTTAGGCATCAATCAGGCTGGCAGGAGAGTGGTTAGGGGTGATCAGGCTGGCAGGCAGAAGCGGTTAGGGGCAATCTAGAAGGCAGGCAGGCGAGCAGTTGGGAGCCAGCAGTCCTGGATTGTGACAGGGATGTCCGACTGTCCATTTAGGCCCGATCCTACCGGGATCGGGCCTAAATGGACAGTCGGACATCCCTTGAGGGGTCCCAGATTGTAGAGGGTGCAGGCTGGGCTGAGGGACACACACCCCTGTGCATGAATTTCATGCACCGGGCCTCTAGTATATATATATTGATTTCAGAGAGGAAGGGAGTAGGAGAGAGAGATGGAAACATCAATGATGAGAATCATTGATCTGCTGCCTCCTGCACACCCCACACTGTGGACCAATTGAATCATGAATTCCTGGTTCATAGGTTGAGGCTCAATCACTGAGCCACACCAGCCAGACTAAGGTATGTTTCTTTTTAAAACAAAAAATAAAAGAGATGTAGCTGTGGCTTTAAAAGTCACCAGTAAATAAGTGATGATTAAGTGCCTTTGTCACTCAGCTATTAGTCACATATTTTTCCATGTTTAGCAAAAATGAAATTTTCCCCATTAGTTATTAGTGACATTTAACCAAAATAATTAGCTCCCTTATACAATTGTGTTAGCAGTTGAAAGTTCTATTTTAGCTCTTTTCTGTGAAACTAGCAGAACAGCATCTTAATTTCTATGAATCAGATTGTCTTAACCTTGCCAAATAGAGCAAACTCATTTGCATTTTCATTAATAAATAAGCACATGTTTCGTTAAGAGCAACAGTGTGGGTGGTTCTATACACCTTCATTTTCTTCTCAACTTACATTAAGTTTTGCAGCTTCCACACTTCTGAATCACCATATCGGTGTCCTTTGCTGAGCGTAATGACAGTTGAGCAGACCACCCCAAATTAGTTATCACTTGAGCTAATGGTTTAGTTGACAGACCAATGATCGAACCCCAGTTTTGTCTCACAGATAGCTAGAAAAACCTTGGATCAGTCTCATTGCCTCTCTGAGCTTAGGATGTTTTTGTGTTGTTGTTTTTTTAATAAAACGGGCTTATAATAATATCACACCTGACATATAATAAGTACTCAGTAATATGAGCTGCCATTATTCAACATACATGCTTTCTTTCTAATCTCTTGTAACTCAAGACATATTTAAGACAAAGGTTATTGGAGATAATCACAAAAATGTGAAATGTGTAAATGTATGCACTACAAATCACATATTTAGCAGAAAAAGCTCCTCTCTCTAAACCCCACCATGATTTTTCTTGGTTTCTGCCCAAAATTTCTTGTATTATATCTTATACTTTCTATTATGATTATGCCACTGCTGCTGTTTAAGAGTCTGATAATGTTGGGCTAAGAGAAGTCTATTGGCTTACTAAACATAGTAATAATAACAATAATAATAGAAAAATAATGATTACTCTTAGTGAGTAACAACTGCATGTTCCATTTGGTTCCTTATTGCTTTTTTACATAACAACCTTACAAGGAATTATTCTTATCCTTTTATAGACCACACATCTTTAACCCAAGACCACATAGCCAATATGTTGCAGGAACCAAGATTGGAATCTATGGTTCTCTGCCTCAGAAACTTCATTGGTATACCACGTTAGAGTTTAAAAAACAATTAAATGCATTATTCCAATTAAACCTCACAACTCCATAGTGTAGATAGATCTTGCAGATGAAAGAACTGAGACTCAGAGAGGTAAAGTGATTTGCTCATGGCATATAGTTGAAATATGGTAGGATGTGCATTTTATTCCAGGTTTATTTTGAGCTACACCATGGTTACTCCACAAAGCTGGGTTGGATAGGCTACCTCACTACGGAATGTTGTACTCAACTCTCAGTATTTCTTTCAGTAAGTCAAGCTGGGCATAAAGGTTTAAGTAAGTTCTGATCAAAATAGAAGTCTGTAGTAAGGTTAAATACTTTTAATGAAAAGCTTTTTTATTTTAATAAATCTTCTCATTTAAGCACCAATCCATTATGCGCATCCACAAAGCCCCTTAATGAGAAGCACATTAAGTTTTAGAAAACAAACTCAGTAAACTGTGTTTTTCCATGGACCAGCAGCAGAGAGAAGAGAAAGTGATTGTGCCAGGCTGTTGGCTGACAAGAGCCAATGGCATCCAGTCTTGCGAAATGGATATTAATGATTCTACAGTTTAACTTGGTTGGCTCTTGATGGATTTTCCCCTTCTGAATTAATGTCTGTCTACTCTTGATTAATTTAGAGTGATTGTACTGTGAGTCATTTAATTACATTTTCTTTCTCAAGTAGAATATCATTCATTGTGATGAAGGCAGTCATTTTGATTTCTCACAAAAATAGTTCATAATAGCTTCGAGTATAGATCTTACAAAATTAGCAGGAAAAGTTCTTCTTCATCACAGAAGTCTGCACCAACACCAGATAAGCCTTGTCATAAATCTCATTTAGGATATTTTCCTATAAGTTCCTAGGCAGAACTTTTTGAAGTGCACCCAAGACTTTCCTTAGCTAATGTACAAAATACCGTAAAAAATGTCCTGTAATTTGTTTGCTCCAGGACATGTATTTTAAAGAGTTTTAAACTAATTTAAGGTTGTTCTCAGAGGAAGAAAATAGTATTGTAAGGATAATACTAAATTAAAAGTATGAGAAGTATAGATGTTTCTTATAATACTAAGTGTATCTATGATCTAACCTCTTCAATAAATAAAATAGGCATTGTAGTTAGTGTCTGCTCTCCAGTTTTAAACGTTGTTGCAAGAATCATGTGACATTTGAAAGAGTATATTATACAATTTATATGTGTGGTATGATTGTCACTATTTTCTTAGGTTCCTTTTCTATGAAGTATAGACATTATATTTTGCCTTAAAAATTGTAACTGTTCTCTTCTGACCACATTTTTATAGGATTGATAAATTAATGCAGATGTTCCAATGCCTGGCAAACATTGGTGATTTAGGATTTCAAATTTGTAGTCAGTCATACCTAGAATCATATCTGGGTCCTCTGTTATTACATGTAAGTCTTTGGGCAAATCACCTAAACTTACGAGGGCTATGTTTTCTAACATGCAAAATGTGGTTACGAACAGCAACTGCCTCTTCATATTGTTGAGAGGATTCAATAAAATGATGAATATACAGGACCCATTATAATCCCTTGCCTCACACTTTGCTCAATAACTGATAGTTCTCGTCTTCACATAAATGCAGACAATTTATTTTGGCAGAGAATTACTTTCCAGATAATTTCAGTAAACTGAAACCTCTGCGTGTCTAAAAGCCAGCTCAGCCTCAGCACTCATTATACTAATACAAAAGATGGTGAAAGCATTGGCCTCGCCTTCTCGCTGTAGGATGTCTGTGCACTGCACCTTCCACCTTCCCATTTGTTCTCTGCAGCAAGCTCTGCTTCAGATCGTCACCACCTATGTTCCACGGGAAAATAAAGCTGCGTTTATTTTTCCCCTTAGATGCCTCAGTATGTCTGGCACTGTCCTTGGTACTTTACATAACTTACCTCCTTTTATCTTCATAACCATCCTGCAAAACAAAAATACACTTTTAAAAATGGAGAAAGTAAAAGTTAATAACTGAAGTGATTGTCCAATGTCACACAGCTGGTAGGTGGCAGAGTTACTCTTCAAACTCAAGGCTCTTTACTTCGGCCCTTGCACAATTTCATTTTGGGGTGCGCATTTGAAACCATCCAGCTCCTTAAAGATACAGTTTGTTGAGAGATAGCTGTAAAGGAAGGACATTTGTCCAAATGTTAACTCTGATTATGGTGTTTGGGAGGCAGGATTTCAAATGAAATTTGGTTTATTCCTTATACTTTTAAAATATTTTAAATGCTCTTTCCAATGGGTATACATCTACTTTTAGAAAGTAGTGTTTTTTAACTATCTCATAGTGAAGTTTCATCTCATGTCAGATGATCCATAGGAACAGCAAAAGCTTTGCAGTCACTTGAGCTGGTTTGCAGCCTGACTATCAAGCTGGGACCATAGTGTTCATGTAAACAGAATTCTGTTTTTAGAAAGGGTGCTATGACAAGGGAATGTGGATTTATTGTCCCCACAGTGTGAAAATAAAGATGGCGGGACAATAGAAAGAAGCCACTGGGCAAGCAATTGTTTTGTCTTCAAAATCTGAAAGCTCTCTTGGCTGACATTAATAGTACTTTCCTTTGCTTTTACAAGTTGACAGTGTTACTTTGTAATTAACTTATACACCCAAATATCCCCAGTTCCAAGGAAGTGTGGGTTCTGTGAAGGCAGATGGTGAAAATGTGTCTCTTCTTTTTTCCTTTCTGACAGTAAAGGCTCTCTGGAGATGTCACCTCCTTCCAAGGATCTGCCCATTTCCAAAGTTAGCCCATGGGAGCCATGAGAAAGAACAGACTTTAGAGTCAGAAGACCAAGGTATGAGGCTTGGCTTTTCATTAATTAGTAGTGCATTTAGTCATATCTCATTCTCTCTATGAACATAAAATTCTCCATAATTTATTTAAAACAAACAGATTATAACAGATACTTATTGAATTCATATTGCAAACCAATTATTTTCCATATGCTGGGAAAGCTGATAAAATTCAACATCGTTCATAATCTCTTGCAGTCATCATTCTAGTGGAAAAGACAAGCCTAAGTAAAATGGACTGAGGAACAAAGATCTGAACAGTATAATAAATCTTCTAAAGGGAACATACCTGTAATGGTATTTGTGGATGGGGAGGCTTTTAGGGAAGAGTTTCCTGAGAAAGTGATGCTTAGCTGATATTACAAGAAAATGAAAATCAGTTAGGCAGAGGGGTTGGGGAGAGGGGAAGATAAATGTGATAGGAAAGAATATCCCCCACACAGGGGAGCATGGCTTATTGAAGAAACCATGTATAGCTAAGAGCTCAGAGCAGGTTGGAGAGTGGTATAGGTAAGGATGAACAGGTAAGAAGGTAAGGAGGGGGCAGTATTGCTCCTCAAATGTTTATTTACTCATATACATATTCCTGTGAATAATGTTGCATTTGGGCTGAGGGACTTAAAGCTCATGCACAATTTTCTATTTGTTCTGTGATGAATGAGGACACCTTGTATTGTGTTGGCAAATTCTCCAAAGCTAAGCAGCCTGGATATAGGTCACTATTTGGAGGACAATTGATCTGGAAGTTTGGTTGAATGGCATTGTGGCAAACTCCATGTAAATAAAAAAATACAAATTTGCTCTATTAGGACACTGATATTTTGTTCGTTAATAGGTTGTTTGTTATTGTAGCACAACATAGCCTAAGTTGACTATTATAGATGGTGTCAGACTGGGACCTTACAAACCAAACTAATAATTTTTCTGGGACTATGCTAAAGCATTGAACTATTTTAAAAGGGATGATCAGATACCTTTCTTTGAAAAAAAATTTTTCTATGCTAAATGTTTGATGGAATGATGAGGAAAGCAATGTTAAGAGAGTTTTGATAAGTGTAACATAAAAATTGTTACTGCTATTATCATCTTCACAAGAACATTGAAGAGATGAAATATGAAAAAATTGGCATTTAACAAAATACAAAGCATGAAACAAATGTTCTGGATTTTTTGACTTTTTTTTTTCACATTTTTTACAATGAATCTATTGTCCCAGCTGTACCTCTCTTTGCCCTAGAAGCCAGTGTCTTTGATTGATCTGCTGTCCTCTGTTGTAATCTGTGTACCAAAAAGTACTTCTGCGAAATTGGTTAGGCCGTTCTGCCCTTCAGTAAATGGCAATTTGGTGTATATGGATTTAATTGAGGAAAATTGCTTAATGGGAAAATCCTCAAATGTTTGTGTTCAAGTATTCAATCTGTGCCCTTGTTGAGATGCCAATATGTGTTCTCTTCACTCAGTTCGAAATAAGATGTTTGCCAGGGCCAGCCTGACAGGTTAAACCGGGCTGAGGTAGGGAGGTGGGAATTGAGAAAAGAAAGAAAGACAGGACAGCGGGGTCGGGAGGGCGGCGAGTCTTCGAGAGACTGCGGCCCCTTTTATTGACTACCAATGCCTTTTATACACAAATACAGAATAGGAGGTCAACAAAGAGGAATGTACTCTCTGTTCTTCTTAATCTCTAAGAGAAGTCAGGAGACCAAGTTCTCGGTAAATATTTACAGACTTTTGATAAGCTATGAAAGGTCTCTTATTCTACTCATCTGCTGACAATAGGAATATGCCATCAAAACAAGTTAGATTGAAACAAGTCAGGGGACACTGCGTGGGAAGGGATTAATTCTTGTTGGTCCCTTCTGGTCAGCTTACACCCGGTCTCCAACAGATGTTCTCATTTCTCTGTCTTTTGCTGTTTATTGGAAGTTGAACTAATAAATAAATTTGGGACCTGGTCGAGTAACATAGTAAATTTTAGAAAATTAGTATTTTTAAAAAATATGATATTTTACTTTGATGATATTTCTACAGGATAAATAAAGAAAAATCTTGATTCTATGCTCTGTTAATAAAGATAGAGGGACATGTACTCAACATGTACAAAAACGTAGTAGATATTATGTTTTAGGCACTCTGTCAGGGGGATATGCTGACCCGAAGCAGACACAGTCTAGTAAGGAGATTGGACAACTTTAGCTATTCTATTTCGTCAAATTTGCTTTTACCAGTGAGGGAAAGGTAACCTAACTTGTTACTGTTTATTAACCACCTATTACATGATTGGGCTTGTAGTGGGTCATTATTGGTAATAATTTAATTTTTAACACTTCCCATTTATTTTTTATAGTAACAACACAAATTGTCCCCTGTGAACTAGATAATGTGCTAAGAGTTTCATAAACATTTTTTCAGTGACTCCTTACTACAGCTCTGATTAAAAGGGGTTGTCAACAGCATTCTACAGATGAGGGGATTGATTCTCAGAGGCATGCCTCAATGTCCCTAAGATTAAGTTCTTAGTACATGGTATGTGATATGCATCCTACCTCCACGCTCTTTCTCCTGCTCCTTGCATAGCATACCTCTAGGATTATCTCATCCAAGATGACTAGATAAGATGACTTTTACACTCATGTCTAAAAATGTACTCAGCACAATGCTGGATGGCAGAGTGTTACTGGTATTTTAGAAAATATTTTTCCGTGATTTTAGGAGAGTGATAATTGACATCTTCAGATATTTTTTAATGTGCCTACTAAGTATGAATTGCAGTGCTGACCAATCTAGTCCTCTTTTGGAATAAAATTTTCACTTCTGGCAAAAGTACCCTTTTTGGCTTCAAGAAGTTTATAGTAGTTAGTTGGATATATTTTCTATATTTTATATATTTAATTAAATAATGATTTTGCTTATTGTCTAGTTACAAAAGTAATGTATGAGTCTTGCAGCACAAATAATTAGTATTGATAATGTAGTAGCCCATTTTCATAAGTGTACTCTGTATGTTATTTATATGATTTCTTCATTGTTTGATATTTATTTCAACATTAATCTTTGATTTTTGTAAGAATAAACAGTGATGTGATGAACATCTACTAAAAGTAAAAGTATTTGGTCAAAAAGGAAGTATATTATAAAATTTTTGTACATGTTGGCTAAGGTATATTCTAACATAGATTTTACCAACTTTAAATGTAATCCAGCTGGAATTCATTTAGGTATTTTTTTGTAATTCAAGGATCTTACTGTTTTTAGTAGTCAGGAAATTAACCCAGAACTATTAGGAAGTTTATCTTTTCTTTAGCAATCTGAAATGTCACCTTTATAACTAATTTAAATCATATACTTATTTAAATCTAAATCTTCTATTTTGGCTCATTAATCAACCTTTCTATTCTTGTTCTGGTACCACATTGTCTTAATTATTGCAGTTTCAAGCCCACTTGATATTGAATAAATTACTTCATACATTAAACTCATATTTAATTGCATTCTTGGTTTGTATCCTTATCCAGATGCTACAGGAGGTCAGAGAGGGATATGATAAGGACATGTTCCATTCACACCTGCTGTTACACTTTCCAAATACAGCAACCTCACTTCTTGAAAGAATTTCACCTGCTGTATTCTAAATGCATGCAGACTACTTTTCGTAATGCACAGAAAGTTTAAGCCTTGGCAAAAAGCTTCCCTTAGTCCATTTCTTAAGGAAAACATAAGTGGGAAGAGTAGTAAAATCCTATGCAAGTTTTCATCAGATAGCTTTTAATTTTGTTGGAAACACATAGGTCATGGGTGGAGTAGCAGTTGAGTTCCAGTTAAGCCACTTCCTAGTGTGTAAGTTTGCTTAAACTTCTTAACCTTCTGAGCCTCATGCCCATAAAATAGAGATATGAATAGTTCTTACCTCACATCATTTTTCCTACTAAGCACTCATGAAAGGCAACTTTTATTGTTATTACTATGTGCCTTTGAATTCCCACGTTGTCACAGACCAGGAAAACACGGGTGAGAGGAAAGCACCTGGTCTTCTAAACATTTCGGATGGTTTTGGTGGTAATACACTTGTGTTAGGAGAAAGTCAGAAAACAACAGTAAGAAAATATGGAAACATTTTGGTTTTAAGCTTTATATGTATTTTCTGCTTTTGAAAAATATATTGTGTAACTCATTTCACAAGAATGCAACTTTAAAATATTTAATTGTTTGTCTCTGTATGTGTATTATAACAGAAAAAAATATCGTGGTTTGATGGGGTGCTTGGGAGGAAACAGAGTGCTTCAGTGTGGGGAGTGACTGACTGTACCTGAAGTTTCAATATCAAGAGGTAGACATTTCTGATATGTTTAAAATAAACCTAAACCTTTGTTTTTAAAAGGGGAGGGGAAAATACATGATGAAAGAAGGACAGAAAGAAGAGGCATGTCTGCATATTTATTTGCTTGGCTGAGTCAGGCTGGCCCGGGTTCCAGAGCAGACCTCAGCTCTTGGTCCAGGCTGCCATATTGATGGAGCCGAAACAGGTGGCCTCTGCCCTATTTTGTCAAGGAGACTTCAAAATCACAGTCTCCTGAGCCTCGAGACGGTAGAGAAAGCAGCTGAGCAGCATGCTCAGTTTGTGGTGTGAAAAATAAACCCTTGGACAAAGGCACACTCTGCAAACTCCCTACTAGCCCCACCCTCAGCTCTGCGGAGCAGCTGTCAGCTTTGATTAGCTTTTCTGGCTCTGAGATTCTGGACTCTATAAATTGCCCCATCCCCTTAGCCCTCTTTGCTTCTCCTATCCTTGGCTCTGGTACTGTGTGATGAGCTGTCACAGCTGGCTGGTCAGACTGCTGCTGCCCAGTCGGCTTCTCCTCATGCCCAGACCCTTGACTGACCTTGCTTTGTCTTTGCCCATCTTTCTGATCCCCCTGCAGTTGAATCTCCTACCCCTGCTGTCTGAGCCCACTGCTTGTCTAATCAGCCCGTTAGACAGTTTGATTAGCTGCCCCTTCCTCTCACCCTGCCAGCTCTTCCTGCTGCTGCCAGCTGTGCTCAGGGCCTGCTAGTAACTCACCATCAATTCCTTCTGACCCTCCATTAGTGCTGCTGGCTGATCAACTTAATACTTTTTCTCAGCAATCTCTGATCTAATGTTGTCTCCTTCCACCATGGTCCTCTTATCAGCCTCCTGACAGCTCCCCTTTCTGTCTATATGTGATCCTCTTGCTGTAAATTAAACCATTCTGGTAATCTATGGCGGGCACTTTGTCATTAGGCTTTAGACTTGGGTTACCTGGCTGGCTACCTTTGGCAAGTAATAATGTTTCAGTGCAAAGTTCAAGTGCTCACTTTACAGCTTCCACCAAATTTCAATAGCTGGTGTTGCTATCTGACTCTGTTTACTAAACTATATCAGTGGTTCTATCCTTCTTCGTGAGACTGTCTGACTTCCAGTATTTTGTAAATAGGTTTCAAGGTGTTTCCTGAGCATTATCTTCCTCAATGGGTAGGGTGTCAGGTTTGATTCCCGGTCAGGTTACATACCTAGGTTGTGGGTTTGATCCTCAGTTGAGGCGTGTGCGGGAGGCAACTGATCAATGTTTCCCTCTCACATCAATGTTTCTCTCTCTCTTCCTCTCTCTAAAATCAATTATAATAAAAGAAATAACTAATTGGAAACTAAAGAGTGAATGATGGAATTGACACCATCTCTAAAGCTGATGCACTAATAGGCAACGTACCCTGTGCGGTCAAATGTCTTGGACTCTGAGCTTGTTCAACAAGAGTGCACAAGCTCTTTCAGTGGATTGAAAGAATTGATGAAATCAGGAGAGAAAACATCCTACTATATCTAAAATTGCTAACAGAAGCTAGTTTGGACTTTTAGAACTTAAACAGTTGCACTGATAATAATCCTAATTTCAACTTATATAATATACAAAAATCATCAGTTTTAGTTGGATTCTTGCTAGTCCTAATAATAAGAAAATATCATTAAAGTTATATATAAAGTTATAAAAGGGGAACTGATAATATTCTGAGCTAAAAAGCCAAAACTGACATGCTTGAACCAAGCATTATTCATCAATATTTATCCATGAATATTTATGAGAGCCCTTATTCACTAAGCAGTGCCATTAGGTTCTTGAGATATAGAACAGATAAGATGTTGTTTCTGCCCTCACAGAATTTACTTTCCAATAGGGCAGATGGATAATAAACCAAAAAGTAACCCTGAAATCCTATTACTAATAGCAATGATTGGTTCTAGGAAGAAAAGGATAACATTGTGAAGTGGTTGTGTGGTGGACTTATTTTGGACAAAGCAGGAAGAAAGAACCTCTCTGAGGAAATGGCCTCTGATCCGGATTGGATGAAGTGGGGTTTGCTCTGGGAATTTCTGAGAAAGGACCATTCAAGGCAGAGGGGAGGGAGAGGGTGGAGGCGTCCCACAGAACAATAAACAAACATTTAATACCTTTCTGATATGTTTTTGTCATAGAAGTGATCATCACTCTTTTCAAATCTTTGTTATTATTTTCTTTGACTCTTATTTCTGAATTAGATGCTAGGAACTTCTCAATGTGGAAGCTCCCCCAAGAAGTCCAGTTTACATTTATCTTGCAAATTCCACTGATAATTAGAAAATTTCTTTTAGAAGCTTGAAAAAATTGTAATTTCTTGTTATTCTTGTTTCCAATATATATGCTCTAGCAAGAATACAAAAATAAAATAGAAGACTCAGGCAATACCCTAAAGCAATTTAGGTATTTTTCCAGTTATTTTAAAGTCATACAGGTAATGCTTCAAAAAGAAGGAACATCTTGAATATAAATATATGAAGTGTTAATATATGTGTATATATATATATATATATATATATATATATATACACACACATATATATACACATTCATATATATATATATATATATATATATATATATATATATATATATACCCATTACATATATATAATATGCAACATAGATATTCATATATACATTCATTGATTTGAAACAGTATAACTTTATTTTATTTTTTTAATATATTTTTATTGATTTCAGAGAGGAATGGAGAGGGAGAGGTAGATAGACACATCAGTGATGAGAGAGAATCATTGATCGGCTGCCTCCTGCATGCTCCCTACTGGGGATTGAGCCTGCAACCCCGCATGTGCCCTTGGCTGGAATCAAACCTGGGACCCTTCAGTCCACAGGCCGACGCTCTATCCACTGAGCAAACCAGCTAGGGCAGTGGTCGGCAAACTCATTAGTCAACAGAGCCAAATATCAACAGTACAACAATTGAAATTTCTTTTGAGAGCCAAATTTTTTAAACTTAAACTTCTTCTAACGCCACTTCTTCAAAATAGACTTGCCCAGGCCGTGGTATTTTGTGGAAGAGCCACACTCAAGGGGCCAAAGAGCTGCATGTGGCTCGTGAGCTGCAGTTTGCCGAAAACTGACTAGGGAATAAGTTTAAAAATGTGTGTTGCCTTCTATTCACATTTATCTCTTTTCTTCCACCCATGCATTAGTGCAACACTTTCATGTTGATGTTTACTTTGACCTTTTGTAAAACAGTATTATAATACCACAATGCATAATTTAATTTGAAATCATTCAGAGGTCATTTGTTGTTGATATTTAAAAGGAAAGGAGAGAAATTATAGAAAAGAAAAGCATTTTATAAGATTAAGTAGAAAATCATTAGAATGTTCTTTTACCTAGAATGCTTACTTTTTATTTTCTGATTTCTCCTCAATTCTTTTATACATGAAGGTGGGGCGGGGGGAGGTAATCACAAACTAAAGATGGAGGGATCATCTGCAGTGAAATGTGGTTTTTGTGATTATAGATAAACAAGAAAGAAAAATTATCTCAGAGGAACTCATCCGCTACATTGGAGCAATTATTATTGAGAGTACAATGAAATAAAGATTGTGGGATGGGATGTGACTGATATACTCCATCAGGTTTATTTTGATTGAAGCCCAAAGTACTGAATAATTGTTGATCTTTGACTTGCTTGTAATTTAGAAACAATACAGACAAATGAAAAATGCTTATGAGTAACTGATTAAACAGTGATAGCAGTTGCCAAATCCAATGAATGTCAAATAAGATTCAGTTCTGCCCCATCATGGGCCTCCCATGGATAAAAGAAAATGTTTATTCTGGGACTAGATAATTTGAGTCTTCAGTTTACTGATGTAAGATATTCTATTGACTCTACCAAATAAGGAAGTTGAATACAATAATTTTATTGTTGGTGTTCTTGTTGCCAGGGACTTATGATCCTCATTAGGTTTTACTTTAATAAGTATTAGTTCAGTGGCTCATGCTTTTAGGCTTTAAACAAATGTTTGTTCAATTAATTAATGAATATTATTAAAATAAATTTATATTTTTCTGAGGATGTATCAAGAGGAACCAGAAGTAGAAGGAAAAGTCATCCCTTGAGTAGAAGAGAATGTGGGAAAGGTATGTTGGTCTAGTGCAGTGGTTCTCAACCTTTCTAATGCTGTGACCCTTTAATACAGTTTCTCATGTTGTGGTGACCCCCAACCATAAAATTATTTTCATTGCTACTTCATAAATGTAATTTTGCTACTGTTATTAAACACAGATATTTACATTATGATTCATAACAGTAGCAAAATTACAGTTATGAAGTAGCAATGAAAATAATTTTATGGTTGGGAGTCACCACAACATGAGTAATTGTATTAAAGGGTCGCGGCATTAGAAAGGTTGAGAACCACTAGTCTAGTGGGATAGTAAAAAAATAACATGCAAGTCAATGCTGTATTCTTGAGTTCTTGAATTAACTACCTCATCAAAACATTATTTTTTTATTATACTAGTGAATTCAATCCTAGGGCCGATCTGGGCCTTGTATGTTTTAGAGAATTAAGGTTAAGAAGTACTGGGTTTTCATTCAGGCCCTACTGTGCCCTTTCTGTGTGACATAAGGCCAGACTTTAAATTCTCTGATTGTCAGTAATATGCTGTCATAGGCTGGAGGGAGACATTAAAAATGGTATTTATAAAAGGGGTCATGACTCAAAACGAGTAAAACTAACTCCAGTTCATATTGAGGGACTTTGAAGTTAATTCTAGGGCTGTGTCATACATATACTCAGCATGTAATCTCAAACTGTCCTTTTAGCAACAGAATTACATAGCACAGACCAGACACTGCCTGTAAGGGAAAACATAGGAGGTACATAGAGTCCTGATATTTTTTTCAAGAGTAAAGAAGTCTATATAAAAAATCATGTAATCAAGGAAACATATTCTGGCATTTTTTTAAATAAAAGAATAACCAATGGGCAGCATCACTCCATATATATATATATATATATATATATATATATATATATATATGTATATGTATATATATTTAAGGTGAAACCAAAGCTTTAGAACAGCATGAAGTACTATCTATAATAATAAAAGGATAATATGCTAATTAGACAGGATGTCTTCTGGACTTCATTCTGGACATCCTTCCTGATGAAGCTGGGGCCTGAGGGAAGCCAGCCTGGGTCCCGGGTGCCTGTGGGTGGCTAGAAGAGGGAATCAGCCTGGGTCCCGGGTGCTGGAGAGAAGCTGGTGCCAACAGCCTGGGGAAGGAAGGCCTACTCTTGCATGGATTTTTGTGCATCGGGCCTCTAGTATACTATTTAAAAGAAAACACTTACATATAATTTGCATTTTAATACTTGTGTCCTCATACATTCTAGCTCATTTTCAGTAGTCATCTACTAGTATACTAGTAGAGTGGTACTGGTTGTTTATGGCTGTCCAGTGTCTATTGATGGTCCTGGTATCATAATAGTTGCTGAATATTTTGAATATCACTTCTCTTTTCTTCCATCCATGCATTAGTGCAACACTTTCATGTTAGTGATTTACTCTGTGCAGGCAGTATAATTGGTACTAAATTTATAGTAGTTAAAAAATAGATAGCACACATAGTCCTAGCGGTCTTGGAGATCACAATATGATGTGCCAAGAACTGTACAAAGCACTTTACATTTATTTCTTATTCAGCCCTATCAATTCCTCTATATCATGTGAACCCTTAGGAGGAAAAAATGACACATTTTAGGAAGGGCTCCTAGTGGCTAATTGGATTCAAATATAAAAGCAGAGCCTAGCAGCCATTTCTGCACAGGGGCCTCTCACACAAACTGCACTCCACAGAGAAGCCTCTGTTCTTAATGGCCTGCCTGCACTGTGTGTCTGCCTACCATCTGAGCCAGCCCTTATTAAGGAGTTTCTGGAATCCTATTTCAACCAATAGGACTAAGACTTCCCCATTCAATTGGAGGTGCACAGCTTCAACCAATCAGAGCATTCTATTCTGACCAATTAGAATATTTTGGACCAATAAAATTATGAGGATTTTGAGTCCTCATTTGCATGGATAGTACACTTTCCCTTTTCACGGAAGAATGAAGGCTGTATCTCCCTTGCCAAGCTGAAACCCTGAAGATGTTTCACCAAAGCTGAGTGGAGTACCATTGGGAACTGGAGCAGACTATAACCATACAAATAATCATTTGCTCTTTAAATGCAAGCATTATTCAGAAAATTAGCAATTATAATAAAAATTCCAAACATTTTACTAATTTTATTATGTATTTATTTATTTTTTAAATTGATTTCAGAAAGGAAGCGAGAGAGAGAGAGAGAGAGAGAGAGAGAGAGAGAGAGAGAGAGAGAACATCAATGATGAGAGACAATCATTGATTGGCTGCCTCCTGCACTCCCTCCTCCCCCCGCCCCCCAATGGGGATGGAGCCAGCAACCTGGGCATGTGCCCTTGACCAGAATGGAACCTGGGACTCTTCAGTCCACAGGCAGACGCTCTATCCACTGAGCCAAACCAGCAAGGGCCCTTTTACTAATTTTAATGAAAAACAAATTTTAATAAAACATCCGTACAATATACTAAATCTAAAAGCTGAATATAGTTTCTAAATTACCATCAACAAATTATACTTAATATATTAATTCAAATTCTTAACATAAAATTATATTTACGTTCTTAATATATAAACTCAAGCTCTTAATGCAAATTGAATTTTTATTCTGTGGGAAAATGGCATAAGAGGCTAGCTATTTATTTTAATGATAAGTTAGTATTTTGAGTGTTAAATAATGGCCAACAAGATGTTGCAACTGAGAAAATAACAGAAGAGCATTAAAAATCAAAAGCTGGATTTTCCATTGGAAATGAACTTTGAAGTTTTCTCTAACTCAAATGAATTATATGTGCATATTTCTACACCTGTCTCTGCCAAATTGATCATACAGAGTATTATTACTGGTGCTGTGGGTGTGAAAAAATAAAGTGGAAAGAGTCATCAGGGTTTGGAGTGAGCTTTGTTGGGTTACAACTCAGAAAATTAAGTGCTTCCCAAAGTTTCAGGATCCAGAAGTAAGACTATTGTCCTAAAGAATTCTAGCATTGACGGTTGAATTCTATCACAACCACACATGAAGCCTAGGATTATAAACAATAGGATTTAGGGGAGTATTCAAACTCATTCCCATGGGGAAGACTGGCCACAGAAGAGACCCATGAAGGCAGAGTGGTCAGGAATGGTTGTGAGGGAGTCTGAGACTGGGTTATGGGTAAGTTCACTGATTCTGGGGAGACAGTCCAGGCAAGGGACACCTCAGGGGAAAGCACTTAGGCAGGAAATAAGGCGCAGTGGTGGAACAACCAGGAAGCAAGTTATACCAAACTGCAGTAGACTTTGCTTCATAGAAGTGAGAAGGTTACATCTTCAGAAGCCAGCAAACGTTAGTTTGTGTACCTGCTCTGTCTCTTATGAGTTATGAGAACTTGTGCCAGTGATCTAACCTAACTGAGCCTCAGTTTCTTTATTTGTAAAATGAATATATTGATGATATCTTTACTAAATGTTGTTCTCAGACTCAATTCAGACATAACCACCAATTATTTTTTCATATGTAAGTTTAATTATAAGAAGAGGGATTAAGCCAGTAGAATTCAGAATAAGTTAGAGCACATAACATACCAATGCTCATGAGTAGATTGAACATAGGAAAAAGGGTGTCTTTTTCTAAGTCTAAGAATTTTTATTGCCCAAAGATTCCTGTTACCTGTCTTAACAATATTTTATCTCTTCATTTATATGTATATTCATATTTATATATGCAGTTATGCACATGGCTTCATCTTTCAATTTATTAAAGTCTCAACTGAAAACACTCCTTATCTGAATGACCTTCCTTGGTCAACCACCCCATCTTCAATAGGGCATTTAACTCTTTAGCCCCTTCATTCTGATTTATTTTACTTAATAGTATGTGTCACCAATCTAGAAATTATTTGTTTGTTTATCATCGTTCTTATCCCACTAAAATGTTAACTCGTTTAGTGTTGCCTGTTTTATTCCCTGGTTTTGTTTGCTCTCACATTCCCATCATTTAATTACCAGCAAATAACAAGTGTTCAAGAAATCTCCATTAGTTTCTAGGGTTTTGAGAAATAAAACTATCATATACTATGTTTTAGAATAAATTAAATAAACATTCAAATATGTTTTAGTTCATTGGAGTATATGTAGATTAAGCTATTCATTTACCTAATACTGTGGATAACATTTCCTCCGATAAATATTCTGAAAAATAAATATTAATAACAAACATGTACAGGACACAAAAATATTATGCTTTTTGTTGTTCTACTATTTTTGTGTGAGATAAACAAATCAACTTCTTAGCATGGAATTTTGCTGCCTGGGGTCAGGCATGCTCATTCCCTTTCTGAGGTGGTAAATATAAATTATGCGCTCTGCCTATCCATTTCTGCACTCCCTGATCTTTGGCTTATACAACTTTAATGTGCTTCTCTGCGGGCTTCCTAAGTGTAATTTGAATTCAGTTTTATTACTTTTCATACAGAATGAGTAATTTTATATTCATGGTTTATATGTCTCCCTTTCTTTCTCATTTTTCATATGGAGTTGGAAACAAATGGAAAGCAAATTACAGAACAATATATATAATATAACCTTTCTGTAAATCACAAAACCAAGAAACAATATTATATATTTTTCCTGAAAACAAAAGTAGAGTAAAAAGTATGCAAACATGGATAAGCATTAAATTTATGACAGTAATCGTCCCTGGGAAGAGAAGGTTAATAAGGTGACAAGGAGTACATAGAGGATGTCTGTCTTATCCTTAATAATTTATTCTAGATAGATAGCTAGATAGATAGACAAACAGGATGTGGCAAAAGTAGGTTTATAGTTGTTCATAAGGAAAATAATACAATATTAATAAATAATAATTATACAAGAATAAACTGTTTTGTGTACTCACAACCGTAAACCTACTTTTTCTCCACCATGTAGAAATGTATGTGAATCAAATATGGGTCACTATATACATTTGTTATTTTATCCTTTGTATTTCTCTGCAACTTAAATGGCTTTTCTAAGCTAAAAATGGAAGTCATATTATTATACTTATTGCTTAAAATATGTTTTTATTGATTTCAGAGAGAGGAAGGAAGAGGAAGAGAGAGAGAGAAACATCAATGATGGGAGAGAATGGAACCATGATTTCCTGGTTCATGGGTTGATGTTCAACCACTGAGCAACACCAGCCAGGCAATTATTTTTATACTTATTAAGATATAAAGACAAAGCATAGAAAAGAAGATTTTAGTGCTAAAAGTGACTTCTATCCATCTCAATCACCTTCTCCTATCAATCACTTCCTTTCTCTATTAAAAAAAAAGGTAGGAAGGTTTACCAAATATTTATAAAACTATTAATGGAACCATGAAATAGTTTTATTTCCCTATTATAATTGTCCTCTATAAAATATTTGACAATAAAACTATGAAAAATTATTTTAACATTCCAAACAATATGAATGCCTTATAAAAATTTTAATACTACACAGCTATAAGTGACTGGCAGTCTGTTATTATGTAAGTATATCCTCTATTATCCAAATATTATATAAAATCACTTGTCCAGAATATGCTTTTATCCTTTCTCATGTCCATTGGTATCAACTACAATGAAATTACAAGCTATTTATTTTTGTCTAAACACCAGAGGAAGTATGACCTGTAATCAGGACTTGCTTACGGAAGAAAGATCAGAATGTTGTCCTCTTTTCATTAAAGGCACAGATAATCCTTTAAGCTCTGAAACTTTGAATGAGATAAGTCTAACTTAAGGTCAGACAGCAATTTACAATTTTTGGAAGTAAGTAGATCTTATAGCTAGCTGAATTTACTTTCCATTTTTCTACAACTGAAGGAAAAGGAAAAAAAAGACTTTACCTGAGAAATAGTAAACAAAACATTTGTTCTTTGTCATCTTAAAACCAACAGGCAAAGAAAAAAATTAAACTGTCACTGGCACCAGCACTCTACCAGTTATTTGGGATTTGTGAACACACACACACACACACACACACACACACACACACACACACACACGGAGCCACCAACACTCATCCATTTAGCTTAGATAGCAGGAAGATGCTAACTAGGGCTTGATCAGGAACTAAAATTTCATATGTAGAGGAATTCTAATAAAACCTTAGCTCGTAATTTAAAGAATTGCTCTAAGTAGCTTGAAACTTGCTTGTCTTCCAAGATATGGGGCAATGTAATGTTTAAATTTATGAGAAAGTGATTGTTGGGAAACTGGGTAGCTTTTTCATACCTTCTCTGTCCACCATACTGTCTAAATATATATGTTTATGTATAAAACAACTGTATGAAAGTACATTTAAAAAAATAGTATTGAAGCCTGTATGAATAGATCAGCAAGAGGAACAACTCACTCACTAAGGACTTTAGAACGGCTTTCACATTAAACAATCCATTGGTTACAGAAGCACTTTCAAATGGCAGAATAAGGAAATCCAAAACTTGTCAAAATCAACTTTTCAGAACTCTGGAAATTAACCAAATACTTGGAGCAATCTGAGAAGTTTGCTTGTTTGTTTGTTTTCTTACAAAAATATAACCAAATCTTGGTAAGAACAGAGAACTTTGGGACTTTGTGCCTTTTTCACTAGGCCTATTATTACTCCCCTCTCTCCAGATCCATAGTCGCTTTGAAAATCCACACCATCACATCGCTAGAAGCCAGTGAAGAACAGGCCAGGTGTAGATATACCAGAAAATCCCATCCCCGAGCATTTTGACTATTTGACCTTTCTGGAAGGTCCTGGAAAAGCGTCATTCCCAAGGCTTGTCTTTATTTGATCTGACTCAGAATGTGCTCTGACATGGACGAACCTGGAAAACATAGTGTGTAAAAGAAGCAGCCACAAAAGTCCACATGTTGTGTTATTTCATTTTTATGGAAAGTCAACAATAGAAAAAAAATCCATGCAGATCTTATTCCCATGACAAGATCACATCGATGTTTGTAGCAGAGCTTCGATTCTGGTTCTAGTTCGGGTGACCCTAAATTTTCCCAATAATCTGTTGTTGCATTGCTACCATTCACAATGACTCTGCAGAGTACTGAAAACATTTGGACTAATCATGATCACCTTCCAAAGGTGCTTTGTGTTTACAGTGATCAAAGGGTGTGAGTTAATAAATGCTTCCATAGCCAGGGACCTTAAGAACTTCCAAAGAATATGAACCAAGGGCTTTGTCCTTGGTTCCATCATTGCAAACAGAGCCTATAGCTAAATCTACAGGATGCCCAAACACTGGCTTGGAGGTTAAATAATTTAATGGTTTCAAACCATATAAATAGAAGCAAAATAAATTTTAACGTGCTACTTTCCTAAGATCCAATTTTAATAAATACCCCATGACATATTCCCTATGTTCTGTATGCATAGTAAAGAGAAGCATATTTTGGGGCCCACTTTTAAGAATTTATAGCAACTTCATATCCACTGAAAAATGCCTTTTTTTAAATGAATCATTTTTATTTTGTAAATTTCTTGTCCTTTCATATTAAAATACTGTAGAAATTTCACTTTTTCTGCTGATGGTTTTTCCATTGATCATAATTTACCCTTCTAACCTTTCTTTCATATGATTGAAATGACTGTTTGAATGATTAGTTATCTCCCTCAATTTACATATGCAAAGGGAGAAAGAGCTTTTTATATAAACCTAATCTGCCCCATGGCACTGGGAATGTCTTAGGAAATACAACTTTAGAAAAAGACAAGTAGAAACTCTAGACCCAGAGATGTTTTTACCATATTGCCTGTTACAAAATGATAAACTAATGTAGCACCTTTTTACTTCCCAAGGTTTGCTTTCGGGGAGAGAACCATTCTAAAGACTTAATGGCTTGTTTTTGTATATGGGGAATATTTTGAGTCAAGTAATTCTCCTGCAGTAGCATTTAAGTTTGTAATTTACTGTATTTCTAAGGAAGGCATTTTTTTTTACTCTTCTCTTTCTCAGAGAGCTATTTTTTCTCACTTTTGCTTTTGTATGCCAAAATATATTGATATGTATTTATACATATACACTTAATGATATGCATTTATTTTACTGTTTTTTCATAAAGAAGTAGCTATTGGAAATTATCATAATACTACAGTGTTAATGGATTATAATTTAACTTTAAAAGGGAACTGTGGAATATCTAAATTGTACTTTGGCCTAAGTCACTGCTTTTCCACCCAAGATCTAAAGGATAGTTCTGCAAAAAATAAGGGGTCAAATGGGGGTAATCCCCCTTTACATTTTCAGCTGGGGACTTTCTAAGTTTAAGGTAACCTATATCATATACATTATTCTATTACCTGAAGTTCTCTTCCTCCATTACCCAAATTCATTGAGATAAAATTTACTGGTCACACCTACTAAAATCAGAGTAAAAGGAGTCAGAAAGATGGAAAGCAAGGTAAAATATTTTCCTGGAGTAGATTGCTAATTGAGTAATGGGCACTTCACATTGACTCAGTAATCATTTCAGCACTCCCGAGGTAAGCAGAGTAGTCCCCCTTACCTGCAGTTCTGCTTTCTGAGGTTCCAGTTACCTGTAGAAATCTGGTCTGGACATATTAAGTGGAAAATTCTGGAAATAAACAATTCATAAGTTTTAAATTGCACCACCATTCTGAGTAGTGTAATGAAATCTCGTGAGTCTTCTCCAATTTGCCCTGGACGTGAACCATCCCTTATCCAGCTTTACCATGCTGTATACTGCGCCCCCCACATTAGTGTAGTCCTTAGTTACCATCTTGTTTATCAGAATGTGGAGGTTTCAGAGTACTTATGTTCAGTCACCCCAATTTTGCTTAATTATGGCCCCAAAGTGCAAAAGTAGTGATGCTGTTAAATCAGATATACCACAGGGAAGTGGTAAAATGTAACTTATTGTCAGTTATAGATAGTCTAATGCTACGTCACAGTCTACATCATTCACCTCACTTTATCTCCTCACTGCGCATCATGTAGGGTGAGTACAGTACAATAAGATATTTTGAGAGAGAGAGAGAGAGATACCACATTCACATAACTTTTATTACAGTGTACTATTATAATTATTCTGTTTTTTATTAGTTATATTGTTAATCTCTTACTGTGACTGATTTGTAAATTAAACTTTATAACAGGTATGTATATAAAGAAAAAAACATAGTAGATCTAGAGTTTGGTACTATATGCAGCTTCAGGTATTCACTGGGGGTCTTGGAACATATTTCCCACAGATAAGGAGGGATTACTCTGTCACCTTTATGTTACAGGGGACAAAACTAAAGCTCAGAGAGATATACAGTTTCTTCAAGTTCACTTGTCCAAAGCCTAGATCTATATCTGGTCTGTCTTCCCTCCACTATATATTTCTTCCACTATTTTTCCTTGTAACCCAATTCTCATTTAGGGGCACATAGCCCCAGACCAGCTGTTATTCCTGAAAGAGGGAAGAAGAGAGACCTTTGAAGAGGTTAAGAGGTTTCCTGGGCTGCTGGAGCCCCAGAGTTCTATGTCGCAGGCCTTATGGAAGCACTAGGAAGAGGTGGCCACTGCTACCTTCATGCTTGCTGGGTCTTCCATTGCCTTGTTCATCTCCTGAAGTGTGGCCCATTATCATGTCTGGAAATGAGACCAATTATTCAATAAAGTCCCCTCAGTGTGGAAATTCAGTGGTGAATAGGATAGATGTGGTCTCTCCACTCAATAATTTATATTTAGTTGGACAGGGAAAAGGATGAATTCCTTAAATAGGTCAACGAGTACACAAGAATTTTATTATTTTTTTGTTAGTCCTCACCCGAGGATATTTTTTCCATTGATTTTTAGAGACAGTGGAAGGGAGGGGGAGAGATAGACAGAGAAACATCCATGTGAGAGAGACACATAGATTGTTTGTCTCCTGCATGTGCCCTGACCTGCGGCTGGGGATTGAGCTTGCAGCTGAGGTACATGCACTTGACTGGACTTGAACCTGGAACGTTTTAGTCTGAGGGCTGATGATCTATCCACTGAGCAAAACTGGCTAGGGCACAAGAATTTTAGATTGTGAAAGTACCAACCAAGAAAACTGCAATAGGATAGAGAATGATGGGATGTGGGGGAAGAATAATGCAGATTTTAATTAGGTTGTTTCTTTAGGTGACTGGTCAGAGAAAAAAATTATCTGAGGAGGTGACATTTGACATAAGAACATCATGTTAATTAAGAGAAAGTAGAATATTCCAGACAAAGAAAATAGCTAAGTGCAAATGCCTAAATTAAGCATCAAGCATGGAGAATTTGAAGGAAAGAAAGAAGGTCCATGTGGATGGCTATAGTGAAGGGACAGTGACGATCAATGTGAGATGAGCTCAGTAGGACGGAGTCTGATCAGTGGGTCTTTAGGGAATTTAGGTTTCCTTCTGACTGTGATGTGAGATCTCTGATATCCAAATGATATGATCTGCTCTATATTTTTGAAAAGATTACTCTGGTTACTATGTGGAAAATAGATTTGGAGAGAGGGTGGGAGGGTGATAAAAGAATTAGATAAAAATAGCAGAACTGATCCTTATGAGACATAAGTGAGATATTGCACTGTGCACTCCCATTTCTCTACATAATCAGGCAAACATTTCAGATTGACTGAACTTGTCTAATTGAGACCTTACATATACTTTAAGAGTTATTTCTGAGTAAAGAATAAAATTTTACTTAGTATTATAATCAGCTGTTGCTCATCAGAAGATACCTTAAAATCTTGTCATGTAGTTAAATTTTTTGTACAAAGCAGTGAAAAAATTCAGAGTGATTTGGGAGAAATGTGAGTTTTTTCTTAATGTGAATGGAATTGTATGCTTAAGAAGATGAGTGAGGTGTTGCTATTTGAAATGAGAAATACTTTGAATAAAAGTGCTTTCTGCTGAGCATGAACTGGAGTAGTTTATTATATTCTTTCTGCTTCTCTTAGTAAATGAAAAAGTGAGACAGCCTGGCCGACATGGCTCAGTGGTTTTGTGCTTACCTGTGAACCAGGAGGTTGTAGTTCAATTCCTGGTCAGGACACATGCCTGGGTTGTGGGCTCAATCCCCAGTTTGGGCTGTAAAGGAGGCAGCCGATCAATGATTCTCTCTCATCATTGATGTTTCTCTCTCTCTCTCTCTCTCTCTCTCTCTCTCTCTCTCTCTCCCTCTCTCTCTCCCTCTCCCTCTCCCTCTCCCTCTCCTTCTCCCTCTCCCTCTCCCTCTCCTTCTCCCTCCCCCTTCCTTCCTCCCTCCATCTCTCTTCCTCTCTGAAATCAATAAAACTATAATAAAAAAGTGAGATAAAGAAAACACTTGTGTTATCCAGTTATTAAAAAATAACTAAAGAACAATGAACATGTCTATTTATGTGGAGCATGTGCTTATAATGTGTCAGGCCCTGTAATAAGTATATAGCATGACTTCATGAAATCTTTAGAATAATTCTGTGAGGAAATGTTCCTCCCCATATTAGGAGTGAGAAATGTGAAACTTGGTTAAATTAATTTGCCTGAGTTCACATAGTTTGTGAGTGATGGATATAGCTTTTATTCCAGGCAAAAAAAAATTTTGAAAATTACCATTAAAACTTTAAAGCAACAGAATGTCAGTAAGTAAAAGCAAGCCAATATCTGTCTTGGAATTCATACCCTTTTATCAAAACATTATACTTCTAGCTGTGTCTTCTACTGATTTGAAGGAAAATAAAAGAAAGATCAGTTTAGTATATGATCTTCTGGCTAACAACAAAAAAAGAAAGGCAGAAAGAGCAATTAGAAGGAACAGAGATAGATATAAAATATTCGGTTTTAGTCCAAATGTTTCTGCAAATATGCCACAGGTGCATTGCCTACTGTGGAAACCATCAGCTAGGTGTGGCTACTGGATACTTGAAATGTGTATAGTCCAAATTGACATAGGCAGGAAGTGTAAAACACACACTAGATTTTGAAGACAGTATAAAAAAGTAAATATATTATTATTAGTTTAAATTGATTACATATTGAAATAATAATATTTTTATATGTTGGGCTAGATAAAATATATTATTAAAACAAATTGGCCTGTTTCTTTTTATTTAACGTGGCTACTAGAAATGAAAAATGACAAATGTGACTCACATTTGTGGTTGGCAGAGATTTCCTCTGTTCCATTCAGATCCTGAGAACCTGGTAATAGCAAAAGAAACAAAAAAGCTTTACTGTTATCTTTTCAAAGAGAAAGATATTAAATACGTGAGTTTAAGTAAGAAAGGTGCTTAAAGAGTTCCAGGGGGTTGATTTTTATTTCTATAATTTCCCATGGCTCTAAAGAAATTGTGTTTTAGTAATATCATGAGGCAAAAATGACTTTTATAAGGAGAGGCTTTATTGTATTTAAAGGCGAATGAATAGCTTCTATTTTCACTTCAAGGTCAAGGGATCACCATGAGAGAGAGAAATATAATTTCCAAGGTTGGAAATATTTTCAATCTGAAGATTTTACAAAACTCATTTTTCTGAGAAAGAATTGAGACCTTGAAACACTAAGAAAAAAACGATGGGTTGCCTTTCTCAGAACATTTTTCAAATTAGAAATTTGCTCTTGTTTCTCTTAATTGTATAAAAACTTGGTCAAATAGCATTTGTTAGATGTGGCATCTAAGTGATCTAACAAATTGTGTATTATTCATTGATCAAATCTATATCTTGGTGCCCCCACCTTACTTAGTGAGCCCCAACTTACAGCAGAAAAAAAGAGTAAGATTTTAGTTCATATTTCTGTTTCAGGAATGTAATATTTAATTTCCAGCTATGAAGATTACTGAGTTTCTGTCACATTAGTGTCTAATAGTACTTATTCAACATGCCTCATTTCTTCTCCATATCAGTTTGGAATAGTTTTGCCTTGGAGAGTATAATAACATGTGGAGTCTTTGGAAGTGACAAATATGCTCTTGAGAGATATTAATCAGATGAAATTTAAAAGACATTTGTGTCTGGCCTTAAAGTCTTTGGTCTGGAACAAATGGCAGTCAAAATCACTTAGTCTGACGTGTTGGAGAAGGATCAGGAGTTTGTGTGAGTGACCAGGCATCTGTTGTGAGTGAATCTGTGCATCTGTCATGAAGAAAAGTGCATACTTTTAATTTCTGCACTTGGGTGCAATTCACCATTTCAAAGGGGGATTCTTAATTGGTGAGAATAAAACACGTTGGCAGCATTTAGGCAATTCTGAAATACTGAATAATCATGTTTAGTTTTCATTTTCTCAATTCTCTTTACTACACAGGCAACAATTTTGGACCTTTAGTCCATTTTAAAAATTAAAAAAAAAATAGAGCTAGCCACTCCAACTCCTTTAAATTTTTAAATCATTAGAAATTTTGTTCAAGTGATCAAATACTAAATGTGCTATACAAATATCCTCTCTAGGAACTTCGTAGCAATGGATAGTTTATGTTATTTTACTGGTGAAAAGAAGATAGTGGGAAAATTTGGTATAGATATTCTCTCTCTCTCTCTCTCTCTCTCTCTCTCTCTCTCTCTCTCTCTCTCTCTCTCCATTTTGAGAATTACTCAAGCCCAAGTCCTGTAATTAAAACATTTTCTGTCTCTAATAAAATGTAAGGTAGGATATTCTATTCATTATAAGTATTTAGAATAGTTAGTAAGAAAAGATAAGGTATTTAAATATTAATTTTGATTCAGACGTATGTGATCACAAGGTGAGGTATAATCTCATAACTTGTTCAACTAAACCAACCCTGGCTCATAAGTGTACTATCCACATGTTAAATCAGAGATCTGTAAACTATAGCCTCAAACCCAAGTCAGACTTTGGGCTTGTTGTATAAATAAAGTTTTATGAAAACACACATACCCATTCATGTATTGTTGGTGGCTGCCCTGTTACTACACTGCAGAGCTTAGTAGTTGTAACAGAAACATGACTCACGAAGCCTAAAATGTTTACTCTCTGGCCCCTTAAGAAAAAGTTGACAGTCCCTGCGCTAAGTGAATGATGACATAGTTGTATAATAGATAACTTCTGAGAAATTGCCTTTCCTTAGTAGAGAGAATTTTATGTTTTCCTAACTATGCCGTCAAACCCACATTCTGTTGAACAGGAATCTATATGAGGCTTGTCCTGTACACTTGATAATCATGGAATTAAAAAGCTCAAAGAACCATCTGGTAGTAAAGTCAGTATCTTGGCATCACGTGCGATGCACTAAGCAAGCTACTGGGTTAACACCAGATTCATCATGGTACCTCTCTGTAGTCATTTTCTCCACCTTATTGTTATGACCCTAGAGCCTAGACCAAAGCATTATCAATTTTTGCCTTTATTAGGACAGTGCACCATTTACTACTCTCCCAAATTCTATTCTCCCAATTTTATTTCCATATAGTAACCAGAAAAACAATTTTTTTAGCGTACAGATTCGATCACATTAAGTCTCTGCCTAAAGCTTACCAAAGGCTTCCTAAAATTTTTTGAATAAATCTAAACTTTACTGTCAAGGCCATGAATAATCTGGCAGATCAGTAGCTCTTAGCTTCATCTGATTTCACCTCTGTTATTATGTTGTAACCAAAAAGCTCTCTCCCCATTCCTTAAAATACTAAAACGTTTTCATCCCTCAGGGTCTAGATTCAATCTATTCTCTCTGCTTAAAATAGTCTCATTATAACACAATTACCACAGGTCCTGGTTTACTCATCTTTCCCACCTCAGCTTAAATATTACTTTCTCACAGAAACTTTCTGAACCTCCTTAATAGGACCCAGCTCCTTTCTGCTGTTACATTGCAATGATCATTTCTGATATAACACTAATGAGAACACACACACACACACACACACACACACACACACACACACACGCACAGTTTTTTAGAATTTTATTTTCTCTATACCCCACTAGATGGTTAGCTTTATGCTTTATGAGGGAAGAGACTACTTGTTTTACTTACCATTGTCTACCCAGAGTTTAGTAGAGATTCTGAAATATAATAATCACTCAGTAGCTAATTAGTTGAGTCAATAAATTAACATATATATATGTGGCCGTTACCTATATGATGGCTAGTACAGATAACTATTCTACAAATATGAATATGTTTGCATATATATTCACCACTTATTTATAATATTAAAATTATATGCTGACTTTTTAATGTGTGGGATGTTATTAAACAAATGGGAATCAGAGTAAATTAAAAGAGTGATTTAATGGCAGCAGTGACTTAACAGAAAAGACACTCATAATGTTAGGGTGTTCCAGATGCTACTTTTTCATTTATCCATTAAGCAAACACGAATTTAGTACCCGTTGCATTCTAGGTTTTGTCCTAGACTTTAGAGATACAAAGATGACTAAATCGTGGTCCTAATCCTTGAAAAGCTTAAATAATGTCACAGAAAATAGCATATAGATAGATCAGATACAAGTAAGTATAATGCAATGTAGTTAGTGGTCCATACAAAGTACTATTAGAGCTCATTGGAAAACACTTTCAATTATGCCTAGGTAATCAGAACAGAGTCGCCTATGTATGTAACATTTAAGATGTTAAACTATGAATAGGAGTTTGTCTGGTAGATTAAGGAGAAAGGAATCCTGAGTAGAGGAAACAAAAATGAAAAAGCAAGATGCTGGTGAAGAAAATGATACAGGTTTGTTGGATAAAGAGGAACCTTGAGTTCATATAAGATATTGAGTAAGGTTAATTTAAATTAGTTTGAGGCTAGAATATGAGAAGCTTTATACAAGATACTAATGTGTTTGTGATATGAGAACCAAGTTCAACTGCCTGTCGCTACCAGAGGCAGCAAATAGAGACAAGGTTGAATCTGCGAGGTGCTTTTTATCCAGAGGCTGGCAATCTGAGAGAGCAGTAGACATAATACCTAAAATAGCCACTCTGACATCTCCTCTCAAGCCAGCCATTACATAGGTGTGGAGGTAGGAAAGGTCTAAAACTACATGAATTCCCAGGGTCTGTTTTTATCATTGTCTTCGTAAAGATTAGCTCTCAGACGTTTGTCCCCTTCATACCAGTCCTGTCCTTGATTTGTTCTCAAAATGCATCTTCTTTCTGAGTGATGAAGCCACCTGGACTTCAATACTGATTTGTCTTCACGACTCTGTTTAACACATCCTCCACAGTTTCCCGGAGTCTGTAAGAAAATCTCTTATTTATAATTAGTATAGTGAATAGTTATTAATTAACTGTGATTCTGTTCTTATTGTGTACCCTTCCCCTATCATTTGGACAATTTTCCTAAGCTCTAAGAAAGAAGTTTAATAGATAGATCTATTAAAGGTGAAGTGATTATGGTGGGACTGTAAGAGACCAGTTAAGAAGATGTTGCATTTGTTCAGGTTGATAATGACAAAGATGGAATGAAATAAAAATTCATATATTTCAGAGGTAGGAATGACAAGAGTTGATAAATAAGAAAGTGGTATTAAAGCATAGTACATAGTCTAGACCAGTGGTTGGGAAACTCATTAGTCAACAGAGCCAAATATCACAGTACAACGATTGAAATTTCTTTTGAGAGCCAAATTTTTTAAATTTAAACTTCTTCTGATGCCACTTCTTCAAAATAGACTCGCCCAGGCCGTGGTATTTTGTGGAAGAGCCACACTCAAGGGGCCAAAGAGCCGCATGTGGCTCGCGAGCCGCAGTTTGCTGACCACTGGTCTATACCACGTATCTTCAAGTTTTTCTATATAGGGCCTGATAGTAAATATTTTAGGCTTTATGAGTCATAACTTCTATTCAATTTTACCATTGTGCATGAAAGAAGTAATAGACAATAAGTACAGGAATGGGTGTGGCTGTGTTTACAAAAAAAAAAAAAAAAAAAAAAAGGCAGCAAGCTGGATTTAGCTTGCTGGAGTAGTTTATTGACTCCTAGTCTAACCAAAGTTTCATATTTGGTTTTTGCCAACTTTTTATACAATAATGACTGGTTTATAAATATCATTGGTTTACTAGTTTTATGGATATTTAAGTAGAATCATTGTAATTAAACATTTTAAGTTTTAGAGAACAAAATTATGGATAAATATTATTCTGAATCCCTACTATGATTAAGAAAATAACATAGGTAGCTGGATACTGGGAAACCTTGAGTTAATGCAAAGTATTAGAAAGTTCATTCTCTAACAGTTATTGTTATGTAAATAAGCTTATTTCTGTTTATCTTAACTACATTTAGTTAATACTTTAAAAGAATCAGATGACTACTATTAATATACTGTTATTCTAAAATATATGCAATCAAAGAGATATCCCATGAAGTGTAACACAATTACAAAATTATTCATCTCTTTCTAATAGTGGACTTCAAGGATATTATCTTAACTCAGATTATCTACTGATATATTTAGAAAAAAATTATACAACTATGAATGTCATATAGTTCCAGGGACCCCAGACACATGGTTTCTGCATAGTCAATTAATCTTCAAATAGCTCATTATGTATCACAAATTATTAATAAAGAAATCTCATGTAGGAGAAAGATTTTACAAGATAACTATTTTAAATAAATTTAAAATCTCTCTTTCCCTTTAAAGTAGTAAAGAGCAATTGCTCAAGAGAGAGATTTCCCTTCTTCTTCTTCTAGAATTGGAATTTCTGTTAGGGCCTCATATAATTTTTTTTTTTTTATGATCAGTAAGTCTAAAAGAAAAAGGTGGCCATTTTAAGCATTTGCCACCTTTACTTATTTCTCTCAATAAAGTAACAAATGGCATCATATTCAGCAAACTAGATTCATGCCAAAGGCAAAAACAATGGACTATCCATCTCATATTATACCTCAAAAATTAACAGGTTAATACCTGCAGTTACACTGAGGTACATTTTGAGGTCATGTCTGCTTCACATTTAACTAGATGAAAAGTTGTAGGCTTTACAAGAGCCATTGGTGAATTCTGTGCTCATTAGCTCAATTGAGTAGAACCTAGTGCCATGGTTCAATCCCCAGAGCTTTACTTAGCTCTGTAGTCATTTTCTATACTACTGCCTTTAGCAATTTATTACACCAACAAATTAATCTCATTCTAAATCTGAGATGCCACAACATACATTAGCCTGACTTATTAGTAAAAGTTAACTGTATAACTCTTTCTGTTTCACAGTGTTAGTAACAAAATTTTTGTACGTGCAAGTCTCTGTTGCTGTACTACAGTGATTTTATAAAAGCCTCTGTGTCTGAACTCGTAGTTGCCTATCGCAGGATCTGGATCTGAATAAATGTTCAATAAAGAGTTTTATAATGAATGAATGATGAATGAATTTATCATCTTTCATTTTTTTATCTACTTTATGAATGGTTAGTATATATGCTTCAGTTTGTAGATGTAGACATTCCAATCATGATTGTTCTTTACTAGGGGCCCAGTGCATGAATTCGTGCACCTTGAAAGGAACTGTGGGCCTCGAGGCTGTGGTGGGCACAGGGGCGGGTCTTGGCCCATCCTCCGCACCTCCACCTGGCCCCTCCCGCCGTGGCCCCCAGTACCCTCTCTGCTGGCAGCCCCGCTCCCATCGCCGCTGCTCCCACACACTGACAGTGCCAGCCCTGCTCGCATCTGCTGACAGCACTGAGCGTTTGGGGCCAGCACCAGCAGCGGGTGCAAGCAGGGCCAGTGCTGTCAATGGGTGCAAGAAGCAGCTGCTGCCCCGATTGCCCCTCAGGAGCAGAGGGAGGTGGAGAAGCCCTCAGGGGTGATCGGGGTCGGCGCTGAGTGATCAGGGCTGGCGCTGGGCGCCTGCAGCGGGTGCGAGCACCGGGCAGGACTGTGGCACACGGGAGCAAAGAATTTTCAGTAACCACCAGAGGCTCGCCCCAATGACAGTGACCACCATCCTCCTGTGGCCGACACCCGCCATGTTCCGCACATGCCTCCTGGTGGTCAGTGCACATCATAGCGATAGGTTGTTCAGTTGTTCCGCCGTTCCGCTGTTCAGTCTATTTGCATATTAGGGTTTTATATATATAGATGGGAACTGAATTGAAGTCCTCATCTATGGTTTAACCTTTTGCACTAGGATGTCGAGTGTGACGGTTATTGAATGTATCAATAATTTGAAATATAAAAAAATCCAAATAAATAAGTTTGTATGAAAAGAAACTCCAGTTTTTTATTCTACTGCCACGCTTTGTAAAATCTGGGGTATTTAAAAAATTAAATCCCGAGTGGAATAAAGGAATCTAGAAAAAAGCAAGCGAGTGCAAAGGGTTAATACCTAAGATTTCAGTCTAAGCTCCTTTTATTGATCATATTTTTGCCAACATATTTTTTTCCTCCTAGGTCTTTTTCTACAGTTTTAAAAAAAGATGGCTAAATCATATTGTTAAAACAAATTCTGGAAGAAAATTTTTGTGACTATTTGCAATCAAACAACCTGAGAGGACTTTTGAAGGTAGAACTTCTAGAACTCTGGCCTTGAGATTGCTTATGTACTTTTGAAGTCATAAGCAGTAGAGGAGAATTTTCTGCAGTTTATGTATTATTTCTCATTTTCCAGGGGATTAATATAGGAATATTTTTTTCTACAAATGGGATTGGGAAAAGTAGTATAGTGTGTCACTGGAAATAGTGAGTTGCCATCCTTAGAGTACTCAAGTAGAAGATGGATGAACATCTGAGAGGGATTCTGTAATGGAGTTTATGACTTCGCTAATAAATTTACTTTTAAAACTCTCCCAACTCTGATCCAGTATTTCAATAACATTTACTGAACTTTAGAACTTTCTCAGTGCCAAAAAGAAATCTGTATTTAGAAATGGAAAAAATGTATTTATCTATATTATTCATTTACATCATATGAATATAATTTCAACTATGTGGATGTTTAGCATCGTGTAGACACAGTGAAAAAGAGTCATCAATGATCATTCAAATGTTTTTCTTGAAATACATCTAATTTTTTCTCTGAAATATTAGCAAAATATTAATCCTCAAATAGTTCTAATATATTGACTTCAGATTTGATACTAATTGGATTTTTGAAAATGATTTTTACCTGTACTTTATTATAGTTATTCTCCTTTTTATATAATTAAATATTTAATAATAAATTTATAATTTTTCAACTTGAATGCTAAATATTACTGGATCTACTTCAGTATAGCTAGGCCTGTATCCTATCTGTATTTAAAAAGTTATGAGATATTCATTGTAAAATTCACCATGTATGCTTATTTTTTAGGATGTATTAGTATATGAGTCATTATTTTTCAATAAAGTCTCTGGAAACAAATAGCTCTTATAAATATAGTTAGTCATTCTGAGGGAAAAACAATGTAAAATGAGCCTTATTAGAGTAAAGCTCTTAGATGGTTATTTTGAAAGTTTGGATTCATTTTTCTATTCTAGTCTTCTATTGGATTTAGATCAATCCTCTGTTGCCTCTCTATTATAATGTCTAAGTTGGAAAAAAAACACCTGTGTAAATAATATATAAGCCATGTTTTAATTAGTTACTATCACTAAATATTTCTCTACCATCTTAAAATACATATTTAAACTAAATGATAACACATTAGGATATAATCCTATAGCAATATTCTCATTTTATATATAGCTTGATAAATACAATTTTTATGGAATCCCAATGATCTCCAATTTGGCCAACAAAGGAATAAAATTGTCTTACTACTGAAGAGTCAGAGTTTATAGATGTTTCTGTCTTCAAAAACTCTTCCCTTGGCTTTAAGATCACAGGGTCCTCAGTATTAATGTAGAGCCTAATAAGTATGAGATATATTTTAAGTACCAAGGACAAAGCAATAAACAAACATTGATAAGTTTGCAGGAAGGGAGATCACTGGGGACTGGGGGATGGTCAGGGAAAGATTCATGGATAGTTTATCACACAGAAAACCATCTTAATCTTCAAATTGCATTTGGCTTCTTGAGGAGCCTCACTATCATCACCCACAATATTCCCTAGTCCTGGAAGGGAAAAAAGATGAGTCACAGCCAAAGTCTAGAGCTTAGCCAGGCTCACTGGTTGGAGAGCTGCTCTCCTGTTAGCCTTTTGACTGGGAATAGGCAGAGGACGGATGGTCTCAGAGCCTGAGGAAACCTGTTCTGAAGAGAGCTGAAACAGAACAACTAGGAGCAAGAAAAGCAAGAAACTTATTTTGGTCATTCACTTACACTCAGTGTAGCTGGCTGAGATCCAGCTGTGAAATTCTGGGAAACAATTTCGTCCCTAGGACAAGTGTTAGGTACGAGATATAGAAGATATATGAATCCCAAGATGTCTCCTAGACAAACCTCCAGCACACTGGCCTTCTTCTCGGAGTCTGCTCTCTACGAAACTCAACATGTGGCTGTGGCACAACGGAGGCTTTATAAATGGTTAACTGTGACTGTTGTGCTGAATCTGGTAAGGCATGATATGGAGAACAGTGGAAAAGGATGGAAAAGAACAGTGGCAGGAAATGCAACCAGAGAAGTCATCAGGTTTCTGATCTTGAAGGATTAAGCTGACTGTACAATCTCTGAAAGAACAATGCAAGGGAGCTCTTTGAAACATGACAAACATTCCCTCCATCACCCTATTTGGTTTTATATCATACATCAAGCAATATTACAATTTTACAGTTGGTAATTATTTGATCATCCAAGTATAAACTCAGTGGGAGCAGCATATGAGTCTGTCTTGTGCACCATTGCAGCCTCAGGGTTTGGTACAGCATTGGGCATGCAGAAAGAGTTCAGTACTAGTATACATTTGTTGAATCACTAAATGAATATTAGCCATCACCTAGCCAAGGGAGGCATATAATTTTTAAAAGAACTTCTTGCCAAGCGTATGGGAGTCCACTCATGGAAATTTAAAACATGTGACCTGTCAAGATCATTAAAAACAAATGCCATCTTGTATCTGTGTTAAAGCAATGTAGTTGCACTTTGTCAGTGAGCTTTGTAAAACTCAAGAGTGTAGCTTGTATCCTGAGAGGCACTGAATAGTTACATTATTAAGAATTTATAAAATCTGGAAATTAGTCTGTTGAAGGTCCTGAGTTGATGAAGTGAGTCTATGTTTTGAGGGCCCATGTCTGGCTCTAATATTTTATTAAAACAACTTTGAATCCATGGTGACAAGGCCTTTCACTCAAAAAAGCATGGGTTCTCTAATAGGAATGTTATTATAAGGTAGAACTCCTCTTCTTAAGGTGACATTATAGTTCTTCCCCCCCTCCCCCCGATTACATTCAATATTATTTTGTGCTAGATTCAGGTGTACAGAAGAGTTGTTAGACAACCATATACTTAACAAAATACCTCCTGATATTTTCAGCACCCAACTGGCACCATACATAGTTATTACAATACTAGTAGCCCTGCGCACGAATCCGTGTGCCAGTAGCTAGTTGCCACCCTCCAGTAGTTCTCTGCCCGCTGCCCTGCCCTCCTGTAGCTCCCCCCCACTCCCCTTCCCCCTGCCTCCCCTTCATAGGTTGCTGCCCTGCCCCCTCCTGTAGCTCTCTGCCACCCGCTTGTAGCTCGCTGCCCCACCCTCCTGCTGATCCGTGATCCAGTCCTTACGCGGTTGGTTGTTATGCAGTTGGTTGTTACGGGATAGGTCATTACGCTTCACGGCATAACGACCATTTGCATATTACATCTTTATTGTATAGGATCATTGACTGTATATCCCATTCTATATTTTTTATCCCCATGACTATTTTGTAACTACCAATCTGTACTTCTTAATATCTTCACCATTTCCACAAAGTCTTAACCCCATCACCTCTGGCAATCGTCAGTCTTTTCTCTGTATCTATGAGCCTGTTTCTGTTTTGTTTTTATATTGTTCATTAGATTCCACATATACGTGAAATTGTATGGTATTTTTCTTTCTCTGACTGACTTATTTCACTTAGCATAAACCCTCTAGGTTCATCCATGCTGTTGCAAATGGTAAGTTTTCACTCTTTTTATGGCCAAGTAATATTCCATTGTATTTATATGTATTATCACTTTTTTATCTACTCATCTATTGATGGGCACTTGGTTTACTTCCATATCTTGGCTATTGCAAATAATGCTACAGTGAACATAGGGGTGCAATATTCTTTCAAATTAGTGTTTTGAGTTTTTCGGATATACTATATACTCAGAAGTGGAATTGCTGGGTTTTAAGGCAGTTTCATTACACTATAGTTCTTAATTGCTGATAAGAAGAACCTGAGCATTCTGAAGAACGTGTGCTCTTAGGCTCTGTAGAGCCATCATTGAAAATGTGAGTCCTCTAGAATGTGACTGCTTAGCTACAAGAATTCCTGTAAAGCAAGCCCTTGGAGCATCTAGAGTGGGCACGTGATCATCTCAACGTTGTGAATTTATTAGGAAGAGCAAAGCTGCCAAAAATGCAGAAAGGACACAAAAATTCTGGCTCCAAGGAAGTTTTCCTTTCTCTTCCTCTGACAGTACTTATTAATTTCCCCCTTTGATCACGCCAATTGCATAATAGTTGCCTCAAATATTCTATCTATGAACAAGATTGTTGGTTCATTAAGTGGAAGTTTGAAAAACCAAAATCACTAAGACTTAGTATAGCCACTGAGAACATTTTCCCATGATTTTGTGTAAGAAAGTTCATGAATTTATAAGAATTGAGAAAAGAACCAGAGACAAAAAATGGTATAAAAGAGATAAGAGATTTTACCCTACTTGAAACCTAACAAGTAAGGCTATCACATTCTTAGAGATCATGACAGAGAACACAAGACGTCTGGGTCAGAGACAAATGGGTATTACTCATGGCACAGCAGGTATTGGGACCTTCAGGATTGCCATCAGTCCCCTTTCCCGTGGAATGAATGTGATGCAGAGGAGGACCCAGGTGGTGTAGTCGGTATAATGTATTAACATCAGTGCTGAGAAGCTTAGTTTCTGAACCCCAATTTTATAAGAATGCTGCTGACAAAGATTCTCAACATTTGCCCTAAAGGGAGGCATTGTTTTTATTACCCTAATCTGGAAATAAATATGCACCTGCTCTACAAGGGGGTATTTTCTCTATCTTCCAGCGCTTGTTTGCTATACAAATAGTCTTGAAAAGATTGTCTGGAAAAGAATGTGTCTATGCCTCGTCACAAAATGTGTACAAATCTAAGAGACCTAAGGAGAAGTTTCTCCCAACGAAAGGACTATAAGCTTAAGTGTTTTTTTTTTCTTTTAAAAAGGGGTATTTTTTCTATAGTTCATAATTGTAAATTTCTACTTTGTTATATTACTACTGTGTTATAAGAAATACATGGATACCATAAAACTTAGATATATGGAAAGAAAAGGGAAAGAATGAATTGAAGAGGAGAATACAGCTAAAATTCAGGAAATCTAAGTTCTATCATCCTCACTTCTATCTTCAGTAGTGGAATGATTATGCTTAGTAATGAAAATACTCCAATTTGTTGAACACTATGTACTAAGTAAGCATTTATAGGCACTGTGTAATTTAAAGTGATAATCATAAATGCAATATAACATTTTATGTGCATATAAAATAAACTGGGTTAATTGAGCTCAAATATTAAATAAGCCATTGATATTTCATGAAACTTTGTCAAGGTCTCCATCTCTTTAACTCACTGCAAGAGACAAGATAGATGGCATACTCCTACAAGAGCACAGAGATAACAAGTTGCTGTAAAGATGATAAAAGCTTAATGACAGTTTGCATTGCCCAGGCTGTAAAGCCTCCCACCCTCTCCTACTCAAGGAAGGATAGCATAAGTAATTGAAAGTGACATTCTTATGAAGATAATTTTGAATACACTCTAAGTCATTCACAAAATTTTTTACTTTATACGAAGTAGCAAATTATCTCTGGAACACATTAGAACTGTATATGGTGTATCAGTGAATTATGCCTCTATAATTAAGGCCCTCCACCAGCAAATAAAAAGATGTAAAATATAATAACCATTAGTAGGTGGGTACATTGTTGTAATTATTTGATATACACATTAAATATCATAGTTTTCTGATGAGCTAAGGACCCTTTAATGTGGTAGTATGTATGGCTCACCTTTGATTTAATTGTGGGGGAGGGGAGCAAGAAAGGAGGTCACATAATTCTAGAAGAGAAAGTTTCCTGTTGCAAATGTAAACATGCCAGATAGCCCTTCTTCATGCATTTTCTCTTATTTTAATCCTCTTTCTCTCCTTCCATTTCTAGAATTCTTATTATAAATCACAATTAGTCTTAAAGCCATTAGTCGAGGTAGAGTGGGGTTTTGGAGACTGAGCACAGGAAGGAAGCTTTCCATATAGAAACTCTGCACAGTATGAAGTTTTAGAGCCCAGGTGGTCAGAAAGCCATGCAGGCCAGACAGAGGCAGTGATAATGATTGGGGATGATTGATTCAATAACACACCAGGTCCTCAAATAACATCATTTATTTCAGCATTGTTTCATAATAGTGTTGATGAGATGCTGTAGGAACTTAACTATTGTTTATATCAATTAGTCTATAGTAAAATTGGTTTCATTATACATTGTTTCACTTAAAGTCACAGAATCTATCAACGATATTATATTAAGGATAATGGGAGCCAGACTGCTCACTGTCAGAGAATGAAATTACAAATATGGAAAGGAGAAAGGTGTAACAAACTCTGTGGTGTTGACTTGGAATTGGAGGTATCCATGTGAATTCATAGTTTTAATCGATAAAAGACAGATGGATAGAAAGTATAATAAAGAGTGGGATAGTTACCGAATTTGGAAGTACCTTCCCACAAAAAATACATAAAAATAACAAATATAAAATTCATAGTGCTTTTATGGTAGTAAAATTATAGATTTTATGGTAGAAAAGCCTGGCACACACCACCTTAGTCATAGAATCAAAAGTAGACCTCATCAGTGATAGGGCAAACTGAATTTGTGTGTTACCTGATACATTGCATTGAGAAGAACACGTCACTTCTGTGCTGCTCTTCACAGAGAGGTAGACTTAATACTGAAGGAGAAGAAACATCACACAGCCTCAAATGACACAAACTTTATGAAACAACTGACCTGACAAATTCATAAAAGTGAATGAAAGACTGGGGAACTACTCCAAACTAAAGGAAACAAAAGAGACCTAACCAAAGGCAATGCATGATTCTGAACCGAATTCTTGTGCCACGAAGGACATCATTGGGACACTGACAAAACGTGAATGGGATCTAAGGATCTGATGATAGCAATGTGTTGGTGTTAGTTTCCTGAGGTTGATGGCTACGTTGTGGTAGGTATTGGGATGACATGATTTTAAATTGTTCAGGGAAAAACAATGTACTTATATTTTACTTGCAACTTTTCTGTACATTTGAAGTTTCCAAATAGAAAGAAAAAAAGAATAAATAAGTAAATGTCAAGGATTTTGCTCCCACCAATTAAGGGCAAACAGCAGGAACTATCTAAAGGGGGCCCAGGCACAGGGACATTGTAACCATTAGGCAAATTTGAGGCTGTATAGGGGCTAGGAAAATATCTGAGATCTGAAAAAGAAACACATAATATTATCGACTGGAAATGTAAGCCACAAATAAAAATTAATAAGTACTTAAGTAAACACATCAATCTCATTAATTAGATTTAGTTTTTATATAATTTTCACTACATTTTAAAAGCAACTTGCATATTCAATTTCTCACAGTGAATGATCTTCCAGACTTGTACAATAATTGCTAAAAAAAATACCAGTTAACCATAAATGAACCAAGGATTAACGCATACCTTATGGATATAAGAACATCCTGGGAACATAAGCTAATGACCTAACATTGTAAATGTTATTAGGATAATATAAATATGGATTTATATTTTAATGCTTTAAGTATGATTGAATTTTGAAATAATAACTGTAGCTTTTTACACTCTTGAGATCAGAGCTGTGCCTACATACATTTGTCCTCTAAATTAGACTGTTCTTCAGTCTTCTCCCCTGAGCAGGAATAACAAAGGCATGCTCTCTCTGGCTGTGGCAAGGATGTTACATCTACAGACGCTCCCTTATTAAAATGCTGTCTCTCCACTAATCAGAAAAAGATGACTCAGAGCAATTGGGGACTTGAACGCTTCCAAGATGAATTCCAAATTCTTTCTTTTTCTTTTAGCTTGCAGCAGAGCTGGAGAGATGATTACAGAAGTTCCTTCTCATAAGAATGTCCTTTATAGCCTTTTGTGAACCAACAAATAGGGACAAGAATCAATGAAATGTTTACTTGTGTAAATATGTACATATGTGATCCTTGTTATTAGAAATGCAAAAAAGAAAAAAAAAATAGAGGACATACATGGGACTGTGACTTGGGCGATGTTGCCTGAACATAATCAACCTATTTTCTAGTAAACCTTGGCATCTTTAACTTTTGTGACGGAATCTACAATGTTATTCTTCCTAGAGATTATTTGGGTGCCACTAAACATCGATGATTTCCATTGGGTGAATGAAATTAATGCAAGTGAGAGATCTCTGGATACCACTGATGATAAAATCACTGAAGACCTACTTGTTAAAAGGTGCAAATCAAATACCAGTGGGTGGGATTGGCATATCTTAGTGCTTGAAAGGGCAAAATCTGCTTCTCTTCTCAAACTTGGCTGAGGCGATTACCTTCATAGCATCAGAGTTAACAATAGACCAAACAGTTGAATCTCACATTGTTTGAATCCTTCTCATCTTCCAGGTTTCAACTTAAAAAATAACCTGAGTTCAAAGCCCTGTTTTCTACCTTAGCACCCTATACTCACTCCTTGTTCTTATCTTGATCTTATGGCAAAAATAATGCCCCCAAATCCCATTCTTGATGACTCTATTTATCTTAGCTAAGTATCTCCTTCGCCATTATTTTTTATTTCAACCTTTTGCATTTATTGTATGGTATGTATCACAATTTGTTTATTATTTGTTTTTCTGTTTTTTAAATCATGTTCACTTTTTTCTTCTTCCTTTCTTTATATCTACAGCCCCTAAAAGAGTACCAAGTATAGAGTAATGCTCAAAATAAAAGTAGATAAATTGATTTTCTTTTTAAAAATGTATTTTTATTGATTTCAGGGAAGAAGGGAGAAGGAGAGAGTGATAGAAACATCAGTGATGAAAAAGAAGCATTTATTGGCTGGCTCCTGCATGACCCCTACTGGGGACCAAGCCTGCAACCCGGGCATATGCCCTGACCAAGAATTGAACCGTAACCTCCTGGTTCATAAGTTGATGCTCAACCCCTGAGCCACACTGGCGGGACTGATTTCCTGATTGAGTGATTTATTTATTTCTTCAAGAATATTGAGTATCTGTCAACTGATTAATTAAACTTATATTATTATTAAACAGGTAGAAAACTGAGACAAAGAAATTATATGACTTGCCCACATTCTTTCAGCTAGTAAGGGACAGAGATAGACTTTGAATCCAGAATTTTTAATTTCACATCACGATTCTAAAAGTATTTTGCTTACTGTATTCAATTCATAGTATCCTGGGAAATAGCAAAAGAATAGAAAATTAGCATTTCTTGACCTTTTGCTGATAGTTGCACACGTGATCTTGTGTTTTGCTTCCAACAATCTCGTGAGAAAGTCATGGTTACTCTCCTTTTCTCTCCTTTTGTACATCCATGTCTCTCAATTTGGGCTGAGTAATACATTAGCCCATGAGGTTTTAAAACATGCATATACAGAGGCATGCAAAAATAGGTTTACAGTTGTTCATATGGAAAATAATACAATAATTATTAACACAATAATTAATAAATGACAATATAAGAATAAACTCTGTGTTTCATGTACTCACAACTATAAACCTTTTTAAACCACCCCTGTATATCCTATTCCTCATTTCATAAGCTTTGGGTTTGAAACTGAATATCTCTAATATTTTAAGTTAAACAAGTGAGTCTAATAGAGTTAGGTTTCAAATTTGTCTCCAAATATGGACAAAAGAGGCTATTAGAGGTTACATTATCAAAGATTACAATGATAAATGGTACATAGTACTAGAACATCAGCTTACAAAGCTCGCCTATTTTTTTATGCCTACTATAGCACTCTATATGTTCTCTTTCCTATTAAAATTGATCTAAAAATACCCATTAGTTTTACCCTACAAAAAACTCTCATTGTCTTCTTGTAGAATCTTATATGGGGAAAAATATTTTGCAATGATTCTTAACCACATATAATCATTGTATTTAATCCAAATTAATAACTTTAGCTTTAGATGTTTAAATGCTCATAAATACAATCTTCCTTGAGGGGACATACAGTAATTTTTAGCTGATTAAAATGTTCAAAAGGGTATACAAATGTTCAAAATCATATTTCTTCATCTTTTAGTATTTATTCATTGAATGTTTATAAAATATAGGGTAGTGTACAGTTGCTGGAGATAGAATGATGAGTAAGACCAACACTGACCCACTCCTTAAATGCAGTTAGTGTTATTGTTGAAGGACAGATATGTGTTTATATAAAATTGTAGAAGCACTGAAAAGAGATAGAAAGTTCCAGAAATTACAGGGCACTAGATTCTGGGGCATCAGGACAAGGTCTGTGAGTTGTTTGTTGTATGTAGCTGGGAGAACGGGTAGAAATTGGAGGAAGTGAAAAACGTTGCCAAAGTGATAGGTTTCTGGCTTGTACAATTTCATGTATATGGTGGTGTCATTTACTGAGCTGGGTAACAATGGAAAATGCCATGTTTACATGATAAAATAAAGTAAATGTCAAGGAGATTTATGTACATATTGAGTTTGAGATGTCTTGGAGGTTCCAAGTAAAAATATAAGTAGACTTCTGCAGTTCCATGATCTAGTAGAGCTTGTAAAAGAGCGTCGGTTGTATAAATGCAGAGGTAGTCAGCATGAAGTGACAGGAGATGCAAAGCTCACCCTTATAATGGTACAATACTGAGTGATTAAAGCAGAAATTTAAGACTAAGGCTTCAGGAATTTCACTATTAAAAAGCCAGATGGAAGAGAAAGATCCAGGAAAAGAGATTGAAAGAATAGACAAAGAAATGGGAAGATGAGATGTAGGGTGGTACTGTGAAACACAAGAAAAGAGACTTTTAAGAGGGTAGGAATTTTCCACTAAATTCTGAAAGATCAAGAAAATGAGAACTGAAAAGTGATGTAAAGATTCCTCAGTGATCTTTGGAAGGGCTGTTGTGGCTTTAGCGACTGGAGATAAAGCCAAAAATTACAACAGGATAATGAGTGAGTGGCAAGTGAGGAAAGTAAGAAGATACAGAATCTAGATGGAGCTATTGGCTTTAGATATGAGAGATACTTTCTTTTTCTTTGTAGGAGGAGAAGTTGACAAGACATATTAGATTCAGTAATTTCTAAGTATGGGAGCAAAAAGACAAGGAGGTTCATGTCTGACAGCTTCTATTTTCTCTGTAAATGGATATATGGCCTTCTAAGAGTGATGGTGTACTACCAGATAGCTATTGCTGAGTTTCAAACAATCTTAAATCTTTGGGACTTAAAATGGCAGCCATTTATTATTGTATCCTATTATTCAGCTGATTCCATTGATTTTGGCTGGACTTACGCATGTGTCTGCAGTCAGCTGCCAGATTGGCTGCAGGCTGGTTGATCTAGAATGACTTCAGATGTTGAGACAACTCATTTCCTTTTCATGTTGTTTCTCATTCTATAGCAGGTTGGTCCAGGTTTGTTCTAATGGTAGTAACAGCATTCTAGGAGAGAAAATCATTATGGACAAAATATTTGTGCCACCCCCCTAAAAGAATTCATATGTTAAAGCCCTAGTCCCCAATGTAACTATATTTGCAGATTCTGCAAGTGATTAAGGTAAAATGAGGTCATAAGGGTAGGGCCATGGTCTAATAGAATTAGTGTCCTTGCAACAAGAGACCCCAGAGAGCTTGTTCTTTCTTACTGTGTGAGACAACAGCAAGAAAGGAGGCCATCTGTGAGCCAGAAAGAGCCTTCAGAAGGGTTACCTAATCATGTTGGGACCCTGATCTCAGACTTCCAGCCTCCGGTACCATAGAAATAAATATTTTTATTTAAGCCGCCCAGCCTGGCATTTTGTTATGGGAGCCCAAATAGATTAACATGGAAATAAACAGTAACCCCACATATATTCTTGTTCAAGTCTCTGTTTACATCAAGTATGCTACAACCCCATTGGCCAGAGCAAGTCATATATTCATACTTGACTTTTGTGTGGAAAAGGTCTCTCCAAAATTATAGGAGGTCATTCATTGCAGTCAGTTATGAGAACGGAGGTGGAAAAAATGCAACATAGATGGGAAAGTGGATTTGAATATTTGTATAGAATGGACAGAGTTTAACCTTTTGCACTCGGATGTTGAGTGTTACTTGACATGGTTAGCATTTGAATAAAGGAATCGAGAAAAAAAGCAAGCGAGTGCAAAGGGTTAATTCATTCCCTGTGGATCATGGAATAACTTATTGACAAGAACAATGCATTAGGGGTTTTAATCTGTGATGAGTCATACTAATCAACTTTGTGGTATGATTTTTTTCCATAAATGCTAAAATACCAGGCATATTAGTCAGTGGGGGCTGCCATAACAAAGTAGACTAAGTGGCTTAAATGGCAAAAATTTTCTTTCTCACAGTACTAGAGATAGGAAGTTTAAGATTAGAGTGACAGAATGGTCAAGTTCTGGTGAGAGCTTTCTTTATAGCTTGCAGTCGGCTGACTTCTCACTGTGTGTTCACATGGCCTTTCCTCAGGGTTTGCATATGAGAGAGGGAAAGAGAGCGAGAGCAAGTGAGCAAGCAAGTGAGAGAGATAAGGACATTCTCTTCTTATAAAACTACCAACCCTATTGGATTAGGTCCTCATCCTTATGACCTCATTTAACATTAATTAACTTCTAAAATCTTTATCTTCAAATACAATTATATTGAGGTTAGGACTTCAACATATGAAGGGAAACATTGGAGGGAAATGATGAACTCCAAAGCACTGGGGTACAGGAAATGGAAGACGTGTTGTTTTATTTATTTTGTTTTGTTTTAATTTGTTTTTCCAGTGGTTTTGCCAAATGATGATGAAGGTACAGAGGTGCAATGGAATTAGTGTTATTGGTTAGAAAATATTTAAAATATAAACAGAGCCCTGGCCGGTTTGGCTAAGTTGGTAGGAGGGTCATCCCATACACCAAAAGGCCTTGTGCTTGATTCTCAGTCAGGGCACATACCTAGGTTTCGAGTTTGGTCCCTGGCCCATTTTGGGAAGCAAGTTATCAATGTTTCTGTTACATGGATGTTTCTCTTTCTCTTCTTTGCCCCCTCTCTAAAAATCAGTGAAAATGTCCTCAGGTGAGGTTTTAAAAAATTAAATAAACTACAAACAGAAAATAGAGGGTAGTAAATAAAGGGGGGGGCGGGGATGGAGAGGATGAAAACAGAGATGCCACAACATTGGAAGTGCAATTGCTTATAATAGCAGTGGTGGGACAATCAAGCTAAAAAGATCTATGTTAGGCTATTACAATTAATGATTTGGGATATTGAGTGGTTTCAGCAATGACAAGATTCACGGTATATTCATGAATATGGATCACAGGGGAGGTTGAGAAAATCTCATTGGAGAAGAGGAGGTAATGGAACTGAGGACAAGGATGCTATGACAGGTGAACATGTGTGGAATGACACAGACTTGTAGAGATGTGGATGACACAGACTAGGACATTTCCTGTAGCTAAATGTTTCTGAATAATCAATAGTGAGATAAACATGCTGGGCCTTAAAAGTTATTTATACAAATAATGATCTTACATTTGCAGGGGACAGCTCCCTTAGTAAGATCTGTACAATGCACCAGAGACAGAATATTCAGGCAGATCAGGTAGGTACACTTTGTTCTAATTGTCCTCTGAGTAAATGTTTTGTTTTTAGAAGCACTCCAAGAGATGGGATAGATCATTTCTTACCTCTAAATTTAAAAGCTGCATTCTGATAGTCAGCTAAAGGAGGAGACAAGACTCAGGTCGTGTGTCTTGCTATTGCATATTTCTAGCCTCTTAGCTGAGAGATGGCTCTTGATTTTCTTCTCCACCTCACCCTTCTGCTTTGCTAAGTCAGTCTTCCATTCTCACATCCCTGAGATCTGGAAGGGCTCAGCTGTCTGAGTTATTTTTCTGTGTTATATAGCACCTCTCATTGTAGTCTTTTTGAAGAAGGTTGACCATCTTCAAGAAAGATATCCTCAGTTTTTCCCCCTGTATATGCTAAATACAGGGGTAGCCAAGAATACAGGTAAAATTCCCTGGCCAGACCTTACCCTGTACCCTCTCCAAATCTCTTTACATATTTTTTCAGTTGGAAATAATATGACTTACTTTTAAGAGACATGGTTTCTGGTGGAATTTTCCAGATATTCTACCTCTCTCTCTACAGTTGCACATAGAAGAAATTAGGAGCTGAGCTTGTGAGTAAAACAAAAAGGAAGTCTTTTCAATCTCCTCTAGTCCAGTGGTCGGCAAACTCATTAGTCAACAGAGCCAAATATCAACAGTACAACAATTGAAATTTCTTTTGAGAGCCAAATTTTTTACACTTAAACTTCTTCTAATGCCACTTCTTCAAAATAGACTTGCCCAGGCCATGGTATTTTGTGGAAGAGCCACACTCAAGGGGCCAAAGAGCCGCATGTGGCTCGCGAGCCGCAGTTTGCCAACCACGGCTCTAGTCAGATATTGGCGTACCTTCTTCTTATTAATATAATAACCATTACAAAGGACCATAGCAATTAATTCATTGTATCATACCTGTTTCCTCTACTAAATTATGACTTCTTTGTGGGCAGAATGCTGAGCTTGCTAATCCTGAAATGACCCATAGCTAGCACAGATTTATTGAATACTAGAGGCCTGGCGCACAAATTCATGTGTGGGTACAGTCCCTAGGCCTGGCCTGTGATCAGGGCCATCTTCCCCAGCTTCCCGCAGCCGGCCCCGCCCCCTGCCGACATCCACCCCCGGTTCCCCATTCACCATTGGGCCATCAGAGCCTGATGGCCGGGGAAGGGACCAAGAGGTCAGCTGTTCCTGTCTGCTCGTCAGCCCTGCTCCCGCCATGGGTCGCCCTCTGTGTGTGGGGCGACTGGTGGGGCAGGGGACTTGGCCTAGCGCCACCCGCATCCCCTGCCACCAGCCCCTGGTTCCATGTTCCCCATCGGGCGATTGGAGACTGCTGGCTGGGGAAAGGGACTGAAAGGTGGTCAGTGCACCTCATAGTGACTGGTCAAGCGGTTGTTCTGGTCATTTCACCCTTAGGGTCAATTTGCGTATTACCCTTTTATTATATAGGCCTAGCAAGCATTTCTTGAATGTTATTATGTTCCAAGAACTAGCTAAATACTTTATTATTGTTCACTCAACTCTTTCAAAACCCAAAAAGTTAGGCATTATATTTATCTCCATTTTTCTGATAGCAAGTAGCACAGCCCTTAAGAGGTAGAACCAGAATTCAAAACCCAAACGTCTAATTCAAGAATGTATGCTCCTCACTACCACACTGCCATTCAAAAAAAAAAAAAATTAGCATGGAACATGTCCTATATCTTGTGCTAATCACTAACAGTCCTCCAGTATCTTATAAGACTTATACTAATGGGGTTAGAAGAAAAAAGTGTCGTACATAAGAAAAATATAGGTTGCTATTGGAAAGTATTAGTATCAATTAGGACTTTTTTTTGTTTGTTTCAATTAAGGGGAAGCCACACTAACACTGGCTTAATTTCTGAGTATATTTACTATTTACCTAAGAAATTCAGAGGGAGGCAGTTCCAAGGTGATTTTTTGGCTGAGTGTCATGAATGACCCAGTCTTCTTTGATCTTTCCATTCTATCTCCCTTGGTGTGACTGTGATGTCTTCCTTCTTGGTTTTAAGATGATACCACAGGTTTAAATCAACATCACAACTGCAGCTGCATCCAGAGCAGAAAACAAAGGGAGGCAGGGAGCTTACAAAGAGCCTCCTATTCCTAAATCTATTTCTTACCAAGAAGGATACCTTCCCTAGAATTTCCAGCTAATTTTTCCTCATACCTAATTGGTTTGGCAACTTACTTCCAAAGGGGACAGCACGTCCATGATAAGGTTGGATTAATCATTTTTATCCACATCAAAATATGTCTCTTTTTCTTAGAAAGAAAAGGCAGCATGGGTGCTGAGTAGGAAACAATAGTATCTGCCATAAAAAAACCCTGGCTTGATTTAGCAATTATTGAAAAGTTTGGAACAACCTCCTATAAAGGAAATGACATCTCTGTAAGACTTCAAACGTAGCAGAAACTGTTCAACAAGAATACATGTTGAGGGAGAGAATTCTAGGCAAAGGGATTGTGTATAAAGCCCAGAGTTAAGAGAAAGATTGGCTTTCTTGATTGTATTAAGGCAGTGGTTCTCAACCTTTTTAATGCCGCAACCCTTTAATACAGTTCCTCATGTTGTGGTGACCCCCAACCATAAAATTATTTTTGTTGCTACTTCATAACTGTAATTTTGCTACTGTTATGACTCGTAATGTAAATATCTGTGTTTTCCGATGGTCTTAGGCTCTACAGCAGCGGTTGAGAACGGCTAGCAGGGTCGCCCTGGTCATTGGGGCACAGTTGGTTAAGTGTCATTCTGTGCACCAAAAGGTCCCGGTTCAATTCCCTGTCAGGACACATGCCCAAGTTGCAGGTTCAGTCTCTGCTCAGGGTCTATTTGTGAGGCAACCAATTGATGTTTCTCTTTCTTTCTCCCTCTCCCTTTCTCTCTCTCTAAAAAAATAAAATAAAATAATAAAAACACATTTTAAAAACAAGAAAGAAAAGTGATAGGGAAGACTCAGGGGTCATATTGTAGAGGACAGTATAAGTCACTTTAGGATTTGGGATTTTATATTAAGCAGAATGAAAAGCCATTTAGAGTCTTAGGAAATAATTACTGAAAAAACATTGAGTAAATAATGAGACAATATTAAAATCTATACTAATAAAAGGGTAATATGCTAATTAGACTGGGAGACCTTCCGGATGTCCTTCCGTTCAAAGCCATGGTGGTGGGGCTGAGAGGCAGATTAGGGGTGATCAGGCCATCGGGGGGGGGCAGTTGTGGCAAGCAGGCCAGAAGCGGGGACAGTTGGGGACAATCAGGCCGGCAGGCAGAGTGGTTAGAGGCCATCAGGCAGGCAGGCAGGTGAGTGGTTAGAGCCAGCAGGTCCGGATTGCGAGAGGGATGTCCAACTGCCCCGAGGGGTCCCAGATTGGAGAGGGGGTGCAGGCTGGGCTGAGGGACACCCCTCCCACAGGTCACTAGTCTTTATAATATTATTTGAGGCACATCATAAGAGATTTCAGTATCTGTATAAAATGTTGGTTTTCAAACATATAAATACATATTTCTTCTTAGCCCTATTAAAATAAAACACATTTTAATCCTATGGGCCTTATGTAATAACCACTCAGGAAATTTGTAAAGAAGAATCCAGGACTATTTTGAAGATGGGTGTCTCTCCTTATTTTGTATGATTTGCTGATGAAATTTAGCAGGAGAAGCTCAATCCATAGGGAAGTAAGAGGAGAAGAAAGCTCTGATATGGTCCATATAGCTCAGCCTCCTGGGGTAGAAAAGGGGATGGAACAGATGGGGCAGGTCTGGAACTAGAGTGAGGACTTGAGGTGAGTGTATTATGAAATGTGTACTCTCACTGCCTTTCCAACATCAACCTTGTCCTAGCCCATGGACTGAGAGTGAATCTGAATTTATAGCTACCTGTAGCCAGAAACATCCGCACTAACAGAAGGTATTTACTAGTAATATACCTGAGTTTGACTAGTTTGTAGTTGCGTGTCTTAAGGTAAGTTACTCCATCCTCTCTAAACCTTATTGTCCTTATCAATAAAATGTGGTTGATTTGAAGGGTTGTGTGGAACAAGTTAGGTAAAATGCTTAGGATGATAGGTCACTATCATTATAAAGCTCAGAAAATAGTAGAGTATCAGTATTGTGCTGGTGATGGATTATAATTATACTAGAGGCCCGGTGCATAGCATTCATCCACTGGGGGTGGAGGGGTCCCTCAGCCTGGCCTGTGCCCTTTCCCAGTCCGGGACCCTTTGGTGGACATGCCCCAGGAGTCCTTAGTGCTGCCGAGGAGGCAGGAAAGTCTCCTGCCACCACCACTGCGCTCACCAGCTGTGAGCCCGGCTTCTGGCTGAGCGGCGCTCCCCCTGTGGGAACATACTGACCACCAGGGGGCAGCTCCTGCATTGAGCATCTGCCGCCTGGTGATCAGTGTGCGTCATAGTGACCGGTTGTTTGACGTTCGGTCAATTTGCATATTAGGGTTTTATTATATAGAATTGAGTTTTTACTAGGCTTGCTATATGTCTTTGTCTTTCTCTAAAACTTGATGTCTCTACAAAGAGTATTGGTTATAGTGAGGACTTTACGCCATCAAAGCAAATAGTGAGGAGACCTATTTTGGCATTGTGATGTTGTCATGTGGATATTCATTGATATTGCTTTGAGATATGACATATCCTCTTTTAGCAAAAATATATTGAAGTAGTGCTGTAGTTACTTGAGATGATACAAAAATATGAACATATTATCTGACCTTCTGGTAGCTTTTAGGCTAATTATAAACATTAGGAAAATTATCCTGTGTACTAATGGGTAATAAAGAGATGTTCTCAGAATTTATTTAAAATCACTTTTGAATTTTTCTTCATGGAGTCTAAGTGAGGAGCTTAAAAGCATAAAGTGATTAATGTCACCTTACACCAAAATCGAAGTCCAAGATTTATAACATTTTCTAAATGAATAGGAGAATTTGGGGATATATTAATGTTTATTATTGATGAGGAATTAAAGACTATACTGTAATGTACAGTAATATACTGTATAATGGTCTACATAGTGCTTTTCTATCAGAGAGAAATCTTTGATGCTCAAACAAGTTAGCTAACAGTGCAGAGTTGGTGGAAAATGGATACTGTTACCATAGCAACCAGATTTGAGATTCACAAGGTGGGTTTTAACCTCGGCTCCTGTCTTGGGAATGAGTACAAGCCAGTAATTGGCAAAGGGAAAGAGCAACTTGCTCTGTAGGTTAGACCACCTGCAGGGCTTTTTTTAATAAAAAAAACCAACATGTTAAGAATCATAAGCAAATATGATCAACAATTAACATTATTCCATTATATTTGAGAATTGTAAGAAAATGCCTAATTTCAGAGAAAATTTTATAATTTACCAAAAATTATTTCAGAAGAAGAAAACCCAAAATAGAGCAATTGTCATTAAAACATGGAATAATATTTTAAAAATATTTTAAAAATGAATTTCTGTCCAGAAGTTTTATAGGTGAATTTGATCAAATCTAGAAGTAGGTCATGCTCCTCTTTTATAAAATTATATTATTCTAGTTAACATAAAAAGAAGGAATATTCTAGTTCATTGGGGAAATTATAATAGTCTTTGTATAAAAACGGGACAAGCATGATATGAGAGAGAAAAATTACAGGGCAATGTCACTTAACATTTTGAGAAACATATAAATAAAATACAAATAAACATAATTCAGTAATGTATTAAAATACATCATGAGAAGAGTGATGATTATTCCATAAAAATTTATTAGTGAAATTTACTTCATATGGCAGGGCTTCACAATGTCCCCTGAAGTCTGTTTTCTTTCTTCTGTTGACCTGAATTTGTAGCTGGGCATGTATCAATCTAACTAGGAACTACATTTCCCAGACCTCCTTGCAATTAAGTGTGGCCAAGCATTTGCCAATGAAATATGGGCTGACAAGATCAGGGTAGGACCTTGAGATAATAGGTGTCCTTCATCTGGATGTGGCAAGGACCCATCTGTACTGGGCAGATGAGACAAATTCCTAGAGGATGCTGGAGCAAAGTTGATTTCAAGAAAACAATGTCTGCAAATAACTGAGTAGAGCCAAGCCTTCTTCTAGTCTCAGCTGCTTAACTTGGACTTTTTCATGATGGAGGAAAATTGTTTGTACTGTGATATATATGAGTAGGCACATATGCAAATCTATATCCTCAGATATTCACTAAAATAATTTTTTAAAATTATTTAATTTCTATCATATTTTAAGTTGTCACCTAAGATTTTTCATTACAAGTTTAAATAGTTTCAAAATATGTTTTCTGGTAAATTGCTTATAGCATTTTGGCTTTTAACACATTTTAATTAAGGGTTTGATCGGTATATTTTACTCATTGACTTTATAGAAATACGTGTTATGTAAATTGAGTAGCAGATAATTTTAAATTCAGATTAACATGTCACATACATTAACCACTTTTTCATGTGTGAATTGGGGAAATAGGGAGATTTATGAATGGATAGATGGAAAAATGATAGATAGTCCAATGGAGAAATAGAAATAGTTAAAGTCAGGAACCTCTGAAGGTCAGAACCTTATTGTAATAATTATGTATGGTACTATGTGAGAAATATCGGGGTGGTACATTTTGTAAAGTATATGATTGTCTAGCTGCTATCCTGTACACCTGAAACTAATGCAAAAGACTATTGAATGTAAGCTGTAATTGAAGAAAGTTAAAAATATATATTTTAAAGAAAGAATCATGGCAGGAGCAAAACTTCACTATTTCTTACTGACGTACCTTTTTTCTTTGTTTCTCTTGGGTCTCTTTCTTAGCAATTACACACTCCAGTGTATCCCTCTGTTCAGTGCCTAAGGGCGATGCATTCTGGCAAGATTCATCAGCCAGGAGAAATGCTATTCCATTAGAAAGTGGGAAGAGGGAATTGTAAAAGCCCAGGAATTTACGGAGAACTGATAGTAAACAGACTCTTTCAGGAAGATCACCTTTAGGAAAGTCTACATTCAGAAGCTGAAGATCTGGATATCTGTTTTCTTAAAATCATACATTCCTACATAGCCCTTAGAAAGTCTATGTGTGTTCATGCTTAGGGGGCAACTTCCCCAATTTGAAGATTGCCTTTTGGACTCAGTCAGTGCTTCACTTAATGAGGTGTGTAGATCATGTGCTCTAGAAAAACCTAGGATGTTTATTAAAAATGAAGATATTGTATATCTAGCTCCAAACATGATCTGTGACTCTAGAGATGGGCCACACAATCAGGTTTAGTGCTGTCCAGGTGATCCTGATATATATGGTCTACTCCAAACACAAAGAGTCAATCTAAAAGGAGCAGCAATCTTTTTCCATCCTCTTAACACACATAAAAAGAGTCTTAGTTCAAAGCTTCAGTGAACCCCACTGGGATCTCTGGGGTGTATGTAGACAGAGTTGTTCCACTTTAGACTGAAATGGCCAAGGTGGGTTCTTTATATCCCCAACTGTCTGTCTTTATATTCCCATGGTCTCTCTCTTTATATCATAGCCCTGTATTATCTCCTTGGTTATGATCTAGGCCAGTGGTCAGCAAACTGTGGCTAATGAGCCACATGCAGCTCGCGAGCCGCAGTTTGCCGCTCTGTTGACTAATGAGTTTGCCCACGACTGATCTAGGCTAAGGCCAGCTATTCTCCTATCAGTCAACTAGTGAGTCAACAGCACACCCTGCTAATTGTCAAGTTTCTCTTCCCAGCCAAGCCTTGATGGGTCCTGCAAATCCTTCCAAAGAAGCCAAACATCTGATTGGAATTGGCCTGAAATCTGTTTGTCATTCCAGAATTTGAAAATGAGAAAAATGATGTTGGTAAGGGCTAGAAGAATTAGGTGAGGCTTCATGAGTGAGAGCAGACTTTACTTTAGCTTTGAATTATAAAGACACTGTAGAAAAAGAAGTCATTTCAATATTCTGATTCTAATATGTACCACCATATAATATTTATGTTTTAAGTTATGCCATCCTTACTGGCTGCTTATCCACATCTCTAATAAGGGAGTAAAGCAGGTTTGGTACTAAATTAGTATTCACGTATTCTTATTCTAGCCAAGACAATTTCATTTTTCTTTTTCACCACACATGGGGAGTGCTCATTATCACAGGCGAGTAAAAGCGGAAACATAACCAGCTTGATCCAACTAATTTCTAATGTTCTTTCAAGCAGCCAGCTCATGTTTTCAACAGTGGGGAATAACAAATAAGAGAAAAAGAGGATAAGTAGACAAAATATGGGACATTGGTACAAATAAATATTGGATGTTTTAATGATGTGCTTTTTAAAAATATATATTATTATTCATTTCAGAGAGGAAGGGAGAGGGAGAGAGAGAGAGAAACATCAATGATGAGAGAGAACCATTGATTGGTCGCCTCAAATGTAGGAGAATGTTGACCATGCCATTGTCCTACTTTTTCTATATCAAGTAATTATTAGGTGTGAAGGGTTTTTCTTTTCTGATATTACAGTGGAGATGGCCAAAATGGACCAATCTATGTTAGATGATAAGATACAAATTTCTAAAAGGAAATAAATACTGATATATATTTCTTCCCCTTTAATATCACCCTGCATACATAATTCAACAACAGAAAGTAAGAAATATTTATTGAACATCTATTATGTGCAAAGCACTGTTAAAGAAACTGGAGATATGGTTTGAACAAGAGAGTCATCTGACTTACCTTTCTAGAGGAGAGACAGACATTTAAAGTAATTGCGTGTGTGTGTGTGTGTGTGTGTGTGTGTGTGTGCAAAATATGATTTCAGGAAGTGATATAAGCCACAAAAATTCTTAGATAATAATGAAGGTAGATAAAGCCCATTTTAAATTGCATGGTCAGGAATGACTTCTCTAGAAGTAACAATAGACTTTTGGATGAATTTAGAAAATTAGTGATGCTAATCCTGTTGAAATAACAACAAATGAAAATACTCAAGAATGGGAATAAGCTTGATATTTTTGAAGATGAACTATATTTCTAAAGTTAAGTGGTAAAAACAGAGAGTAAGTAGGTCATGATAAAGTAGAATTATTTAGGAGCAGACCATGTATGGTTTTATAAATCATGATACTGAATTCAAATGGTATTTTATAAAGTGGCAGTGAGCCATTTAATTCTTTTTTTTAAGTGGATTAAATAATATATATATATACTAGTGACCCAGCGTGCAAAATCATGTGGCCCCACCCACCTGTGTCACCCGCTTGTCGCCCCTCCTTGACACCTTAACCTCTCCACCCAAAGCTCGAGTGCACATGACCCGGCCCCCAACCCCTCCAGCCTTCTCTGGCTGCTTCAAGCCCCGCGCTAGGTCCCTCAAGTCACCTCAGCTAGTTCCGCTTCCTCCCGCGCCTCCCTGCTTCCACCCTGTCTCCAGAGCAATGCATTGTCTCTGCCCTGCTGAGCACACACACGCAGCCTCCTGCTGATCAATCGTTACAGTATGTGGGCGTCATGACCATTAGCATATTAGCTCTTTATTATATAAGATATATATATATATATACATATATATACACACACACATATATATAGTACCATTTTGTGTTATTTTACTTCTTAAATTTATTGGGATGGCATTGTTAATAAGATTATATAGATTTCAAGTATATATTTCTAATATATTATCTGTATATTTCATTGTGTGCTCACCACCCAAAGCTAAATCTTCCATCACCATGTATTTGACCCCCTTTATAGTTTACTACCTCCCACCCACCCTCCCTCTGATACCATCATACTGTTGTCTGTGTCTATGAGTTTTGATCACAGAGTCATGGTCAGCTATTTCCTTGTTTCCTTTCCCATTAGACAGAAGACTATGTGATCACTGGTTGATGTCTGTTTTGTTCACAGTTTATAGCCCTTTTACCTAGCATATTGCATATAGAAAACATTAAGCATTTATTAAGCATCTCATCTATAGAGTCCAATTGGTTACAAATATCTATAATAATAAAAGCATAATATGCTAATTAGACCAGATGACCTTCCAGACGAAGCCGGGGCTATGAGGGAAGCCTGGGTCCCAGGTGCCAAGAGGGAAGCTGGTGCCGGCAGCCAAGGGAAGGAAGGCCTACTCTTGCATGAATTTCATGCATAGGGCCTCTAGTAGTTCCATAATGTTAGTGAAACTTCATGTTTAGTTTTGCTTAGAAGGGGAAAATACAAAAGTGATTAGAACTTGAAATCAAAGATAAATATTTATACCTAAATAAATGACTGGGGCAGTAATTTTGCCTTTCTTATTTTCACAAGGGAATTCAACCAGGATGTAAATGCTGTTACTTTAGGCAATGTGCCTTTGTAGACTTAAGTTTGTCCTTCAAACACACTGTTAAACTTAAATAGAATAGAGCAGTAGGAAATATAAAAGGCTTAACATATTTTGTAGATTTACATTACCAAATACATCAAATTGAATTTTTGGCAAATTTCTACTTATAACTGGATTGTCTCAGCCTTTAGTTAAAGCAGCACATTAAATGCAAAGTAAAAGGGCTTTGCGGCTTCTTATATTCTGCAAAAAATCATCATCTAGATCTTTCCAACCAATATAAAGAAACTTTATTTATAAAAATGAAACAATTATTGAAGCCCCTATTATTTTCATAGCTTTGTGCCAATGTTGGCAGAACTCTTTTCATGACTGTGCTGTTACTTCTGCCTGAAAATTTCTCTAATTTTTATATTATTATTTATTATTTTAGAACCTTCATTAAATATCTATTGACATGATCACAGTGTGCAAAATTAATTGCTCATCTACACTAATAAAAGAGAAATATGCAAATTGACCATACCTTCGCGCCGCCCACCAGCTAATTAGGATTGAGTATGCAAATTAACCCAACAAAGATGGCGGGTTAATTTGCATACACAGGCGCCGAGTGACGGGGGGCGGGATGCTTGCATTCCGCACTTCCCCAGCTGCTCTAGGCCTCTGGGCAGCATGGGAAGGTGAAAAGGCGGCTCTGGACTGGAGTGAGGGCAGAAAGGCGGTTCTGGCCTGAGCAAAGGCAGTGCTGGCAGCCAGGGGAAGGAAGGCCCATTCTTGCATGAATCTTCGTGCATCGAGCCTCTAGTCTTTTATATCCTCACAACTCTTTGTCCATAGAACTAATTGTATCTTCCTGAATGTATCATGTCCCAAACTCATCATCTCCTTGATTGAGAACTTCCCTGGAGAATGGATTCAAATGCATATTTTACAAATCCTCCAATTTAGCCAGGTCTGTCTGGCATATGATGTGCTTTCAGTAAATAGCAGCTCAATGAGAGGGTGTCAGGCAATATAGGAAAGATACCGTTTTTGTTTTCAAGGGGCTCCTATTATATTTGAGAATAAAATGATGATAAAATAATGACAAAACGGTGAGGTAGAAAACTTTCTGGTTATAGAGATTTGGAAAAGAGATTAGAGTTGTTGTAGAAAAACTTCATAAAGGAAGACAATGTAAGGTGGTTGTCTCCCATGTACAAGGTAGAGATGTAACCAGTACCTGTGAAGCTTGTTATAATAATCGGTATTTACATGCAATGACTTTAGTTCTAGGAGAATAACAAGTGATCAGGAAGATATCTATTTAATTCACTGTTTTAATAATTAAACAAGGATTCTTTACAGAGTTTGGTGAGGGAAGAAATGCGCTCCACAAAACACCAGGCACACATTCCAACAGATACTTTAACTCCAGTTGAACTAAATAACTGGTCAATAGTGTGTATTTTGCAGATTAATTTCTCTTGGGGAATAAAAGTAAAAAAGTCCTTGGAGAGAGAGCTAGTTTCAGAAAAGAATAAAGGAGTAACTCCCTGCCAGCTGATTCCTTTTCTTTGTTTTCTGTTAACAGGCATTGCTTAGGCAGCCTAGATATTATTACTAAGGTATCAAAACTTCAACAAAGGGCTAAGGAAATCAGTTAGTACACATTTATATAATATATTTTATTTGTCTAGATTGAGATCCAGGATTTTTTATTGTTTCAGAAGCATGGTGCCTGCTTCATGTTCACAGATAATTCTCAGCCTCTCTCTGGACATGAACACACACAAGGAGGAGAGGATGTTTATTATGCTGCTAGTTTGTGTATATTGACCACATTGGCTGATCAAATCCAAGAAGCTAGAAATAAAGCTATCTTAGAAGAGATGGTATGAACTAGTCTATTAAAAATATGAGGGTGGGATCTCTGCTGTAGCTTTCACTGGAGTTCAGGGCATATTGTGCTATGGCATAATTTATACTCTATAGTATTGAAATAAATGAACAGAATTAAATTTTGAATTTTTTTAAAGACAAGAAGAAAAAAAACTGAATTCCTTAATCTGGAGATTATCATTATCTTATACTCAATAAGAGAATTAGATTTAGGGTAGGGACTCCATCCTCTCTAATAAAAGAGAAACATGCAAATTGACCATACCTTCGCTACACCCACAAGCCACGCCCATCAGCCAATCAGGATGGTATGCAAATTAACCCAACCAAGATGGTGGTTAACTTGCATATCCAGGCCAGAGCGAAGACTGAAGACAGTGTAGAAAGAAGCCAAGCACTGCAGAAGGGAGCAAAGCTGTGGAGAAGCAAGCAAGCCGGGCGGCGGAGAAGGCAGGGAAGCAGGAGCGGCGGGGCTGTGGAGAAGGCAGGGAAGCAGGAGGGGCGGGGCTGTGGAGAAGGCAGGGAAGCAGGAGGGGCGGGGCTGTGGAGAAGGAAGGGAAGCAGGCGGGGTGGGGAGAAGGGAGAGAAGCAGGCAGGGCAGCGGAGACTGCAGCAGGAAGCCCTATTGCAGGAATCTTCCTGCAAGGGGCGTGGCATCTAGCATAATTATATTGAGAAGTTAAAAAAAGTTTGAACTAATCATTCACAGATTTTCTTTTTTCTTCTTTTGATTGTTTCTTTGCCTTTTTCATCCCCTTTTTCTTTTTTTCCTTTCTCTTCTACTTAGTTTTCTAGCTGACTTTCCTTTCCTTTAAAAAGTGATCAGATAAAAAAATATAAGAGCTGATATCAACTTCAGTTGTCTGAATGACAAATTCATTTCAAATTACTCAGGTGAAAGATATCTTCTGACATAATGGTAAATGATATTTTGAGCACTTTATGTAACTTATTAGTAACTGAAAAATATTTTTTGAAGAACATTTCTTTTCAAGAAAATTCACTTTTTATTTTAACTTTTTATAAACTCAAGAGGCCTAGCACAAGTTCACTTTATGGTAATGTAGCATCAGAAAGTGCCTTGCCTTCTTTCTCCTCACTCTTCCCCATTGGAAGGCTTAGCTGGCCATTGTAACCCAGTGAGAGAAAGGCGCTGACTCTGATTTCTATAGAAACGGCAACTGGTCATGGACAAAGTCTAAATCAGTGTTGTTGCCATGGCATGTGGTCAGTGAGGATTCATAGGGTGCACTCTTCATGGGCAGATGAATACCAGCATGCTGAATATTGGCCCTGAGGATGCTGACGTCAGTTTGGCACCTGCTCTTCTGCACCAGGCTGGGCCTTCTTATTCCTGCAGGTAGCTCCACTGAATGGCCTGGATCAGCCTGGATTATAGCAGAAGCTGTGTTCTTCTCTTTATTCCCTAAGAACACAACTGACTGTATTGATGCGAGAGGTCCACTAGCATATGCTGCTGGAGCTGGAGCCACCGCTAACACCCACTGCTGGTGCCTGGTGCCGGTCCCGATTGCTCAGCACCATCAGCGCCATCACTTCCCTTTGGTTTTCAGCGAGTTCACTACCCACATCCACACAAGGAGGTGGGGAAAGTTAGCCTATGGCCTACAGCACTCTCACAATGTTTACTGAATTTTAAAGAATTGATTCAGAACCTCAGAACATGAAACTACAAAGGGATGGTGGGAGCCACTCAGAATGATCTTTGGTAAATCAATGAATGCCAACTTTCAATGTAGGGTACAGTGCCTAGGATCATATAGCTTTTGGAGTGCTTCTGAAAATGTTTGAAATAATATATAAAATGTACATACACATATATGAAAACATAAAAATTGCTGTCCACGAATCATTTTATGACTAGACAACTACATCTCATGCAATTCTAATGTAGATAAGGCTAAAATCAGGAAAAAAAATGAATAATGCATCTTGTGATAAACTAAAATTTTGAAAAATTAGAACATTCCACTTTTACTTATCCTATATAGTAAAAGGCTAATATGCAAATAGACTGAACAGTGAAACAACTGAACAACTGGTCGCTATGATGTGTGCTGACCACCAGGGGGCGTGCACGGAACATGGTGGGTGTCAGTCGATGGGGGAATGGTGGAGCAGGTGAGTGTGGGCGCCAGACCAAGACGGGGCTGGGTGCTGGTTGCTGCCATCAGAGTGAGCCTCTGGTGGTTACTGAAAATTCTTTGCTCCCACGTACCACAGTCCTGCCCGGCGCTTGCACCAGCTGCCGGCACCAGCCCCACTTGCATACGCTGCTGGAGCCAGAGCCACCGCTCACACCCATGGCTGGTGCCTGGCGCTGGTCCTGATTGCTCAGCACCATCAGCGGGTGTGAGCAGCGGCTGTGGCCCTGATTGCCCCTGAGGGCGTCTCCACATCCCCCTGCTCCTAAGGCGCTATCAGGATAGTAGCCGTTGCTTGTAGCCGCTGCTGGCGCCAGCCCCAATTGCTTGGTGGTGGTGGGAGTGGGGCTGCTGGTGAGAGGGGCCAGGTGGGGGCGCAGAGGATAAACCGAGACCCGCCCCTGTGCCTACCGCAGCCTTGAGGTCCACAGTTCCTTTCAAGGTGCACGAATTCGTGCAGTGGGCCCCTAGTTTATTATAATTACTTATGATATTTAATCGGTTCATGTGTATATTTTAATACTCCTGATAACAGCATGGGGTAAGGATCCCAAAGGAGAAATACATGGGCTATGAAGGCCCTAAATTGGCACTACCATCATGTGTTCACATAGAAATTATGAATTCTTTGTCTTTACTATGTCACTCATCTACTTCTTCCTAGTCCCAGGCCCTAAGAGTCCACCTCACTGGTCTTTATCATCTGAGTTATTATTCTTTCAGCCTCCAGTGGTTTCCTTCTCTTGTAAATCATCCCCTCTGCAGCTTAATGTGATCTACCACACCACTCTGACCTTGTCTTCCCTCTCAGTGACACCTGACCCTTGCAGAGTAAATATCTTTTTAAAATGATAAAAATTAAAATTAACCTCAAGGTTCTGGCCCAGCTAATCCACCTCCCCAGACTCATCTGTCTCAATCTCAACATTGTCTTCCCTTTTCCTTTTCCATGTGTACACACTTCCTTTGCATCATACTGAACTTTTTATGGTTCCTTAAGTAATCAACATACTTGTCTCCTTTGTGCTTTTGCACATGTTCTTCTCTCTGCTAGAAAGGTTTCTATGTCCCTTACCCTGACAGTGCAAAGTGGGTAACATTTCCTCATCCTCAAGGTCTTAACTCATAAAACATTGTTTTCTGCTTCCCAAAATAAACTGGGCTGTGATTTTATCAGCTCCCAAATCTCTTCCCCTTCCATCCTTGAACCCTCCTCTCTCCAGCCGTCATACTCCATTGATTATTCCTTCTTTATGTTTTACTCAGCCCCCCTTCTCTGTATTCTTTCACACTATTTTCCTTTTTGGAGTTCCTTAGCACTTTCTTTTACTGTTTAACCCATATGCAATTCCCAACTCTTTAATTCACGCCACCCACAGGAAGCCTTCCCTGGTTTCCAATCTCCACTATAAAAAATTTAACCCTCAGAACTCATAAACATACAATATCTGTTTAATTTATTCAGTATTTATCATATACGTCTCTGACACATCACTGATGCCATATGTGATTATTCAGTTCCGGTTTGCACAGTTTTGGTATGAAAAGAACCAGTTGTAAGTTCTTTTAGGGCAAGAATTCTGTGTATCCCCTGAAGCACCTAGCAGAGTGGTTTATTTACATAGTGAGGCCTGGTAAAAAAATAAAATAAAACAATTAATTGAATGAATAAATGGTTATATGACAAAATAATGATTTTGTTGAATGAAAAATAGTGGCAAGTGGGAAGGGGTTATTTTATACCAATTGAAAAAACATATTATGAAAATATTTAAAAATCAGATTATTAGAAATTTCAGAAGAACTGTGAGCCTTTAATAAATGTGGGAAAAAGTAGTGGTAACTTGCTATGAATTTTTGACCAAAATAAAATTGACTTTGATGGGGATCTTATCAGGGAAAAATGATTATATACAACATATCAGTGTTCTGTGCACATCTCCAATGTCTCTTAGTTTGTACATTGTTTTCATGTGTTCAGCCTCCTTTTCTATCTGAAATGAAAGGAATTAACATAATGCAACATCTGTTGATGAATCGTTGCTTGATCTGCCAGTATTATAATCTCAGAACACAATACTGTGGTAATTGCCACCTGTTTTTGTATTTTCTGTTAGTAAAACACTGTTGTAACCTTTAGCCTTCATGTTTTGTGAAGATGGCAAATTGTATACTGCTGTGTTAAACACACCAGAGTAATTTAAAAGCAGGTATTCACATCGTCTTGATGGGATAGAGCATTGTAAATATGGGATAGGGGCATAGACATGGTGATTACATATGCCAACCCAATTTCACTTTGGGAGGGGTTCACACTTAAAAGTATGAGGAAGTAATAAAAGAACAAATTCAGATTTGAGACAGAAATTACAAAGGTCTATTGTACTATCCCAGCCCGGGGTTGTATTTCAACATGATTTCAAAACAACAAATAACACAATCAGTAAGGAACAGAAAACAGAAACAGAACCATAAAAAACAAACTAGGTCAACAGGTTTGGGTTTCTGTGTTGTTTGATGTTTTGTTATTATGTCTTTACTGCAGGGGAAAAAAAAGAAAAAAAACGCACACGTTGAGCCTGAATTGTTCATTTTGCTGTTAATTTTCTTGGTAGGATGCACCTTAGCTTTTGGAATCTTAGAAATTAGCTTACTGGAGGTTTTGCCTGCTATCTAAACAGTGTAGAGGCAGAAATCAGTGGCTATGCACCCCACATTCCTCCTTTTTCCACCCATCTATATATATAAAGAGATAATATGCAAATTAGCCGGGGTGCCTTAAAGCATCACGACTGGCTCAGGAGGAGGCTGCATCACGACCAGCTAGGAGAAGCTGTGCGCGCAGATGGGCGGGAGGGGACTGTGTGCCGCCCCCACCCCAGCAGACACCACCAGGGGTGGGGGCGTGTTCCAAGCCACGCTGCGGCTTGGAGCACACCCCTGGTGGGTGGCGGTGGTGGCCAGAGCGAAGCAGCCTGGGTCCCGGTGGGTGGTGGCGGCGGCCGGAGCGAAGCAGCCCCAGTCCTAGATGCCTGGCGACAGCTGGAGCAAAGCAGCCTGGTTCCCGGTGGGTGGCGGTGGCGACCAGAGCAAAGCAGCCTGGGTCCTGGATGCCAGAGGGAAGCCAGTGCCAGCAGCCAGGGGAAGGAAGGCCTATTCTTGCACGAATCTTCATGCATTGGGCCTCTAGTAGTGTATAGCTGTGGCTGTCATGTGGGTGGCTGGCTGTAAGTTACATTTCCTTGCCTCTGGATGGGATCATATGACTAGCTCTTGCCAAAGGAATGTGAGTTAAAATGATGTGTTTCACTTCTGGACTAAGGTGGTTAAGATGGGGTATGCCTTCTCCATGCTCTTGTTCATCTCCAATTTGATTATTTAATGCAATGGATTCCCATTCCCTAGAGATGGTGGAGCTATAAGATTGAAGGAGTCCCTGAATTACCATCAGATGGAGAAGGGCTACTCACCAACTAGGAACATCTCCACAGAAATGATGTAAGCAAAGAATATACTTGTATGTGTCACTTACTGTAATGTGGTGTTTTGTTATAGCAACTGGAGCTATTCTGTGATCATTAACACTAATTTTGAGATCTCAATGTTGCCCTACTATTCACAATTAGATTCTTTGGTTACCAAACTTGATTGCATACTACAAAGAAGTCTTACCAAACATAGTTCTAGAGTTAACATTCTTTGCAATTATTTTTTCAATCATCTTTGTACCAGTATGCCTGTAAAAAATATATATTCAGTGCCTTTGATGTTAAAGTATTAGAAATATAGAATTAAGTGATTTAGGCAGTGCATCTATTTCCAACTAACAGGGGAAAAAGTATTAGCCAATTAATCACAACTACATTAAGTGCTATAAAGCAGTGGGGAGTGGGGAGGACAGGAGCTATGAAAGGGTGAACTCAGTGTCCTACGATAGTCTGAAGGGGAGGCAATCAGGTAAAGATTCTTGGAAAATGATATTTAAACTGTTTAGGAATGGGGCAGATAAAGAAGAGCAGTAGAGAAGGGCAATAAAAAGGACTGACATGTACAAAGACTTTGAAATATGAAAAAGCCCGATACTTTGGAATTTCATCACCATTCTAAGATAATCTGTGTGTTCAAGTAGCATAGTAGTCCATGTCATAAGCACTATGTTGCTGCTCAACCAGTAAACAGCCGGTATGTAAGGGTCAGTTATTATGCACATCACCCATTCCTTGGTGAAATAGGGGATATATAAGCATGCTATATAATGAAAGGCTAATATGCAAATCAACATAACGGTGGAACGACTTGTCACTATGATGTGCACTGACCACCAGGGGGCAGACTCTTAATGCAGGAGCTACCCCCTGGTGGTCAGTGCACTCCCACAGGGGGAGTGCCGCTCAGCCAGAAGCCCGGCTCATGTCTGGTGAGCATAGTGGCAGTGGTGGGAGCCTCTCCCATCTCTGCGGCAGTGCTAAGGATGTCCTACGTTGGCAGTTGGACATCCCCTGAGGGGTCCCGGACTGCGAAAAGGCACAGGTCGGGCTGAGGGACCCTCCCCGCTAGTGCACGAATTTTGTGCACTAGGCCTCTAGTATATAATAAGCATATATAAGCAAGGGTACAATTTGCTAGAGAGTCAATATTAATGCTTGCATGGCAATGAATAACACAGATATCACATGAGCAGATTTGACTTCTAATTTATTATTTGCATTCATGCACATACAGAGCTAAGGTGAGTACTTCCTTGGATTTATATACAGATTCTGGGACAAAAGAGGTTGACTTCCATTGGGATAACTAAACTGAAATGCTGTGACCTCTAATTTACCATTTATTGGTTGATTGCCATATAAAACAGGGCAATATACAAAGAGTTGGGGGATGAGGAGTAAAAACAAGGCAACGGTACTGCTTAAATTCATTGTTCCAGGTATACATAATGCTAACTATCTAATTCTTAATTCTCTTTTGCCTCCTTCTCTTTATTAACGTTCCTCTTCTTTTTCGTCTTTAAGCTGGTTTGAGTTGTGTCAACTGAAAGCAGGCTCAGCAAAATAATGCCAGGCTACACAGGGCCCCCCAAATCAGAAAAAGGAGCTTAGTAATTATAATTAGACATAGAAAGTAAAGTGGGTTGCCACTTGAAGTTAAATTTAAGGCTACAAGTAGGCCATTCAATGGGATGTTCTTCAAAAATGAAGTCATTTTAGTGACCATATCTCAGGAAAAGTTTTAGAATGAGGATAATGAACTTTATAAAAGCTGTTGAAGCATAGCAATGCTTCCTAGAAATACTTTTACTTATTAATAGTTACATAAAACTCTATGTGTCCTTTAATTAAAAACTCAGTAAAGTCCTGAGGCATTTGTTCTATAAAATATAAATGGCTTACAGTCAAAAGCGTCTTTCATTCTTTCTCATTTTTTTAATGACCTACATATTGTAAACCAAAAATATATTTCTCCTGGAACCCAAGCCTAATCGCCAATAGTTTGACCAATCCTTGTGGCGTTTTACAGCTAACTTTTAATTATGACTCAAGCAACAGTCATAAAAAATGGAAGGTTGATGTATAAAGCCTTAGGCCATACCATTATAGATTCCGACCAAAAAAGCCAAACTTTGCTGGGAAAAAAAAATCACAATGAGTAACATTTCACACAAGTTTAAACATAAGAAAGCAAAATTGAAGCATTAATGCCTTGAATGTGGATTGTGGCAAGCATTCTCTCAGTACAATCACTGGTGCTAACCCCAGTAGCAGGGGAACAAGTTTTCTTGACTATCTGAGCCTCATCTTCCTACTGTGTGTCCTGTACTGAATTTCAGTGTTTACAATATACTGCATGCTAAAGGCTCCATTGGGTATAATTCTCATTAAAATCACTCATTCAGAAATTTTATGTATTATGCATCAAAGATATTGTCATAAGAGGTTATAAGCTGCTCTACTCAGAACATCTACCTCATTGGTGAATTTCATTGGAATTGCCTCACAAGCCATAGGTGAGTTGAAAGACATTCTATTAAAGGCTCTGTCTTCAGGGAATCTGCCTCCCCTCTACACTTCAGCCTTGCCAACAACTGTTTCCTGGGCTTATTTCCAAATTTTGGCTTCAGATTCATGTTAACCCAGGCCCATATTTTTTGAGGAAGAAATTTTGAGCAATTCCAAATGACTCTTAGAGACAGGAATCAAACCAAAACTGGCTTGGTGAAACACTTGGTGACTTGCATACTTAAAGGCAGATAGTGATTTCCCAGCAAGTCCAGATTCAGAATCTCAAAAAATGCCACCAAAACTCATTTTCTCTCTTTTTGTGTGTGACTTTTCTCCATTTTGAACCCAGTCCATATATTCCCACATGGAAAACTCCAACACTATCAGGCTTATAGATCAGCTCCAGGATATAAGAAAGTTTCATTTTCCTGATAGTTCCAGAAAAATAAAATGATTTTGTTTCATTGGCCTGGCTGCCTTTGGTCATGTTTATATTCTGTGGCCATAAGAGAGAGAGAATGCTGATTGTCCAGGGCTGCAGAATATGCTTATAATCGGGGCCAGAAGACTGATAATGAGAAATGGGTGATTCCAAAAATGAAGGTCAGTGTGCTACTATCAAAACAAAGAAAAGTGAATGTTGGAAGGCAAACAAATCAAAACAAAACTATTCAAATGTCCTTTATCTGCTCACTGTATATGAGGCATGTTAATTTTTCTGTGATAAAATATTATTTCTTCTTTTTAAAAAAATATATTTTTTTATTGATTTCAAAGGGGGAGGAGAGAGAGAAACATCAATGATGAGAGAGAATCATTGATTGGCTGCCTCCTGCACACACCCTACTGGGGATTGAGCTTGCAACTGGGGCACGTATCTCTACCCAGAATCAAACCATGACCTTCTGGTTCATAGGTCAATGCTCAACCACTGAGCCACACCAGCCAGGCATCTTCTTAATATTTACTATATTTAATCCAGACTAGAAATTGTAATGATTGCAAAGATTTCAAATTGCAATGATTTGTATAGCTCAATGTCAGATACAACCTTTTTCTAACTGCAGTCTCATTAGACCAGTGATGATTAATCCTCATGTAAATGTATCTCTAAAGGGGTAATGATGATTGTGCAGTCAATCCCAAGGGAAGCATGTCTAGCTTCAAGAGCCCAAATAATCACAGTGTCATTTTCCCAAACTCAAGGAGCCTATCCATCAATAGCTGAAGCAAAACTTATCCTGGGAGACTAAATGCAGGAAAGGAATTGATTTTGTTGGGTTTTCCATTAACATTAATTACCATTTTTTTGTGATTCCCAAATGCTTCTTGACAGAGAGATGATCTACCTAATTTGGCAAATAGCCACTCATTTCCATCCATAATGAAGCTTGTCTTTGTGCTTGTTATATAGAGACTGGTGATGACAGTCACGTTATTTGAAAATGTGTCACCTGACTCTAAGGGATAGAGATTAATATGAAACAATATGTTTTTCCCAGAAGACAATTTGATAAACTTCAGGTATACTGCTTGACTTTGAATGGAATGAAATAGAGATTCAATCAAATTATGGCTTGGGCCACTATTATAGGATAGTATACTATATTATAGGATAGTATATTATAGGATCTAATAAGGATATAATACATGTGCTTCATAAAATCAGGAACTTTTGCCTTATACATGGTTGTATTTATGACAATAGTGCTTGGAAAATAATAAGCATTCAAAAATATTAATGAACAAATAAATTATGAGATAAAATAAGAGTAAAATTTTTCAGTAGTCCAAATTCTAAATCATATTTAATCTGGTGAAAAATTAACTGAAACTCAATTCTTCCTGAAATTCAATACAACATAAACAAATAAATTAATTAAACAGACCACATAGCTAAATGATCAGTGAGTTGAACCCAGGTATGTCTGATTCCAGAGTCTATTTTTTTAATTTTCATTCACTTGGTTAGCACAGCAGATTTTATGCCTGAGGACATGAACTTCAGGAATGTACTGCTGGGTCAGATTCCAAGATTCCTCTAGTCATTAGCAGTGTGACTTTAGGGAATATCTTAAACTTTTTATGTTCAATTTCAACAACTGAAACTGGGGACAATTAAATGAGATATTTGTAAGTGATTAGAATTCCTGACCTGTAGAAAAGTTTACACATTTTTTTTTTGTTGTTAAATTAGTTCTAAAAAAACCTGCATTTTTTTAGCAAATAAGAAAAAACCCTAAAACTAAATTTTATCAAAAGTTACACTGCCCTAGCTGGTTTGGATAGAGCATTGGCCTGCAGACTCAATGGTCCTGGGTTCAATTCTGGTCAAGGGCACAGGAACGGGTTGCAGGCTCAATCCCCAATAGGGGGCGTTCAGGAGGCAGCCGATCAATGATTCTCTCTTATCATTGATGTTTCTATCTCTCTCTCCCTCTCCCTTTCTCTCTGAAATAAAGAAAATATATAAATTTTTAAAAAGTTATACTATATGTATTTTATTAGAGCTTACTCTAAATCAGTGATAAAACCAAGAATATAGAAAAGATTTCATGATCTTCATAGTCACATTTGTAACATAATATAAATGTCAGAAGGCAAATAGCAGATATGTGCATTGGGTTTAGTTCTTAACATAAACCATGAACAATTTTAGGTCACATTATGTCAGATATCAAAATACATTACCTATAATAAAAACACAATCATGTAGGTTGAATCAATTCAAAATAACTTTTGATTTTTATGGCTTCAGGTTTTCTATTATGCAAACTAAAATTTCTGAAATAAAGACAAGAAAAACCCCCCACAAAAGTTGCATAGAAGAAAAAATATTTACAACAGCTAATTTACCCTAGATACCTACAAAGCATTAGGACATTTTAAAAACAGCCATTTTCATTACTTCACATCATTCATTATTCCTGAGGTTCAAATAACAGGGGACCAACATATTTGAGGACTATCATCTGTGAAAAGGAAAGGTAACAGTCCCAATAGTTTGCTAGTGGAAATTGTTCTGATGAGAATATCATAAATTTTAATGATTTCACTATTTTTCATGTCCCAGAAAACAACAACACCCAGCATACATATTTTCCCCAAAGCACTATAAATTGGACAAGGCTTCACTTATACATCTGCTATCTGCTTTCTGGCTTATTTTCTGCCTTGATCAAACAAATAGGCATGAGTCTATTAACTGATTTGGGATGTGTAAAGTTACCAGCCATCATTCTCAAATGCTTAGCTTTCATTTTATTATAGCCACTAATTCAATTAACTGGAAAGTGGTATATGCTAAACTGAGAGTTACAAAGATAAAAAGCTGTTGTCTCCCAAAGAGCTTACAATTTGATAAGACAGACAGACAAGGAAGATGGCAATTAACATAGAAATATTTGAATGAGTTATTAGCATTAAAAATAGGTGTGTGTGTGTGTGTGTGTGTTAAATAAAAATGATTTGATTCAGATGTTAAATAAAAATCATTTAATTGGGATGTAGTTGAGATTAAAAAAACATAATGAAAACCTTTCTGTGGTTGAAATTATGAGTGTCATTCACACATGCACCTTTTTCATCTTTAGCACAAAGTTTTACCCATAGTAAACATCGAATTAATATATATTGTGTTGTTGAATTGATTTTCTATAACATTCTTGTTTTCAAGATTATTATGTGCCAAATAAATGGATCCATTTAATTTGAGTTCCCTTAGCAAGAGGAGTTTCTAAGGAAAACTAGATGAGTATGTATAACATCTCCATAAATATATTCATTTTGAAATTAGTAAGTGAAAAAAATAAGAAAACTTTGGTATGCAAGAAGTCAAAATGAATGGAAGGAAACTGAATGTGGAAATCTGAAGAATTTTTTTTTTTAAAAAAGAATAACGCAGAAAAACACCTGCATCAGTTTTCCTGATTTTGTAAGTGCCGTGTAGTGTAGTGAAATTCACTTAGTATTTTATAGTGGACTATTCTATAATTTTAGAGTTATTATTCTGAACACCATTTTCCATTGAAAGGAATATTAGCTAGGTATAATAGATACGGAGAAAAAACCATAAAATAATTTAAAACAGGCCAAGATGTCAGGAGAGTTGTGCTCCTTAAGTTGTGCATATGCATGCTTTGTTATTCATGCCATAGTCACTGTTTCTCTTATTTGACTTTCCTCTAAAAATAAACTGCCCCAAATCAACTTTTTTTTTTTTTTTTTGGTCAAATTTGCAATCTAGTTTATTTTCTGTGACTCAAGTTTTATTGAGTACTAGAGGCCCGGTGCACGAATTTGTGCACGGGTGGGGTCCCTCAGCCTGGCCGGAGATTAGTCTGATCGGAGTGGGCCGGCCGGCTAGGGGGAGGGACCACAGGATGTTGGCCAGCCGCAGGAGGTTAGCTGTGGGAGCACACTGACCACCCAGGGGCAGCTCCTGCATTGGGCATCTGCCCCCTGGTGGTCAGTGTGCATCATAGCAACCAGTCATCCGGTTGTTTGGTCACTTAGGCTTTTATATATATAGATTAATAGTGACTTGACATTTAGTGAGATATTTTTAGGCATCTATCTCTTTATTTACATACACCTTACACACTTATTCCTGCAATTCATGAAGGAGAAAAATAAAAATAAATCTTTTATTCATCATACAGAATCACAAGGCATAATTAATATCATAGATGACCATATCAGCATTCAGAAGACTCCAAATATCTTGGAAGAAATATATTGAACATTTCTTTCCCCTACATACACATACACACAAATGAATGTTAAACCAAAACACACATATAATATTAGATGGAAGAAATTGGGCTTGACAGAAATCCATAGTGACAAAGGACAATAACAAAGCATGGCTTTTAGATGATGCTAAGCTCAGTAAATATCGACACTGTGAAATGACTCAGAAAACTCCTAATCAAACCTGAGGATGAATAAACAGCACAAAGGAGAGGATTATTCCATTGTGCTGATCGACTGCCTCTGGGACTCAGCGCCTACTTCTCTATAAGGGCTCTTTAGAAAGGTTGCCGATCAACAAAACTACTGTGAAAACTGGAGATGTTCTAGTAAAGCATAAAGTCTTTTCTAGGAGAGGGGCATTTAGAGGCTACACCTCTCCTCCAGTCATGACTGTATGTAAGAGAAATTATCAAATTTCTCTTTGTTTTGTATATATTATCAAAACAAGTGAACTGTATAAGAAATTTGGCTCAAGCTTAAGAGTTTTATGTTATTTTGTATTTCTTGGGATGGCTTGCATACAAGTTAATGGGACCCATTACCTTTAACAGACTCAGTGTTAAAATTTTTTGGAGAGTATCTTACACTGAACACCCCTATATTGACTAGGTCCCTCAAGGCCTTTTGTAAGCCTCCTCCCATCAATTGCTTCTATCACCCACATTCTAATGAACGTATTCCTGGGTGTTCTCATTTCTGTGCAAGGGCAAAATGTCCAGTCTGCTAGGACCTGAGGTTTTACCTTGTTTTGGTAGATCAGGTGACTTGCTTGAATCTGGGCTAATTGAAATGGCATGGCTCCAAGACTAGATTATCAAATCAATGATAGCATTGCACATACTTGTACAGAAGGCAGATTTAGATTCTAATTAGAAGCAGGGGCTGTGGCATATTGACTTGCAATTGTCTAAGCCTGAAATTAAATTAAAAAATCATTTTTGCAGAGAACTCTTAATAAAAATATTTTCCTGCTCAAACAACTTCATTTCACTTGAAACACTACCTTCCCTTGCTGTATTGTCATTATGAAAATAGAGTGTTTGTTGTACATGTCATTGCCCCAAAGTTTCTCCATATCACTATGGCCGATGATGAACAGTTTATTGCACCTATCCACAAAGTACGAGAATAACACTATTCAGAGCATTACTTTTAGGATGAAAACAAGGGCATAAATGATCATAATTTAGGGACAACATACATTTGGGAACAGAGGGTCATTTCACATTTCTAACAGATGCTGTTATCTCTGAATATCTTAATGCAAGTGAACAGTCCTTTGAAAGCTATTGCCAGGTTGAAAGAGAAAAGAGGTCCTAAAATAAACCTATTTGTTATTCAAGAAACCTATATTCAGCTATAAGAATGTAGAAAACTCTTCATCTACGTTGTTTTACATATCAATACAACTGCAGTATTAATGCTTGTGTGTATACCAGACACACTCCCAAACCTTCCATATGTTGAATAAACAAACTACAACAATAAAATTTAAAAATAATTTATAATAAAATAATGATGAAAAGATGAAGCCATGTTTGCAGAGACCATGTTGGGAAAAATAGTTCTAAAAATTGATATCTGGAAATTATTTCCTTTGGGAAAATTACTTAGCATCTTTTGCAAAGTACACATAATTCTCCAACTTTTTAATCATCAGAACTCTCTCTTTTAGCTGACAAAGAAAGTGAGGACTACTATATCCAGTTCCTAACAAGGCAGACTGAATTTAATGAGGGCCATTCCTATTACTGTGATTTTTCCCCCCTGTGAGATTAATTGAAACTCTAGATATTAAGAATTCATTGAGCCTACCTTACAAGGGAAATGGGTGCTTGCCTGAGCTATTTAATAAATAAATAATAGCCATTTTCAGTTAATTCTTTGAAAAACAAAAGACTTTTCAAATAGAGATGGTCACATATAAGATGCATTATAAATATAAGGCTATTCATGTAAAAATGGGATTAACAGCACAAAGGAAAGAACTTTTCTCTTATTGAGATGGGAAAAGTTCAGAAATTTCTCTCTTTGCATATTATTAAGAAATGTATTCTCACCTGGCTGGCGTGATTCAGTGGTTGAATGTTGACCTATGAAACAGGAGGTCACAGATTGATTCCGGGTCAGAGTTCATGCCCAGGTTTTGTGCTCAATCCCCAGTGTGGGGTGCACAGGAGGCAGCCAATCAACAATTCTCTCTCATCATTGATGTTTCTATCTCTCTCTACCTCCCCCTTATTCTCTGAAATCAATAATAATAATAATTATATATATACACATATACATATATATGTAAATATATATATGTAAATTTACAATAGCTAAGATTTGGAAACAACCTAAGTGTCCATCAGCAGATGAGTGGATTGGAAAACTGTGGTACATCTACACAATGGGGTGCAGCGTAGTATCCCATTGTGTAGATGTACCATAGTTTTCCAATCCACTCATCTGCTGATGGACACTTAGGTTGTTTCCAAATCTTAGCTATTGTAAATTGTGCTCCTATAAACAGGGGTGCATATATCCTTTCTGATTGGTGTTTCTGTTTTCTTGGGATATATTCCTAGAAGTGGGATTACTGGGTCAAATGGGAGTTCCATATTCAGTTTTTTGAGGAAACTCCATACTGTTCTCCACAGTGGCTGCACCAGTCTGCATTCCGACCAGCAGTGCACGAGGGTTCCTTTTTCTCCGCATCCTCGCCTGCACTTGTTGTTTGTTGATTTGTTGATGATTGCCATTCTGACAGGTGTGAGATGATACCGCATTGTCGTTTTGATTTGCATCTCTCGGATAATTAGTGACTTTGAACATGTTTTCATATGTCTCTTGGCTTTCTTTCTGTCTTCTTTCAAAAAGTATCTATTTAGGACCGTTGCCCATTTTTTGATTGGGTTGTTTATCTTCCTTTTGTTAAGTTGTATGAGTTCTCTGTAAATGTTGGAGATTAAACCCTTACCGGTGATAACATTGGCAAATTTGTTCTCCCATGCAGTGGGCTTTCTTGTTGTTTTGTTGATGGTTTCTTTTGCTGTGCAGAAGCTTTTTATTTTGATGTAGTCCCATTTATTTATTTTCTTTTTAGTCTCTCTTGCCCTAGGATCTGTGTCTGTAAAGATATTGGTACAAAATATGTCTGCAATTTTGCTGCCTATGGGGTCTTGTAGGATTTTTATGGTTTCCCATCTTACATTCAAGTCCTTTATCCATTTTGAGTTTGTTTTTGTGTATGGTGTAAGTTGGTGATCTAGTTTCATTTTTTTTTTTTTTGCATGTATCTGACCAAATTTCCCAGCACCATTTATTAAAGAGACTGTTTTGACTCCATTGTATGCTCTTGCCTCCTTTGTCAAATATTAATTGAGTATAACGGCTTGGGTCAATTTCTGAGTTCTCTATTCTGTTCCATTGGTCTATTTGTCTATTCTTGTGCCAGTACCAGGCAATTTTATATTACTGTGGCTTGGTAATATAGCTTGATGTCTGGTATTGTGATCCCTACAACTTTGTATTTCTTTCTCAGGATAGCTGTGGCTATTTGGGGTCTTTTTTTATTCCAGATGAATTTTTGAAGAGTTTGTTCTAGATCTTGGAAATATGCCGTTGGTATTTTAATAGGTATTGCATTGAATCTATAGATTGCTTTAGGTAGTATGGACATTTTAATGATGTTGGTTCTACTAATCCTTAAATATGGTATGTTCTTCCATTTGTTTATGTCTTCCTCTATCTCCTTTTTCAATGTCCTGTAGTTTTCTGAGTACAAGTCTTTTACATCCTTAGTTAAGTTTATTCCTAGGTATCTTAATTTTTTTGGTGCAATGGTAAATAAGATTGATTTTTTTGGTGCAATTGGTAAATAGGATTCATTTCTCTTTCTGTGAGTTCATTATTGGTGTATAAAAATGCCATAGATTTCTGGGTGTTAATTTTGTATCCTGCTACATTGCCAAATTCATTTATTAGGTCTAGTAGTTTTTTAATGGAGTCTTTGGGGTTTTCTATGTATAGTATCATGTCATCTGTGAATAAGGACAGTTTTACTTCTTCTTTTCCAATTTGGATGCCTTCTATTTCTTCTTCTTGTCTGATCACTATGGCTAGCACTTCCAGTACTATGTTGAACAGGAGTGGTGAAAGTGGGCATCCTTGTCTTGTTCCTGTTCTTAGGGGAAATGGGTTTAGTTTTTGCCTATTGAGTACGATGTTGGCTGAAGGTTTGTCATATAGGGCTTTTATTATGTTGAGGTATGATCCCTCTATTCCCACTTTGCTGAGAGTTTTTATCAAGAAAGGGTGTTAGATTTTGTCAAATGCTTTTTCTGCATCCATTGATATGATTATGTGATTTTTGTCTCTCAATTTGTTTATGTGATGTATCACATTTATTGATTTGCGGATATTGTACCATCCTTGCATCCCTAGAATAAATCCCACTTGGTCATGATGTATGATCTTTCTAATGTATTGCTGAATCCCATTTGCTAGAATTTTGTTGAGGATTTTAGCATCTATGTTCATCAAGGATATTGGCCTGTAGTTCTCTTTTTTTGTTTTTGGGATTAGGTTTTGGGATTAGGGTAATGCTTGCTTCATAGAAAGAGCTTGGAAGTGTGCCTTCCTCTTGAATTTTTTGGAATAATCTCAGTTGGATAGGTTGTATTTTTTCTTTGAATGCTTGTTAGAACTCCCCTATAAAGCTGTCTGAACCAGGGCTTTTGCTTGCTGGAAGATTTTTGATCACTAGTTTCAATTTCTTCGGTAGTTTTCAGCCTATTCAGGTTTTTTGATTCTTCTTGGTTGAGTTTTGGGAGCTTGTATTTTTCTAGGAATATGTCCATTTCATCTAGGTTGTCCATTTTGTTGGAATAGAGTTGTTCATAGTATTTTTTCATAATCATTTGTATTTCTATGGGATAGGTTGTTACTTCACCTCTCTAATTTCTGATTTTGTTTATTTGGGTCCCCTCTCTTTGCTTCTTGGTGAGCCTGCCTAGAGGTTCATCAATCTTGTTTATCCTTTCAAAGAACCAGCTCTTGGTTTTGTTGATCTTTTGTATTTTTTTTTTATCTCTATATGTCGTTTATCTCCCTTCAATCTTTATTATTTCCTTCCTTCTGCTTATGCTGGGCTTTTCTTGTTGCTCTCTTTCTAACTCTTTGAGTTGTAGGGTTAGATAATTTATTTCCATTGTTTCTTGTTTTTTGAGGTAGGCCTGTAGAGCTATGAACTTCCTTCTCAAGACTGCTTTCCTATAGATTTTGAATTGTTGTGTTTTCATTGTTGTTTGTTGCTGTGATGCTTTTTATTTCTTCTTTGATCTCTTTGGTAACCAGGTCATTGTTTAATAGCATGATATTTAGCCTCCAGGTGTTTTTTTTATTGTTTTTATTGTAGTTGATTTCTAGTTTTATGCCTTTGTGATCTGAAAAGATGCTTGATATAATTTCTATCTTCTTGAATTTGAAGAGACTTTGCCTGTGTCCCAATATATGGTCTATCTTTGAAAATGATCCATGTGCACTTGAGAAGAATGTATATTCTGTGGTTTTGGGGTGAAATGTTCTAAACATGTCAATTAATTCCATATGATCTAGTGTGTCATTTAGGATTGCTGTTTCTTTGCTGATTTTTGGTTTAGAGGATTTGTCCCGTTGTGTTAGTGGGGTATTAAAGTCCCCTACTATTTATTGCTGTCAATCTCTCCCTTGATATCCTCCAGAAGTTTTTTTATGTATTTGGGTGCTCCTGTATTGGGTCGTATATGTTTACTAGAGTTATATCTTCTTGTTGGATTGCTACCTTTAGTATTATGAAGTGGCCTTCTTTATCTCTTGTTATGTCCTTCACTTTGAGATCTAATTTGTCAGATATAAGTATTGCTACCACAGCATTTTTTCATTTCCATTCGCCTGAAAAAACTTTTTCTATCCCTTCACCATCAGTCTGTGTGAGTCCTTTTTTCCGAGGTGGGTTTCCTGTAGACAGCAGGTATATGGGTCATGTTTTCTTATCTACTCAGCTACCTTCTGTCTTTTGATTGGGGCATTTAATCCATTTACATTTAAAGTTATTATTGATAGGTACTTGTTTGTCACCATTTTTATTCTTTATGCTTTTGTTCCTTCTTCACTTCCTATTTCTTATTTTTACAGCAGACCCTTTAGCATTTCTTGCATTGCTGGTTTGGTGGTAATAAACTCCCTTAGTCCTTTTTTTTGTCTGTGAAGCTCCTGATTTCACCCTCAATTTTGATTGATAGCCTTGCTGGGTACAGTATTCTTGGATTCAGACCCTTCCTTTGCATGACTTTGTATATTTCATTCCATTCCCTTCTGGCCTGATGAGTTTCTGTTGAGAAATCAGTCGCTAGTCTGATGGGGGATCCTTTGTAGGTAACTTTCTGTCTCTCTCTGGCTGCTTTTAAGATTCTTACTTTGTCATTGGTGTTTGCCAATTTAATTATAATGTGCCTTGGCATTAATCTTTTGGGGTTCATTTTGTTTGGGACTCTGTTAGCTTCTTGGACTTGTGTGAGTTTTTCCTTCCCTATATCAGGGAAGTTTTCTGTCATAATTTCTTCAAACAGGTTTTCTATTCCATGCTCCATTTCCTCTCCTTCTGGCACCTGTTTTATGCAGATATTGTTTCGTTTTGTGTTGTCCCAAAGTTCCCTTAGGCTCTCCTCCTGTTTTTTACATGTTTGTTTTTTTTGTTGTTGTTTTGTTTTTGTCTAAATGCTACTCTGCTTGGGTATTTTTTCCTACCTTGTCTTCTAGTTCACTGATGCAATCCTTCACTTCTTCTAGTCTACTGTTGATGTTTTCTATTGAGTTCTTTATTGCAGTGATGTCATTTTTCATTTCTTCTTGGTTCTTCTTCACTTCCAAACTTTTTTCCATATTTTCTGCACCTTTGCACATTCCCACTATCAATGTAAGAGAATTCCCATTGCTTATCATCATGTGATATCCCTGGTAATTTGTTTGCACTGAAAATGATACTTTGATATCAATAGAGCCACTCCAGCTTTCTTTTGATTAGTATTTACATGATATATGTTCTTTTTATTCTTTTAAATTTAATACACATGTTTAATTATATTTGAAATGAATTTCTTGTAAACAGCATGTAGATGGTTATTTTTAAATTCTTTTTTCTCTTTTAATTGGTATGAATCAGCATTTTGCACTTAATGAAATTATTGATACATTAGGATATGTTATTATGAACTGTCCTCTCCCCAAATCATATTTTAAAGCTTTAACCCCAGTGTCACTGTATTTGGAGATAGGGCCTAGAAGGTGGTAATAAAGGTTAAGTGAGGGCATAAGGATGAGACTTTGATCCAATAGGGCTGGTGTTTTTATAGGAAGAGAAAGACACACCAAAGATCTCTCTCTCCATGTGAGTACACAAGGAAGGCCATGGGTTTTAGGGTTTTGGGAGTTTCATGCCAGAAACATGGGACAAAGAATAGTCAGATTATTTATTCTACAACAATAACCTTTTGTTTCAACTACTAGATGTATGGTACACATCTCAAGAAAAAAAGAATAAGCTAATATGTTTACTCAAGTGTTTATCATTTTTTGTTGCCTTTCTAATTTCTGATGTTCCTAGTTTGTTTTTTTCCTGGTATTGTTTCTTTATATCTTAAGACTTTCCTTTAATTATGCTTTATGGCAGTTTCATACATAAGTTATCTTACTCTTTATTTCCAGAGTGCTCAAGTAGCTATTTCATGCATTCTGTCCAGGTTTTATAGCTGTGGTTAGTGAAGAAACAGAATGGATGTGCTTATTTCCTCTTAGAGCCAGGGACTAGACTTTTGGTAGCAAATATTTGCAGAGCAGATTTCATGTGACAGGTCCTATGCTAAGTGATTTATATAGATGATCTCTTTATCTCTGACAACAGACCACTAGGCTGGTTCAGTTTTACAGATGATAACACTTAGTATTTGAGAAGCTAAATAACTTGCTCACAGCCACACTGCTGCTAAGAAAGAGCTCTCTGTGCTCAGACTTCCGGGCTATTGAGTTATACAGCATAAAGCATTTTCCTGGAATAACCTTATCTGGGGCAATGACCCAAAATGAGAATGGGATTCTGGATATAGAGAAATTTGTGTGAAAGCTCTGGAGTGGTAAATGTGAAGAAAATTACACATGTGTAATGCTGAAGACTAATTTGTCTCTTTCATTATTTTATTTGGCTCTAGTCTTGGTGTTAAAGTCTTTTCAAGGTTAGAATTATGGTTTGCTTCCTTACAGGAAGAAAATGTGCTTGGAGATTTCTTGAAGCTCTAGAAGTCTATAGGGAAAAAAATCTTCAATAAACATTTTTAAAATAGAGAGAACACTAAGATGGAGAAAAGCAATGAAAAACTTCCTTGATAATTCTCTCTCTACCTTTGCCCAAATGTAGCTTAGCTTTTTGTAATAGCTACTAAATATTTAAGGTTGAAAGATGTTATTGGCATTTTAGGAGCCCAGAATCTTGTTTTAGTATGTATAAAATGTGTAAAAGCTGATAAAATCATGTTATTGAGTTGACAAAAGCTTATAATCTGGAATTTAAATATTTGAGGTTCTCTCAAGAAAATTTTTTCCTCTGCAAATGCCTGAGGGAGTCCTAAGAAATGAATTGTTAACATAAACTGGGAGACAATTAAAAGGAAAATACATTTTAAGATAATCTAATCTTGACTTGGGGCCCAGTTATATCTGTCATCATTTGACATCATGAAATATGCTCTTTTGTATTTGTTGTTATTTGTTCAGTGCAGCTCCTCTTTTTTTTTTAAACAAACAAACCTGTAAATACCAATAGCAAACAAAGGGAAGTAAAGGGACCCAACAGCTGTTTGGTAGGGACCTATCTACACTAATAAAAGAGAAACATGCAAATTGACCATCACTCCACTACGCCCACCAGCTAATCAGAGCGAGTATGCAAATTAACACAACTAAGATGGCATCCGCCACATAGCTGGAGTGAGCAGGAGGCTTGGGTAGCCCCCGGTGATGGAGGAAGCCAAGCTTCCTGCCCGCCCAGGCCAGCCCTGGCCTCCGCTCAAGGCTACAAAGTTTCAATTATAGAAGATAAATAAATCCCTGATACCTGTTTCCAGCCGGCCCTGGCCTATGCTTGGGTTGCCGGTAGTTGTGGCCGGCCTGGCAACCACCAAAGGCCCCTCGCCCAGGCCTCCCCACACCCCAAGGGAACCCCCACCCTGATCTGGGACACCCTTCAGGGCAAACCAGCTGGCCACCACCCATGTACCAGGCCTTTATCCTATCTAATAAAAGAGCAATATGCAAATTGACTGTCACTCCAACACACAAGATGGCTGCCACAAGATGGCCAGCAGTGGAGGGCAGTTATGAGGGACCAGGCCTTCAAGGAAGGGCAGTTGGGGGCAATCAAGCCTGCAGGGGAGGGCAGTTAGGGGTGACCAGGCCCGCAGAGGAGGGAAGTTGGGGGCAACTGGGCCTGCAGGGGAGGGCAGTTGGGGGGGACCCACACCTACATGGGAGAGCAGTTAGGGGGGACCAGGCCTGCAGGGGAGAACAGTTGAGGGTGACCAGGCCTGCAGGGAAGGGCAGTTAGGGGGGACCCAGGCCTGCAGAGGAAAGCAGTTGAGGTTGGACCAGGCCTGCAGGGTAGGGCAGTTGGGGGGGACCAGGCCTGCAGGGGAGGGCAGTTAGGGGTGACCAGGCCTGCAGGGGAGGGCAGTTGAGGGGGACCAGGTCTGCAGGGGAGGGCAGTTGGGGTTGGACCAGGCCTGCAGGGTAGGGCAGTTTGAGGGGACCAGGCCTGCAGGAGAGGGCAGTTAGGGGTGACCAGGCTGGCAGGGGAGGGCAGTTAGGGGTGACCAGGCCAGCAGGAGAGGGGCAGTTAGGGGCAATCAGGCTGGCAGGGGAGTGGTTAGGGGTGATCAGTCTGGCAGGCAGAAGCAGTTAGGGGCAATCAGAAAGGCAGGAAGGCAAGCAGTTGGGAGCCAGTAGTCCTGGACTGTGAGAGGGAGACTGCCCATTTAGGCCCGATCCCATAGGGCCTTTGGACATCCCTTGAGGAATCCCAGATTGGAGAGGGTGCAGGCTAGGCTGAGGTACACACACCCCCGTGCACGAATTTCATGCACCGGGCCTCTAGTTAAAACATAATTTTGCAACCTAATTTTAACCTTTTCCATTGGACTGAAGGATTGGTTCTGACTATTTGTGGAATCCACTTGTTTTTTTCATTTAATTTGTTAGTCAATGATGTTGGAAGTAAGATGTAGTTCTGTGATAAAGACCATAGGCACACATCAAAATTGAATTCTAGCAGGCTTTGGAAACAGACACTTCTCCTAAATTAAAGCTTCCCCATAACAGGATCATTTTCTACGGGTGCCCATTAGGGAGGGATGTGATAGAAAGATCACCATAACTCATAAATCAGCGTCTGCTATTCCTAACTCAGAGATGATTTATGTACTCAAAGTACATTCAGCTTTGTTATAACTATTAATACATTTTTAATGGGATAGTGATTGTATTAGTTTGGTAGGCCTGCTGTAAGAAAGTACAACAGAATAGATGGCTTAAACCACAGTCATTTATCTTCTTATAATTCTGGAGGCTAAAAATCTGAAATCAAGGTGTCAACAGAGTTGGTTTCTTCTTGGCTTATAGATGGCATCTGCTTCCTGTGTCTACACGTGATCTTCCCTGTATGGCTACCTGTGGCCTAATGTCCTCTTTTTATAGATTGGATTAGAGCCATTTGAACCCAATTACTTCTTTCAAGAACTCATCTTTATATAAACTCACATTTGAAAATATGGGGGATGGGACTTCAACATATTAGGTTTTGCTGATTTCAACAAGTCAGCCTATTGCATAATATTTAGATTTCATACATATATATGATTTACGTGTGTGTGTGTGTAACTAGATAGACTATAAAACACTACATGAAAATGGTTTTCTTTTAAAATTAGAAGATCTGCTTATATATTTCTTGCATTTACACAAGGTAACAATTGGTTAGGTAATCTTTTCTTGGTCTTTAAACTTCCCCTAGCTCTAGCACATTTTTTTCTCACAAGCTATGGCATTTAGAAAGGCAAGCAAAGAAGCCAATGGCTCTGCTGTACCTAAGGACATACGGTTTGTTCATGTGTCAGCACGGTGCCCACTCCAGTTATTTAGGTTACCCGAACGGCTGCTCGGCATCTGAGTTCATAACAAATGCTCTGACCATGTGCATCATGCCAACTATTTCAGGCCTTCTCTTCCTGGAGGGAAGGGATGGTGTTTTTGATTTATTGTCTAATATTTAGAGGCTTCTGAGGGCATGGCATTGATAAGGTTTATAGCTCAACATCAAGTACAAAGGATTCAACATCCTTGATGTTTGCTTGTTTGCTTCGTTTTCGCCTGTAAGTATATCTTTAAACACAGATAGCATCTATGTGTTTGACACAGCCATATCAATTCAGTGCTATTAAAACTGTGTCTATATAAAAACAATTGAACAGTAAAATTTTCAGCCAAACTCCTATGTTTTTTGTAACTTACATTATTCCATATAATTAGCTATCTCATTTAATTATTTTTTAATAAGTTGAGCAAGGTTGTTGTCTGTATAATTAGCTATCTTTTTAGAGGAAAGTGAAAAAAATACCGGTGAAAGCTGTTTACATGTGTGTGACATAATTTTGAAAAGCAATTTAGACAGCTTTTTTTTCATTTTTCACCAGTTAGCATTCTGGGTAAACATTACCACAGACACTTATGGTGTATATGTTCCATGAAAGTTGGAAATTGAAGGTACTGTGACCAATTATGAACAGAAACAGATTATCATCAGACATAGAAGCTCTCTAAGTTTAACACACTAAGAGTCAAGTAAATAATAGTAAATGAACCTCACTATAACCTCACAAAATATTTGATGAGCCTAATTTTATGGAATTCTAGGTCCCAACTGCCTTGAATGAATTCCTTAGAGACTAATTTATTTTTCAAGTCCTTCATATACCAGATACATCATTCTTAGTTTCTTCATATGGTGAATTACTTGTGCATTTTAAAGTCAAATGATGCATATACACACAGCCAAGGTGCTCTCAGAGTTGATGAAAAATGGACACACTAACTTAGATATTTTTCTCTTTCTGCCACTTTTTATTTTTTCATTTTAACTTATTCTTACCTCCTGATAATCTCCTTTCAGCAAATGTTAGATAGCCAGTCACCCTCCTATTTCACCACTTTTATTCAGCACCTGTACACCTACATGTCACTAAGTGTAAAAGGATTACATTTTGACAGAACTACCTTGAAGGAAATTCAGTGTAGATCCTATTTATTCTGCCTGACCTCTGGCCTGCATTTTACCAGCATCCTCCTACTTTTATTTATTGATTTTTCTCACCCTAGGCATGTAGATTTGCAACTTGTGAGATATAGTGAGACAGGCAGCGTAACAAAGCCTTTGGTCAAATTTTCCACCTGTCACTTCCTGCATTTATGTTGTGCATCATTGGCTTCTATAGGGCCCATGACATGCTCCAAAGATGCTAGTTTAATTCTGCAATGAGTTATGCTGCTTGTCTTATTTGAGGATTCGCTTGATTTAAAACTTCACTTGACTTTGAGATATGGCAATAGTTACTGTGCCTTTAGACACCTTCACCTTAGGCCTACACATCCCAGCAAGCTGAAAGGCAACTCAGTGTTTTGTTTCTGTATTATACCACTCACTGAGCAGGAAACTGCCAGCCAAGGGCAAGCATGTTTTTTTGTTTTGTTTTGTTTTGTTTTATATTTTTATTGGTTTCAGAAGAAGGGACAGGGAAGAGAAAGAGAGATAGAAACATCAATGATGAGAGAGAATCATTGATCGGCTGCCTCCTGCATGCCCTACACTGGGGATTGAGCCCACAACCTGGGTATGTGCCCTGACAGGGAATCGAAGTGTGACTTCCTGGTTCAGAGGTGGGTGTTCCACCACTGAGCCACACTGGCCAGGCAAGAATGCTTTCTATCAACCGAGAACTGGTTCTTACTCTTTATCCCATCTTCCAAGAGCATCTCTATCAAAACAGCTGATCAGTGATTCTCTCTCATCATTCCTATTTCTGTCTCTCTCTCCCTGTCCCTTCATCTCTGAAATCAATAAAAATATATTTTTAAAAAAGGAGAAAAAAAGCATTCTTCAGTGATCCTGACATGGGCCCAGAGTCTCTGGCAAAGAACAGAAGTGTGACCTTGGTAATACTCTAGCGACATGCCCTGGAGAAGTGCAAACCCGAAACTTTATAGAATTGGCTTGAAATGGAAGCCTTCACCACTGACTTTCCAATTGTTAGTCACCCTATTTTATTTTTGCGAATTAATGAACATCCAACTTAACTGCCAACTTGCTGTTCCTAAATTTACTTACAGCCTTACACTGTTTGATTTCTCATCCAATCCCCCAGAGTTGTAACCTCCCACTAGTTTCAATCCCAGTTGACAGTTGCTTTTCTCTCTAATTCCTGTATTGTGTTTATGTGTGTCATGTGGGGTGTATGTGTGTGTGTGTGTGTGTGTGAAGCTGGTGGTTTAAAATGAAAGGTGATCTTGAAGAGAAAAGACAAACTTCTTTATAGTCTCAGCAGTACCTCCAGTCAGCACTTGGTTCTGACTCAAGGTGACTGCTTTTTGTGTTACATTTCTTAGCTTAACATTCTGCTTCAGGAGTTATCAGAACATTAACTCATTTTTAAATGAATACAAAAATCTCCAAAGCCTCTATAAGGACCACTGCGGCTCACTAATTATATTCATTAAACAGTACTCAAAAGCCAAGAGTATTTGCCTCTTACTCTGTTTTGGGTTTTTTTTCTCTCCCCCCAAGAATACCTCTCCACACTAGTTTACTAAATAACTAGAGGCCCGATGAACGAAATTCGTGCACAGGGGCGGGGGTGTCCCTCAGCCCAGCCTGCACCCTCTCCAATCTGGGACCCCTTGAGGGATGTCCGACTGCACGTTTAGGCCCGATCCTACCAGGAGGATCAGGCCTAAACGTGCAGTTGGACATCCCTCTGACAATCCAAGACTGCTGGCTCCTAACTGCGTGCCTGCCTGCCAACCTGATCACCCCCTAACCACTTCCCTGCCAGCCTAATTGATGCCTAACTGCCTTCCCCTGCCAGCCTGATTGCCCCTAACTGCCTTCCCCTGCCAGCCTGGTCACCCCTAACTGCCCTCCCCTGCAGGCCTGGGTCCCCCCAAACTGCCCTCCCCTGCAAGCCTGGTCACCCCTAACTACCCTCCCCTGCAGGCCTGGGTCCCCCCCAACTTCCCTTCCCTGCAGGCCCGGTTGCCCCAACTTCCCTCCTCTGCCGGCCTGGTCACCCCTAACTGCCCTCCCCTGCAGGCTTGATTGCCCCCAACTGCCCCCCCCCTTGCAGGCCTGGTCCCTCCCAACTGCCCTCCCCTGCTGGCCATCTTGTGGTGGCCATCTTGTATCCACATGGGGGCAGCCATCTTTGACCACATGGGGCAGCCATCTTGTGTGTTGGAGTGATGGTCAATCTGCATATTACTCTTTTATTAGATAGGACTAGAGGCCCAGTGCAAAGATTTGTGCACCAGTGGGGTCCCTCGGCCTGGCCTGTGGGATCAGGCCGAAACCAATTCTCCAACATCCCCCGAGGGGTCCTGGACAGCTAGAGGGTGCAGACCAGGCTGAGGGACCCCACTGGTGCACGATTGGGGCTGGGGAGGGATTCAGGACATTGGCCAGCCTGGAAGGGGTTGTGGAAGGGCTCCAGGGCATGTCTGGCCCATCTTGCTCAGTCCTGATTGGTCGGACCCCAGCAGCAAGCTAACCTACTGGTCAGAGCATCTGCCCCCTGGTGGTCAGTGCTCATCATAGCAAGCAGTTGAGCGGCCTTAGCATATCATTAGCATATTACACTTTGATTAGTTGAACAGCCTACTGGACAACTGGGCACGTAGCATATTAGGCTTTTATTATATAGGATATGCTGTGTTGCCCAGCCAGTGTGGCTCAGTGGTTGAGCATGAACCTGTGAATCAGGAGGTCATGGTTTGATTCCCAGTCAGGGCGCATGCCTGGGTTGTAGGCTCTATCCCCGGTAGGGGGCATGCAGGAGGCAGCCGATCAATGATTTTCATCATTGATGTTTCTATCCTTCTCTCCTTCTCTCTTCCTATTTCTCTTAAAAGCAATAAAAACATTTTAAAAAATAATATGCTGAGTTTAATGTTCCCTTGTGCTAAAATATTGGGTCACAAATTGTTGGTTCATTAGACTTTTTGCCAGTGCAAGTGGTTAATGTGAGGGTTTTTCCTCCTTTTGACTGAATCTGATGTGCTGGTATGTAGGGGGTTATAAAGGAGTCAAAATATGATTGGCATAATGTCTAATTTTGGAGCTGTAATTGTGCTGGAGGAAGTAGCATAGAAAACGTTCTTGAGGTTTCTTTGTCTTTTAAACAAAAGGAAAAATTCTATTACTGTGTTGGCTTTTAAACTTTCACATACAATAAAATGCATCTTTCTGAGTTTTAATACATCTGTTGACCTATGTAACAAACAACAAAGTCAGGTTACAAAATAATTCCAACCAAAGAAGTCCCTCTTGGCAGTCAAAGCTTCCTCCCAGCTGAACTCTGGCAACCAATAACCTTCTCTCCATCAGAGTTGTTCTGCCTTTCCCTGGAATATCTGTAAATGTAGCATTGACACTGGCTCTCTTAACTTGGGATATTGCCTTTGGAGTTTGTTCGTGCTATTGTATATACCAGGTGTGCATCTCTTGTTTGCTGAGAGGTATCCCATTGTACGTTGGTATCAGTGTTTCAATATTTTCTCATTGAAGGTCATTTGAGTTGTGTCCAGTTTTGTAATTATGACTAGAGTGCTATAAATATGCATGTACAGGTTTTATGGAATTGATGGGTCAGATGGTAAGTGCAAATTTAACTTCATAAAAATGAGCAGATTTCTGGTTTCTGGTCCTGCATGAAAGGAGTTTAGAAGTGGCCACTCTGTCCTAACAAGTAAAAATCTGAACAAACTGAAAAATCAAAAGCTCTTCTCCTTTTCATTATAGAAGCGGGGTCCCAGGGAAAACCACTGCCCCAAACTTAGAGACAGACAGGTGTATACAGAGAATCACAGCTTACTGGAGTTGAAACTTCCATGGGAACTGGTGCCAAGGTAGGAAAAAAAGCAAAACAAAACACCTAAACTGTAATTGGTGAATTTATACAGGCTCGTGCGGGCAAGTAAGTCTAAGAATTTAAAACTACAGGTTGACTCCAATCATAGAGGGACCTCCATGCTTTTCTGAGTTTTATCTCCAAAAATCCTACTAGATTCTCATGGTGAATACTGGAGGAAAAAAATCCCCTAGAACTTACATGATTCTCTCCGGGGAAGGGCAAATCTAACAATTTTGAAACATGCCAGAACTTTCCATTTTCCCACCAGCTATACATCTGTAATTGTTCCACTTACTAGAAAGTATTTGATCTTCTCAATATTTTTCATTATAGACATTCTAATAGGTGTGTATCCTTATGGCATCATGGTTTTAATTTGCATTTCATTAATGACTAATAATATTGAGCATATTTTCATATGCTTATTTGCCACCCACATATTTTCTTATTGAAGTGGCTGTTCAGAACTTTTGCCAGTATTTTGATTGGATGGTTTGTTGTCGTATTCAATGAGTTATTTATATGTTTTGGATATCAAGTCCTTTGTTGGACTTTTGAGTTAAAATTTGTTTAAGAAGTCAAGGACTCAGTTTTTTCTTATGTTTTGTTCTAAGAACTTTATAGCTTGACATTTTACAATTTGTTCTACAATCCATTTTGAGTTCGTTTTGTGTAAGGTATAGGTCATGTTGCCTTTTATTTATTTATTTATTTATTTATTGTCTAAAGTTTTACATATGTCTCCTTTTTCCCTGCTTGACACCACCCACCCCACCCACCCTTTTTTTTTGTAAACAAATGTCCAAGCAACATTTGTTAAAAGGACTATCCTTTCTTCCTTTCATTGCCTTTACCTCTTGGTTAAAAAAAAATCCATTCATCATATTTATGTAGGATATTTTTTCCTGCATTCTATCCTGTTTCATCAATCTAAGTGTCTATTCTATAACATTCAGCCTTGATTGCTGTAGCTGTGTAGTAATTGTCTTGGCTGGTTCATTTGCCTTTTCATATAAATATTAGAATCAGTTTGTCTATGTCTACAAAAAATCTTATAGGAATTTTGATTGAGATTGACCTCTTAATTATATTGGATCTTCCAATCAATGAACACCACATATTTCTTCATTGCTCTTATAAGAAGACACCAGAGAGCTAGCTAGTTCTCTCTCCATGTGAAGATAAAGCTAGAAAGCAGCCCTCTGAAGTCAGAAAGAGTGCCCTTGCCAACAACCTGATCATGCTGGCACCTGAAATGATACTTCCAGTCTTCACAACTGTGAGAAATAAATTTATGTTTTTGATAAACTGCCCAGCTTATGGTATATTTTAATAGCAACCCTGGCTAAAACAGTGTTGTTCATAGTGTTTCCTCATTAAATTTTAATATCTGTGAAGTTTCTAGAAATATTCCCTATTTTACTCCTGACATTAGAACTTTATATTTGCTTAATTTATTGGTCAGACTTGCTAGAATTTAATCAGTTTTATTGATGTTTACAAAGAACCAGCTTTCGACTTTATTGACTTTCAGTGTTGTTTTTGCTTCCAATTTCTTTGATACCTGCTCATATCTTTATTTCCCTTTTATGCATGTTTTAGGTTTCTATTGCTCTTCTTTTTCTGGATTTTAAGTTTAAATTTGTGATTTGAGACCTTTTTTTTCCAATACAGTGCTATAAATTTCAATAACTCTTGATTTTGTGCAGCCCACAGATTTTGATACGATATAGTTTATTTTAATTCAGTTCAAAACATATTTGAATTTATCTTGAGACTTCCCTTTTGGTCCATTAATTATTTAGAAGTATGTTTGATTTTCAGATATATAGAGGATTCTCAGATGTCTTTTTGTTATTGATTTCTATTTAATTTCCTTTATGGTGGCAAGATACAATTGGCATTTTCATTTTTTTTTGTTAATTCGTGAATATTTTTATGTGACCTGGGATATATTCTATACTGGTGAATATTTCATAAGCATATGAAAAGAATGTGTAGTCTCATGCTGTTGAGAGTTCTATATATGTCAGTTAGGACAAGGTAATTAAAGGTTAAAGGTTCTGATTTTGATCCTACTTCTGATCATCAACTAAAAGGTTCTAGACCCGATTTCAATATTTATAGGATGGGGGTTTCCCCACCAACCAATTCTCCAACTGTTGGCCTGGAGATAGTGTCATATACAGCAGGTTAAAGTCAATTCTCATAGCAATTGGTTTTGGAATCATTTCCACAGATTTCATATATAGCTCTTCTTCTTTATCTTCTTACCAAACTTTCTCTTCTCCATAATTTTCTAACTTCGCTGTCAGAGCCTACTCTTCTTGTTCTCTGGCCAGAAAGGCAGGTTTTTACATTCCCCACACGGTTGAAAATCTCCTGTAAATATGGTCTCCTCCGGGGCAAATAAGGAAATCTAGTTTTGGCTACCAATTTCACACCACAGGGTGGAAGCTTGGGGTCCAGTTTGTGCCCCAAGCACAGGCAGATTTGGGAGCAAACAATAAAAGAGAGGATATCCACCACTCTTTCGGTTCCAGAGATTCCCTCTCCTGGTCCTCGGACCAGAAAGAGAGGGTTTGCTGTGGTCACAGTATGCAGTCTCTGAATCAGACTGCTCTGAATCTGAAGGATCAAAAGGAAGCTGGCTTCTGTGTCTGTCTTTCTGCAAATTCTCCCCTTTTGGTTCATTAATTATTTAGAAGTGTGATATTTCTTTCCAATCCACCAGCTATTATTGACTTTTCAAAAAGAGTCCTTGGATCATTGTTTTATGTACACCATCCAGACTTTAAATTGTTGTAAGTAGAAGAGATAGGATGTTTATTCCATCTTAACCATAGCAACCTGCTGTATGGCATTTGAAAATTAACTTTGAACTAGGGCGAGAAGCAGGGCCAGAGAATGCTTACGTCAGTTACCCCATCTGTATGAAGACAAGTGGAATTAATTAATCTCCATGACCTGATTCTTACATTGTATTTCATAGTAATGCTAAATGAAATTAAGGACACCAAGGTTAGTTGCAAACACAAAATTAATTAAAGTAGCATTACCTGGATTTCAAAGATATCCTTTTATTTCACCAACTGCATAGCCTTACCGTAGCAAATAGGTTAATTCTCCAGTATAGTAGCAAAGATGGATACTTCTGTATTTGATTCTGAAAGACAGCACCCAGTTCCAATTATTTCCCAAGCAAGAATGCCTCTTTTCCTACCCGTGGAACTATTTCATTTATTTCCTTTCCTCCACCCCCACCCCTACTTGTTGGGATTTTCAGTTGAGCTTGGGTATAGGATTGCCAGTTTCTAACACAGAGAACATCCTCTAAGAGTTGCACATGGGACGAACTGCAGGAGGTTGATGTCAACCCTGCATTTTATTAAGGAGTCAGCATATGTGAGTCGCTATGTAGCAGATGTATGTATTGATGAGGCTCAATTCAGAACATTCTACAATTTCCTTCAAGAGGTGAAAATATGAATTTTAAAACAAAGTAAAAAGCCTAGCAATTTTTAAACTTGAGTCTCTAAAAATAGCAACCCTGTTTGCTCTCCAAAAACTTCCACATGCTTTAATTGGAAAATATTACTGAAAATTGTTTTTCAGACAGCTTTTCCCTTTAGAGTATGATACATATCTATCCACTTAAGAAAAAATAAACTTTAGTTATTTATCTATTTAAATGATAAATTTTCTCATACAGAACTAATGTGACAAAATAGTTTGCAGGAAGGATGAAACAAAAGACCTTGGCCTAGAGCTAGAAACAATCTTGACGGTCTTTTTAAAATCATCATTATCTGGCCCAAAGCGTCAATAGTGCCAAAGTTTAGAAACCATGGCCTATCTGACATAGTAGAGACCCCTTATTATAAGTATATTTTAATTTTATCTCTTTTTACATGATCTGAAGTGCAAAGAATGGCATGGCTTAACATTCACATTATTAACTTAGTGTTTTCATTTTTGTTAATCATAACATTCATGGAGTAGCGTATGGAGTAGTTACCATATGCTGGGAACTAAGCTAAATGCTATACATACATTTAATTCTCAAAATAATGGCATGCATTGCATACTGTTGTTATTTTCACTTTTAAGAAAGACGAGTGAAGCTTAGAGAAGTTAAGTAAATTACCCAAAGACTCATAAACAGAAAGATAAAAGCCAGGTGAACATACAGTCTTGTAGGACTCCAATGTGCATACTCTTGACCACTATAGCATCCTTCCTTTGAATTAATACAAAATGTTAATGTATAATAATAAATTTTAATTATTGACCTACCAATAAAATGCCTTTGAACTTAAACCAGGCTCTCAATGATGAAGGCTTTGAAGGCCTGGCTATTGAGGGAATTTCAAGCAGGTTAATAGAAGCTTTCATTTGAATTAGAGACATCTTTCAGTAGTTTTTACATCAGAAACACCAGGCAGTTGACAATTACACTCATGAATAGGTTCCATCTTGGTACCAACACTTATGTCAAATTCCCAAAGCTGTGTGACACTGAACAAGGAATCTATCCCAAATCAATATGGCTGTTTCTATGAATATAAATCAGTCATACTTGTGTGATTTAGATGATACATATTTACTCCAGGGTTTATCAGAGTGTGAATTATAACTGAACAGTATGTTCAGTAAATTTGATGCAGTAGATGGTGCCAACATTAAGAAATGTAGGCGGGGAGGGAGAGAGTAATGAGAAATTAGAAAATATAGTCTATATTGTCATAGTTGACAGTTATTGTTTTATAAAATCTTTGTTTAGCCTGGCTGGTGTGGTTCATTGGTTTGGTCTCATCACATGCACTGAAAGTTTGCTGGTTTTAATTCTTGGTCAGGGCACATGCCTGGTTGTGGGCTCAATGGCCAGTAGAAGGTGTACAGGAGGCAACCAATCAATGTATCACTCTCACATCAAGGTTCTTTCCCTCTCCCTTCCTCTATCTGTAAAAATCAATTAAAAATCTTTTTAAAAATATTTGTTTATATTACAAGTAGTAGTATTCAGTAAATTTACACTAGGACTGGCTGAACCAGTTGTTGCAATAATGAAGTGTTTGTCTATAATAGTTAGGAAAAAGTTAAGGATTTTTGGCCCCAAATGCTCTCTATCTCCAGGACACAGCAAACCCCTGGGTACTCATATCAGAGCTCATCAGAGTTTAACAGCTAAAGGGATTCCTGATGCATTAGTGTTTTCTAGCATTACCACTACTGTCTATTTTGATTGATCAGTGTCCATGCCAAAATAACTTATATAAATATATATCCCCATTTATATGTACACGTATATTTGGGTACTGAATGATGATTTATAATGTATATTTTACTAAGGATTATGGCAACCACAATTTTCAATCCCCCAAATTAGTCTGTATAATCCATGTCAATGATTTTCAATGAGGAACAGTTTGCCCTCTTGGAAAATAGTTGGCAATGTCTGGAGATATTTTTGGTCACAACTGGAGATGGGAGAGTGGAAGAGAGGGGTATTACTGGCAACTAGTGTAAAGGGCTACAGATGCTACTAAATATTCTACAATGCAACTACAATCTTCCCTAAGACAGAATTATCTGGCCCAAAGCATCAGTAGTGCCAAAGTTTAGAAAATGGCCTATCTGACACAGTAGAAATGCAGTTTTCCCTTTTCCTGTATATAATGCTCTATAATTATTACTCCTAACCCCTTATTATAAGTATATTTTAATTTTATCTCTTTTTTTCATTATCTCACCTGAGTAAGCTGTTTATTCTGAGATTTGGAGAATTCTGTCCTTCACTTACATGTAGTTGTAATTTGATTTTCTAGTTTGAGTTTTGATTTGCAAGATAATTTCCACAAAAATTATAGTTATTATAATCTGTTTGTCTCAAAAGAATGTTTATCACCTAGGTGAGGAATAAGAGCTTGTTTTCCTGATGACAACTAAGAGTAACCATGCCAGCGTTCCTCATATGTATGTGCTGGGTTTGCAGGCCATAACTGCGTGAACATTCCCAGCCCTGGATTACTTCTTTACACTATGCAAATTGTAATGTTATGGTAAGAGTGACAGCTGTAAAACTGTTTTATTGAATTCTACAGTTTCATATTTTTCTGAAAGTAATTGAGATGAGCAGCCAATTTCAAAAAGGAAGTTCATTTTTGATATCTGTTGTGTTTTAATATTGTTCTTGTTTAAGACATATTTTTTTAACTTGAAAAGTAAAAATAATACATGTGCATAGCCAAAATATAAAGTATATTAGACATAGAGCATTGGCCTCTGGACTGAAGGGTCCCGGGTTCAATTCTAGTCCAGGGTTTGATCCCCAGTAGGAAGTGTGCAGGAGGCAGCTGATCATTGATTCGCTCTCATCATTGATATTTCTATCTCTTTATCTCTCAACCTTTTTCTCTAAAATCAATAAAAATTTATTTAAAAAAATAAAAACCACGTTCTTGACCTTTTTGATTAGTACATCTTGGAGATATTTTTTTCCATATTAGCTTGTATAGTTCCACCTTGCTTTCATATTGTGATTATATCATAATTTAACCATAAGTTAATCACAGCATGAGTATACTATAACATATCATAATTTAATTTAATATGCCATATCTCATACTGATAGTGGTCTCTGTCTCTCAATCTCTCTTTCACTCTCTTCTATTACAAACAGTGCTTCATTAAACATCATTTTACATTTATATTTCTATATTTGTTCAGGTACATCTGTAGAATAAATTTATAACAGTAAAACCAATATGTGAAATAAGATGTGCACGTTTAATTGTGATAGAAATTGCAAATGAATAAAATCTGATTTTTGATACCTAGGTTCATTAAAGCATTGACAATATTGAAGAACAAACAAGTGCATGGGGTTGGGATAAAAAGGTTGATAATGGGTTGCTTTCTCTTTGAGTCTGGGATTAAAAAATCAAATATAGATGGGATAAATAATATCACCTGGTATTATCTAAGTTTTCTACTGTGTTTTCATTTCTTTAAATCTTGTTCTAACCTGCCTTTCCTTTTTGAATAGGTCATTAATATTTTTGTTCACCATTTCTTTAAATAGTGTTAAACAGAAGTGGGTGCTTTACCTTAATCATAATCAACAAGTTAAGATTTACATATATGAATATGATTTCTATTTCAATTCAAACCATTGAACCATAACCTGGGCTCCAATGTTCTATAGTTGGCAGCATGACCAAATTACACAAATAATATGCAGGAGAAAATGAATAGTCTCATGTGTGCTAGAATATTAAGGGATAGCAAATAGGATAATTAGTGGTTAAGTATTTTCCTTACAAACTTCAGTGATCTGAAATCTAACAATTTACTTCTGATTTTATTAAATGTTGCTAATTATAAGATTTGCTTTTAATAAATATAGTCTTGCCTATTGGGATGTAGGAGGCATGTTTATTGGAAACTTAACTATGGTAACAAGGAAACAAGATTGCTGTCTTTTTTCTCCTCTTCTTTGACTCAAATATTTGACAGTGTTTTGCTAACTGTTTAGTCCTAGTTTGTTAAAAGATTATAAATCTATTGACAAATGTATCAACATGAATCAAACATACCCATGAAGTTCAGGGTAAAGATCAGGGTATTCCTTATAATGATTAATTAAATCTACAGATATGTTGAAATTCAAGGAAACACAAATTCCCGTTCAAAACAAAGGAGCCTACAGAATGACTCTCTAAGTGATGTTTGCCCAAGTGTATTTTATTCATTTTGTTTACTTGATGTCACAGGACCAGTGTGTTGTTTTTGCAGGATTTGTGAAGAAGGCTTGGATTGTCCTTGATTGTCCTACTGAGTATTCTATTTCTTTCTTAAACACTTTTTTTTTCTTTTTCTAAGGCATTCTAGTTTAACTACCATGCGTTCAGGATTTGATTGTTATCCCTTAGCAGCACTTTAAAATAATCTGGAAATTTTGGTTGCAGCAATCCAAAGTTTTTCTCCATTATCTTCCAATAGTCCTTTTATGATGGATTTTGCATTGAAATCTCTCAGAGGGCAACAGCTTTGTTGCTCTGAATTTTCGGCTGTGTACCTAGACTCATGTCTTTGCTAGGTGACACTTCACTAATTATTTCTCCCTGAGCATTATGAATTGTCCACATATCTGGAGGAGAAGGACAAGATAAGACATGTGACTTCTAAAATTAATGTGATTAACTACTGGCACCTTATGATTATAAAAAGAAGATTAAATTAAAACCACAGGGAATGCAACATAATTTTTTGGAGAATGTGCTTTTTCATAAAGGACTTTATTTTTTGGAGAAGTTTTACATTCAGAGCAAAATTGAGTGGAAGAGCCACAAATTTCCCATATACCTCCTGCCCCCACACATGTATAGCCTCCCACATTATTACTATCCCCCATCAGAGGGCTCTTTTGGTTACAAATGACATACTGACACATCATTGTTACCCAAAATCTATAGTTTACATTAATATTTACTCTTGGTATTGTACATCCTATGGGTTTGGAAAATACATAATGATATATACTGAGTGGCCAGATTATTATGATCTCTAAACACATAATAATCTGGCCACTCAGTGTGTGTGTATATATGTGTGTATATATATATATATATATATATATATATATATATATATATATATATATTAGAGGCCCAGTGCATGAATTACTGCATGGGTGGGGTCCAGCCAGACTGGTCAGGGGGAGGGGACATGGGCAGTTGGCCAGCCTGCCAGCTGGTCAAACTCCTGGTTGAGGGGACAATTTGCATATTAGCCTTTTATTATATAGGATATACACTGAGTGGCCAGATTATTATGTGTTCAGAGATCATAATAATCTGGCCACTCAGTGTATATCCATCAGTACAGGTTCATATTCAATATTTCACTGCCCTAAAAATACTTTGTGTGCTGCCTGTTTGTTTCTCTCCCCCTAATTTCTGGCAACCACTGATCTTTTTTTACTGGGTCTATAATTTTGTCTGTTCCAGAATGCAATGTAGTTGGAATCATATAATATGTAGCCTTTTCAGATTGGCTTCTTTTACTGAGTAATGTGTGTGTAATTTTGGCTAATGATTAGAGCTTGGATGTTTTTTCAGCCTTCCTAAGTTAGCCATTAAGTTGTAGAAACTGGTATCAGATAATGAATTTTACCCTTCTCCAATAGAGATGATCATTCCAAAGAGGGTTGTTTATTTTTTAGTAGGATATCAATTGTTTTCTAATACAGCAATCTTATTTGAGCAGTCCTTTCCCCACTAAACATATATGCCTGTTTCTCAGATCCTTTCCACACCATTTCTTACATTTGGATGATTCTCTCATTATTAACTCAAGTGCAACTTTGGTCCATGCTTACATATTTGCATGAAAGTTATGTGTTTAAAATTTGGAAATCATCCTTTCCTCTTTCCTATTTAATATCTTTAAACATTCTGGTTGAGTATACAATTAAAAAAACAAGAATATAACCAGTACATGTAAAAGACAAGGTCTGCATGTTTATAACCCTACACTTCACTTGGAGAAGCTATGAAAGAGGGAGTAAGCATGATTTTTTTAAAAAGTATCTTTGGATATGAATTTAATATATTGAGGAGTTTGTTTATTCATATCTTTGGTCTGATTTTGATCAAAATTCTCCTGCTTCTAGAGCACTTAGAGACAGATACCAGTATTACTAAATATTCACATGCATACCTATCGCCACCTGGCACCTGTGCATAGTAGATATTTTGCAAACACTAGAGGTTTTTTTAAAATTTTGAGAGAGTGGTAAAAGTAGCTATAGCTTTTTTAGGCTATTACCTCTCAGAATAAACTTTATTTCTGAATACCTCCCTTATTTGAAGGGCATGTAAGTCCCAGGCCTGTGGGACTGGCTAAATCTAAGGTATTGGGCTCACACAAATCCCTTCTTTCTTTCTCTCCCTATAACCACACAGGCCACCCTGTTAAGTCACTTTTGAGTTATAAGTTAGTTCACCAATCATCATTACACTTTCTGTGAGAAGTAATGTTGATAGGCACATTCTTGCCTATACCAAATCAATCACTAATACGGTCCCTGATTACAGATACTATATTCCGAGGGAGGGAAATCAACTAAAGAAACACAAGCAAACCATGAATACATAGTCAAGGACAGGAAAATTATGAAGTCAAGTGGGCAATTGAGAGGGAAATTTTGCTACTTACATCCAGTCAGTTCCAGTGATTTGAAGACTGGGGGATTTTAACTTCCATTCCTATGCTTCTGTTCATTTTTAATATTGTCTTTACTTCATTACTCATAATGAGTCTTTTAATTTTAAATTACAATAACCGACCTCAAAGCAATTTAAACCAAAAAGGAAATCCATATGCCCATTGAACAGACAGTCCAAGGGCAAGTTCATTAGACACACCTGGATTAGTAAATTCAGTGTCAACAGAGTTCTCCTTCTTTGTCTGTTAGCTCTGCCTTTTCTCGTCTTTTTTTCTCAGGTGCATACCTTTCATGTCATATGTGACTGCAGATAGTCACAAATCTCCATGATCCTTAATGCTCCTTTTCTGAGAGCTGTGGCAAAAGTTTCAGGAAGAACTCTAATTGACCCAGTGTGAGACTATGGCCATCCTAGAAGCTGTACCTGTGGCCAGAGGGAAGGAGCTTTCTAGTGAGCCAGAACTGTGCAGCTTACCCAAAATATACCTATGGAGAATCACATTCTAGAAACCAGTCCATGCAGACTGCGGTGGATACCATCAAAGAGATTTCAATAGGAATTTAAGTTTGAGAGGATATAAAATTAACTCTGCCCCCAAAGGTATTTTAGAAGAGACAGCATTTTCTAGTTTAAAATAAATATATAATTATTTGTATATATGTATATGTCTCTCTCTCTCTCACACACACACACACACACACTCAGCAGCACCTGGTGAATAGTAGGCATTTTGGAAAGTTTCAGGTTAATTTTAAAAAAGGAAGTGTGAGATCAATGGTAATGGTAAAGTAGTTATAGCATTTTTATTCTCAGTATGAGCCAGCTCTTTTACTTATTAGCTGTGTGTTCTTGAGTAAGTTGTATAGCATCTATAAGCCACCATTTCCTAATTTATAAAATAGAAATAATCATATCTGTACTACCTTTGTCATGGGATTATCTTTTTCAACTGTGAAGTATTTTATAAATGTTAGGTGATATTATGTTCCCTTTTTCAAATTCTCCTTAATCCTTTAAATGCCTTGAGGCATTCCTATGGGGCAGGGTTAACATTTTTAATCCTTCATTTTTTCTTTCTTTTAATCCTCCTTTTTAAACCTTTTTTTGTGAGCATACAAACACATAGAAATGATAATATGAGATGAAGTTTAAGAAGCAAAGAAGTGCTTTATTTGTCTTATATATAGTTGCTCTGATGTATCTGTAAGTTTCATCTCATTCTATAGAGACTGTAGATATACAGATATACTTCAACTTCCTGCAAGAATCCAAGGGCCCAAGGGAAGTTAAGGGATTGAAGAAAAGAAGGGAGATCAAAGAGAAAGGGGCTCATTGATACCCATTTGAGCCGACTCCGTATGGACTGAAATGATGTAAACGTGTTTACACTATCTGGACTATGCATGCAAGGCTGCCTCTCACATATACAGTGCCTGCATGAGGTTAGAAAAAGGCTTTGATCTGCCTCCTTAGTCCATATGAATTAGAAAAAGGCACCTTATCTTGGTTTATACAGGACCATGAAATACAGGTTGGCCAAGAATGGGAGGCCTGGATTTCATTCCTCATTCAGTCCCTTTGCCATGCAAGTGATAAGTCTGCACAAGTTTGTGTGAGTGTCTAATAAAATATTGTCTTCTTTGTGCTAAGAATCTCTACCTATTTGCCTTCCTAGATGTCACGGGCATAACTGAAGGAGTGTAGTGAAGAAGGTAATTCAACTTCCTCCTCCGTTCCCCTTTTTCTCAGTTGGTTGTTTTCCTCTCCTGCATATCCCACATTCTTTCAATTCCCCAGCCTCAGGAGCCACCTGCTCTCCTGAAAATGAAAGGCAGCATTTACCATTTACATTTGCTATGTTCAGCAGTGTCCTGGAAAACAAATATAAAACGACAGCTCCACTCCACACTCTATCTGGGTTTCACACTTCTATTTCCTTTTGCAAATCTGAGGACAATTCAGAATTCTGGTGAGAAAAGTTATTGATGGCAAATGCTGCTTCCCACTTCTGACTTTTAGAAGACTCAAAGTACCTCTCTCTGGAGCAGCAACAAAATAATTCCAAATGCAAAAGAAAGCAACCACACAGTTCCCTGGAGAGAAAGGGGAATGTTATTATGCCTAGTCTATCATCATTATCATCACCAAATAGCTTTAGCTGAGCCTCCAGGAGCACGAGGCTGTGGGGTGGTTAAATTGGCATCTTTTCCTCCTCCCAAGACCTTGCAATTTAAATAGAAACAGAGCATCAAAGACAAACAAATACAAGGTCAGGCTGAGACCAACACTAACACATTAACATAATCATTAAAATAGAATGAAGCCCATTATAATTCAATAAGAATGGGAGGCAGTAAGACATACTGTAATATGAAAAATGTGCTAAACTAGGAGTCAAGGGACTTGGCAGCTTACTGGACATGGGGCTCTGGGCAAGTCACCTCTCCACCCCTCAGGTTGAAATGCTTGGGAAGATTTCCAGAAGGTAGTTTGGGAAGGGGAACCAGCACAGAATGGAATCAGAAAACCACACAATTTCTGTAAATGTGGCAAAGTGATTTAATCTCTCTGGGTCAATTTGACCTGCCTGTAAAATGAAAGACACTGTCTCTAAAAATGAAGAAACAGAGGCTTAGGAAAGGCAAGTGTTTGCTTAGGCATTGTTTGATTGGAGGGAGCAGAAACCAAACAAAACTAAAGAACAAGGAAAATCTTAAGGAATAGAATTACAAAATGTTGGCTGGGGTGTGGGGGTGTGGGACAGGGGGGTGGGGCAGTAGCAAAGTGACCAGACTACTCTACCTGGGTCTTCTCCCCTTAGGCTGTATGATCAATTGGCTCATACTTTGTGAAGTATTTTTTAATATATTCAGCAAACATTTATTGGAACATCTACATTGTGCCAAAAACATGGATGTGTACTTGGGATCCCCTGGTGTACATGAATGTGGTATAAGCTCTGACAGGTTCCTCGGTTTTACAGAACAAATGCCTGCCTTAAGCTTTGATTGCATCCACTTCAAAGTGGCTCTCTTGAATAAACACATTGGCAGTCACATGTAATGCCCCCCTCTCTCCACACCCCAAGGTTCCTTTGTTTTAAAGATCTTGATTGGATTCCATAATTGAGCATTTGAGTTACTTGGTTTTTTGTTGTTGTTTTTTTCTTCCCAAGCTTTAAATTCCTGCTCTTATGTTTTAAATTCATCAATAAAGAGTGAGGCCAGGAAACCCTAGCCCAACCCTTGAACCTAGTAGAAGCAGAATCCCAGGCCTGCTCCCTCTCTCTCTCTCTCTCTCTCTCTCTCTCTCTCTCTCTGTCCCTCCACCCCCACCCCCCTTCTTAACGACCTGGCTATATGGCCTCAGGGGTGCCATGTATTTTTCAGGACCTGTTAGTAATAAGCCTTTAGTTTTCAAAGTTTCATGATGGTTATTGTTGAAAGGTGTCTTACAATCATAATAAGAACCACAAAGGCTGGTCCAGCAACTACACTGGTTATCTATAGGCTGAGATAGGCACAAACTGGTGAGCTGCTGTTATAGGAAATGGGGAGAGACAGGTGATACCCAAAATAAACACACAAGAAAATCTCAGATAAAAGGGAATGTCAAACAGAAAGGATTTCATATTAATGAGTTATTAGGTTACTTCTGATATTCAGGAGTCAGGGACAACCTCTTTGCATATTTAATATTTAAGATAAGAATTAAATATAGAAAGGTAGACGTTGAAGATGCAAGAAATATAGAAATCAACTTGGAATAAAATCCCTGAGATAAGAGAGTTTCTCCCTTTCACAAAGCAGCAGCCCTAGAAGGCTCTTGGTTTGTGTCCCAGTGTACCAGGCTTGGCTAATCTGTAGCTTATTTCTAAACTTGAAAATACAGGAGGATCTGTTTAGTCCAGATTGGCTCCATATAGCAGGTGGCTTCATAGAGCAGTCTTTGTCCATCAACACAAATGTGTAAAGAACATGTGGCTTCTTACTGTTTATCTGTATCATAGCTATACTTTTTTATTTGGATAGGAATTCATCAAAATTAGAACTAATTATAATAAACATAAAATGCTTATATACTTTTATAAATTTTATTTTTTATAACAGTTTAAATTCATTATTATTATCCAGAGGAGCCACCTCCTAGTTAGTGGGGGGCACAGAACAAACTAAAAGACAACCATGTTAGTACAGCCAGGATAGTATGTTTGGTGCAATGATGGACGTACAATATTTTAAACAAGACATCCTTGTTTGTTGGAACGAGATTAAATACTGGCTATCAGAATACTATAGTATTTGAAGATCATATTATAATAAAAATGGTTGAAGAGTATTAAAATTTTAGTCTTGGGAATATGATGGCCTAAAATAAATAAAACATAAGAAATTAAAAGAAAGGATTATGCAGTACATTCATTAAAAATTTGTAACATCTCCCTTTCCCCAACTCCTTGAACAACTAATATAAATTCTTGGGTGATTCAGCTCTTGAGAATGTTGGCTTGTCCTCAAATTATGAATGTTCAGTTACTTTGACCCCCCCCCCCAATTCCAGAGGTCCCATATGTGTTACTCAAAAACCATTCCTCTCTGTGGTGGTCACCACCAATGATGATGTATCTCATATCTTCAGTTGCCTGTGGAGGTGATCATGTTTTTTAGGATGACTATGGTATGTGATCAGAAACACTATCCCTAAGAAACAATAAGCTCAGAATTTCATCCACCCTTCTGTCTTAATGTCAGAAACAGCATAACTATTTCTCCTTTCATTATTGTGAATATTGTTATAACAATTTAATTCCTTGCCATCAACTTGACCCTGCTCTGTGATAGCTGGATGCCTTGGACCCACCAAGGAGTATGTCAACTACAGGCCAATGTTAAAGAGAAATGCAAACAATATATTTTAAAACATCACCCTTTTTATATTATTTTTATCAGGAATTGCCTGAGAATGGGGAAAATTATTATATAAGGTTACTCTTTCCAGGCATTACACAGGCAGGTATTTAAAGAGGATATTCATTAAAGAGGATATTCATAAAGAGAACAATATGGGCATATGAAGTTCACTATGTTTTTTTTTTAATATGGCCTAGTATTGCCAAGTGATTAGAAAAGCCATAACCTTAGAAATCATCACATCTTGTGCTAGATTTTGCTATTACATTGGAGTTCTCACAAGAAAATATCAGACCATTAGAGAGCTGGACTTCTCCCTATGTTTATTCATATAAAGGGATATGTAATTGGGAGTTGGTAATTAAGAGGTTTCCAGGGCAGGGTGAATGTGGAGGGAAAAGAATGCATTGGAAGGGGTCAGGTATCCCTGAGGAGGACAGAAGCTGAACAGCTGACATTCAGGCTATTCAAGAATTTTGCTTACTTCACAGTCAGGAAGGAAGCCAACTCTGCAGCAAACTCGGAGGTTTTGAGCAGTAACCTTGTTGTTGTTGTTTGAAAGTTATCAGGAGCAAGATTCTTCCTCCAAAGAAATTGGAGCCAAGGGACTGTCTGATAAGAGCTGGAGAATGCAGGTCCCTTGGGTTGACAGGAGCAGACCAATTAGCATCTCATTTTCTACCAGAGCTAATTAAGGCATAGCTTGCTGCATTCTGCCTCAGCACCCTTCTGTCTCAGAAGCACAGGGCCTGCCTGTTGAGCCTGAGGCCTGATGTCTGTACCCTCTGCTTCCCTTCAGCTAGAAGTTGATTTTCCCCTTGAAAATAATGGGGTGAGACAGGCTCCAGAAGGGCTGGGAACTTAAATGTGATGAAATCCTTTCCTAGGGTGCTGGTTCCCACAGAGATGCAGCAATTCAACTGAGATTGGGTCAAGAAAGGATGTTAAAGGCAAGTTTGATGTTTAATTTCAGGTGACCCCATCATCCTTTGATAGCAATAATATCTGGGTTGATTGAATGCTTAAATAATATGTACTGAACAGTGTACTAAGAGTTTTACATTCATGAGGTAGAGATTCTCACTTGTAGTGTAGGAACAACTTCATAGCACTAGGAAGTTGTAGCCTGAATTCAAAACCAAACCAATTGTTGTTCTTATTATCAATTAAACTCCCTTTCTCCAAGTTCTCTTTAATCTGAGAGGCAATGACTCTTTTTCTGCTTTTAGTTTACCTAATAATGGATGATATACAAGAACTAGTAAATCCACTCTATCTAGCCATTTGAGATCTATCCACCTACCTACCTATCTCAAATAATATTTTACGCCATATGTGTGTGTGTGTGTGTGTGTGTGTGTGTGTGTGTGTGTATTTCCTGTCACATTTACAGGAGAAAGAGGTAAGAAAAATCACAGCCACATCAATGAATGCAATTTTCATGATGACTGGGTAAAGTCAGTTCCTTTAGGTTCACACTGAATACTTCTTCAGGATGATCTAGTTCCAGCTCATGTTCATGATGACACTAAGGTTTGCTAAGGTATTTAATCATCAAAGATAATATTAAATTCCTTAGAAGAATTTCAGCATAAGACTATATGGCTTGTGAAGATTTTAAATCATAATTATTGAAGGACATTTATAGTTATCTCTTCAAGACTCTTATAATCTCATTCCCACACTCCATTTCTAAAGCATTCTAGAAAATTAAATCTTACTGAATATAATTTGAATGATGCATTTAAAAATCTTTCTTCTTCAAATAAAAGATTCTGTGGTATGTGGATACACACACATATATGCATGTATAAATAAGTGTGTCTGTGTGTGTAATAATTAAGAGATCCAACTCTAGACACCATTGGATCTCAGCATAAATCCCAGCAATACCACTTACTTGCTATGTAAATTTGGGAACGTTGCTTAAACTTTGTAAGCTTTACTTTCCTAAAGCTGTTGGAGTCACTGAAGGGATCAAATAAAATAATTACATGCAAAGCACTGAGCTAATGCCTGGCTCTTGATAAGCAAACCTTGAATAGCTGTTGTTTTTACTTGTACTTTTCCTCTGGAATCACAGCTTGCTCAACTGGTCCATCTTATTCATCCTATAAGAAGCTGGAAAGAAGTAAAAGGGTTTCTGTACTTTTTTTTTTTCATTTGTGATAGCATCACTCCTCATTTATTTCCTTCTCTGGTCATTTGAATGACCTTCATCTCTCTGCCTATAGTGCTAACAATTTTTGGTATTGAGCATAAAGGAAAAAAACACATATGAGTGTATTAACCATGTTTTTTGATTTCCTGCATTCTGCTGCTTTGACATCAGGGGCCTTGCTGACTCTAGAGGGACTGCTCCTCCCAGGGTTAGCCAATTCCTAGAGATAGTAAACAACTTGCCCAAGAGCTTGTTTTTGCAGTGCACACCAACCATCCAGAGCCCACCCACACCCTCACCTACATTCTTTATGAAGCTCCCATACTCTGGGCCACTATCCACTTGCTTTAGATACCTCAGGGGCAGGTACCAGATGACTAGGGACAGTCCCTATGCCTTAGAGCCCCTAAAATTATTCAGACTATCCAATCTTAAGCATATTTCTTCTGCCTTTTCCATTCCTTCCCTTGAAAATCACTATGTAGATTTAGATAAGATGATGTAGACTAGAGAAAAATATCAACTAGGAATTCAGACAAATCTGCATTAAGCTGTACTGACATTAGCTGTATCATACTGGTCTCTGGCCTCACTTTCCCCACCTCAAACATGGAGATGATGAAAATAATATCTGGTAAGTTCAGATTTAAAAAAAGAATGCAGGTACTTAAAAATTAGATTCGATATAAGGAAAAATTGTGAAAGACTTTGAGTGGATCAAAAAGATTACTGAGTGTCCTGTCTAGTCCTCCCCTCCCAATTATATCTATCTTTTCGTTGTTTTTGAACTGTGTTAAAAGTCTGTCAGTTCTAGGAGACTGACAATTATGCAGACTCTTATCTATAACAATGTAAGTTTTCCAGTGGAGGTTCAGTTGTTTGAATCCATGTGGAGATTGACAGTTTTGCCAATTCTGCATCTATTTAAGCACATTATTTTCAGCATTTCTGATTGCCCAATATAGTCACCTTCTCTTTAGATTTTTCTTTGAGAATTTAAAGTAACATATTACTGGTTCTCTCCTTAATTAATGAGTTTTATACAAGTTTTGACATGTATTTATTTTATAGCTTCATGATTATACCCTCTTTTAAAAATGCATCTTTTAAATACCAGTACTATAAAAACAAAACAAAACAAAATGCCTGGGGAGGAGATTAGATAAGTAACAAAGGCATGTCCCCTAGTACTAATGCCTGTCTAGATGACTAATGTGATGAAGTCATGGACTCTCCTAAGGCTCAACTCAGGAGTATTTCCTCCTACTGGACAGTGAAACTTTTCCATTCATTCTTCCAAGGGACGTTAATTATTTCCTCAGCTGCTTCTTTCTAAAGAACTCCCTGGAGCTAAGCCCCTATAGCTTCCTTCCCAGGCTGCAGCAGTTTCTTTGGTGCCCCTTGAAACATTTACTTTCAACCCTTTGAACAACAATTTCTGCAATTACCTTGCATTTAGAGGATCCCACACACAAAAAAAATAGTAATACACTGCATTGCATTGCTTTGTGCACAACACTCTTCTGTTTCAGCAAGTACAGCACCAATTACCAAATCAATTCCCCCAGCATATTCGTTTTAGAGATGGAACATAGTAGTGTTGTTTCTACTTTGTATAGTCTTTTATTTATTTATTTATTATTATTATTATTATTATTATTATTATTATTATTATTATTATTTTGTATAGTTTTTTAAACTGCTGTTGTATTCCACTCAATTGTGCTTGTGAGTACTTGTGACGATCTTCAATGCTTTATGAAGTGGTGCATTATTTGTTCAATTAAATTCAGTCTGTTCTAAACAACTTCAAATCAGAGGTTGCTGACCACCTGCAACAGTGACAAATACCCCTGTCCTTAGCTGGTTAGTGAACTAGACAGCCACCTCTAGTGCTTGCAAAGGTATTTAATGCAGGATAAACTACATTTCCCTAAAATACAATGTGCTTTTGCCTTAAATGGAATCAAAGAATTGAAAAATATTAAAACTAACCAGAGGCTAAGAAAAAGAAGTAGCTATGACTGCTGAAATGATATACCAAATAATGCAATATGTTTACTATATTCTGGTTGGGAGTTAGTGGGTTTTGACCTTAGATGATCTTAGATTTAGTTTATAAACCTTCTGCTTACTAGCTGTGAGATAAAGATGTTTCTAACTATTTTAAGCATCATATTATTCATCTGTAAAATTAAGATAACAATATTAAATTCATGAAGTTTTTTATAAGGGTGAATTTAATTAAGGCATGAAAATGCTTAATACGGTGTAGACATACACTAAATATACAATAAACACTAGCTATTTTAATTTAATGTATTAATTAAAAATTCAGATTTTAAAGTCTCTGATTATGTGTCTCCATGGATTTCCAATGCCCAGTGTAATGCCTGTACATAATAGACAATCAGTAGTATTTCTTGGCTGAATGAATGATTTACTCTATTCCTGAATATAAGAATACATTTTATTCCTGAATATAAGAGGCCAAGCAATGCTGGGGAATGACATTGAAAGAAGAAAGAGAGGGAAAATGAGACAAAGTACAGTAAGTCCTCAATTTTTTGCCACTTTAAGCAAAAAGATGTATAATGAAACCAATTTTACCATAGGCTAATTGATATAAATAAGAGTTAAGTTCCTATAGCATCTCATTAACTTTATGACAAAACAACTTGAATGAAACTTTATTCAAGGACTTGCTGTACAAGTGTGAAGAGCAAACCAATCGGTTCCTATTGAGGCTGGAGGCTGAATTTCCCAAATTACCATCTACGAGTAATTGCATGTGTCAGAAAGTCCCTCAGAAAAAAGATATAAATGTGAGGAAGAAGTGGGTGAAAGAGAAAGAAAGGAATGAAATACAAAGCATTTCTATTTTGGGAGTGAAACACTAAAACAGAAAATGACTAATTAGATAAATTATTATAGACTGTAATCAGAGCAAACTTCATGATTTATAAATAACTTCATTGGGTAATGAGGCCTACACATTAGAGCTGACAGAGTTAACAACAATCTGAAAATCCTTCTTCTGCCTTTTGGGTTTGTGTGGTGATGGTCTCATTTTCCTATCCTCAACAGAACACACAGGTAGGACTCTAAATAGAATAAAGGTAAAGGAATCAGAACTACAAGTATCCTCTGTCCCCTCTCCACTTGTACCATTTAATATACTTCAATTTCAGGAAAGACTCTGGCAAGGACCAGAGTCTAGAAAGCAACAATAAAGGGTCACAATAGCAATAAAAATATTGCCAGAAATAAAACTGCATGTCACTGTGTGGGTGGAAAGGATAGCTGATCCCTTGTTTCCTTTACTTTGCCATTTTTTCAAAAAAAAAAAAATTTGATTTCAGAGCAGAAGGGAGAGTGAGAGAAAGAGAAACATCAATGATGACAGAGAATCATTGATCAGCCGCCTCCTGCATGCTCCACACCTGGGATTGAGCCAGTACCCCAAGCATGCGCCCTGACCGGGAACCGAACCTTGACTTTCTGGTTCATAGATTGACTCTCAACCACTAAGCCATGCCACCTGGGCTACTTTGCCTTTTTAAAAAGGATCACAGCCAGCCTGACAGAGAGAGAACTTTCAATGCTAATAATAATGGCATTATTACATATTATGAGATGTTTTAGTCCTTTGATCCTCTCTGTCTCTGTCTCTGTCTCTCTCTCTCTCCCCCCTACCCCCCCTCTTCTGGGGCATATACTCAAACAAAACATCTTACTTGGTTCTCCATTACATTTCCATTGCCAACATCTAGGCCCTACTAGATATGCAATTTTTATTGACTGCATGAATTGAATGAATAAAATGGCAGTGCTTTGTCTCAAAGCAGGTGCTGCAACAAACAGAAAACCTGTTCCAAATAGGCCTCAATAGCTAGTTTGTTCACAATAAGTTCAATATTACTGAGTAGAACTTCCTGTCAAATTCTTCCTACAGAAGGAAAGTGTGGGCCTATGCAAAATATTTATTACAGCCCACAAAAGGGAAAAATCCTAAAGAATCAGAGGGAAACTTTTATCTGAAAGTGATTTTGTTCTAAAATAAAAAGGGATTATAAATGATATCTAATCTTTGAAATTAAAGCAAGCAGATGTGAAGTGGGGGAAATGTAAAATTTAGAAAACTATATTTGATGAGCAACATAATTACTAAATTACAAATAAAGATAAAGTTAAGCAAGTATAGAAGACAAAATTGAGGTATTTACTGAAATCCATAAGATAAGAATCTATAATAATACAAGTGTAATATGCTAAATAGACCAGATATCCTTCCAGATGACCTGTGGACGAAGCCGGGGCTGCGAGGGCCAAGCCCCATGCACGAATTTCCTGCATCAGGCCTCTAGTAGTGATATAATAGTTAAAAGGCGTTGCCTGGCTGGTGAGGCTGTTGATTGGGTGTCATTCCATGCACTGAAAGGTTGCTGGTTCCATTCCTGGTCAGGGCACATGCCTGCGTTGTGAGCTTGATCCCCAGAAAAGGGTGTGCAGGAGGCAGCCAATCAGTGTTTCCCTCTCATGTTGAAGTTTCTTTCTCCTTACCCCTTTCTCCCTCTCTAAAAATCAATAAAAATATTTTTTTTTACAAAAGAAATACATTAATAGATACAGGACTTCTGGTTTCTATGTGGGGATTACTAGATTTGGGATAGGGGTATTGTTGAAAAGAATGGACAGAGAAGGTGAAAAACTCAGTGAAATAATAATTAATAATATGAATAATAATTAAGTTTATCCTGAAACATTTGAATGTAGATCAAAAAGAGTCCACAAAGTTAAAAATATTTAGACCTAAATATTACATTCAAGAATAAAGAAAATATAACCTTTATATATCAACAAAGGGGGAAAAAAGCTATATATATAGGGAAAATAGCTCTCTTATACTTTTCCTCTATCGTATGAAACACCAGAAGGCAATGCAATGATGTTGACAGTTTTGAGGGAAAAAAGAATTGTGACTCAAGGAGTCAATACTGATTTAAGTTGTCATCTATATGCCAACATTATATATATACACGTGTGTGTGTGCGCACGTACGTGTGCGCATGCTCACAATATGTAAAGCATCTGTGTGTTTATTTGCAGAAATCTTAGGAATAAACAAGAAAGAAAATCCTTATATCTGCTTTAAATCCTTTACAATGGAAATACACACACATGCATATACAGCTGTCTTTAAAAATGAATTTAAATATTCAATATTAGGTAAGTGACAGTTTAAAATAATTGATGATGCTCAACAAAGCCAGTTATTTCAAGTGTAATGTTGTAAATCTGAATCTTCTCTGGATACAACTGTTTTAAATTCAAGAGGGGAATGGGGAAGGAAGCCTCATTTCAATTTCCAACTTAAGCCACCTTGTCCAACATTCAGAACCCCCTTGTTTAGTGAGCTAGAGAGTACTGTTCTAAAATAATAAAGTGGAATTCTATTTCTCATTTTCATATTCATCTCTGAATATACTCTCTCCTAATTTAACAATTCCAGGGAGCAGAAGGATTGAGTGTTGCCCTCCTTAACTGCAAGCATGCAGTTGATATGGGATCGTTCTCTTGGAAATATAAGTACACTGTCACTATTGAATCAAACCCCTCTCCATATCACTTTCAATATTAAGAAAAAAACAGCATTTTTAAATTAGAGCTTTAAATTATGCATTTTCGAGAGCATGTTAATTAAAGCTGGGGACAGTGTAACAAGGTCCCAGGTAGAAGAAGCAGCAGGAGAGAGACTAGGCAGGGCTGCTTCAGCTCTCTAGAGATGTTGTAGGAAAGAAATGAGCCTCGGCGGGGCTGCTCTGGCTCACTGGGGAGTCAGAGAAAGGGGGCCTCGGGGACAGGTGCAGGGGGTTAGCCCAGGATGAGCTGCTGCTGCCCACTGCTCCCCGAGCTGCACATCTCATGGGGTCCTTTAGAGTTTCGAAGATGCATGCCTATGGGGGAAGAAAAAAGGGAAGGGAAAAGCACAGTAGTGCTCCTAGGAGGGAGAACACACCTAAATCGTGCATTTTTAAAATGTAGCCTTTTCAGTGTCTCTGAAACTCTAGGGGTCTCGCCATGAGAAAGGACACTTTTGGTTCATAGGGGACTGAAAATGCTGCATTGACCCCCCTCTGGGAGCTCTGTGAAAAGATAATTAGCCACGCGAGTACTGTATAGAAAAGGGCTTTAAGCATTTATTTAAAGTAAGAGATTGCTATGAAAAAGAGCTTGTTCACTGTATACTTCTTAACAGGGACATTTGTTATAAAACTTAGCCCAATAACTTGCCTGAATGTTTTGCATTCATGGTGACATCATACCAGGCTACAGAGTGTGAGAATTCTGTCTTCCTTGGTTGTGTTAAGAATTTCTGGTTCTTTTAAAAAAGCTAAATAAATAAGGAGATGTATACTAATTTCAGAATCCTGAGAAGGCAATTACTGCAAGGTTTCTGGTCAAAATCCAAAGGAAATATTTTAAAGCTGGGTTTTGTTTAACACTATGAAAACTAAAATTGACTATAACAGAATACACTGAAAAATATGAATGGAGGATAACTACACTTCACTTCATGTAATTAATCTTGTTAGTTTTAAAAGCAATCCTGAGAATCTTCATAAGTCTTCTCATAAACAAGAAGATGATAGCTTTCCAATGATGTTTCTTAGCATCTGCTTGATTTAATTGCACCTGGGCAACACTAAACTCATTGGCAAATGATGTTGGTATATCATGTATCGGTATATGATGTAGTGAATGATGTTGTTGACCTTCAGCCTTTGAGATGGAGAGAGAGAGAGAGAGAGAGAGAGAGAGAGAGAGAGAGAGAGGGGGGGGGGGGGGGCGGGGAGAGAGTGTGTGTTAATGAGGTAACTTTTGCAAAGCATCTAAGGATGGGAGCTGGTGGCCAGGAGAACCACCCATGTGATTAGAGAGTTAAAACATTCAGTCCCTACCACCCCCTACCCCCCAACTCTGAGAAGGGGAGAAGAGCTGGAGATTGAGTTCAGTTGCCAGTGGCCAATGATTTAATGAAATGTGCAATGTAATGAAGCTCCGGGAAAACCCAAAAGCATGGGTTGGAGAGCTTCTGGGTTGCTGAAGATGTGGAGATTTGGGGAGAGTGTGCACCTGGGGAGGGCACAAAAGCCCTTTCACCACACCTTGACCCAGGCATCTCTTATGTCTGGCTGTTCCTGAGTTATATCCTTTTATTATAAACGTGTAATCTAGTAAGTAAAATGTTTCTCTGAGTTGTGTGAGCTGCTCAAGCAAATTAATCAAATCCGAGAGAAGAGAGTAGTGGAGACCTCTGATTTACTGGTATACCTGGTGTATCGGTTAATAATGCGGATTTTGTAATCAAAGAAAACACAGTAATTTCAAGAGAAACATCAAAAGTGCTTTATTCAAAGTAATGTCCATCACTAGCTACACATTTACCCCATCTTTCAGGTAATTTGTAGATACCGTCCCAATAGAACTTTTCTTGTTTTGAGGCAAACCATTCAGAGACCCAATTTTCCACTTCTTCATACATTTTAAAGTGCTGATCAGAAAGTGCGTGTGCCATCAATCAGAACAAGTGGTAATCTGAAGGAGCAAGGTCTGGTGAATACGGCGGGTGGGTTAATACTTCCCAGGCAAGATCTTTTAACGTGTCTTTAACTGGTTTTGAAGTGTGTGATGGTGCGTTATCATGAAGCAAAATTACTTTGCCGTGTCTTCTGGCACATTCTGGTCGTTTTATGATCAAAGCATGGTTCAAATTGATTATTTGTTGTCAGTAGCCACCAGTATTAATGGTTTCACCTGGTTTTAGAAGCTCATAATACACCACACCTTCCTGATCCCACCAAACACAGAGCATTGTCTTCTTTCCGAAGTGATTTGGCCTTGCAGTCGATGTTGATGGTTGACCTGGATCAACCCATGATTTTGTGCATTTGGGATTCTCAAAATAAATCCACTTTTCATCGCCAGTCACAATTCAATGCAAAAAAGACTTTCTTTCGTGTCGTTGAAGCAACATTTTACTGATGACTTTTCAGTTTTCCATTTGTCTTTCGTTCAGTTGATATGACACCCATTTTCCTTCCTTTAAAATCTTTCCCAATGCTTGTATACAATTGGAAGTTGTTTGCTGAGCAACGTTTAATCTTTCTGCAAGTTGTTTTTGAATTTGACACACATCTTCATCCAATAATGCTTATAATTGTTGGTCTTCAAACTTTTTGGTTGACCTGGACGTTCTTTGTCTTGTACATCAAAACCATCACTTTTAAAGTGTTTAAACCAGCATTCACAAGTATCTTGAGATGGAGCATGTTCACCATAAGCTTCCCGAAGTATACGATAACGTTCAGCAGCACTTTTCTTCAAAATAATGAATTAAAATTTCCCGAAAATGCTCCTCTTTTTGGTACAAAATTCAACATTTTTAAGTGTAAAAATATCTATGATGTTAACACCTTTAGAAAATTTGACATATTAAGTGTTGAAGCTTGCTGTCAACACAACAAAATAGCATACATATCAAATCGCATATATATCAACATATGTGTAACCCCATCTATTGAAAAAAAATCCACATTATTAACTGGTACATCTGGTAGCTGATTGGTCAGAAGCACAAGTAACAGCCTGGGCTTGCAATTGGCAGCTGAACTAGGAAGAGGAGAGGAGGGTTGCAATCTTGTAAGACTGAACACTTAACCTCTGGAATCTGATGCTCTCTCTGGGTAGATAGTGTCTGAGTTGAGTTGAACTCTTGGGGGGCAGGTGTAACCTTCCTCCAACATTGGGGTTTAGTGATCAGGAACCCAAAAGACTCCCCAACAAAATAAAGAGAATACCTCTGCCCTGGGATAAACTTTACTTACTTTATAGTGGTAGAAAGAAGACAAGATATGGTAAGGATGTAAGAATAGAATATGAACAGGATATGTGCAAAGAGGGGCAAGTTTAAAACCTGCTCTACTATAATAATAAAGACTTTATTTTGTATTTATTATATGTCATAGATAATACACTGAACTTAGCTTATGGTCTGGATAGAAAGTAACTCCTCAGTCTGGACAATGGGAAATGTTGGCCACCTTCTGTTATAATAGCCAGACTATCCCTCCAAAGTCACTTTCTATGGTTAATATTTCCTAGAACTAAAGGGAGAGCATCTGACCTCTTTGTTGAAATCTATCAGTGTCTCTTTAATGTGGGACTGGCTCTGTATACCTTGAAATTAATCTAGGAAGCAATAGATGAAGATCAAATTTAGAACCTCAGAGTTATCCAATAGAAAAATTGTTTCTGGCTCTAGTCCTAGTATTTTTCTTGGCATCTATTATTCTTCAGCCATGGAATGTCTCCATTTAAAACTGCATGGCTTTCATCCTCAAACATAGATGGTGAATATGTAATATCTAGCAACAATACTAGCTGTGCTAGATCAGTTTTATAGGACTATAAAACATTTCCTGGTGATTAATTTTATTGTTTGGTGAGGTCTATAGTATTTTTTTCTAAAACATGGTAATCTTGCAGAAGAGGAGATTAAAATTGACTCAGCCCATCCAATGATTTCCCTGGTGAAGATTAATAGATCAGCTAAGAGGCCTGTAATACAGACTCAGAAGAATTAGAAAGGCATAATTGAACCCCCTCACCCCCCCCCCCCCCATACACGCACACAGGAGAATTCTTTAATAATTGCAATTCCGTCATAAGACCTTTTTGTAAAGAATTTCATAAGCAGTGCAGCATGAAGGGTTAGAAAATAATTAAGTGGATGCATGTGAATTGGTCCCCTTTCTGATTCATGAGTTACACTGTGCTGGGTAGCTTTCTTATGCCCTTAGATCATTCATTCCCTATTGCCCTGCCCTCTGCCTCCAAAGGCTGGCCTTTATGGATCATTTTGTCTCTTCCATTGGATTGACAACTGGAAAGAGAGAGAGAGAGAGAGAGAGAGAGAGAGAGAGAGAGAGAGAGAGAGAGAGAGAGATCATTCAGGGTATCTATTCTTCCAGCTGTATGGTTTCTCATTGGCCAGACTGCATCCCTTAACTAAAGGTCAGATCTCCTCCCCAGGTGGCCCTCTCCACATGGTTCTCCTTAAGAATATCTATGAATGTTCTGCCTACTCCCCCTTCAGGGGTGCAAACAGCCCTGCAGTTGACCTGATCACATCTTTGTAAATAGTCCCTTAGGTAAACTCCTTGAGTTATCCTAATTGGAATGTGCCATCTGTTTCTTGCTGGCACCCTGACTATTTCCAGATCTCAAAAATCAGTGACACTAGGTAGCTTCTGGGTGAAAAAGGTGAAGGGATTAAGCAAAACAAACAAAACAAAACAAATAAAAATACCTCATAGACACAGACAACAGTGTGGCAATTACCAGAGGGAAAGGGGGAGTGGGGATAGAAGAAGGTAAAGGGGGAAGAAATGATGATGGAAGGAAACTTGACTTGGGGAGGTGAACACACAATACAATATACAGATGATATGTTATAGGATTGTACATCTGAAACGTATGTAATTTTATTAACAATGTCACTCCAATAAATTCAATAAAATATTTTAAAGAAGAGAATTTTCATAATAAAAAGTTAAAAAAAAGCTGTCTTTAATGAAGTTATATGTTAAGGAATAAAAAATAAAGGATAAGTTAATATGCATTATTTTCTGGGAGAGAAAAATACTTTGTAAATGAATATATGTATTCATCTCTCCAAAAGTAAGGTTGAATAGCTTTGTTTAAATAATTCATAGACTAACTGTAAGAGGTGCCTTGTATTTCACAAGTCACAGCTAGTACAGCAAGGGTCTACTTGCTTTGCTAGTTGCATACTAACATCCTGGTCCCTTTATTTTGGTGTTACAAGGTTTCTAAAAGTACTCTTTTTGAAATGAAAACGAATTGAATAGCCTACTTCATGCCTTCTATACCATGCACAGGCCCCAAACACCAACCTTCACAATTTTACTTCTTTCTCTTCCTCCTTTAGAATTGGTTTCAATGTTCCACCTATGAAAAACCATACCAGATTTCGTTAACCGGTCTCACTATCATAAAGTAAAAAAGAAAAACCACGACAGATAGCATAACATTGGAATCTGTGCAACTTTCCTGTGCTTTTTTAATACGTTATGTTTACTCCAATATAGAATGTATTTAAAAATAATGAAATTATCTATTTAATTACTAGTTCTATCCAGATATATAATGAGACCCTTGAAGACAAGAATCCTATCTTACTCATATGTGCATCCATTATATCTACCCTAGTGCCTGACACAGTAGTCACTCAATATTGTGGGATGGATTCCTGAACATAATAAATTTAAATTGGGTTTAACTAGAATTGTACTGCAACCCAAATTATTTCCCTTAACTTGAGAAGACACAATGGAGATTATAGAACACCCCAACTCTTATTAAGTAATCTCTCACACTCCCCATGCCTTATATAATTATGAAATATTAAAAAGTGTGACACCTATGTGTTGGGGGTTCTAGGCGAATATCATGAATATAGTTCATTGAGCTAGTGTTGAAGTAATAGGGAAAGTATAATGATTGGATGATTGTTTTTATAGGATGTTAATTCTGTTACTGTTCCAAAATTTTCCGAAAGAATTAGAAGAATTCCTGTATTTTTCCTATACCATTATTTCATGGGGAACATATTTTATTTTCAGTTCCTGCATAAATATTAAAATATATTTAATCCTTAATGTGAGTTCTTCTTTTAATAGCTCAACAGTTCATTCTGCCTGACCAAACAATAGATACACAATTGTTATTGAAAGGACAGATTTCCTGTTATTTATCAGTTTAGCGTACCGTAATGAGAGGTCAGGACTCAGAGGGTTAAAAATAAGAATAATGATGAAAACCAGCTAATTGCCTCTCACTATCTTACTATGGTCAGGATATTAGGGTTGCTGATGAGAATTAAGCTTGATCACAGTTATAAAAATAGAACTAATGACAATGATCAATGCTACCATACTCTTCTAGCTGAGTACAGCACAGGAGATTGGGGCTTCAAGTTGACATTAATTTTAATGTTTCCTCACTTATTTTAGCAGAAAAGTATCTTCCTTTCAAAATACAGAGTAATGCAAGAAGCCATTGAGGTGGGTGATGCCCCAGTGCAGTTCCTGTGGCAATAGGGTGGGAGATGAGTGGCAGTCAGCAAGAAAGGGTCTCTGTTAGGCCCCAAGATGATACTATGTAGCTGGGAAATCTACAGAAGAGGCTGTTATCAAACTTTTTTTGCACCTGTTTTATTTTGCTAAGATACAACTTTTAAAATTAAATTTATTGGGGTGAAATTGGTTAATAACATAAGTTTCAGGTATACAGTTCTATAATACATCTTCCATACATTGCATTGTGTGTTCACCACTCAAAGTCTAGTCTCTTTCCATTACCACATATGTGACTGCCTTTAACCTCTTTCTTTTCCCTCCATCCCCTTCTCCTCTGGTATCTAGCATACTATTGTCTGTGTTTGTGGGGTTTTGTTTGTTTGGTTTGGTTGTTGCTTTCTGTTTTATATTCTACATATGAGTGAAATCATGTGGTTCTTGTCCTTTTCCATCTGACTTGTTTCATTTCAAGATTACATTTTATAATTCTCAACATTACATCGTTTTTTTATGGCTGAGTGTATTCCATTGTATATACGTACAACATCTTCTTTATCCAATCACCTGTCAAAGGAAACTTAGGTTGTTCCCATGTCTTGGCTATTGTGAATAATACTGCAATGAACATAGGGGTACATATATCTTTACAAATAAGCTTTTTGCTGAAAGCAGCTACATAGGTTAAAAGACAGAATATTGCAATCACATTTGAATAAAAGGAGCCCAAACGTCCTAAATATGCATGATGTTTGAGGCAATCCTGGGTGCATCTGGCTAGGACTTGATTTAGGAATCTTTGGTTGTTTGCCTAGCAGGAGTTAGCACTAATAAGAACCAGCAGTAAAAGCTAAATATATTTAGGAGGCATGCCTGCTGGCGGGGACTTCCTCTTGCAATGGACATAGGATGGATGATAATGCAGTGGGAGTTGTGGCAACAAAATTGTAGGTAGGAAAACTGTGTTAACAACGTGGTTGATATAACTTGATAGTGGTGATAGTTAATATAAACACCGATTTAATTTTATTAGATATCACCTGTTTAAGTGCCAAATGAATGCATATTGATCACAACTTACGTAGATTCTTAACATTAAGTTTATCTTTTGAGAAAGTTTTAAGGTCAATAATTATTAAATTTGAAGATGCTCTCCTTCTTCCTGAGAAATAACACAATATAAACAAAAGAATATTTTTAATTGGTCTCTCTTCGAAGCATGACAGAATGTTCAGCACATAGTATTGACAATGTTTATTTAATGATGGAATATATGATTAAAACTAGAGGCCCAGTGCATGATTGAATCATGCACGTGTAGGGTCCCCTACACACTTTCGCTTTTCGCGGTGGAGCTGGGTGCCTGTCCGCTGGTGCACCAGGCCTTTCAGAAGCCTCCGGCTCGGTGGAGGCTTCTGAAAGGCCTGGTGCCGGAGCAGACAGGCACCCAGCTCCCCCACTTTTGATGGTCTGCGGCCGCTGAGGGGGGCTACCCTGCTGTTGAGAGGCACAGGGGGTGGGACTCCCGCCCCCTGTGCCTCTCAACGGCCGCTGAGGGGGGCTGCTGTGGACACCTGGCTACTCTGCCCTTGATAGGCACAGCTGGGTGTCCGTGGCAGGCCCCCTCAGTGGCCGCGGATCTGGCCGTTGAGAGGCACAGGGGGCGGGAGTCCCGCCCCCTGCGCCTCTCAACAGCAAGGTAGCCCCCCTCAGTGGCAGCGGATCCGTGCCTCTCAATGGCCGGATAGGCCACCCCGAGTCCCGCCCCCCCGCCTCCCGCCGCCAAATCATGGGCGTAGCGGAGTGATGGTAATTTACATGTTACTCTATTATTAGATAGGATATCTGATATATCACAAAACTGGAATGGATTGGATAATTCCATTTCTTACTTTTAGTGAGCTTGATTACTAATATCATTAAGGACCCATCCATTAATAATGTCATAATGTTCAGCAATGGAATATGTTTCTGTCCCACCCTCACCACTCCTTGCTCATGAATGGCTTACAAGGTATTTAATTATTCTGGATTCTGTTCTCCACTGAATGTAACTGTTCCTCTTCCCCCTCCTCCTTTTATTCCTCCTCTTCCTCTTCCTCCTACTCCTTCTCCTCTACCTCCATCCCTTTAACATTTGTTGACCCCTACAGTTACCCATGTTGCACATTCTATTAATCTCTTTATTTGTATTACTTTTTTAGAAAAACAACCACATGAGGTAGGCCCTATTGTATCTAAACATGTGCTAAGACAATTATGTTTAGGAAAATCAAGTACTAGTCCATGGTAATAGTACTCATCCATAGCTCCCAGAAAGCACAATTTTGCTGGATCAATCCATGTGTCATATTTGTAAGGAGACCTCATTGAAATAACTTTCTACTTTGAATGTTTTCACATATTAAGAGAATAACATATTGCAAAAGAGAGGGGGTGGGGATCCTTTTCTTATTTAATAAATTTAGTTTCCCCTCTGGCTGTGAAAACAGGAGCTAAAGCTATAACAAGTATTTAATTGGAAAAAAAAAAGTCTCTGGTTTCTGTTTCTTCCTGGGCACAATATCAGTTTCCTCTGGGGCATTCAAAAAACATCAGTTGGGAAGGCCAGAATGAAGAAATAAAGAACTGGCAAACAATCTAATCATATTTTTATATTGTGTGAGTGTTAGTGAAGCCATCTAAGAAAATGAAAACTGATCTCTGTGGACTCTGAAATCCATCTCAGTACGCACAGGGCCTGCGTAGAGGCATACTTGGCCATTGGGTATTGGAACATATATTTCAACAGCATTAACTGAGTCAGAATACAACTCATCCTTGCCTGGCAAAGGGAGGAATAGGGGTCAGTTAGTTACTGCCAGAGTTAAAACTATGACCCTGACTCCCCACCCTCCCAGAATTCAATCCATGTGTGATAGTTTAAAGCTGTGTAATCTAACTCATGTAGCTTGCCCATGTAACTTTCGAAACCATAGTGTCATTTTACCTACAGCTGATCAAGGACGAGGTCCAGCTGAAAGTGACAAAGGAAGAAAGACCACACTATTGGAATCAGTGAAAAGTGTGGCTTCTGGGAAAATATGCTTTTCATTTCCAAAGTGTTGTCTTCAGATGGTATAGAGCAAAAATACTTTGACTTTTTAATGTTTCCTTAACCAAAAAAAAAGCTATTTCAGAGATCATCTCAATGCTGTTTGCTCAGTCAATCATTCACACCAGGCAGAAATTCTGTCAGAACTTGTCACTTTTATTTAAGCAAGACCCTGACACAGAGCAACTTTATTCTAATCATGCTCACATTCAATTTGACAGTTTTAGAATATCTTGTATGTCCGTTGTACATGCTCAGATAGATAATTTATCACCAAACATTTCTCTTTTGGCAACTCTGATAGATTCTCACCTTCTTTTAGCTCAATTTCTGGGGAGCAAAAAAGCCTACATTAAAAATATCACGATTTTCCATTTCTCTATGGATAGTGTGAGAAGACATATTATAGAGACAAACACAATTTATTTAGTAGAAGGGGGAAAGCCAATGCGAAGTAGCATAAAAAGATGTAGTACTCACAGGGAATTGAATCCTGAACTTTTTGATTTTCACACTGAATCTGATTTATCCAAAGGAATAAATTACATTCACCCAGTTGGTTATTTGGAGTTTACAAAACACCTTAAAATGCAATTTTAAGTGCTATATTAACAATTATATGTAAAGTTAATCTTCTAACCATATTTAGCATACCAAAGACTAAAGATTAGAGAAAAACATTACTGAATAATTTGCTTAATTGGTGTTCCGTGAAAACGGTTGTCATGATCATACTATTAGCAGTTCTCATTTTTTTTTTAATGTGTATTATGGCTCAAACATTTGATTTGTTCTAGATACATTATTTCATATATTTCTTACATCCACCCTAGGAAGCCTTCTCTCTCTTTGCAGAAGAGGAGAATGAGCCTCAGAGAAATTAAACATCTCAATGTGGTAGTATTTGAAGATGGACCATTGGGGTGGTGATTAGGTCATGAGCATGGAACCCTCATGAATGGGATTAATGCCTTTATAACAGGGGTCCAAGAGAACTCCCTTGCCCCTTCAGCCATAATACAATGCAGTGAAAAGATGGCCAGCTATGAATAAGAAGAGGGGTCTCACCAGACAACAACTCTACTGGGCCCTTGGTCTTGGATTTTCCAGCCTCTAACACTGGGAGAGACAAATTTATATTGTTTATAAGCCACCTAGTCTAGGTATTTTGTTATAGCATCCCAAACAGACTAAGACACTGACAATAATATTAACAGTCTTGATATTGATATGAGTTGGTAAATTTGTTGACTGAAAGCTCTCTAAAATGTTAATTAAAAAGTAAAACACTCTCCTTCCGAGATCCATCAGTTATGCTATTGTCTTCTTGACAAACCACCTTCATATTTCATCACATCTGCACTTATTTTTTTTTACTCCTCCTTGAGTTATGATATGAAAGGTGTTTTTCCTTCCCCTGCACACAGGATCCCTTTGCAGTATTCTTAAGAGTTTGGATCTTAGTGATAAGATTTTCTTTATCTTCAACCATTTTTTTTTCTCTGTCTTCTTCCCAACAGCACTTAAACCTGTGAAATTCTCTCCCATCTTTAAAAGATAAATATTTCCATTCACCTCTTTTAGACCCCTGGAGCTATTTTCTTATCTCTCTTCTTTCCCTTCAATACCAAGTGTCTTAAAAGAGATGTCTACAATTATTGTCTCCATTTTTTCACCTTCCATTTGTGCTTCAGACCACTACACTCTGATTTCTACCAACTCCACTAACATGAAATTGACGTAGATAAAAATCACCATTGACTTCTTTGTTACTAAATTCAATGGAAACCTCTCAATCCCAGTTTTAGTTAGCCTCTGTGCAGAATTTAATCTGTTCATGAACTTCTCTTTGCATTACCCTCTATTTTAGAGGATGCAAGGGTACTGTGACACCACACATTTTGCTACGTCCTTATTGGAACTTCCTTTTGTTTTCATCCTAGTTACATTCTTTCTCTTTCTCTCTTATTCTAAACACTTTCCCTTAGTAATACTATCCATTTTCTGATTTTCATGTACTATTTTATATCCTAACTAGAGGCACGAGATTTGTACACTGGGTGGAGGGGGAAGGAGGGTTCCTCAGCCCTGCCTGTGCCTTCTCGCAGTCTGGGACCCCTCTCACAGTCCGGGACTCCTCGGGGGATGTCTGCCTGCTGGCTTCGGCCCAATCCTTAGGCCGGCAGTCAGACATCCCTCCCACAGTCTGGGACCCCTCGCTCCTTACTCCCTGCCGTGAGCCCAGCTTCTGGCTGAGTGGCGCTCCTCCTGTGGGAGCGCACTGACCACCAGGGGGCAGCTCCTGCATTAAGTGTCTGCCCCCTGGTGATCAGTGTGTGTCATAGCGGCCATTCAGTCAATTTGCATCTTAGAGTTTTATTATCTTACCTAATAATAGAGAAACATGTAAATTGACCATACCTCCGCTATGCCCACAGCCAATCAGAGTGAGTATGCAAATTAACCCAACAAATATGGCGGTTAATTTGCATACTTACCTGGGTCCTGGGAACCTCCTTGGCACCCAAATCACTCCCAGCCAGCCATTGAAGGGGCGTGGGGGCCCTTTCCCAAGCCTAAAGCCTGGGGCGAAGGCTTTAGGCTTGGGAAGGGGCCAAGCCTGGGATCGGAGGGAAGGGCAAAAAATCAATGGAAACATATCCTCAGGTGAGGATAAAAAGAAAAAGAAAGAAAGAAATGTCATATTCTATTAAAGACACATCTTGAAAATGCCTAAAGTGGGTTGTCATTTTTTTCATGGTGAAGGGACTAGAGTCCGTGTTGATGAAAATACCTTGGTGGCTGCAGTGACTGGCAGTGGCTGCAGCAGCAGGGTGATGGGGCTGGCGCCTTCCCCTGATCAGCCCGGTCACATCCTGCAAAGGGAGGCCAGACTGTGGTTTAGGTTCGCCCCAAATGGGGAGCGGGCCTAAGCCATCAGTAGGACATCCCCTGAGGGCTCCTAGTATGTGAGAGGGGGCAGGCTGGGCTGAGGGACCCCTCCCCAGTGCATGAATTTCGTGCACTGGGCCCCTAGTATAGGATAATCCTGTATGAAAAATAGGTTCTACAGAAAGTAATCTCAGTTAGGAATTTATGATCAAACAGATTCTCTCTTCTGCAAAGAGAGAATCTGTTTGATCATAAATTCCTAACTGGGCCAGAAGAGAGAATCTGTTTGATCATAAATTCCTAACTGGGCAGGTCATTGTGGGTGGTCATGTCCCAGGCATATAACTTGTTTAGTAAAAGGTTTATCTTTGGCTTAAGCATATCTTTATCCATTGTTTTTGTGCATCTGTGCTAACACACCTTTGAAATAAGCTAACCATCCTCAAGAGAGCACATAATCTTATTAACTCTCCTGTAATCCAGTCCCTGCCTTGTTTTCTCCTGGAAACTTCTTGTAATTTTTCTTAAGGCCCCTCCTTAATTTCAAATGCACAATAGAAACTGCAAAACTTTTATTCTCAGGAGCATTTGAGATCTTGCTTCCAGGTAATTATTGTCAGTTTAGCTAAAATAAAATCTTATAAAAATAATTTACAGGTTTGGACATTCCTTATATCAATATACTGTAGAGGATATTTTCAATTTATATTTTTCTTTGGCCCCACTCTAAGTAGCCAAGTATCTAATGCATATCACAATATGGATCATAATACTGCTATTAAATGTAAAGATCATAATAATTGAGAAATACCTGTGGACCAGCCTCTCTGCTAAATCCATTACATGAATTATCTCAAAGTTAAAAAAATAGCTTCAAATATTGTTCCCATTTTAAGATGAGTAAACTGAGGCTTAGAGATATTTAATAAATTACTTAATGCATGTAATTAGAATCCCAGATGTTCTTGATTCCTAATCTCATGTGGTTAACCATTTTTTTTATACCACTTTCACTCATATGTATGCAAGGCATTCTCCACAAACATTCAAATCTAGCAGGCCCTAAACTGAACTCTTTCATTTGACTTATTAACCCAATGATTTTCAAACTCTGAATCAATTTACACAATGAAGAAACTGGACTTTTTGTTTTATAGACCATAACTAATAAATCACAATTTTTTGCTATTTATTACAAAATAGCTTCTACTTCTACTTCCTTAGTACCTGAAAATGCAGCACTTTCTACCAATCCCCACTGGTCAGAGCACCAGAGTCTTCCCCTGAATCAACGTAGCAGCTTTCTGACTGGTGTCCCTGCTGCAGGTCATGGCCCCTCCCATCCATTTCTCACAATGCAGGCTGAATGTTTTTCTGAAGTCAAATCTGTTCATGTCATTTCCTTGCTGGCTTAAAGCCTGTCAGTGCCATTGGTCTGCTCTCAGGATAAAGTCCAAACTCAGGGCATGCAAGGTCATTTGTGATGGAGCCTCTCCAAATCCATGGCATCTTCTATCCAAACTATTCACGTCACTCTAAGTTCCAATTATGAACAGATCTGTGAGCAGGCTGTGCTTTTATTTTGATTCTAAGATTTTAAAAAAATTATTTTTGTCTTGCTGAAAAATTGTATCTTTCTCTCCCCATTAAATGAGTTTTAACTGCATTTCATCCTTTACAATTCTGCTTAGATGGAACTTACTCTTGTAAGCCTTCTCACTCCCACCAAGATCCCCCTATGTTCTCCCATGGCGCTTAGGCATAGTGAGCTTAGGCATCTTCATTACCCATTTGTTTGCCTGACTGTCACTACACTTTATTATGCCCCTTCAAGAGTAGCCATCATGACTTTATTTTTGTTTTCTCCACAAGCAGAGTCTGAGGGAATGGTTCAATTATAAATAATTTTGGAGGTGATCTCAGTAAACACTGGAGGCAGAGTAAAGAAGTGAGGCGGGGAAGGAAAGATAGTCCATGAGGAGCTCAAGTCCATTACCAGTGTGGGTTAGTGGAGCTTAATATGCTGAGGCACTCTGGGTCCCAGTGTTAATAAAATCTGCGCCTCAGAGATACCCCACATGAGAGAGTTAGCATTTTCACACACTATCCTGGTTTCACTGACAATTATAGTTTTAGCCCAGAGCCATGGTCGGCAAACTGTGGCTCGCGAGCCACATGCAGCTCTTTGGCCCCTTGAGTGTGGCTCTTCCACAAAATACCACGGCCTGGGCGAGTCTATTTTGAAGACGTGGCGTTAGAAGAAGTTTTAAGTTTAAAAAATTTGGCTCTCAAAAGAAATTTCAATCGTTGTACTGTTGATATTTGGCTCTGTTGACTAATGAGTTTGCTGACCACTGGCCCAGAGTAACCCCTGTCCTGAACAAACCAGGGAAGTTAATCACCCTACCACCAGCTATTATAAATTACTGGTTGAAGGCAGTTAAGGGGAGAGCAGGTAAGTGGAGAAGAGGGTATTGATTCTGACACTTCTAGCCTGCTATGTAGGAAGCACAATTAACTCCAAAACACAAAGGCCCCAAATAAAGAAATTTAAGAGCTGGCAGCTGAAGGTTGAATCCATAGCATTTGCTACACCCTGGTTTATGGTTCTAGCCTTAACACCTCACAGTGTCTGGTATATAGTAGGTACTCAAAAATATTTATTAAATAAGTGATTTTTTTTTTCTAAAAAAGAATGGAGAAAGTTTTGTTGACTTGTTTATGGTTGAATCCCCAGTTTGTAACACTTAGTAAGCTTAATAAATATTTTGAATGAATGAATAATTGAATCGAGTTCTCTCTGAATGAAGTAGATGATCTTTAAGGTTCTTGTTGTAAGCTGTGAGATTTTATAATAATAAAAAAATCAATGTGCACCTTGCATAGTGTCCTCTTGAAACATGTCACTTTATAGTCTTGTGTGGGCACTGTGGAGAGCAAAGCACACTACTGAATCATCCTTAACCTTAGGGAAGAAGAATGCTGTAATGTTTTTTCATCGCTCTCACAGCAGAGTAGCTCTGACTAATTGGAGGAGGGCCACCATGACCCAGTTTTGGAGCCCTGTCACTTGAGAAACATTTAAAACCACACTGTGGGATGGTGCAACATAGACTGACTATTGCCTCCTGAGCTCCACTAATGACAGAAATGTAAAGATCCATTGTTCTGTCACTCCCCATGAACATCTTCTGTTTAAAAAAAAATAAAATAAAAGGAATTGAAAGTGAAGGTGTGTGTGTGTGGGATGGGCTAAATCTTCAAGTAGCTCCCTGAAATAAAAATTTTTCGTGGTGTGTGTGTGTGTGTGTGTGTGTGTGTGTGTGTGTATTGTGTATGGTGTATATGTACCACTGAGGCCTGCATTGCTGATAGTAATTTTTTAGGTAGAATTTCTTGTTCTCTAAGCTTTCATATACTGACCACATATAATGTATTTTTTTTAAATCCAGATATTTATAATAGCAATTTTCTAATTTAATAGCATATCCCTTTTCTGATTACTAAATTAATTCATCTGCATAATTGAGGATTTTAGAAAAATAGTTGAGGATTTTTTGAAAGAAAAGCACCAATAATCTCTAATGCTCCAAACAGCATAAATATATTTAGCTACCCCCCCTCATATCTATCTCTCTATTATCTATCTATCTATCTATCTATCTATCTATCTATCATCTATCTATCGATATCTGTCTATATATTTCTATCATCTTTTCATCCATTTATCTAATCTATGTACCAAATTTGGAAGCTGTCTTTATGATTTTCTGATTTAAAATATGCTAGGTGGCATAGTTAAAATTTACTCTGGGGAGCCCAGGGTTAGAAACCCAGAGAGATTGAAGGTCATGATTTGCTTCACACATGCATGACTTTTGTAGCCCGTTCTCAGACAGGTGGCAAAAGACTTTAAGTTCTCATTGGAGAGCTCTCTTTGAGAGCTGGCTTTCAAAGCAGCTGAGATCTAGGCACAGCTAGAGGGCCGTGAGACTCTGGACAGGGGACCTAAATAAACATAATAATGGCTCTACTAATCCTCAACAAACTATATATATTCTCCATTCTTTTTCAAATGCTTATATAAGATACTAGTGGTCTGGTGCATGAAATTTGTGCACGGGGGGGGGAGGTGTTCCTCAGCCTGGCCTGCACCCTCTCCAATCTGGGACCCCTCGAAGGAAGTCCTACTGCTGGTTTACAGGGATTGGGCCTAAACCGGCAATCGGACATCCCTCTCACAATCTGGGACTGCTGGCTCCAGCTGCTCACCTGCCTGCCTGCCTGCCTGATTGCCCCTAACCACTCTGCCTGCCTGCCTGCTCGCCCCCAACTGTCCCCCACCACCGGCCTGCTTGCCCCCAAATGCCCCCACGCCAGCCAGATCACCCCAACTGCCCCCCGTGCCAGCCTACTAACCCCCAACTGCCCCCTTGTCCTGGCCTGCTCACCCCCACCTCCCTTCCCCACTGGCCTGCTCACCCCCAACTGCCTCCCTGCTGGCCTGCTCACTCCAAACTGCCCCCCTCATTGTCCTGATCACCTCCAACTGACCTCAGCTGATGGCTTGCTCACCCCCAACTGCCCCCCCTGATGGTCTGCTTACCCCCAACAGCACTTGCCGTCTCATCCTGGCCTGATCACCCCCTGGCGACCCAAGGTCCCAGGCCCTCCTTTTTTTCTTTTTTTTCAGCACCTCCTTGAGCGGAGGCCAGGGCTGGCTGGAAGCAAGTATCTAGGATTTATTTATCTTCTATAATTGAAACTTTGTAGCATTGAGCAGAGGCCAGGGCCGGCCAGGGCGGGTTGGAAGCTTGGCTTCCTCCATTGCTGGGGCAACCCAAGCCTCCTGCTTACTCCAGCTCCATGGCCGGCCACCATCTTGGTTGGGTTAATTTGCATACTTGCTCCTGATCGACTGGTGGGCGTGGTTTGTGGGTGTAGTGGAGTGATGGTTAATTTGCATATTTCTCTTTTATTAGTGTAGATAATAAATAAATTACAAGTTAATGTGGTCCAAATCCCTCATGAGAACATTCTGATCCCCCTGATGTCACAATGCCAGTTAATTGCAAAAACAGAGCTAGACTAAAATTTATTTGATTTTCTATTAACATTATTTCTACTGTGACCCATGACTTCACAGCCAAAGGATTAATAATGTTTGTAGATAGATAAGAATGAATATGGAATATGAATATGTATAAACATATCCCTTTAAATATTTAAAAGTATGTACTAAAAGTATGTATTTTAGTATATATATTGAAAAATACACTGATAAATAATTTTCATATAATGAAACAGTATTAACAGTATCCCAGAAGCCTCTCTTGTGCCCAGGAATTCTCTCCTCCCACCCCCATACACCCCCCCAACCCCACAGATACACACACACACACACACACACACACACACACGCACGCACACACACAAAACACTCATAAGAATACTCCCTACTAGTACTTCTGCCCACAGATTAGTTTGGATTTTTTTTGAATTTTATATACATTGAATCTTACAGGTGCTTTCCTTTGAGTTTGTCATTTGGCTCTAAATCACAGATGTGGATTCATCCATATTGTTGCTTGTAGTTTATCTAATTGTTGTGAATTCTACTATGTAGAATGTGCTATGTGAGAGTATATCACAGCTTTTTTATCTGTTCTGCAGTTGATAGATATTTAAGTAAAGCTATTAAAAATAGTGGCATGATGAATATTCTTGTAATCATTTTTGTCTTAGGGAACAAAATGCTTTTAGGAGCGGAATTGCTGGGTCATTTGGTTATGAATAGTTTATCTTTAGTAGATTCTTTAAACAGTTTTCCAAAGTGCTGTGCAATTTACACATCTACAAGCAGAGTGTGGGAGTTTGTGTTGCTCCATACTAGCCAATGCTTGACATTTTCTTTCTTGCTTTTTTTAAATCAGTTTCAGCAGTTGTTTAGTTACGTGGAGTTGTAGTTTTAATTTACACACCAGTGAGGACTATATAAAATTATTTGAGTATCCTCATTTGTGAAGAGAGCCTGTTCACTTTTTGCCCATTTTTTTTATTGGGTTGTTGTTTTCTTTTTGACTTATATGACCTCTTTTTAGAATTTGAATGGGTCCTTTGTCATAGTTATGTACTTCAAACAATTTCTAGTTTCTCTATAGGTTGCTTTCTTAAATTTGTCTTTAGAAAAAAAGTTCTTAATATAATTCAATTCATCACTGTTTATATTATGGTTAGCACCTTTTAAAAAAATTTTAACTAAGACATCTTTTCTTCCTTCAAGACCTTTAAGTATTTAAAAATTTTGTCTGAATTACATAACACAAAATTCTACAAGGTATAATTTGTTAGGAGAAAAATAGAATACTTTGAGAATGTGCAAAGATCTAAAATATCAATGTCTGTGAAGTAAACTGTATAACAATGATGTGTATCAAAATATAGTGACACATCTGAAATATAGAAATATGTGTCAACTTTTGTCATTATCAATTGTCACTAAAGCAGGCATTTATTGAGTAACATCTTTGAGCAGCATACTGTGAATAAGCTTTATGTCATAAATAACAGAACATTTTGAAAAATTGTGAAATATTTTCTATTAAATATATAAATATAAGTGCTTAAATTATTACAAGTGGTAATATGTAAATTTTAATAACAAAAAATCAAATCACATATGACAGAATTATTACATTTAGAATTCTAGTTAGATTACTCCCCACATTAATGGATTGATTGTCAGGAAAGTATAAATATCTTTATCCTTCCCCCATCCTTCATCTCTATAACTTGTTATTGGTCTTGTTCTTACGGTCACTGACTCAGAAGACATAAAGGTGACCTATTTCTTATATTTCATACAGACTGCATGATGTAGTCAAAATAATTATTTGATATAGAAGTTATTCAAAATAATCATTAAATAATCATTTCTTTTTTTTCCTACTTCTGATTAGATATTAGAACATCAGGTATGAAAAACAAGAAGCATACAAAATTGGTTTTACAATCACTTAAAAAAGTTAATTAAGAAAATTATAAAGAATAGATAACTTATCAGGAAGAAAAGCATTTCTAGTTTTGCCCTTTTTTGGACAGACTCTTCCTGGCAAAATTTAATTTAAGGAAATATATATATATATATATATATATATATATATATATCTTTTAAATTTTCCCCCAAAACTAATTCAGTCTATTGGTTGTCATTGATGGATAATTAGTAAATTTAAAAAAACAACACATTATATTTTAGGAAATCTTATTGTTTCTGTTGCTAGATGCTGGCTTTGATGTTGGTTTTAGATTTAACTTTGAAGATTCCATGTCGTTTTTTTTAATCCTCATCAAAGGATTATTTTCTCACTGTATTTTAGAAATGAGAGGGGAAAGACAGAGAGAAATACTAATGTGAGAGAAACACACCGATATGTTGCCTAATGCATGGGTCAGGGCCCGGACCAGGGAAGAGCCTGCAACCAAGGTATATGCCCTTGTCCAAAATTGAACCCAGGACCCTTTAGTCTGCAGGCCGATGCTCTATACACTGAGCCAAACTGGCTGGGGCAGAAGATTACTTTTGATGTTGTTCAAGTTAGTGTACTCTTCTGAGGGATGGGTTGTGGGAGGGGTGCCTTGGAAGATTGTGGAATTATGTAAATACTAGAGGCCTGGTGCACGAAATTCTTGTATGGCCAGCGATCAGGGCCAATCTGTGGGGCGACCCGCTGGGCAATTGGGGGTTCCTGCTTGCAACTGCCTTGTCCTGGCACCACCCACTTGCTGGCCCTACCCCCGCCCCCCCAACTCCCCCGGCACCGGTCACCATCTTTGGGGAACCGGCAGGACCATCAGGGTCCCCACTGGCACCCGTCTTGGCCTGGCACCACCCGCTCACCTGCTCTACCATCCCGCCACAGTCTGGCTCTTGTTGGGGCCCATCAGGGCTGGCAGTGCCTCCACTGCTGCCCCCTGCCAGTGCCACATTGCCAACACCTGCCATGTTCTGCACCGCCCCCTGGTGGTCAGTGCATATCTAACTCCCGCTTGGTCGAACTCCCGCCTGTGGGGACAATTTGCATCTTAGCCTTTTATTATATAGGATAAATACATAAATAAATATACATATATGTATATATATTAAATATATGTACATATATTTATTCTGAGTAACCTGTTTCAAGAATAAAAAATATCACTAGTATTTTAAGTGGAAATGTCACAAATAGTAAGTAGCATTCATTTTACAGATTTTGTTTTGAAAACTCTCCTTCATCTCTCAAGTGCCTATTATGAAATAGGACTTTGCTAGACATTAAAGATTCAGAGGTGAAAACTATAACACCCACTCTTAAGGATCTTACAGCTTTACATGAATGCCATAAGAAGCTTTATAAGGAAGCTTTACATATAGAAGGTTTATAAGAAATTATGTGTATGCATGATACACATCATGTATTCATTTTGCAAATTTGGTGAAGAGCAATAAGGATTTTGTGATCAGATTTTTTCTTCTGATTTAATAATTCTCACTACCTACTGAATTTAAAATCTAGTACTTTTTTGCCATTATATGGTATGTAGTGCTTGTGTATTAGTTGTAACATAAAATGATTTCTTACCATAGGTCAATTCAAACTTGAGCCCAGCTGGTGTTGCTCAGTGGTTGAGTGTTGACCTATGAACTAGGAGGTCACAGTTTTATTCCCATGTCCCAATTGTGGGCTTGATCCACAGTATGTAGTGTTCAGGAGGCAACCAATCAATGATTCTCTCTCATCTGATGTTTCTATCTCTCTCTACCTCTTCCTTCCTCTCTAAAATCAATAAAAATATATTAAAGATAAATAAATAGAATTATACACTATTTACTCTTTTAAAAAATACTAACTTGAGAGCCCCAGCTGTCATGGTAACACCAGGGTTTTTTGTTGTTGTTTTTTTACTTTAATAATTGCTACCAATTCTCCATTGCCAAATGGGGGAGGTCAGCGACTTAATATAAAACACTTTTCAGAGCACTTCAAGAATTTCTATTGCTTATTTCCTAAGTAAAAATCACAATGCCTGTAAACCAAAAGAAATGCACATTGGCTGTATAACTTCATCTATATTCCAGAAGACATTTTTGAAGGAAATGTTATATATTGACAAAGATTCTCACCTTGACCAAACTGTAATCAGACTCTTCTCAACTCTTTGATCCACTAGGACCAAGCTTTGGACATCTGTAGTCATCTTTGCTTTGCCCAGTTTCAGCAACAGCCCTGTTGAGTCCATTTAGGAAAAATCCTGCTAGCCTTGCTGTTTCCCTTTATATGTTTTTATCCACTGATCCCCACTGTGCTCTTTGCTATAAGTCTCCATTTGTCCTATATTTGAAGTTGATTGAGTCCAATCTCTCTCCCCTACTACAAACCCCCAGTGCAGTATTGAATAAAGTTTTACTTAATGTCTTTAACAAGTGATTTTTTAAAATAAAAAATGAATAATTCTAGTTTAGGGAAACCCTATAACCCATCACTTTTAAGCTTCTTTTCTATTTGTAAGATATAAATATATTAAAATTAATGACAGAATACCAGTTTAAGGCAGCTTTCCCATATTTATAGTATTGGGTTGGGGATAACTATTTTGTGATCACATCTTTACTTATGCAGTAATAATTCTCACCACCTACTGAATTTCAAATTTAAGACTTTTTGGCATTATATTGTAAACTCTGTAAGGATAGGCCTGTACCAATACTTTTTACCACAATATTTCTAAAGCTTACTGCATTGCTAGGCATATGGTAGGTGCTCAATATACTTAATTGAATGGAATCACATCTTCATTACCTTGCAAAGGCATCAATTATCTTTATCTTTTTGAAAAAAAATAAGTGAAAGGGTAGAGACAGATTAACTAGAGCCTTAGAAAAAGAAAGGAACTAAATTTAAGTACCAAGTAAAATTTCTCTATTCTTCTGTTCAACAGAGTTAAATCGGGTCCTAAAGAGGACTAGTTCCTCCATCTTTTATGGGAGTGGAGGCTATTCAATGAAGACGTCATAGTCTTGCATTCTGTTGTACACTGGGTTCAGAGTGTCTGCTGAGCTGATCTGGTCCAGCTATAGTCACTTTAGGTTAAGTTGTACCAGTTAAGTTTTACTTGTCCCTGTAGTCATATTGTTTACAAAACCAGGACTCCTGATATTGCTATTTTTAGCCTTAAACCCAATATAGAATTGTACCCTTGGGTTCCCACTGACTCAGAAGCCCTGTCTCTTTTAAAACGGAGCAGATGAGAAGTATTGGCTCAGAAAGTCCACCCTTTGTTAAAACAGCTCCAGGCAAATCACTGACTGACTTGGCACCCTTGCATGGTGCTCACCAGAGGGCCATGGCTATTAACCCACATTAACTCCCAGAAAGCAGTTTTCTGGAGGCGTTTGCTTGACTGTTATAAAACCAATTGGAAAGTTGTTCATATTGAACAGAATGCATCGTATAACATATATAAATCTCTAGTATTCCAATGTGATTACTGTTAAAGACTGCTTTTTTTTCATGAAATAGGAATCAATTAAAAGACCTAAATTTTACCTTTATCATCAGAGTTATTATGACTAGCATGTAAATAAAAAGGCTCTGTTATGCACTGTATGTGCTAATTTTTGGGGAGATAAATGATGTGCTTAGTGGTTAACTTCTGCTAGTAGTTGAAAGATGATGTGTTTTCTCTTTAAAATGTTCTATAAGGTTTTCATTTATAGTCTTACAAATGGAAGTTTTAAAGCAGGAATGGGAACTCTTCACATATGGTGGAATGCTTTGTGTGCCAGAAAAAAATATTTTATGGTTTCACTCACCATTAGAATAATGATTTCTTTTACCTATAACTATTTTTATGCAGCCCCATTAGGAATACTTGTATTCTTATCTTACTCCTCTATCAAATTATGGGCATCTTACAGCAGAGAATGTCCTACATTTTATTTTGTCTTGCACTCTTAGTGCAGGTATGTGAGAGTTGCAGTATGTGTTTACAGAAAGCTTTATACTGAATTGAATTTATAGATGCTTAATTGAAACTTATTTCCATATCCATAAAAACGCAAGTAACAGAAGGAATTATGAGGCAAATTTATAGGAAATACACAGAAGATTCTTAAGATGCAAATGAATAGTGAATTATTTATATCATATTCTTGTCACAGAATTGTTCATTTAAAATATGTTTACTGAGAGGATTAGATGAATGTAAGTACTTAGCAGAGGTAAACGTTGGGATTAGGCTACTCAAAAATCACATCAAGTACTGGCAAAGAGAAAAGAAAATAGCCTATTGTACTTTAGTGAAATTGGAAAGTTTATGGACCAGGTAGAATCTTTAATTAGTGACTGTTCTGCCTGTTGAGCAGAGAGAGGCATTCTAGGAATATGGTACTCTTTTGGAGAAAATAGGACCAATGAGTGAAGATAGTAGTGTGAAGATATGGAAGAGTTTAGGAGAGCCTGAATATTCGATGATAATTAATAACATCATACCATAATAAAGCAGCAGAGGAGAGATAGAGTTAAGATATGTCAGAAGAATTTGGAGATAGAAGAATATAAAGGAGGGATAAATGGTGATGGAAGGAGACTTGACTTGGGGTGGTAAACACACAATACAATATACAGATGATATATTATAGAATTGTATACTTTAAACCTATATAATTTTAACCAATATCACCCCAACAAATTTAATTAAAAGAAAAATAAAGATATGTCAGAAGGAGAAATGACTAAATATCCTCATTTATAGATGAGACTGAGTCTCTTGAGATAGGGATATTTAGGAAAATCCCAGGTGTCACTTGAATTATCTACCTCTAGTCCAGTGCCATTGTTACTATTATTATTTATGGAAAGATTTCTTCAATAATGATTAAGCATCCTCATGTTCATTTCATTAAGGATTTTGCAAACTTAGCTACAAAATAATGTATTGACGTAGTTATATTCCAAAAAACACTACATTAAAATGGCACTACACATCTATTTGTAGCATTATTTATTTATTTAGTAATTCAATTAGGCATTTCTGTATTTTTAAGGGAAGTCATAATGTTTGCTTTTTAAAAATATCTACTTTTGTATCTTCTTATATATCACATACAGTAATTTAAATGATACACAGTTCCACTTGGAAATAGTTACTTAGCTCTATAATTTTCTTTATGTACATGAATTTTCCAAGTATGGCATGATGCCGGTAAAGATGTTTATTTAAATACACTAGAGGCCCAGTGCATGATTGAATCGTGCATGTGTAAGGTCCCCTACACACTTTCGCTTTTGATCGCGGTGGAGCTGGGTGCCTGTCCGCTGGTGCACCAGGCCTTTCGGAAGCCTCCGGCTCTGCGGAGGCTTCCGAAAGGCCTGGTGCTGGAGCAGACAGGCACCCAGCTCCCCCGCTTTTGATGGTCCATGGCGGGACGTGAGCTCGCTGCCCCAGAGGCCCCTTCTGTTCCGCAGCACAGCCATGGTGCAGACGCTGGCCCAATCGGCTACCCCGGCCACCCCGAGTCCCGCCCCCTGCACCTCCCGCTGGCCCAATCGTGGGCGTAGCGATGGTAATTTACATATTACCATTTTATTAGGTAGGATTCATACATAGTAGAAATCTGTAGTAGTTAACTTTGTAAATAATAATTATTCTTAAACAAGTTAGACTATGATTCTTGTGCCCTTTTATTTCTGGCACTTCATATCGGTGCTGAGGAAAATTACTAACATTCAATCACCCTTTAGTAGTAACACAGTTATCCCTTACAATAAAACTATGAACCATCATTATCCCCATTTTTCAGATGAAGAAACTGAGGCAAAATAAAGTTGGACACTAGGTTTGAACAGTGTCAGGATATGAACCCAGGTAATCTAGGGCAAAAGCCTCTGCTTTTTCATTTTGTTATACAAACAATAATAGGGGAAGACTTTTATTATCCTAACCAGAGGCCAGGTGCATGAAATTTGTGCACTGGGGTGTGGGGTCCCTCGGCCTGGTGTGTGCCCTCTCAGAGTCTGGGACATCCCTCTTGCAATCCGAGATCCCTCTCTAAGTCTGGGACCCCTCGCTCCTTACCACCCACCTGCTCGCTGCTCCTTACTGTTGGGTTCACGGCTGCTCCTTAGTGCTGCTGCAGAGGCAAGAAAGGCTTCTGCCACCACCACTGCTCTCACCAGCCGTGAGCCCAGCTTCTGGCTGAGCTGCGCTCCCCCTGTGGGAGTGCACTGACCACCAGGGGGCAGCTCCTGTGTTGAGCATCTGCCCCCTCATGATCAGTGCGTATCATAGTGACCAGTCATTCCACCAGTTGTTAAGTCGATTTGCATATTAGAGTTTTATTATATAGGATTATAGCAAAAGTAAGTGACAATTGGATTTTGTAAGTAGCCTATAATTTCTAATGTCAGAATGAATGGTTTAGATCACCCACACAACTTTCCTGTTAGAGTAGAAAGAATGAGCCTATGGACCAGCCAAAGGAAACTGCATGGTTGTCTAATGTCCCAATCCCTGAGGCACAAAGGCCAACTCTTACTCTGCAATTTTTTATACCACTGTAGATCCCGTCTTTCAAGCAGCATTTTGAAAACTGTGGGTACATTAAATATTTACTAGTTATTATACTAGAGAAGAAATGAAATGCAAAATCTATTAACTCATTTCTGCTGCTAGGTATTTTAAAATTGGTCCTATTGAAATTAAAATAATGAAAGTAAGGTCAAGATCAGAGAAAGAAGCCATCCTCAAGTTTGGCAAATCCTAAAGATAGAAGGATAAAGTGTTTCAGAATTTTACTTCCCAATCTCGAGACATTCTGAGGTTCAGTAGAAAGAGCAATGCCCAGGTGGCTTTTCCATGTTTGCCATTAACTGGTTGTGTGACCTTTGGAAATGTAATGTGTACTAAGAAAATATAGCAGAGCTCTTGGCCTAGGTCAGTCTCCCTTTCTCCTACATGTTTGACAAAAAACCATAGTGACAAAGCATAGAGAGAGCAATTTTTGACAAAATCCCTAAAGGCCACTTCATTTGGTTAATGTAATTTGACCTTCACCATATAAAAATTGTTGCTGCTTGTCAGAATAATGTTGCTACTTTAAAACAGCGTGTGTGTGTGTGTGTGTGTGTGTGTGTGTGTGTGTGTGTAAAGGCCATACCATGAATATCCACTCAGCTTAAGATAAGGGCATTAGCTAGTGAACAGACAAGACCTAGGTAAAAACTTTTTCTTTACATGCCTGAGAGGTGAGAAATAGATGTTTAAATTGGATGCAGGAAGCCATGAGGGGCCAGGATAATGACAGGCAGAGGAAGGTTAGAGCAGCTGTGTTTGTAAAAAATGATGCTACTTTCTTTTGAAAATTTCAAAGGACTTCAAGAAAATGGGGTTCTGGAGGATAGCTCCCTATGTTTCTAAGTTTCAGGGATACAGAGAAGGGCTCTTTGGCCTCAAAAATAACTAATCTAATGTGTGAGGGTATTTTTTTTTTCAACAGTAGACTTAGATTTTCAACCTAGATTTTTAAAGAACGTTTGCAATGCGTACTCTTTAAAGATCAAACATTGTGACATAGAGTCACATTAAGGCTGGGTTCCTTTAGGAGAGCTGACCCAACGGGGTGCATATTTAGCCGAGCACTATAGGCACTAGAAGTGAGGGAAGGGACTTTTGCCCCTTTGTTGAGGGACACTACATTAGTTGGCATTATTGTACCTAATTTATAGCAGGTAAAATGGAGCCTCATTAAGGCTGAATTGACAATTGTTAAATAACTAGTAAATGTAGAGTTGGGCACTAATCGGTTCGGTTCAGTGGATAGAGCGTCAGCCCATGAATTGAAGGGTCCTGGGTTTGATTCTGATCAATGGCATGTACCTTGGTTGTGGGCAGGCTTGATCCCCAGTCGGGGTCGTGATGGAGGCAACTGGTCAATGTTTCTCTTTCATGGATGTTTCTAACTCTCTATTCCTCTCCCTTCCTCTTTATAAAATTCATAAAATATATTTTAAAAAATGTAGAGTTGGGACTCCAACTATGTCTGACATTGTGTCCATATTCTTAACCACACCACAAGTTTTGAGGTACAGAAGGCCTGAGCTTTATTATATCATGACCTTTCTACCTTCTGTCCCTAACGCCACACCCCAAATGCATCTCTTAATTCTTGTGAAGTGAGGGGCATCGTGATGCAAAAGATGATCACACTGCTCACAAATGAATCTCACTGGAAGGGAAGGCAGTGTTGGGGAATGAGCCAGGAAGAAATGGTCACAATCTTTAAGACATACACGTCCAACCAGACCACTGGGATGCCACCATGGATGAGAATGCAGCATTTTTATTGTAAAAGTCCACATATTAGGCATTTCCCTTTGCGAAAAGGTTTTCAAATACATAGACAGGGAGCAGTTGATAATTAAGATTTAGGGTATGTATAATATATATTCATATTCCCAATACTATGCACACATTGGAAAGCCAGCTTTTCTGAGTATCCCCATTATGGAATACATTTCAAGTTGACAATAATAACATGTGTCTCACCATTGAAAATTTGCCAACAACTCTCCCAAGGAGTCAACATTTAATATGTTAACAATCCAAAACAAGAAAATAATTGATTCTATTTACATGTGTTTGAGGTTACATACTAGAGCACTGGTATATTAAACATTTGTAAAATTGGCAGCTAAATGTGTTTCAAGATTCATCCAGATGACTTGATGATGACTTTACAAGGATTTATATTAACAAAGTCAGTCTCTTTTTTTCTACTCTTTTTTTAGGTTATCTATAAAGCTTTACTAGCTATGATTGAATTCTGACTTAGAGCAATGTTTACCATAAAGAAGAACTGACAAAGGATGCTAACTTAGAAAAATAAGGATTCAGGATGAATCCACAAAGATGAAGCTCTACTCATGATGTTTTGAAGTCTGTGACAACCACTTTATGTGATTACAATCTACTTGAATGATTGCATAGGCTCAGCCTCCTTGTAAGTCATTCATTTGTTATTTCATTTTTTTTTAAATTTAATCTTCAGTACATTAAATTTTTCACAGAGTATAGAATACTATATTCTAAATACTAGTCAGGTATGAGTATTTATAATGCCTGTCATGTGTCCTCAAGGACAATTGTCATAGGTCAAGGTTGACTCACTTCTAAACATGAAGAAATAATATAGAACTTTTAATTATTCTCTAGAAGACTAATTTTTGTATACAAATAGAGGACGTAAGTATTGTTTTAAAGGAATATAGACATTAGCTAAAATAAACTTTTGAAAATGAATAGCCTAAGTTCTTTGGATCCTTCTGTTTATCTCTACAAAGTTAAATATCACTTGACAATGCCAACATGCAAAGATGAGTCACTGGTTCCAGGCCTGCACAGAGAGATGCACTGGCATGATATGGGTCCAGTTCACTCTAAACCATACTTGTTGAGCACCGACTGTGTGCCAAGCACTGTGCAAGGTGCTGAGGACCCAAAGAGGACATGAAAAGGACACTGCCCCCAAGGCACTCACAATCACTACAAGCAGATCTTTCGATGGAGAGTAAGTTCTGTTAAGATCTATAATCCTAAAAGGAAGGAAAAATAGCAGCAAGCACATACAATCACTTTACACTCTATGAAATTGGGCATATTTAGAGATGGCAAATGTCTATATTCAGTCCATATTTTACTTAGAGTGTTTAATATGTCATACGAGTAAGTATAAGCTATTTCAATCTTTATGCATGAGGGAAAAGGTAGTGAAAATTTTCCCCTCCAATTCCAATCCCAAATCTTTATAATTGCATTCATGATTTTTTTGTAGCCCAAAGACACAAAGAGTAAAAGACAATGCTTTATGATGTTAACTTCAATCCATTTATTTTGGCTCTAAAGAGATGCATGCATTAAACTTGACGCATTCTATGTTATTGAAATATTTACATCATTGTACATGTGATATGAAGGAAATTTTCTTTCTATCTTGGGATCGAGGTATAATAGGTTTCTTGTCTAGGTTCTTATATTTAAAATGAGTTGTGATTTGTCTCAAATGTGGGAGATATTCTGTTGGGATCAATTTACTACAACTTGACCCCAGATGGTCTTAGGGAACAGTTTGGGATATTTTGCATCTAACTGTATTTTGAATGGGATGAGGACACCACCATTGCAAATACTCATTGCTTTTCCTATTTCAGTTCTGTAGCTGGAAATATCTTGTTTGATTTCAATGTTCTTGCTCTAATTTCAACTTGCCCTGCAGGTTTGCAACACAGAAACATTATAGTTTAAATTACACTTATCAAAGGCGAGTTGGGTGCAAACTATGACATTAATACAATTTACCAGGTTAGAACAAAGAAACAAATTCAGATCATTATAAACCGCACAGAGGATTATTTAAGTGGACTTCAAAATGACATCTTCTCTCCATGAGATTTAGTAAATAAGACCCTTATAACAATAAGACCCCTACCTCTTTACAGGTAGAGGTAGGAGACCCAATAAACCAAATTGAACAAGCAGAAGGCCGTGGGGAAGAAGATCCGTGCATATGAGTCCATTTTGGCAATACGGATATGTATCCTCCCGTGTCTCCAAGCTCCTGTTCGGCAATCTTCAAAACAGCAGAAAAAGCTGGCACAGTCCTTGCCGTCCAGACACTCATACCCATATTCTTCATCTCTCTCTTGAAGGTGTGTGGCATTGTTCATTTGAATGGTTGCTGATCTTGGGCGAATATCAATAGTAGGGGCCTGAGACAAGGGGAGGGACAAAGAGGAATCAGAGTTAATTCCACTTGATAAATCCTGGGCTATTTCTCCACAATGTTACCAATGTGAATGATGAATCTGAAAATGAGTACTCAGGAAATTGCTATGACATCGTGATCTACAATGGTGAAATTGAACTCAGAAAGATAGCACATTTGCAGATTTTGAATTTTGAGTTTAAGCAGTGCAGCTGAAAATAATACCATCAAGCTAATAGCTGGAGCAAGAAGATTAAACACCAAAAGAACGCAAAGTTTAAAGATTTAAATCAAACAGCTACATGGAATCTTATTCTAGTAAATATTAGATGCAAGCTGGGTTACATGAAGGCATTTAATGGTTTTGCATGTGAGTAGAACAGAGAAATAAAAAATGTATCAATTTTGAAATCAAATTTTGTGTCATGCTTACCTATCGGCAAATAGTAAACCCCATTATACTGAGCAAATTTGTTAGATGCTTTTAATATAAAATGTTAAAAATATGTATAATATAGAAGTTTCCTGAGTTTATACCACAAAAGTATGGCTTTTGTTTTAGAGGAATATGGTACTTTGTGTAATATTCACCATCTAGAAGCTTCAGAATGTCAGCAAGATTTACCTGCTAATGAGTGAGATTCAGAAAAATATGCTACTGCCTGTCAAACATTATTTAGCATTTGAGAAAAAAATTAGTACTAATCAGCTGAATCCTAATCTAACTTTTGCTTTGGGATGAATTATAAAATTGCTTTAAGACTCAGTGATCTATTTGATGTTAATTTGGATGATTTAGTTTTACGATAATATAAATACAAACCCTAGTGTTTCCGAATCAGCTGTCAGAATTCAACTGGGAATAGAAATCTTGTAATATTGCAAGGTAGAGCCAAAAGGCTCCTGGGTCATCCTAGAAGGAAGGGATGGGTGGTTTTTGTTTTTTTTAAATATATTTTATTGATTTTTTACAGAGAGGAAGAGAGAGGGATAGAGAGTTAGAAACATCTATGAGAGAGAAACATCGATCAGCTGCCTCTTGCACACCCCCTACTGGGGATGTGCCCGCAACCAAGGTACATGCCCTTGACCAGAATCGAACCTGGGACCCTTGAGTCCACAGGCCAACGCTCTATCCACTGAGCCAAACCGGTTTCGGCGGGATGGGTGTTTTAACTAAAGCATTTTAAAGAGAGTATTATTTTTACAGAACTGACTGGTAAAGCTTAGGCCAAAGGAGATTATTTTTTGCATTAGGATTTACAGAACGAAAATTTAAGGGCACATAGGTTATATGTGGTATATGGCAGATGCAGGCAGTGACACTGGATTTCATTTTCATCTGCGAAGAAAGGGTAAGTTTTGGCTTTGATGTTTACAGAAGCCCTCTTCACTAACGACATCTCCTAGTGCTTATAGCTTTTTAGCTTCATGTAAGGTCAAAACCTCTGTGAATTAGCATAGGGTTGCTGAATCAACTCTAGAAATAAACAGAACTTTCTCATTTTAAATGTTTTATCTTTAGTAGAATGCTTAAATGTCTATTCATAAAAAACAAACAAACACCATGTAAGCGTTAATACTTAAATTCAGCCGTTGCATGCAGTGAATTTCCATTCCAAAAACATTATACCTTGAAGGAAAACATCCGAAGAAGCTTTGGGTTTGTAGACAGAAAAGAGAATGCATTTCATTTCATTAAAAGAAGAGGAAGAAAAAAGAAAGAAAAAGAGACAAAATAAGATAAATTAAAAATGCATTTTGAAAACATAGTAGGTGAAATAAACTAAAATTATAAGCACAGAAGGACAATTTTGAACATGGAACAAAGTATATGCCTAACGTTGAAAAAGAGAATTTGGTGATTGCTAGTGAAATCTTCCATAAATTAACCCACAATTATCTAACTACAAAGGCCAGGGTTGTTCATTTGTGAGGAATCTTTTTATTATTTTATTTTCTAATTATCACTAAGAAGGTCTTATTAAGTGAATCCTGACATAATGAATCAAAGCACATATTAAATGGGCAAATTAAATTCAGCCTCTCTTTCGTACCTTATGTTCTTGCCTGTTCTGATAAAGCATCTAATTGACTTAAAAGGGGGAAATGCTTGAAATTCTCAGGTAACTTTATTTTCTCAGTTTCTTTCATCTTCTTTCTCTTCTGCCTTGTTTTCTTCTGTCATCTTCATGACCATGGATTAAGGAATCCACATGTTTCTATTTCTGAAACAAAATGCACTCTGCAGTGACCTAGCTGTTAGAGAGGGGCAAAGGGCTTTTTCCCAAGGACTCAGAAAAAGGGAGGGAGGGAGGGAGGGAGGGAGAGAGGAAGAGAGAGAGAGAGAAAGAGAGAGAGAGAGAGAGAGAGAGAGAGAGAGAGAGAGAGAGAGAGAGAGAGGACTCTTCAGATTTGTTTGAAAGCCAGTCCTCTCATGCCCTTGTAATTTCTGGCAGGTAATAATGCTAAGTATCAATAGAACCATCTTCTTGGGGGGGAGTGGAGGGATGAAATGGAAGTGAAGGAGAGGGAGAAAACAAAAACAAAATTAGAAAACGGAAATAAGGGGAGAGAAGATGTGAAGGCAAAGAGAGGCAGAACAGACAGGGAAGAGAAGGACTGCATAATGAGTATTTGGGGAATTAGAGATAAGCATTTATTTTTTTATTAATCATAAAAAATGATGCTTCTTTCTTTACCTGTTATAAATTCTTATATTCAAATAAACATATACCGTGTAGAGAATTTCACTGGTGTTCTTGGAGATGCATCGGGATACAACCTAGAATCAGCCAGACTTCCTCATAATTCAGTCTCCCAAAGTTTACGGGTCAGACAGTTAGCCACTATCATATCTCTCATGGCCCTTAGAGCAGAAGATCAGGAAAGGCTATCAATGGGGTGAATTCATTGGCCCCTGCCTTGGAAGGGACTGGACTTTAACTTTCATGGGCCTCCTATGAGCCAGATATTGTGTTTAGTTGGGTAAATGGGTAGCTATGTGCTCTCTTCAACATTAATAATAAAAGACAATTGCTTTCGGCATTCAAGTTTGTGCTTCATCATCTCTATTTTAAGTTTGGTGGCAAGGTGAAGTCATTCTCTCTGGTTCCAAATCACTGAAATCAATCCAGGTTAGTACTTATATAATTATCCACATCAACCATCATCGTCAACTAGTAAATGATAAGAACTTTCATGTGTAAGGTACTATGTAATGCTTTTTACCACTGTTACATTTATTTCTCACAGCAGCCCTATAACATATTTTACAATATTCTGTTATATATGACAATATAAAAACATAGGAAGGCTTAGTAACTTGTCCAAACAATAGATGAGATATTTCTTTTAAAATAAACAGGTGCAGAGTATGAAACCAATAGAAGTCCTCTGGTGGCAATACACACACACACACACACACACACACACACACACACACACACACACATTAGTTGCAAAAGTATGGTGATTCTTGAAATTTAAAGATTCTTATGGCTTCCTGGTAGAAAGCTTTGGATAGAAAAATCTTAATTTAAAATATCAATAATTTTAAAATATTATAGTAAGGGGGCAGAATGGTGAAAATCAATAAAAGCTGGAATAATAGCAGTTAGAAGAGAGACGCATCTCTCAGCAATGGTTATAGTCCCCATGAAATGAAGAGAGCAAGAGTCTGCCTTAGTGAATCAGGTCTCTCTTAACTAATAACCATAAAGAATCCTTATGTTCCAGTCAAAGTCACACATTCAGTTTTCATCTTGGAGCCCAAAGTGTTGAGGCATAACCTGCAGATAGACTAAACAAGACAAAACCAAAACAAAACCAGGTGGTCTTTCTGCATAAAAATTTCAGTGGTCCCAGTGGGAAATGATACATACAGGGTTTTTCTTCTTTTTGTCTTTATCCTTGCTTGGTTTCCGATTGCTGACAAAATAGTGTAGGGTGCCATACTCCACCAAAGCAGAGAAGACAAATATGAAGCAGACAGATACAAAGAGATCCATTGCTGTGACATAGGAGACCTTGGGCAGTGACTTCCGGGCAATGGTGCTGAGGGTTGTCATTGTCAGGACAGTTGTGATACCTGAAGAGAGGCACAGTAGAAAAGGTCATGTGACCACATCAGCAAGTTGGGTGACTCAGTCACGATGGAAGCTAAACCTGTTTTGTGGCTTCTGATAAGCAACCTCAGTAATGGGAAAGAAGTACAATTAGAATCATAGACTATACCCACAAATATTTGTTGCCTCTTAAATGCCATTTAACCTTGCAGCACCTCTGCTTTCTTAGCTCTAAAAAAATGTGATAATTTTTGTAATCATTACAACGACTTCTACATGCTTTAGTTATGAAGAGTAGAACAGGCAAGGGGACCATATTGAATATGCCTGATTTGTCCTCAATGATCAACTTGTAGTCAATGACCTGCTTTTTGCTCAGGGTTCTCTCACTCATTCTTAGCTCACTCACCTTGCTCCCTTCTCCCACCATGGTCTTTTGCCAATGAGCACTCATTTAATGAGTAGTTAAATGAGCTAGCAGAGTGGCCATAAGAGGGATTTTGATCAGCAGAAGTGTGTACTTCAAGAGAGAAAATTGATTTGAAATCTTTTCCTTAAAATATTTGTGGGGTGGATAAATTAGAATGCAGCAAACTATTTGTTCCATTCTATATAATAGAAGGGTAATATGCAAATAGACCAAACTGCAGAACAACCGAACAACCAATCTAAGTGTAATATGCTAATGATATGCTAAGACTGCTCAGCCACTCGCAGTGACGTGCACTGACCACAAGGGGACAGACAGTTGACTGATTGACCAGTCGCTATGACGTGCACTGACCAGCAGGGGGCAGATGCTCCAACTGGTAGGTTAGCTTGCTGCTGGGGTCCTGCTGATTGGGACTGAGAGAGATGGGCCGGACACACCCTGAAGCCCTCCCATGGTCCCTCCCTGGTCCAATCGTGCACAAGTGGGGTCCCTCAGCCTGGCCTGCACCGTCTTGCATTCTGGCAGTGCAAGCCTCTCCTGATCAGGACTGATTGGGCGCAAGCCAGCGGCAGGCACAATGGGGCCGGGATGAGTGGAAGTGGCAGGTAGGAGCTGCAGGTGGCATTGGACTTCGGGTTTTGGCCTGATCCCTGCAGGCCACCCAGAGGGACCCCACCTGTGCACGAATTTGTGCACCGGGCCTCTAGTTTATTCGTAAGTGTACATACATTACTCAAAAATAATCATTGTGCTACCAGCTATGTGCCCTGCACTATACTTGGGATAAAAGATATTTGCATGCTGATGTGAGAGACAGACATAGCATGTTATACAACACATTCTACTCACAGTGACAATTAATCATCCTAAAGTAATAGGCTCACACTATTTTGGGTTTGTTTTAGCATGTAGCATTAGACACTATTGTTGAATAGTACTTGTAACATAAAGTACCACATATAACGGGAAAAATCAAAATAACTTTATTTTGAAACAGATGGGAGACTAAATTAGATTTGGCAGAGCACAAATATGCAAATGATATATTTAAAAAAATTTCCCCAGTAATCACTCTGCCCTTAGGTTTAGTTGCCTGGGACAGATCATTTTGTCAGAAAATGACCACAGTTGCTAACATTCCTAGGTCTTACTATGGTTTGTATTCTTTGCATGGAATAACTTACTTAACCTAATAAAACCCCATAAGTTAGGTAAAGGAAATGATATATTTTTACATGTGAGGAAACTGTAATGAATAGAGATTAAAGGATATTTCCAAGTCCATACTATAATTGTGAGTTGCAATTCAGATTTGTTAGATATCAAAGCCCCAGCTCTTAACTATTGCATGATACTGCCTTCCTAGAAAAGACTGAGCAAGAGATGTGGTTCTAATTTTCTCATAGCTGATGAAAGGGATTATGGTTTAATAATTCATCTTTCAATAGCTTTATTCTTAGTTAAATCTTTAGGGAATTTTATGTAGCATAAAATTTTTATTCATGGACCTAGACTCCAATGTTCTTGTGATTCTGTGGCTTTCTTATAATCTCTGTGCACCTCCTTCCTCATGTGAGAAAAAAATATGTGAAAACCTGAGTCACATATCACCATTATACAATAGATTAAGCAAACTGTATATAATCTTGAAAGTGGGGAGATGGGTTCTCAAAATTTCACAGGTAATTGTGTCCTCCCAAAAATAATCTTCCTAGTGGCTCGTAAGTAGCCAATTAACATGTATGTATGTCCTCTAATGTCATCATGATCATGGATGTTGGAATTAATTAACAGCCCATGGTATTCTGGTAAAGGTGTAACAAATTACTCTAGAAGAAATGATTGCCTTGATTTTTAGTGTTTGCCTATTTTGATGGTATTACTACTTTCACCTTGGCTGATGTCAAGCTGCCAGTGTGACATCGCTAGACACACTATTGGGAAAGGACAAATGATTAGCTCTCATGAGTTGGTGTCAGTAGCTCCAGCATACAGAACTGCCCAGAGACCAAAACAAAAAGTCTATTGAAATTAGAAGGGTTTTTTGTTTGTTTGTCTGTTTATTTGTTTTTAGCTAACTTAAATTTATTAAGATAATTTACTGGGGGGAAAAGCATATTAAATTTGTTAAGAAAAACAGAATTAGGAAAACTTAAATATTTTTTTGCTTTTCTAATATAGTAGTTTTCTTTAAAATGAAACAAAGAACATTTCTATGTAATTGCTGACTGGATTAAAAGCAAATCAATTTGGAAAGGGTGATAAAGATTACGAGTTTTGGGTACTTACCTTGGCTAAGTGCTATAACACGAAGAACTGTATCTTACCTAGAGAAGTTCTGGCTGGCACAGCATCCTTATTGATCCAGAAAGACACCCAGGATAGGACAACAATGAGTGTGCAGGGGATGTAGGTCTGGATAGTGAAGTATCCCATTCTTCTGCTCAGGTCAAAGTAGACACACATGACCACATAATCTCCTGGGAACCGAACAAAGATAGCACCATGCAACCCCTTATCAAAAACTGAAAAGCATTTAAAAATGAGCATATGTTCAAATCTCTCACTTTTAAAATGAGAGTTCCATACAGGGGTATGTTGAAAACCATCTTCTACCAACGTGGGTTTAAAAAAAAAAAGTAAAATCCAAATGAAACTGAAGTCTGATCCTTCTAGAAGCAATGTGACTACTAGAAAGAAGGAAGCATTTTTGAGCATATTCATCATATTTTCTTCTTTCAGGTGATTTTTTATGGTGCCTTTTCTGCCTACATAATACACATAATATACATAGTTTTTTGTTTGTTTGTTTGTTTGTTTGGTAGGGAGAGATGGAGCAGAGCTTTTATACTTGCCTAAAATGAATCCTAAGATTTGTAATGATTTTCTCTTGTTTCAGGACCTATCTTCATACAAACCAGAGGGTAATATGCTGGTGCTTAAAACTAGTAAATGACTAGTTCACAATGAAATTCCTATGCTGAGACATTTTTTTCTCATACTTTCATTGAATCATATGGTTTTGCTTATAGCAGTTACTTCAATTGGTAATTTCTAATTTATTTGTGTAGTTGTTTTTGTAATGCTTGTCTCCACTATTAGACTTTAACAGCTTGAGTCCAAAAAGTGCCTATTTTAGCCCATCATTACACTACTAGTAATTAGCATCCTGCTTGATTCTAAATAGGTATTTCATAACATTTGTTGAATAATTTCAAATAAATGAACACACTTAAAAATGTAAGCATAAAGCAAAAAAACAAGATATCCAGAGGCTGTATTTTTGAACAGTTGTATTAAAAAAAGGAGTTTATGTAAATAATCCAGAATAGAGTCATAAAGGAATCAAGGAATAACCATATAGCTATGCATGAGAACAATTTAATGGGACATGATTTGAGGTCTCTGATTTTTTACAATCAGGAGTCATGCATTGCTTTTAAAAGTCCACGCCCTGCATTTTGCATGGTTCTAAGTGAAATTTTAGGGAATTTTGATTTTTAAGTTTAGAAAATGTACTATGGGAATATATCTCAGTTATCACAGATTTATGTTTTCTTTATATGCTTAGACAACATCAGTTTTAAAGACTATATCTGCTCTTGCAATGGGAAATGAACACATGAGAGACCGGTTTTCAAATATTGCTTCTTTTCTCTTTACCAAAGTATAATTTGTCCTAAAATGCAGGGAGAATGAAATCCAAATTATGTGTTTCATTTTAATTATTTGGCTTCATGCCCACGTTTCCCTGCTTACTTGGCTGATTTAGATCTGATTTGAAAATAAGGTACTTTAGAAGCCTCAAGCAGACAAGACTGATTTAGCAGGATGAGATATTACTGCCCAGCCCAGTTCCTCCTCCCACTCTCAAGCTCAACGCCACACCCTTCCAAGCTGCTGAGTCAGAAAGCCCTCATTGGCTTCTTTTCAAGGAAGTAAAGACTCTCCCTTTCTAAGTGGAGTTATGAGTAGCTGCTAACCCTGCCTTTGGTGGATTAATGTACTATTACTTGTCTGAGTCAGGCCTGGCGAAGGCAGTGACAATGAGCCTGCAACTGAGGTTGTTGCCCTTTACTGGAATTGAACCTGGCAACCTTCAGCCCACAGGCCGAAGCTCTATCCACTGAGCCAAACCAGCTAGGGCAAAGGGGCAAAGGTACAAATTTCTTATTGATGTCAACTAGATTTTGATTAGTTCCCTGAGATTATGCTTCTCTGTATTGATTTATCTGGACTTAAACTATTCAAAGTCAAACATTTTATAAATTAGTTTGGGCCTCGATTTTGTTTTCATTTAGAATATAATATACACAGGCTAGGATTGAGGATTAAAGTCATTTGGGTTGATCCCTACTAATGGCTATCTTTTCCCCACTCTGTTTCTTTTATCTGAATACCAGAGGCAAATGCAAGATTGGAACAAAAAAAACAAAAACAAAAAAAGGTTTCTTTTAAAATAATAACATTCAGGAGATACTTTTTCTCCCCTTGAGAAAGAGTATTTTCCAAGTCCTTGAGAGTTTTCTGCATATTTTAAATGTGTTAAATGACACTTTACAAGTTATACTATTTTAAATAAATCTGGACAATTTTAGTAACTTCTTTTTACTCTTTATCATGAAAGAGAATCTACACTTTGGCATTAATGATCTGACTCTCTGAAAGGTGAACTTTAATTTTTCCTCAAGTAACAAGATAATTATCTCAATTCAATTCTCCTCTTCCCTTTAGGCCAGCTTCTAAACTTCCATAGCTTTTTAATCCGTCGATTTCTATTTTAAGATAATAGCTTCTGAGCATCTTTCATCCTTACCAGCAAATCCAAAGCTTTTTTACCACTAGAGTACAGATTCAAATTTGGGAATGGGCCATTTTAAAAAAAAAAAAAGCAGCTTCCCAGTGATAGCCTGATGCCTGTCTTATCTCTAAGGCCTTATCACGTTTTGTATTTTTAAAAACTCTTGGGCCCAGGAGCCTATGAAATCAAATCCCCTGAGGGTGCTGCATCAGTGATTCACCAAGGCAAAGTGTTCAGTGTCAACCCAGTCTAAGGTGGTGGTTTCAGCCACTGCCAATTTATTCTTTTTATTGAATTATTCTAACATAAATATTTAAAGTCATAGCATATTATAAATTATTGGGGTTCCCTGTTTTTGTCCCAAGTTAGGACATAATAGGCAAGCTATGATTGAGGAGAGAAGACATAGAATTTGAAAAACACCCATTAATGTCTATTCTTTATTTTTTGTAAGCTTCTTATGTCTAGTCTCAGGAAGAGACTGTCAACATCAGTGAACAATGAACTCCAGTTATTATTTCTTTGGAGTGAAATAAACCATATGAAAGTTTTAAAATTCCAATTTACTGGAGCATTTAGGCTCTATTTCGTACATGAAACTACCTCTTAAAAACTTGAAGATTCCATGATAGAGAAATATGCCCCTCCATTGAACACCTAAAATCAGAAAAAACTAATTTCTTTCTAGTTACCAGTAATGTAGCCCTACTATGTGCAGACACTGGGCTGAATGAAGTGCATATATTATCTCTAAACATCCTAATCACTTTGTCAAAATAATAATAAAGACTTTATTTTGTTATTCTCATGATTCTTCCTCCGCTTAACCATAGTGAATAGAGTATATTTTATTCCACCAGGTTAACTTTGAAGACATAATTACAATTGTACTCTTTTTTACACTCCTTTCTCTAGTCTCATCTTTATTTAAATCAAAAAATATTTTTAATCTCTGCTATACATAGAACACTTATTTTAGGTAATGTGGAGGTTAGCACCAAAGGAATTGCACAACTAATTCTAAATTAAATGGATTAAATGGGAACAAAGTATTTTATCTCTGACTACAACTTAGATAGAGTGCTATGCTGAGACAATGCATTATATCTACCTTTAGTCTTTCTTGTTAAACTCTTGAATCTGAGGCAAAATTCCTTGAGGTTCATTTGACCACTAGCAAGTAGGATAGTTGGTTGCATTTTCATTTGGGGAAATTTCTGAAATTAGATCTATACCATACCTAACACACAGAAATAAATTTAAAATGGATGGACCAATGACCCAAATTTAACTGTGAATTTAAATACTGCACATGGAAAATTAAATATTTTTATTGCATGCTTCTATATTTTTTCTGTCTTTATCTGTCCTGGAATCATATCTCACCTAGATCCCTAATTCATCTCCTCATTCCTTTTCCTCATTCCAACCTTCCAACACTTCCCTTCAACCAACAGACATATGTACTCTCTACTGTGACTAAACCTGTGCTAAGATTAAATAAAAGTTAAAACTTTATTTCCTCAGTCGATCAAGCTACATTTTATGTGCTCCATAGTTACACGTGTCTAGTGACTACTGTATTGTGGTATCACAGATTATAGAAAAGTTACTTCGTTGTGGATAGCTCTGTTGGACAGTGCTGGTCTAAACTAATCTTTCTGGAATGAATTTCTGCTCATTTCCTTTAAGTTCCTGAGTATAGAATCCACACTGCTTAGCATATGATTGTAGTCCATTTTGCCCTGATCCATACTGCACCATCCCAGCTGTGTCTGATATCACTTATGACCTTCCCCATTTTATGACCACCCAACCGGATTTACTACCTGCTATCCCAAGGGGACCTGCTCATTCGTTTGTCCATCATGGTACCTTGAATTTCTACTCTACTCTGTGCTCCTCTAATCATATCACACACATATGCACACATTTAAACCGTCATATAATTGCCAGTTGATGTCAGTGCACACTAAAATTCTTTAACTTGTCCCATAACTCTCTGTATGGTCATTTCCATGACCACATCTCCAGCCTAATCTTAAATAGTATTTCTTCACACTCCTTCTATAGTTCTCCTAGTTCCTCCAATGCCCCCTGCTGCCTCTTGCCTTAGAGTCTTTTCACAGGATGATTTCCTTGGTGCAAACTCTAATACCTCCATCTTAACTGACTATTCTTTCTCAGATGTCAATTAATTTATCTCAACATTAGCAAACCTTATTAGATCAGATGTCCTTAGTAAGATCTCACAGCACCATCTATGACCACATTAGAGCTGATTATACCTGAAGGTATATGACTGGTGTGCATGTTGGAATATGCTCTAGTTTATAATTAGTCCATGAGCTCCATGAGCAAAGTAGCTGTATCTTCTTTGCTCACTGAATTTACTCTCAACATCTAGTACATGCCTGATATATAGAAGGAATTCAACAACTATTTATTGAACTAGAGGCCCAGTACATGAATTCGTGCACAGGTGGGGATCCCTGGCCAGCGATCAGGGTCGATCTGGGCCAACTCGCCCAGTCCTGATCAGGGCTGATCAGGGCAGGATGGCTGGGGGAGGGACCACAGGAGGTTGGCTGTGGGAGTGCACCGACCACCAGGGGGCAGCTCCTGCATTGAGCATCTGCTCAATGGTGGTGGTCAGTGCGTGTCATAGCGACTGGTTGACTGGTCATTCGGTTGCTTAGGCTTTTATGTATATAGATGAGTAAATTTAGCTAAAAGGGCCTTGAAGAAAATTCTGGGTAAATTATACACCAAAAGCAATTAAAATCAAGGCAGAGATCAACACAGACTTCTAAAATATTAAACTTTTACTTTAGAAATTATTGCTTCTGGAAATAACTTTACTAGATATTTTGCTGAAGCCTGCAGATGTACATATAAGGTCAGAGAGACCTGTTAGCAATATTAACTGCTTGCCAAGGAGAAAAGAGGGAAAGGAAATCAGCTACATTAGAGTGGCTACATTATGCTTATTAAAGAATCGATTGGCGATTTCAGCTTCTCAGCCAGATCCAATTAGTGCCAGACGAGAACAAAGGGCTTGGCTGCTGAAACAGAACCATCAGTCTGCCACATCAAGCCTAATAGGTACGTTTCCATCTCAGAACTGCACCATTTTTATTTCATCTGTTGCTTGTTTAAGCTCCTATGTGAAAAAAAGAACAAAATAACAATTGGGGAAATGCAATGGAAAATTAAAGTATAAAATATCATATTTTCCAGGCTAAATCTATCCCCAGTGAGGAAAGAGAGCATAGGATGGTGATGAAAAGCAGGGGCCACTTCAGGTTAGAGGCAGAGCTGGAGTCCAGAGATCTTTCAATGCTGACTTGTAGGGGGTTGATCTGTCAGGAAAAGGGGATGAAGGAAGCAGGAAAGATCAGTGGGAAAAGCTAAACATGATTTATTTCTGCCTATGCAGTAGGGCTTCCAGGAGGTTCTGGAACAAACTGCGCCACAGAGTTAGCCCCACCTTAGGCAGAAAAGCAGTCATTTGTATTCTGTAGGCTGGAGGAGATGGTTCTGTGGTGGCCAGAGGCAATTCTTCAGAGAAGGAGTCAGTAGCAGGCTGGTAGAGGCCAACCCCTGCAGCTCCCAGGGTTAAAAAATCCTAGTCCTTCACTACCTGGTTGTGTGACTTGGGGTACATTCCTTAACGTTCTGTGTCTCAACTTCTTTGCTAGAACTCAGGGTTATTGTGAACAGAAGAAGAGTTAACACTCTTAGTATAATTCCTTAGTATAATTCCTGACTCATAGTAAAAGGTCCATGCATGTCAGTTATTACAAACTAGTGTAATGTTATATAAAGGAAGCTATTGAAACTCATGGAAGACGATGCATGTTTTATCTTAGGAGATGAAACTGTCAGACCCAAGAATCCTGCTGCCCAAACCAGTACTGATTCTGGAGTCAACAGCCTGTTCATTCTGATCCAGTGATCAGGATCATAGATGTAAAACAAAGATGGGTCATTATTGAATGTGGATAATACGCAAGGCTGGTTTGGATAACTGGGCACCCCAACCACACAGAGAAAAATTCCTTTCATTTCTTCTTGAACCTTATATAACAAATGTAGTGCTTTTAGGAGGATGAAAACTCATTTGTCTGAAATACCAGACTGTCTGACTCAACAAACCATGCTAGAGATTTTCTCTCAGAGAATAGCTTTAGACAGAAGGAAGCTCAATATTTACAGCCTCCAGAGATTAGTGGTTTTCTCTAGGTTCACTCTGTGAACCTATTGGCTAATATCTCAGTTCTCTACGCTTTTACTAGAGAAGTTTATTAGTGTAATAGCTTCTCTTCCATGCCCTATGAAAAAGCCATCAGATTATTAGCTCAGTGTGGCCTTTTGTAATACAATTCATTATTGTGAGCCCATCATAAAATTCCAGCAATACAACGAATAAACTCACCTTGGGATTTATAGTAATAAAACAACTTTGGCTCGGAAGTCTAAAGTTGAAGCTACAAATGAATGCATTTGCCACTTTGATCCATCCAAAGGGAACGCTATTTCCCAGCATAATTAAATCTGACTCCTGCAAACATCAGACTAGATACCAAAACATGTTTTTACCTAAAGGCAGAGTAGTTCATGGTTGCAGAAAATATACAGGATTCAGACCTGGGATTCAAATACTAGTGACATTAACAAAGTGCAAAGTCTTGGGTAAGTTATATTCTTTCAGTAAATAGGGATATCCTACCTATTGCTAAGGCTCTTGTGAAAACCACATTTGCTAATGGTTGGGAAAGTGTTTTGTAATCTTTCAGAGACAATGTATAGATGAGGTGGTACTTGTAGCTTCCTAAGGACAGTTGTTTGTGTGGAGAGCGGCTACAGTGTTTGGACAGGTTCAAGCCTCGGACTGATGAAAGGGCACAGTCCTCTCATTGCCACGTGCAAGCCCAGCTTGGAGGGCAGAGCCCTTCCAGCACAATTATAGCCAGAAGCTATAGTTGTAAGCTTGAACCTATGGTCAAAACACGTGGTCCCACGTGCCTGAGTAATGTGGGCTTGATAGAATTCAGGTGCATGTAATTGAGTAGATTCAAAACCCTTGAGAACTTTGCAACCACACCCTTACTTTGCCTCGTGGAATCTGGCTATAAAATAAAGAGACGGTTTACAGGCTGTGGCGCTGTTGCTATCTCTCCACCAGAGAAGACAGCGTCCTACCCAGACCCAGCTTTTATTCTCTTGTCTGTCTTTCTCAATCCTTCACCGCCCCCTTTCAGGCTCACCGAACCTGGCTGAGCTGGCGCACATAAGTCGCCCTGGGGCTGAGAATGCCATGGCCGTGCCAGCACGCCATAGTTTGTAAAAGTGCTTCCATGACATTAGTACCGGTAGGTAAGTTGCCTGTTGGTGTGTTTTTGTTTTATTTGTTTGTTTGTTTTCAGCCCTTGTTAAAAGGCTACCTGGAACTGTCAAGAATAATAGTAAAGCAGTCAATTTTGTTCTTGTTTATATGAACATAAATGTACCCATGAATACCATTAATACCATCATTTAACTATAATTCATAGGCTGCGTCACAAAAATTATATATTCTTTTCTGTTCAACTTGAACTCTGAAGCATAGAAGAATTACATATGAACATGGTACTTAAAGGCAACAAAATGTCCTTTTATGTGCGGTTAATCTCTGCTTAGAGTATTATTGTGACACCAGCAGATCTGTTATACATTTGGTAAGCTCTTCTGAGTCAAGGCCTGGGTTCATTTCTAAAAGCTAATCTAAAAGTTTGTCTTCCTCAGTCCTCTCTTTAGGAACTCAATAGATGCCAGCGAGCTATTCTTAGCAAGTATGTCAGTCTTGCACACTCACCTGTCCTTTGTATATTAATACCAAAGATTAGATTTGGATGATGAAGAGTAAGAATCCCATCTGTGACAATAGACTTATCTTCCAAACCAATACTACTAGGAATGAAGATGGTATTTAAACTCTGTTTAATTTATGAATGTATCTTACAAATGGTTCCAAAAATAAGAAGACAAAAATAGAAATGTTGTTAATGATTATAAGTCAAAACTCAGAAACCTCTTCTGGAGAAAGAAGCATGTTAATAGAAATACTTCATTTTCTTCTTATTTTCACTCTTTCAATGGGCTTGGCATAGCTTTGTGTTTGAAGCGAGACCTGGTTAATCTAAGCCAGGCATTGACATTTTCTTAAAGAAAAGAATCCACAGAGCTTGAGAAACTTAATGTTATCAGAATACCATGCTTTCTAAAATGGCTTTGAAAGCAGCTGGAAAGAGAACGTTTAAATTCAGTCAACTGCAGGCAATGGTTGCAAAAGGTCAAATCACAAAATGTTCCCCGAGATGTGAAGCCACTGCTGGGGATACTCTGCAAAATTATAGGCTAAAAACTTGACCTTACTGGCTCTTTGATCTATGCCCAAGCACTCGATTTCAAAGTATTTTTTAAAAATTTATATATATAAATTTTTATATATATATAAAATTTTTATAATATATATATTGTTGTTGTTTTGTTTTGTTTTGTTTTTCCCTGTTGGAAAATATACAGGATTCAGACCTGGGATTCAAATACTAGTGACATTAACAAAGTGAAAAGGCTTGGGTAAGTTATAGTCTTCCAGTAATAGGGATATCATACCTATTGCTAAGGCTCTTGTGAAAACCACATTTGCTAATGGTTGGGAAAGTGTTTTGTAATCTTTCAGAGACAATGTATAGATGAGGTGGTACTTGTAGCTTCCTAAGGACAGTTGTTTGTTGTGGAGAGCGGCTACAGTGTTTGGACAGGTTCAAGCCTCGGACTGATGAAAGGGCACAGTCCTCTCATTGCCACGTGCAAGTCCCAGCTTGGAGGGCAGAGCCTCACATCTGGTATCTGCCTCACATCTGGCTTCTGCTATTGCCGGTTTGATAGGAGATTATCAGGAACCCCTCCAATCCCCCCCCCCCTTTTTTTCTTTAGTTGGCATTTGCTTTATTTTCACAGATGGTATTCCATCAAGAACAATGGTGTAACACTCTACTCACCAAAACTGACTCATACAGGGAGTTTTCAGTGCTTCTATTAATGAATTAGAATTGGGATTTTGATTCTGGGTGTCAGAGCTGAAAGGGAATGTAGATCAGGCCAGTGTCTTTGCTTTACAGGCAAGAAAGGACAACTTTGAGAAAAGAGAACTTTGAGGAACACAGGAGCTTGCTGAAGGTCACTGTTCACCCATAGCACCTGCACCAGAAGCTGGGTCTCTCAGTTGCCCACTGAGTGCTTTATTATTTCCATTAACACTATCATTTAAATACTAAACTTTGAGCTGTAAAGTTGAACTGTGCTTTATGTATTAAATATTTAATTAGATTCTCTCTCTCTTTTCCCATGCTTGAGTTCCTGAATATACTCCAAAGTTAAACAACCCTTGCTATGGAGTAAACTGCTCTATGATTTGCAAAGAATAAGATGGGAAAATAATGATAATGCTTAATTGTAAAATCTGTATTATTTGCTAAAGTACTATTGTTCTCCCAGCACCGAGACAACTTCTCAGCCAGCTGGCCAGGAGAGATTTCTCAAGGAAGATTTTATATTGGCACTAATAAAAATGTAACCTGCTCCAAATCTGTTTAAGTAGTGAGAAAACTGAAGTTTTTTTTCTTCCCCTTTCTAGTCTTCCTTAAAGGGGAAAAATATCTCGCTCTCTTTTCAAGCAGTTTCCATAGGATGTGCACTTTGTAGAATATATTATCACTAATGTATAGGTCTTCCACCCCAACCAATTTCTTAACAACCTATTGGATTTGGTGGCATGGAACTACTAATGGGAAATATTTGTAAAAACTGGTTTGCAGGCTTTAGGACATTATAGAACAGAATAAGGCTGCTTTAGGTTAAATATTAGTATCTTCAGTTTTTTAATGGAGGATACCCTTGGTAATGTTTTCAGACTGTGTTCTGAAAAAGGAGAAGATCCTCCTTTCCATGTTGGCCACGTGTCAGCTTTGGTGAACAATCTGTCATATACCCCGATGACAAATTCACCAAGCTTATGTGTAGCCCGTCTTTCATAGAGCAGCAAAGAAAATTCTAGTGACGTAAACATTCCCCATAAACTCTCATTTCCCTCCTGTAGTGTTTGGCCCTTGTTCACACTAAGGAAAGGCACGGATAAATACAGAATAGACTATAAACAGACTGCTTTGTTGCAGTACTAAAATCATTCCTTTAACCACTATCACTTAAGGGTAAATAAAGTATATGCTAATAAGAAAAGAGAAAGCATATAGTTTAAACAATGTAGAATTAGAGGGGATCTCCAAAAGCACTTAACCCAGCTTAAAATTATATACTCAGAGTTAAAATTATATACTCAGGGTCACACCATTAATTACTAAGAGATACAAAATATAAAATTCCAGTAGCTTGGTTCTTTTAAAAAATTTTTTTTGGAATTTGAAATTTTCTCATAGTGATTTTCCATTAAAAGCATGGCATGCCACTGAAATAATAACATGCTAACATAATCATAGAGATACGCAATGTTAGTTATCAACTTGTTCAATTCTTTCATCTTGGAAATGAGGAAACTGAGTCCAAAGAGAGGCTGCTCCCTCCCCACCCTCCCCACCCCTCCTCCTAGAGAACCCAGAGGTGTCAGTGTCCTTGTCAGGTTGCCATGTGTAATGTGGCAGAAGCGGGAGAGTGGAAGAGAGAGAGGAGCTTGGCATTGGGGAAAATTGATGATCTGCCTGCTGGGAACTGAGCTTGGAGTAACAGCATTTGCCAGTGCCGAGGTTTCCTTGCTATGTGTCAGGAGAAGGAAAGCCAGGGCAGTTTCTAGCATTGCTCTTTGAAGAGCTGTGGCATGTTGTTATGTAAAACAAACCCAGACAAGGAAAGGGATGCCAACAAACAGGCTCGCCACACTGACTCAGCTGCCCTCCGGGGAGAGACTGACAGTGTCCCTGCCTCCTCTGCCTCTAGGAGTAAAAAGCACGCCACTTGCTGAGTGTAGGTTGAATGACCCTGATGAAAATCTGAGCTGAAATCAATGCACCTCCTCACTGGGTCTCAGCCAAGGAAGAGCACTTGGGATAGCTCAGCAGAGGAGCATCTTGGCTTGGCATGGAGCCACGTTCTTTAATCACCAGGAAAGGAAGGGCATTCAGGAAACTGGACCGGCAGTTATAAGCAAATGAGGTTTTCCCCTTTTCTGGTTAATTCTGTGGATCTAAGCAAAAGCATAATAAAAGCTGAATTTCTATCTCATGGTCCCCCTTTCTCTGCTCTCTTGCCTCTTGATGTGCTCTGTCCTATGTGACCCACCACCTCCTTTCCTGCCCCTGCTAACGTCACACATGGCCTCTTCTTGCCCAAGGCAATTCTCGGTGCTCAACTCGTGTTAATGCAATGAAAACAGTGTAGGCTTTGAGAGCAAATCTGGGTGTGCACCCTGACTCTAGTTCTTACTGTGTATATCACGTTAGGGAAGTTACTGAGCTCCTTGGAGTATCAGTTCCCTCATACCTACACTCATTTCTCCTCTGCGTCACATTCCCTCCCTCTGGTTTGGCCTCTGTGGTGAATCCCAGACTTCCAGGCAGAGCTGACCGTCTTGCTGGTTCCTTAGGCAGTCCAGCCACCCTCTTGCCGTAGTAACTTGGAGGCAATCAGCAGATAGTATCTAGAAATCTGGGAATCCTAACTTTGCAAAATGGTCTGCAGCAGTGGTTCTCAACCTTTCTAATGCCGCGACCCTTTAATACAGTTCCTCATGTGGTGACCCCCAACCATAAAATTATTTTCATTGCTACTTCATAACTGTAATTTTGCTACTGTTAAGAATCGTAATGTAAATATCTGTGTTTTCTGATATTTACATTACGATTCATTAACATATTTTTCTTATGAAAATAATCAGTGGGCATCTGGGTTCTAGTGACCAAGCCATTTCCCGCCAACATTGTGGGTGACACAGACACTAAAGAGCCCTCAGTGCAAACGCACAGAACAGCTGCACTATAAGGCTTGTTGGGACCGTGTAGACCAGTGTCCCAACCTTCATAAGAAAAAAAAGAAAATCTAAAATGATTTATAAAACTTTAAGGCAGAAAGGATACGTAAGTCAGCAAGATAACATTGAATATCCAAAGGATTAAATAGAACTCCAGCACCAAATATAGCTGGCCCAGAGATTCAACCTGAAGCAAATAGATGCACATTTTAGGAATTAGAAGAAAAAAATTAGAGGCAATAGGTTCTTGTAGTTGTTTCTCCACCAAAAAGTGCAAGTCTCTGACATCTCAGGATACAGCATATTTATCCCAAGGTCTTATCTTTTCAGCTTTATTTATTCAAACTATTGAACACAATGAGGTATAGTAAAAAAAAAATAGCACGATCTAAGGTGAGGAACCTTGTCTTGCACACAGTTTTTCATATGCTTAGGTGCAAATACACACTCATATTCCTCCACTGCAAAAGGAACAGACTGTTCCTGATTTCAAGACTGTACTTATGTTTATGAAACGCCCTTTCTAGGTGACTTATAAGCTCTCCTGAGCCATTTTGCAGAGAAGTATTTATTTCAGTTCTATTTCATTGCTACTGGGAATTTTTAAGAGGAGCCAGTGCATTTTGGTTTTCTTATCTGATATTTTTCTAAAAAAGTAATCCAAATCTAGAATGGGTTGAAGACAGTCTTCTGTTAAATAAAATATAAAATGTCAAGTACTATATTTTGCCCTCCACTTATTTAATCCAAGTAAACTTCAAGGTACATATTTTCTCCATTTTATAGATAAAGGAATGTCTGTTAAAAACAGATAAAATGAATGACTCACTAAACTGCTCCATTGTGAGTTTGTGGTTTAAACCTGTTTTTCCAACTACTGAGCCATTTTTTTTTCTCATTCTTGTTTGAAGAACCAGGGCCTGTTGGAAGTTAATGACTCTAAGGTAACAAATTAATATCTATTTAGAGGCTTCCCTTGGAAATATTTGAAGCTCCATAGTATTATTTGACTCTAGAGACCACTTCTTCACCACATGCCTCTTAATAACTAAGAAAGAAAGCACACCTTTTTGTCACATTCCTGCCATTGCTAAAAAGAGAATAAGAGTTTCCTTAGTATCCCTTGCTTTCTCTGGATTAATTTTCTGAAGAAGGTTATGCCTTTTCCTTCTGCAAGGTGCTGTTTCAAGACCTCTCCTTGGAAACTAAGCCCAGGTGGCAAGCATTGGCAATAAGAAAGGTCCAGATAAGTATGCCAGGAACTAAGTAGCGTATCAAATGCAGTAGACTCCCAGTGGTACTCCTGGGAATAGGAATACAGAATGCATCCACCGTGTCATACCTGCAGAAATTTGTTGTGGTGAGACGGAATCACTTGTGTAAGAGGACATAATGAGGCCAGTGTATCCTTAATATCTGAGGCAGCACTTCTCAAACTTTATGGTGCCTAAGAATCACCCTGGGTCCTGTTTAAATGCTGATGCTAAGGCTACACTTCTGGAGATTCTAATTCCACAGATTGAGGTGAGGCCTGGAAATCTGCACTTTGAATAAGGAACAGGAATGATGTTGAAGTACTCATACCGTCCTGTGAGAAATCACGCTCTAAAAAAGTCAGAGGGGGAAATGGGCACATCTCTAATAGTGTAAACATTAAAACTAAAGTAAAAAGAAAACCAGAGGGGTAGAGGACCAGTTAACAAAGGTTAGGAACGAAGCAACAGCTGAGGGATTCCAAAGCTACCTCTTTTTCTTTCAAAGCCCCATCATTGCTCTAAAGGGGAAGAGAATCAGTTGTCCCCCTAAGTCATTTTAATGACCAACAGGAGTGGATAACACAGTCATCTGGATCAATTGCAGAGCTTTAAGTAAAGACATAAAATCCTTTATTCCACACCTCTTGGGGATAGATGTGTTTTTGAAGCATTTTAAAAATGATTTTAAAATGGTAACACTATGCATGTGACATGGGTTATGTCTTGTTCACAATTCAGAAGAGTCTGGGACAGTAGCCATACTCAAACATGCCAATGCTCCTGCAGGAAAATGTATGAATATTCATACTAACTGAGAGATAAAGTCTATAACAAGCTTTGTGTCCTTTCAGGTCAGTTCTTTCTGCCAAATGCGTTGAGATCAGGTTGGTTTAATGGCAATGAAATAGAAGATTTAATTTTCAGATTAATGCTGTCACTTGAGATTGAATACTGTGGATAAGACACTATAGACTTTTAATAGCAACAGTTTATTAAATACTTAATATTTGCCCGGCATTTTATTGTGTTTCACATATGATCAGTTGTTGTTTTCACAATATTCCTCTGGGGGAAAATGGCTTATTGCTCTCACCTCATCATAAAAGTGAGGAAACTGATGCCCAGAGGGTTAAAAGATTTTCTCAATGACAGGCTAGGGAGGGGCAGAGCAGGATAAGAATGTGTCTGATCTGACTATAAGGACGATGAGATCCTTTACACTGTGCTATACTGCCTGGCTCCAAAATTGTCTCGTTCACTACTAAATTAAGAAAGAAAAACTGCACTTCAATGGCAATATAAATGCAACTTTAAAATTTCTTTATATGAATTCCTAAAATGTTTTGCTTGTATGCATTCATGTAGTTCTTTAGTGCAGCTCACAAATATTCGCTTTCTCCTTGTATTCTGGATCATAGTAGTAAACCACTCCTTCATCGTGATTGGAGTTAGGTGTGGTCATGTGGTTGCTAAGGTAGCCTAATCCTGATTGTTACAGCACTCACTAATCTGCTGTTATTCAGTTTTACTGCCTTGCATCTATATTATTAAGTTGTTTCCATTCCTAATCTCTAAAATGACCAAAGTAAGCATCCTATATAATAAAATCCTAATATGCAAATTGACCCAACAGCAGAACAACCAGTGGAACAACCAGTCGCTATTATGCGCACTGACTACCAGGGGGCAGACGCTCAACGCAGGAGCTGCCCCCAGCACACAGGCCCCAGGCCAGCCAGGGCTGGTGTCAGTGGGGGGGTCCCCCTGATCACCCCACAGATCGGCCCTGATCACCAGCCAGGCTTAGGGACCCTATCTATGCATGAATTTCATGCATCAGGCCTCTAGTCAATTAATAATGTTGTGTATTAATTTTGCTGTTGACATTACCACTGTTTCCTACCCTGGGCCATTTCCACCAACAATATCTACACTAATAAAAGAGTAAGATGCAAATTGACCATACCTTCATGATGCCCACCAGCCAATCAGGAGTGAGTATGCAAATTAACCCAACAAAGATGGTGGGTTAATTTTCATACACAGGTGCCAAGCGGCCGAGGGCAGGGCGGGACACTTGCGTTGTCGCCATGGCGATGACGCAGGCGTTCCGCACCGCCCCAGCCACTCCAGGCCTCTGGGCATCGTGGGAAGGCAGAAAGGTGGCTCCAGGCCAGAGCGAAAGGTGGTTCCAGCCAGAGCAAAGGTGGTGGTGGCAGCTAGGGGAAGGAAGGCCAATTCTTGCACGAATCTTTGTGCATCGGGCCTCTAGTAAAAATATATTCTGATATATTTTTGGTCTGATACCAAAGATTGCTCCAAACCTCTAGGCTTACTTTTAAATATTAAGACAATGTAAATTTGATGATAAACTATTTTTATACTGATTTTTATTATTTGTTTTTCTTCATATTAATGAGATTCATTCTAATCTTTTCTAGATTTAAGAAAATGAGCACCATTGTATTGGAAGTTTACAGGTCATTTACTCAATATCTTATTCCTTCCTTTCTCTTTGACCAAAATACCCTAATTTCCCTTTAGGAATTTACTTTTCTCCTTTCTCAGCCATTGAATTTGTGTAAGCATCTCACTCCAGATCCTCACTCCAGATTGGGGTCAGGATTAAGATGCAGATCCTACCCCTATGGCTAGAGTGATTCAAGGATGTGAACCAGAACAAATTCAGAGCCAGTAAAGAGACATATCAGAAGCTACAAGGGGAGGTTCTCTTGTTAGTGTGGTGGGAAGATATGACGTCTGGTCTCATTGGGTCATTTTACTACTACTAAGTGAGAAGTTGGATCTCCATGGTGGATCATCCACAGACTAGAGTCTGAGAATGGAGCCAAACCATGGGTAGAAGAGGAAAGACAAAGACAGAAGTCAGATCTTCGGTAACATTTTTTTGAGTAACTGAATCTGACTTAAATAACCCTCCAGTCTGTCACATATCTTGATGCTCAAAGTAAATTTTGCTTAGAGTACTTTAATACAAAGGGAATGTGACTATCTTTAAATAACTTGGAATATGTGGACCGTTCTTTCTTGAGTGGAACCAGTGACCAACTAAGCTTTAGGACTTCCCCAGGAGTGCACTGAGCTTCCCTTACGTATTCACTCAAAGTCGTGCCACAAGCAGGGGGATCACTTAATGCATCTGTTGTCAGTGAATTTATAATCTATTTGGCGAGGCAAGGAACATATATGCAATAATTAAGGAAACACAAAGTGCTTAGCTGCATGGTAGTGACTATCAGTATAATAAACACCTTGAAAACAGCTGTGTAAGAAACAAGAGTCAGGGAAGATGTCATGCACACAGTATCACTTGATCTTGGCTTTTGAAGGGCTGTGCATGATTTGACCACAAAGAAAGGAGCTGAGTATTTTAAGGAGGGGGAATAGAATTGTAGTGGATGGTAATGGAGAAACCAACACTACCCTATCATTCACTCAGTCAGCTATGGGACAAGGCCCATTCCCTACAGTGTATCCCTTGGCATCTCAGGATAATCCTGTGATGTAGACAATATTAATTCTATTTTATAAAAGAGTTGGTTCAGTTTTGCTTTGGTTTGATTTGGTTTTTATAGGCACAACATTGCAGTAGAGATCTAACTCTATGAATTGCATTTAAATATTCAACTCCCTGCTTAATTTTTATCAATGTAACTTTTTTTTAGCTCTGCATAAATCAAAATTACTTCAAAATATGTGAGTACATTTTTGTCTGATTTTAAAATAAATGTGTGTGTGTGTGTGTGTGTGTGTGTGTGTGTGTGTGTGTGTTCCTTAATATATCAGCAAAATATTTCAAGCTCTAGGCTAGTGGAATAAAGATATATATGAAATTCATCTCACTCAATTCCACAAATTCTATTATGCTTCTTTGTATAATTTAAAGTTAAGAACTTTTTAAAACCTGACTTTTGCCCTCAGTAACACTAAGACATTACAAAGCCAGTGAAAGCATTAATTTATTCATCTGTGCATAGTTCTATCTGACCCTTTGATTGCAACTCTTCCACATTTTACAAGCACAGACATTTAAATGCCAAACTAAGATCTTTCAGCACAAACAGGAATTAATTTTCCTGATGTCATCTTCTCACTCTCTGTTGAAGCCAATACTGGTGAGAAGAAGTGCAAGCCTGGAATTTTGAAATAGTTTTCTGCGATAAGCTTACAAATAATTACATTAAGCAATACTCCCTTGCTCTAGTCTAGAGAGATCACATTGATGTTCTTTCTGCTCTGTCCACATCTCTATGCAACCTAATTTCTCCCTGTTTTCAAGATTCAGTCAAATGCTTGTATATCCACAAATCTTTGTTTTAGCTCCCTTCCTTGAATTCTACAGCAGATGGTCATAGAACACCTACTATGTGCCAGGTCCTGAGCTGGCTGCCAGGGAAATGACCATGAAGTTGGGCTTCTATGGCATTTCATCTGCACTCACGCTTATAAAGGAGAAGCCCTGTCATCAAATACAAAGAGTCTGCAGGTCAGTTAATTAGAAGTGGTCTTTTATCAGGTATTAATAAATATGATTTATACAGTGTTTTAAAATGCATTTTTACCTAAAAAATATACACTTTATCCATCATTGAAAAAACAAACAGATCCAAGGCTTTTTTTCTTTGAATAAGAACCTGCCAATTTGTTATCAAAGTATCACATTTCATACATGAATCACATATGGATTCATCCAGTTTAAAAGTATCAAGTGTAATATTTAAAAAATATGTTTATTTTATAATAATTTATAATTAGCCCACAACTAAATATATGCCTCTTTGTAGTATTAATATATTATTAAAATAGTTTAACTTTTATAAACAGATCTGGTTAGAAATTCAGCAGACTGGCTAAATATTAAATTCAAATAATTTTAAGAACATGTAATATAGTAACCCATAAGCCTCAAGTATTCAAATTACCTTGGACATCAGTCAGTACTTGCTGCAGAGGTAATAGAGAGGGTAGCTGTGTAGATTAGTTTGAAGTGAATTAAATAAAGGGAATAAAGAGTGCTTCTACAGTTTTATAATTATATGAATAACTAACTAAAATAAGTAGTCCTTACACTTCCTAAAAGTGAGATGCATGCCTCATATTACTTTTAACCTGTTATCTCCTGACAGTGTTTTATTTATTATAAGTACTCAGGAAATACTAAATGAGTGATGAACAAAGTAACTAACTGAAGAACACCTTGGTTAATGAGAGAAACATTAGATTTTATACCATGTTTAATAGGAATTCTTAATGTAAATTGGCAAGCTTCCTTGCTGTATAATGCTGTATAAATGATCCTATAAGTTATGTATAATGCTTTGCAATTACAAAGCCATTTTCACATACTTTAATCTCATTTAATTATTATAAAGATTCTAAATAGAATATTTTAGTCCTTATTTATAAGCATGGAAACTAGCTCAGAAACGTACCCTAGTCCATGTAGTTTGCAGAGATGGCATCAGAACTCTGGGTATCTGTCTCCTCGTCCAGAATTCTCCCAGGTCTCCCTCTTTAGCTAGAAAGATGCATCCTTTGAGTAAACGCTACAGTACTGGAGTGCTGATTGCAACTTCCTAATGTCACCATTGCACAGAGAATTCTAGCAGGTATGGTTCCATGTCAGGCATGGGATTTCAATCCTAGAGTGATAGATCTCAAGAAGAGCTCAATATCAATACTCTCTTTGACTATGCCCTATTATATTCTCCCAGGCCACAGAGAGAAACTCCTGTGGAACTGATGGTGGATCAAAGGTTGACTGTAGCATCAACTGACTATCATATCTAGAGATCAGAATTGTCTGGATGCAAAGCTCATTCCTGGCACTTCCATGGGAGAGAAATGCAAAAAGCAGGGGAAGACAAGCAGAAACTTTACAGCATCTCACTCACTGGGCCTTATGCTGACACAGCTACAGAAACGTCACTTTGGCTAAGTTTTTAGTGAAAGCTCCCCAAGCAAACTCCATTTCTCAGAGTGTGACTGGCAGCTGGTCTCTGCAGACACCTCTCTCCCACCAGCTTCTGTCTGGGAGGCACTAGGCATTGCAGGCATGGGGGCGAGCATCCCTACTGCCAGAAAGAGGGGTGGGTGGAGGTAGGCACCTCACAAGCATAAGCCCCTGGAGCAGTCACAATTAAGAACTACAATAGCTCTTAAACCGGTTAATGACTATACAGATACTCTCCAATTATATTCCAAAGGTATACTAAGGTATTTTAAAAATTTGAGATATTTTTAGGATAATAGTTTCTTCATTCAGGAAGAAAAAAGAGTGAGGATGACATACTGTACTATTGAAGCATGTATGCATTGATGTGCTCTGGTGCAGTAAAAAGTATGGATTTCTGTGCGTGATGCTTCATTAGGCTTGTCACAGAGATTCATGTAAAATTATTTAAAATTCACTTAGATACAGCTCATTGTCATCCCATTAGACTGTCAGCTGCTCAAGGGCAAGAACCATGTCTAATTTATCGTCTTGGACCCTATTAATGGTGCTGAAACGTAGGAGGTCCTGAATGAATCACAATGAAATGAACTTAGCTGATATCAAAGAGAGGAGCTAGCCAGGGCTTTGGACCACTCTCGGTAGAGCGGAGCCATGGTGCACAGATGTATACAGGCAGGCTTTGCAATCTGAACTGAGGATGACCCACTCATTAGACCTGTGACCTTGGGCAACTTACACCTCCTTTCTGAGCCTCTATTTTTTCATTTGTTAAATGGCTGTATTAACACCCATTGCATGGGGTCATTGAGAGAGTTAAATAACATTGACACTATTTACTATTTCAGTAGCAAAAAATATCTTTAATTTTTTTTACTGAAGTGAGGTACATTTTCTTTAGAGCAATATAAATCCTGAGCCAGTTAAAAGAAAACAATGAAGAAACCATTTTTTTTCTGTCCAGTATGCTTTGAGTGGGTTTGCTCACTAATTTGCATGCATTCTGTACTGCGCCTCTGACTATTCTGAGAGTTGCTGAAATTCAACAGTAAGCCTCTAAAACAAAAGGAAACTGACACATTCAGGTGCCTCTGAGGCGACCTTTAAAATGTTTCTTTTCATTAATTAACATATGGTGAGGGAAGAGATTGAAACTGGAGCAGCACTTTTGAACCTGCCTTGGGCAAAAACTAGTAGCATTTTGGCATGTGCCTTTTAGGCTTGCTGGTCTCAGATTACAGTGGTTTTAAAGTACATCATAACTGCAGAATCATTCCCCCCCCACCCATCTCTTCACCCCTCCCCCTCACTCAAGGCATCCTCATAAAGGAAACTTACAGAGCAGAATGTTTAAGAACCTGGTTTGCTCTGATTTCGGACCCTCTGTTTCTCTGACTGAATGTCAGGGCTTGGACTAGGTACCTAATTTCCTTTGTGTTTCTTCTCTCTCAAAGAAGGTAATAATCATATATACTTGGAGGTTTTTATGTGGATTAAGAGATTACTTTATAGAAATTGCCATGTGCAGTTTGTTCTGCAATTTGCTTTCAATAAATAAATCATGTATTCATTATTTCATTGACTAACAGTATTACCTTAAAATAAACAGCACTTATCCCGAGAGAAATGTTCAATGAGGCCATCAGTTTTAAAGAACTAAGCATTTGTTTCTCTCATCCCAACTAGAACAGAGCCTAGCACTCATGCAAAGTTTGGTAATGCTTCTTGCATCCCCTCTTAGAGGCAAGAGACTGCACTCAATGTGTCAAAATGAAAGCATACTTCTCTTAAAATGTGTTTCTAAAACTCTACATTCCTCATGTAAAGGTTTAACGTTTCAGTCCCAGAAAAGTTAAAGGACTGAGATTAGCCCTGCTCAGCTCTCTTGCAAACCCCTAGGGACTTCAAAGCTGTCAAATGCTACAGGTTCCTTCTTGGTATTAGATGACAATGCATTAGTCCTAGGCACCTGCAGAATCCATTCTTCCTGTCTCCCTCTGTATGTAACTTTATTTATCCTTTCATTTCCAAATTTAGCCTTGATTTTTTTTTTAAATAGCAATCCCCCCGCCCAAGAATAGCAAAAATATATATATATATATATATATATATATATATATATATCAGAAGTTTACCTTTTGTGTTGCTTTAATAATTCCTCTGATTGTTATCAGATTGTTATTCTCATGAAGTGCTAATGGCAAAATCTGATCACGGAACCCAAGAGTGAGAAGCAGAACCTGAGTCACGCTCCCAGGCTTGCTCCTTCTGGAGCTGGGATAAGTGATTCATTTTTTTTTTTCATGTCTTCATTTCCTTACTGACACAAATATTAGTGTGTGTGTATATATATATATATATATATATATATATATATATATATACACACACACACACATACACTAATAAAGAGCTAATAGCTAATGGTCAGGACGCCGTAACGTGTAACGACTGGACCATTAGCGTATTAGCTCTTTATTAGCTCCTATCAACAGGAGGCTGCCTGCGTGAGCCGTGGGGTGTTGCTCCAGAGAAGGGGCAGAAGCGGGGAGGCGCCCGGAGGAGGTGGGACCATCCCAAACCAGGGAGGGTGGGGGTGAGAGCCCGTAGCGCCCCCTTCACCAGTCCTTCACCACCCACCACTCGCACTCAGAGCGCCCCGCCGCCCACCTGCCAGGAGAAGGAGCACAGTGCAGCAAGCGGGAGGCTTCCATGCTCTCCTCTGGCACCATGACACAGCGGAGCCGCCACGTTGCTCAGGAGACAGGGCAGAAGCAGGGAGGCGCCTGGAGAAGGCGGGACCAGCCCGAGGCGACTTGAGGGACTGAGGGTGGGGCTTGAAGCGGCCAGAGAAGGCCAGAGGGGTTGGGGGCTGGACCAGGCACGCTGGAGCTCTGCGTGGAGAGGTTCAGGTGTTAAGGCAGGGCGGCGGGTGGGTGGGAAGTGCTGTGTGATTTCACTCACACGAGTGGCCCAGTGCACGAAATTCATGCACATTAAAAGGGAATTAGAGGAAATATTTTAATATTGCTATTTGCCCTTTCTCTATAATAGAAGTGTCAGAGATGAAAGAAAATTAGTAAAATGTATATGAAAATCTCCCTCCTGTCAGAGTCTGGGGCATGCCACAGGACCTAGAGTCAAGTCCCCACTCACCACCCACACATGCTTTGAAAACGCAGAGACCCAGACCCGGCTGGCCCTACCCCCATTGGGTGAGACCCAGACCCGGCCAGCCCCACCCTCATCAAGCCCCTCTGGTGGGGGGTGCAGCCTCAGGTCTCCCAGCCCAGTGCCAGGCAGGGGGCGCAGTCTCAGGTCCCCCGTCCATCCCCGCCAGGTGGGGGGCACTGCATGAGGTCTCCCAGCCTGGCACTGGGTTGCAGGGTGCGGCCTGAGTCCCTTGACAAACTCTGCCAGGCGGGGGGCACAGCCTGAGGTCCCCTTCAAGCCCCACTGGGCGGGAGCCATCGCCTGAGGTCCTCCGTCAAGGCCCGCCAGGCTAGGGGTGCGGCCTGAGGTCCCCCGTCAAACACTGCCAGGTCTGGGGCATGGCCTGAAGTCCCCCGTCAAGCCCCACAGGGCAGGGGGCGCAGCCTGAGGTCCCCCGGCCTGGTGCTGGGATTGGGGGCACAGTCTCAGGTCCCCTGTCAAGCCCCGCGGGGCGGGGTGCATGGTCTGATGTCCCCATCAAGCCCCACAGGGTGGGGGGCATGACCTGAGGTCCTTTGCCCCAGCCAGGCATCATGCAGCCTCAGGTCCCTGTTGTTCGGTTGTGATGTTATGGCGTCCCGGCTAATTTGCATATTTCTCTATTATATATATATATATATATATATATATATATAATATATATATTTCACTAGTATATGTATATATATATATACACTAGTGGCCCTGTGCATGAAATTCGGCGCACGGGGGGGTGTCCGGTGCACTAGTTGCCCGGTGCACGGGGGTGTGTCCCTCAGCCCGGCCTGCACCCTCTCCAATCTGGGACCCCTCGGGGGATGTCCAACTGCTGGTTTAGGCCCGATCCCTGGGTGATCGGGCCTAAACTGGCAGTCGGATATCTCTCTCGCAATCCTGACCTGCTGGCTCCTAACCATTCACCTGCCTGCCTGCCTGATCACCCCTGACCACTCTACCTGCTGGCCTGATCACCTCCAAATGCCCCCCTGCCAGCCTGCTCGCCCCCAACTGTCCCCCCGCTGGCCTGCTTGCCCCCAACTGCCCCACCTCCCAGCCTGCTCGCCCCCAACTGCCCCCCCTACCGTCCTGATTACCCCTAACCGCCTCTGCCTCGGCCCTGCCACCATGGCTTTGTCCAGAAGGCTGTCCAGAAGGTGTTCTAGAAGGTCTCCTGGTCTAATTAGCATATTACCCTTTTATTAGTATAGATATATCTTAAGTCTTAACTCCAAGGCTTTAGACATCAGATTTCCAGGGGCCTTATAGATAGTTAGTAAAGCAATGATGATGATTATGCTTTGTTATAAAGCATTTTCACATCCATTGTCTCATTTAGCTCTCTCTACACCTGTCCGAGAAAAGACGCCTGCTAACGTCATGTATACCTTACTGACAAGAAACTGATGCACCAGGGATGAAAATAATTTGATCAAGGTGATGCCAATAAGTTAGAGGCAGGCCTGGGAGTGAAACTGGATTTTAAGAAATACTAAAACTTTTCTTTCACCACTCCATGATATTGTAACTAATGACTTAAATTTCCAAGCTACTATGGAAAGTACTAAAGCACATGCAATTTATCCTACAGAAAGCATCGAATGCCAAGGTTTTCCAGAAAGCATAGAAGTAGACATACGTCATCTTTTTAACTCTGCTGCATGTTTACATGAATCTTGAAAAGCACCTAGCACAGTGCCTCACATAGATGTGACATGCTCAATAAAAGCTGGCTTTAACATCTACATTATCACCATCAAGTCATTATCAACAAGACTTATCAGTGTATAGATTAATAATTAATAGTAGCAGATTTTTAGGACCAAAATATCTCCTACTACTTACTTATCCATTGGCAGCCAGTGAAATGGAAGTCCTTTTTTTTAAATTAGACTAGAGGCTTGGTGCACAAAATTTGTGCACTGGAGGATGGGATTCCCTCAGCCCAGCCTGCACCCTCTTGCAGTCCAGGAATCCTCGGGGGATGTCCCTGCAGGGAGTGAGCCCAAGCCACAATTGGACATCCTTAGTGCTGCTGCAGAGGCCGGAAAGGCTCCCTGCCACGGCTTCTGCGCTTGTCAGCTGTCAGCCCAGCTTGTGGCTGAGCAGTGCTCTCCCTGTGGGAGCGCACTGACCACCAGGGGGCAGCTCCTGCGTTGAGTGTCTGCCCCCTTGTGGTCAGTGCACATCATAGCGAACGGTCGTTCCCCCGTTTGGTGGATTTGCATATTACCCTTTTATTATATAGGATTAGTCTTATATAATGACAAGGAGACAGGGGCTTGGGGACTTAGATGATATTGTTTAATTCTAGTTTTACTAATTGGACAAAAGAAAATGTTTTAAATTATTGATAGATGAAATACTTCTATCAATAGAGAAATAATTAATTTAAAGAATGTTTCATAGAGGTAGCGTTAAAATTTTAGTTCGTAGTTATGATTAAATAAAATAAAACATAAATTTTACTTGCAGCTACTCTACCTGCACTCTTTCCTCTTTCTTAGGGCTGTTAGAGACATTCAGGATTTTTTTCCATGCAAAAAGTAACAGCAATCAAGACAGACTGACCTTGCATTACTTTATGGCCATTCTTTATTAAATCGTGTTCAATTACTTTCTCCTACTGACATGAGGATGATTCTGGTTTATTGTTTCCTAGAAGTCACCACTGCCTAATATCTGTAAAATTGAATTTAGTACAGGACCAATATTTATGGGCTTGTTTTGTGTTGTAATTAATAAGCTGTCCCAGCAGTACAGTAGAGGAAATCTTGCCCGTGTTTATAAAACCTGACAGTTCCTATCACCCCACAGTCATTTTCATGTTAATATTGTGTCTTCTCACCTCTTCTTCTGAAGCCAATTTTACATAAATAGGAAATCATGGCTCTAGGTCACTGACAAAGTGAAGCAGGCTTAACCCCAGTCTTTTTTTAAGAGGATAATTCTCAGAGTGAGAGACATGTTATGCCTGGGCTCTATTTTCTTTGACAGGTAGTCATTCCTTTCCCTGGCTGGGATGACATCCTGACATCTGATCTTGAGCTACACTTACGTGGCCAGGTAGGTGGGCCCTGTGTAGCATAAAGGATTATTCTAATGGTAAATTTTGGTTATAATTTTGTAGTTCAAACTATTTGCTATCTTTTCTACCACGTTCATACCTGCAGAGGCCTTTCCTGGTGGCCCTTTGCTTGCCCCTGTGACTTGCTTTGGCAAATAGAATGCGTGTCAAGTGACACATGCCTATCATAGCAGATATTTCAAGAATCATTTTTAAAAATTATTTCTCCCTTTGACAATGAGAATGACAAGCCAGAGAATGAAAAGAAATGGGGAAGAGCAATACATTACATATTCGTTTTAAACTACTGAGATTTGAGGGCTATTTGCTTAAACTGGCCAGTACTATCTAATTTTGCCTTATTTGTATACAACCAGCTTTGGATAGACGGATGATAGATAGAAAGATATACAGACAGACAGATGGACAAATAGATGCCATAACAATACAAAGAAAACAAATTACATACCAGATAAAGATAAATGGCCAAAGGCAAGCCTTTCTGCAAATACAAATTCAGAAACAGCTCTAGCTTTCATGTCATCACTGGATTGGAAAATCAACCTGTCAGTCAGGAAAATGGGTGTCTGTTTAGAAACTTGCTCTCTGGTTTTGAACAAGGTCCTTACTGTCTGTGGGTACATTTCTGCAAGATTGGTTGTATATGATAATCTCACCTGGAAAATGAGCATCATATTATAGAATTACTGTGCAAAGTTAATGAGGTGATCTATATAATAAAAACCCAGTGGTCGTGATGCCTTAACAACCAAAGACTGGTCACCAGGAGGCAGTGTGTGGGTGAGGCGTGTGCAGGTGGGCGGGGCCATGCGATTTCACGTGCTGGGCTTCTAGTGTTTATACAAAGGGCTTACCAATGCTGGCACATCATGTCTATCTTATTATTTTAGAAGGGTTAGCATCAGTACTGTTTTTGTTTTGTTTTGTTTTGTTTTTGTTTTGTTTTGTTTTGTTTTGTTTTGTTTTGTTTTGTTTTGTTTTGTTTGTTAATCCTCACCCCAGGATACTTTTCCATTGGATTTTAGGGAGAGTAGAAGAGAGAGGAAAAGACAGAGAGAAACATATCAATGTGAGAGAGACACAGCCATTGGTTGCCTCCTACATGAGCCCATCCCCAGCCGGGGAGGAGCTTGCAGCCAAGGTACTTGCCCTTGACCAGAATCCAACCTGGGTCCCTTTGGTCTGAAGGCTGATGCTCTATCCATTGAGCCAAACCAGCTAGGATAGCATCAGTACTACTTTAATGGACTGCCAATTCACAGCATATATACTTCAGTCAAATTTATGTAATTAAGCTTTTAAAAATAAAATAATAAATTAAGGTTATGCTAATCACTGCTGATTACAAGTATTCTCTCTATTTAAGGTCAATTACTGTCCTTTCTCCTTTCGAAAGCATTGTCATAATCATTGTCCTATCCTGACCCTCTCTCAATTTCTCATTCACAGTAAATTCACTTGACATCCACTCTTGCTCCTCACACCCACAGCGGGCCTATTTTTCCTGTGCCAAATTCATTTTTCAGATCTTAACTAACTTATCAACAATCTCTATGGCAACACCCTGGGCCTCTTGCCCCCACAGTTGCCACCAAAGTTCTCTATACATGATAGATAAAATAGATCTGTTAATTTATGAGTTTCACAGAATCAGAAAACCAGAGGAAATTTCTGTTAGGAACTCATGGGGATATAGAAAACCTAAATACCCACCAGAAGTTTGCTTTTCACAGAGCTGCTAAATATAAGGAAATACAACACAACATTTCAGGGACAAAAAGAACCTTCAATTTAAATCTAGTTCGGTGTTTTGTTTTGAGATGAAGAAATTAAAGGGCAAGAGAGAAAATCACTAGTTCAAGGTCATTCACCTATATGGTAGCGCAACCTCAAAGGCCACTCTTAAATAGCAGTCATAGTCTTTTGCTTTATGTCCAGCTATCTCATTTTATCAAAGAAAATGGAGAACAGGGCTTTATTACAGAACGATAACTGTACTAGTATTCATCTTCAAAAAAGTACAATGGGAAAAAGTGTTAATTGGCTATGCAAAACTGCTAATCAGTAATGTGCAGGAAAATTGCATCAAAGCTTTTGGTTGCTTGGATGTGGGCTAAAGAAGCAAAACACAGAGAAGGCTAGATGCACAGATGTTTGTACAGGAAACTTCAGAATTTTATATTTACTTTAAGTCCATCTTCCATGAAAATGGATCGCATAGCTAAAGAGAATGAACTTAAAATCAATTTGAATACTCTGTACTATACAGTTATGATAAATAAATGCAGTTTTGGAATGTAAAAATCAAGTGAGACCTATGTCAGCCAAGTTCTGGCACTTCTCTGTAACTCACTGTATATTCTCAGGCAAGCCTTGGTTGGGCAATACATATCACATTCATCTCTTAGAGCATTGTTTCATGATAGAAACTCGCCTTACCTATCAAAGATAAAAATATTTATTTTCACAGACACATATGTTTTCCCATTTGATCTCATTATCTTTCATTTTCCCTATTGTTAGGTGGAGATATAGAGGCACATAATTTTCTAAAATAAGGAAATAGTTATTTAAGAAGAAAGACATATAGCCCTGAAAATACAACAGGAAGTTGTAGGGACTCTGGTAAACCCGAGATTGTGCCTTACCTATTGGGACAGGTGACAATTCAGCTCTGCCCAATCATTTTCAAATGCCAGTGAAGACCCCAATGTTGACAATGGAAAGATGTTTAAAATTCCCATGTAAAATTTCTCAGTTGTTCAATGTTGACTAAAATAAATAAAATTTAACTCTGTCCTTGTCTAATGATCGGTGATCTAGGCTAGAGTTAGACAATTTACTACAATCAACTTTGCCTCTTTGGAGTAATTTCGTTATAAGTAAAATTAAAATTGGGCTTGATCTTCAAGATTTAGCCCTAATTTTTATTTTTCTATCAGTCTAATTTTAGTCTCTGTCACTAATCCTGGTAACAAGAAACCACCAACTAAGAAAAAGTAATTATTAGGTTGTTACAATTTCTGTCCATAATTGCATTATCTCTT